>NC_139543.1:68809655-69409655 GCF_965153285.1 Podarcis tiliguerta | reverse complement strand
TCTTCTGGTCGGTGAAGGTACATGGCCGCCGCGTCACCATTAAGGGGATCTATGGGGTTGGGATACGCCAGCAACTGGGGCAGGAACGACTCAAATATATTGGTAAGATCTGAAAATCATCAACACAAAAAGAATTTGACATGTAACGCCCGAAGCTGGCCTTCGAGATAGCCATTTGCCATGATCTCTACTACCACTACAACATCTATTTGGCGAAAGTGGCTGTGCCCCCTCCTCACAGGACTTACCATTCCAGTAAGATGGAACCAGTAAGATGGCACTGCTCACTCGGACGCCCGGCTAGCTAATCTTATCCATCAATCAATCTATTATATCCTGCCTTCCTTTCAAGGAGCTCAGTGCGGTGTACATGTGTCTCCATATTATCCTCACACAACAACCCTGTGAGGTAGGTTAGGCTGAGAGTTAGTGACCGGCCACCCAAAGTACCGTATTTTTCGCCCTATAGGACGCACTTTTTCCCCTCCAAAAATGAAGGGGAAATGTGTGTGCGTCCTATGGGGCGAATGCAGGCTTCGCGGCCCTCTCCGCAAGCAGCGGGAGCGCTCCCGCTGCTGGCGGAGAGTTGCCTGCATGCTGAAGCCTGCGCACGCTGAGCTCAGCGCGTCCAGGCTTCGCGGACCTCTCCGTAAGCAGCGGGAGCGCTCCCGCTGCTGGCGGAGAGTTGCCTGCATGCTGAAGCCTGCGCGCGCTGAGCTCAGCGCGTCCAGGCTTCGCGGACCTCTCCGCAAGCAGCGGGAGCGCTCCCGCTGCTGGCGGAGAGTTGCCTGCATGCTGAAGCCTGCGCGCGCTGAGCTCAGCGTGTCCACGCTTCGCGGACCTCTCCGCAAGCAGCGGGAGCGCTCCCGCTGCTGGCGGAGAGTTGCCTGCATGCTGAAGCCTGCGCGCGCTGAGCTCAGCGCGTCCACGCTTCGCGGACCTCTCCGCCAGCAGCGGGAGTGCTCCCGCTGCTGGCGGAGAGTTGCCTGCATGCTGAAGCCTGCGCGCGCTGAGCTCAGCGCGTCCACGCTTCGCGGACCTCTCAGCAAGCAGCGGGAGCCAGCACTGGGCTCCCACGGCTTGCAGAGAGCTGCCTGTTTGGGGGCTGGGGTCGGGGGAAGCTCGGGCTTCCCCAAACCCGTGCCTGGGGGGGAAATAATTTTTTTCCTTTATTTCCCCCCAAAAAAACTAGGTGCGCCTTATGGGACGGTGCGTCCTATAGGGCGAAAAATACGGTAACTGAGTGGGGATTTGCTAACTTTTTAAAAACTATCCTGTTGCTAGAGTCCTGCTTGTGAAGGTCTGCATGTCAGCTGAATTTGTTTAACACAATTTTAATGAATATGCTAGCTCCCTTTTGTTTTTGTTTTTTTAAATTTCAACATATTACAAAAATAAGAAAAAGAATAAAAAGAAAAAGAAAATACAAAGTAAAAACAGTTAAAAACAGATCAGTCTTTCCATATCTTATCTTTCATTTGCTTGTTTCCCTGACCTCCTCACACCTCCCTTTCTTGTATTCCAGTTCAATTGGTTAGTTCAGCAAATCCTTTCCCTCTTTGATTTTATCTTAATCTTTTATCTTAATATATTATAGCTTTAGATTATCACCTGTTAACAATCCATTTTTACATATTCCTTTATAACATTGCTGCTAAAAACCACTTAACTTCAATCCAACATCATTCTAACATTCCTTAATTTTGCAGTATTTCTGTAAATAGTCTTTAAATTTCTTCCAATCTTCTTCCACCGACTCTTCTCCCTGGTCTCGGATTCTGCCGGTCATTTCCGCCAATTCCATATATATGCTAGCTCCCTTTTACTACTACAGAAGTAACTGAAGTAATCTTTGTTGTCCTTGAGAGCATTAACCCCTGGGATGCCAAATTCTAGAGTGTCCTATGTTCAAGGTGAAAGAGTTCCCAAAATGGGTGCCAGCGTTGCAAGGGGGAGACTCTTGCAATCTGCACACTTCAAAGCACATGTGAAGACTGTGCAAGGCTGTGCTCTCAGACAGCAAGCTAAAATATGTGCGTCTACACCTTGCGTAGTACAAAACCACCGATGCCATACATTTCTTAACTCACCATAGAGAGCTGTCCAAGTCTGATTAATTACATCTAGACATACAGTTCCTGACCTGAAAGAGAGAAACAAGGGTTGACTTCCATTTGCAGTTAGGCAGTGCTAGTCTGGTACAGTAGCTACACGAGTTCAGATCTTCCCTTCCCTAATAACACCCAATACGTTTCACGAAAGCGGGCAAAAAAGGCAGACTGGAAAATACAGGAAGACCTTTGGGAGACTGGAAAGGTTTATGGCACCCAATGGTTTACCTAGTTCCCTTCCCCTTAAATTAAGTTGCTGAAACACAGAAAGGTGTGTGTGTGTGTGAGAGAGAGAGAGAGAGAGAGAGGGACAGAGACAGACAGACAGACAAGAAGAAAAGAAAAAAGAAAGATGCAGGACTTGAAATATGAGCAACAGCGTTAATTATTAAGATAAATATCGTATTTTTCGCTCTATAAGACGCACTTTCCCCCTCCTAAAAAGTAAGGGGAAATATGTGTGCGTCTTATGGAGAGAGTGCAGGCGGGAGGTTCTGCTCAGCGCTCCCTTTAAAGAGGCTCCCCTTGCCCGAGAGAGGCTGCGTGTGGCGATCCCATAAGCCAGGACAGCAAGCGGGATCGCTGCGCAGAGATCCCGCTTGCTGTCCTGGCTTATGGGATTCAGAATTTTTCTTCTTCTTGTTTTCCTCTTCCAAAAACTAGGTGCGTCTTATGGTCTGGTGTGTCTTATAGAGCAAAAATACGGTAGGTTAAAATGGATGTATTGAATAGTTTACGTGAAATTACGCAGCCTTCAAGGGTCAATATGGGAACCATGTAAGGGGAGGATGGGAAGACAATGGATAAAGTAATTTATGGTCTATGTTAAAATCTGTAAAGGGGTTTTTTTTGGGGGGGGGGTGAAAAATCAAGTAAGAGGAAGGAAGGGAGGGAGGAAGGAAGGAATGAAGGAAGGAAGATTCAGGAGCAGATTTTTTGTGTAAAAAGACAGCTCACTTCTGGTACTGAAAAAAGTCCCAGGACTGAGCATGTGCTGTTATTGCCTGTGGCTCCAGTTGGTAGACTTTGATCCTGCAAGCTGGAAGTCTGCCCACAGATAGGCTAGAGCATTTGACCTAGTCTTAACCAAGAGGGCCCCAAAGCCACAGTTTACATGGGTTACATATAAATGCCTATCCACACAGACTGATAAATCCGGACAATATGAACTTGGGTTACCATTTTGAGCCATAGCGCTTAATCTTCCACTTAGCCCTGCAGGGCACAGGGTTAATAATAATAATAATAATAATAATAATAATTTATTATTTATACCCCGCCCATCTGGCTGGGTTTCCCCAGCCACTCTGGGCGGCTTCAAACAAAACACTAAAATACAATAACCTATTAAAGATTAAAAGCTTCCCTAAACAGGGCTGCCTTCAGATGTCTTCTAAAAGTCTGGTAGTAGTTGTTCTCTTTGACATCTGGTGGGAGGGCGTTCCACAGGGCGGGCGCCACCACCGAGAAGGCCCTCTGCCTGGTTCCCTGCAACTTGGCTTTTCGCAGCAAGGGAACCGCCAGAAGGCCCTCAGTGCTGGACCTCAGTGTCCGGGCTGAACGATGGGGGTGGAGATGCTCTTATCCAAAGCTGTGCCCGGACTGAGCAACCTGCCTGATGCTGGAACCCTAAACTGAGTCTTAAGAATCTTCTAAAACATTAAGGAGCTCCCCAGTAGAGAACAGAAAATGGAAAGGGTTCTCTAAGGGCAGGGTGTTTGAAAACTTGCGTAAGCCCCTGACTTCTTGCCTTGTGCTCAACAGAGAGGGTGAATAAATTGGTCTTCACAATCTTTCCACCTTTTTTAAAAAAAAAATCTTAACTCATCACATATCCATTCTCTTCCTCTTCCTGAATTAGAAAAGAAGCTACGCACAGAGGTTAAGAGACAACCCTCCCCCTAAACAATTTTTAGTACAAAACAACTTCAATCACTTACGCTTCGTCAATATTGGGATGGAAAATTTTATTCATGAATCCTGCAATGGAGACAAACAAAGGAGATGTTAGCCACCTTTATCACCGTTACCTTTTATTTACTTAAGAAAACTTATATATGATTGTAGTGAAGCCTCTAAGTGGTTTACAAGAAATATTAAAATGATCAATAAAAAAAGTTGAAAACACTGAGAAGTAATTAAAATTAACTGTAAAAAAAAAAAGAGATCAAAACAAATCAACATCTACATTTCCGGAGAGGCTTGCCTAAATGAAAGTATTTTAAGGAATGTTCTTGCGCTGAACAACTAAAAAAAATGGCATGCGTGTCCCTAGTTTTGTTCTGGTGAAAGCCACGGGTCCCTAAAGCACAATGTGTTGCTCCGCTCCTGAATTCTGTCATTAGCGCATGGAAAGGGAGGGTGGGGGATCCAAAACTACAGTTTCCCATTTGAAGATGAGCAAAACCTATTGTCAGCCAAGCACCACCAAAGCAGATGGGGGCTGGCTCTGGAGACATCGCCGCTGCCGCAGAATAGAGGCGCTCAAGAACTCAGAAATCACCGCGTTATGTTCACTGCATCTCATGAAGCCCATCTTAACACATTTCCCGAGATGTAAATGGTTGGGAGTTCCCAAGGCTTATTAAGAGAGACACAATTCACTGATTTGCGCTTCCCAGAACCTTAGTAGCTGCCCCTGTCTGAAGCCCAAAAATGGCTGCAGGCGTACAGAAGCCCAAAAATGGCTGAAGGAGCCGGCGTACAGCTTCCAGGTCATGTGGCCAGCATGACTAAGCCACTTCTGGCAAACCAGAGCAGCCCACGGAAACGCCGTTTACCTTCCCACCGGAGCGGTACCTATTTATCTACTTGCACTTTGATGTGCTTTCGAACTGCTAGGTTGGCAGGAGCAGGGACCAAGCAACGGGAGCTCACCCCGTCGCGGGGATTCGAACCGCCGACCTTCTGATCGGCAAGTCCTAGGCTCTGTGGTTTAACCCACAGCACCACCTGCGTCCCTTGAAAACCATTAGCCAGTGACTGAATACAGGTGGGCCTGCTCTATGAACTTAACTCTCCTGGGCTGCATATTTACTATGGCTATGTGCTAATCTGATGCTGATTTAACGAGAAGCCGACAGGCAGGGTCAAAACATGCAAGACTCAACACTTGTGCCACTGAAAGGTGCATTTGTTGCTCTGTTTTTGGAAAACTCAACCCTAAGTGTCGCTTCCAAATCACGGGAGCTGCCGCCGCCAAACTCTAGAATTCCTGGCTCACAAACACAGGAAAGCACCCGGGGTTTCAGAATTCTTGTCCACCTTGAACCCATGGCCTGAGGGTTATCAGACAGGGGCCATTGCCAAATCGACCACATTCCAGGCCATTTGGCAGGTGCAGAGCTTTACGTAGCAACAGAAAGCAAAAGAGCAGGATGCAGGCATCACAGGCTAGTAACCTCCCTTTAGATGGGAGGAGGAGACTCCAGTAGCATTGTAAGAGATGTAAACCTTCAAGAGCAGAGGACTTGACTGCCACATCTTCGTTCCAGTCCTCCATCGTCTTTTAGGTAAAGGTAAAGGGACCCCTGACCATTAGCTCCAGTCGTGGCCGACTCTGGGGTTGCGGCGCTGATCTCGCTTTACTGGCCGAGGGAGCCGGTGTACAGCTTCCGGGTCATGTGGCCGGCATGACTAAGCCGCTTCTGGCGAACCAGAGCAGCGCACGGAAATGCCGTTTACCTTCCCGCAGGAGCGGTACCTATTTATCTACTTGCGCTTTGTGCTTTCGAACTGCTAGGTGGGCAGGAGCAGGGACCGAGCAACGGGAGCTCACCCCATCACGGGGATTCGAACCACTGACCTTCTGATCAGCAAGCCCTAGGCTCTGTGGTTTAACCCACAGCGCCACACGCATCCTCTTTTACCAACTCCCAATTAAGGTCGGCCTGCGACTGGCTTGCCCCTTGGGCTCTGTCCAACTCGAGTCACTATTTAGGTGAGATGTGCACACCAGCTCCCAGAATCTTTGCTTGGTCACCTAGGACCCAGGGCCAAGAGGATACTGCTTGAAGGCCTTGCAATTGGGACTTCCTGGCCTGACCTGCAACTGCCATGGGACGAGTGGGGGGGGGGGGCAAGTGTCCAGCTGACTGGGTGAGCCAGAGGCAGCTGCTATACACCTCTTGGGAGCTGAAGGTCAAGTTCTTCCCTGCACTGGGTTTTTTGTTTTGGTTTGACGTCCCCTCAATCCCCATCCAGAACAGAATTCGCGAGCAATGGAACAGGGTGGAGGACATACGTCCTCGCGTGGAATTGTGTCGGCATTTTGCCTTGTGCTTTTGACAAGCAGGAAGACACTTTTCGGGAGTGCTGGACACGTTCTCGCCAGCCCATTCCAAAAGCACAGCAAGCACGGCCGTTAATGTTCCAACAGCCTCATCAGATGATCAGGAGTACTGGCTGGCTGCCCTGTGACCTGCTATGAGCATCCAAGCAGCTCTGCTTGCACATATTATACTCTATCTTCTCCTCCCTCCACCCCAGACAGTGTTTCTGTCTCCCCACCCTACCCCCACAGATGTTGAGAGATTCTCACAGGTAGAAGACTACCCGGGCCAAAATCTAGCATGCCCCTTCCACAGCAAGGCACATCCAATTTCCAATTCACCAGCTTCCAGCTGCAAGGCAAGATCCTGCCTCTAGTTAAAGGAAGCTAACAGCCTTGCAAGGGACACAGGTGGCGCTGTGGTCTAAACCACAGAGCCTAGGGCGTGCCGATCAGAAGGTCAGTGGTTCGAATCCCCGCAACGGGATGAGCTCCCGTTGCTCGGTCCCTGATCCTGCCCACCTAGCAGTTCGAAAGCACATCAAGTGCAAGTAGATAAATAGGTACCACTCCAGCGGGAAGGTAAACAGTGTTTCCGTGTGCTGCTCTGGTTCGCCAGAAGCAGCTTAGTCATGCTGGCCACATGACCTGGAAGCTGTCTGCGGACAAACGCCGGCTCCCTCGGCCAATAAAGCGAGATGAGCGCCGCAACCCCAGAGTCGGCCACGACTGGACCTAATGAACAGGGGTCCCTTTACCTTTACCTTTACCTTTACCAGCCTTGCAAAACTCAACCCATCCACCGAAAGCTTCTCATATTCCAAACTTGGATCAAGAAGATGAGACAGCCTTAGCAGGAACACTGTAGAAGCAAATTCGGTGGAAAGGTAGCCATTTTTTTATTTTAATTTTTTTTAGCGCATGAAAAGAGTGACTGAAACTCTTGAACTGGCACAACAGGGCACAATTGCCAGGTTGGAGGTGAGGGTGTGCTCAGGGCTTCAGGATCAGGCCCGTCTCCTTCCAGCCCTGAACTGGGTTCTTTTACTTCCTGCCTTACAAGCAAGAAGGGCTGACATCCAGCCCTATGGGGAAAGGCTCTACAGCACTACAGAGGTCAACCTTCCCACTGCCACTGTTGGCAGTCCCCTCCAATTCAGATGCACCAGATGGAGAGAGCAGTTATTATTGCAGTATTATTATTATTCTTGCAGGCCCTATACGGCCTAGGACCCTCATACCCATGGGACCGCCTCTCCTGGTATGCCCCACAGAGGAACTTATGGTCTTCAAATAAAAACATCTTGAAGGTCCCAGGCCACAGGGAGGTTAGGCTGGCCTCAACCAGAGCCAGGGCTTTTTCAGCTGTGGCTCCGATCTGGTGGAACGCTCTGTCACAAGAGACCAGGGCCCTGCGGGACTTGACATCTTTCCGCAGGGCCTGCAAGACGGAGCTGTTCCACCAGGCCTTTGGCCAGGGCACAGCCTGACTCCCTCCTTGGCAATCTTCACAGAACTCTGGCCCAATGGTTGCCATCAATTTGATTTGAATTAATTTTATAATGAAATGTTTTTGGAATGTTGTACTATCTTATTGTTGTTAGCTGCCCTGAGCCCGGCTTCGGCTGGGGAGGGTGGGATATAAATAAAAATTATTATTATTATTATTATTATTATGGAACTCGCTTCTAGCTGAGGTCACAGTGAGGGCTCCCTCCCTGTTGAACTTCCGCCATTTATTCAAGACTTAAAAAATAAATAAAAAAATAAGAAGGCTTTTAAAACTGATTTTTGTAGAATGCTCACCCCAGGTAGACTTGCCTGGTGCCTTCGTTACAAATCATTAGGTGCCAGGCAAAAACAACTGGCCTTTTCAACTGGGAGGAGGTTACTGCTTGTGAACATGATGTGTATTTTTGTGTTTTTATATTGCAAATTGCCACGTGATCATGGGATGAAGGGCGACAGAGAAATTTAGTAAGCAAAAACAACAAGTATTCATTTTCAGTCTTGGTGCCTCAGGTCTCCTGCACACCCCTTAGAGAAGACGGATTAAGTGGTATACAAATTGTTGAAATAAACAAATAATAAACAGAATTGCTAGCCAGCCACCAGCTGGCAGAAAAACAGCCTGGAGGCAGGGCACATTTTTCTCGTCTTCTCATTGAAAATAATAATCATGAGGAACAACAGACCACCCACATCTTGTGGACATATTAGCCAGCCTTCTGACGTCAGTATTATAACCATTATCACCACCAATTGCCAACCACAAACAATAAAAAGAAGCTGGGTTTTGTGGCGAAGCCTGGTGGGATTATACAATTATAACTAAGTGAATATTAGAATTAAATATTTCTATTTTCACTCGCTGCTGCTGGCTGACAGGGTACCCAGCAAACAGACTTCGGCACCTGCCTTCTGCAATACGCTATGAGCATCGTTAACTAAGGTTTATAATCCAAGTACAAACCTTGGCGGAGAAGCAATCTTTAACCACGGCCCATGAACAATGGTTAAGTTGCTGGGCTCCATTCGCACATAACACCGAGCCATGGTTTAGCACATCATCCACAGTTTACACAACATACTCCTATTCTTTTCTATACGGGGTAATTCACAGAGTGTCCTCCTATTACAAACCTATTACAAAAAAATAAAATGTAAAAAGCAGCAGAAAGGCACTCTTTATAATTAATGTTTATATCAAGCATCCGGACATGTGAATCTGGTTCTGTAAGCCACACTGAGAGCTTTTAAAGTCCAAAGGTGGGGTATAAATCCCTTGATTTATAGGCATATATATTTATATGCATTTATACGCATTTATATCCCTTGGTTGACACTGGTGGCGCTGTGGGGTAAACCACAGAGCGTAGGACTTGCCGATCAGGAGGTCGGCGGTTCGAATCCCCGTGATGGGGTGAGCTCCCGTTGCTCGGTCCCTGCTCCTGCCAACCTAGCAGTTCGAAAGCACGTCAAAGTGCAAGTAGATAAATAGGCACCGCTCCGGCGGGAAGGTAAATGGCGTTTCCGTGCGCTGCTCTGGTTCGCCAGAAGCGGCTTCGTCATGCTGGCCACATGACCCGGAAGCTGTCTGCGAACAAACGCCGTCTCCCTCTGCCAATAAAGCGAGATGAGCGCCGCAAGCCCAGAGTCGGCCACGACTGGACCTAATGGTCAGGGGTCCCTTTACCTTTATATCCCTTGGTTACGCAGAGTGACCAAGGAGAAAAAGGTTCAGTCTTCAAGGGCTGGGATCAATCAGGGAAGGTAGCCCCCCATCCCAGGAATTCCATGGGGTGGCTGCCAAGGGGACTGCTTCCCTTGGGGGGGCGCTGTTGTGCCAAGGTCAAAACCAGCCCTCCAGTACCAACTAGATGCTGGATCTGTGCCCACACAGAACCTGTGAAGTGTGTATGGGGTGGGAGAATGTGCATTTCTGCAGAGGTGCACTGCACTGCCAAAGCTCTCAATGGACACCTCCGCTTGACAAGATGCCCATCACAATGACAGGCATTTGCAGCGCAAACAGTAATTAGCAGCAGCAATGCCTGGGAAGCAATTAGCATCTCGTCACCACGGAGACCTGCCACCTTTTTCTGCCCGATTACCTTGGGTTCCCTCGCTGAAAAGCTGGTGGCGCCTCTCTTAATGAGGTACTGAGCAGCGCGGGCTGGTTCAGGGAGTCTAGACAGAGCCTCACGCCGCCGCCGTCCCTCTTCCCGGCCACCAGCCTCCCAACCTCCTCCGTTATCAGAGCTCTTTTGAAAAATAAATAAAAGGATCTTTTTATAGAATCCGTATGGAGGGAGAGAGAGGCTCTGGGAGGCAGGCAGGCGACTCTGCCGAGTCTCTGAGAGGTGCAAGCAGAGGCACAAAGCCAAACTTGCAGAAGGGCAAGCCGTCCTGGCAGCGAGGCTGGAGCCAGAGGCAGTCCTGCATGGAGGCCAGTTAAGAGGCAATGGCTTCAGGCAACGAATGTGTCACACTATTGAAGGCGGTGAAGATAAGAGGGGGAGACACCTGAGCTGTGGGGGCCACAATTCCCCAAGAAAGTTCTTCTACGTCACAAGGCCCCTCCGTCACCACCTGCCTTTCTGCAAAGAAGGGTGGCAACCCTGCCGCTTATATCAAAATTTCTCAAACTTGGGTATCTGACTGTTTTTTCAGACTACAGTTCCCATCATCCCTGACCACTGGTTTTGCTCATTAGGGATGATGGGAGTTGTAGTCCAAAAAACCCAGCCGGAAACCCAAGTTTGGCTTGACTACCCTACGTTCTCCTACAAATGGACCTTGAGCTTGTTTTGGAAGTTCTAGCAGGGGAGCACAGCTATCGTATACCCTTGACCGAAGGACGGTACACTCCTTCTGTCTGGGATGGTCGTCCTCTTCCACCGAGCGAGCAGCTTCGGGAGGGATGGACATGGAGTGGTGAGGGAGGAAGGGGACACCCGCCTAGCCAGCCCGATCAGCCAAATCAACCCTGGAGATCAATGGGGTGACAGATGTCGCAGCCAGATCGCCCTCACATCCAAAAACATTCCAAATTTAAGGATGTCCAGGATAATTCACCACACCTGTAAGAAGCGGTGGCAGAAACTTTTTAATCTATTATCATCTCCTGCCACAACTGGAACAAATAAAGCCAACTCACGAGGAGTTAAAGAGACATGCTAAGCAGTGGCGTAGCGTGGGTTGTCAGCACCCGGGGCAAGGCAAGTAATTTGCGCCCCCTAACCCAGGGCAAGGCAAGCAATTTGCGCCCCCCCCCGCTGCACTGTCCCTCCCCCAGATAGTCCCTCACTCTCTCTCCGCACCACACCGCACGCCTGGCACCCTCCCCTCCACAGTGGGTGGCGACCTGGTGGCTCGGATCGGATTCGCACAGCCAGCACTGCAGTGAGAGAGAGTGAGTGAGCCAGGTAGGGGCAGAGAGCTGCGAGTGCGAGCGCCCCCCCCCCCAGATGTTGCGCCCGGTGCGGCCGGCCCCCCCTGCACCCCCACGCTACGCCACTGCATCTAAGACAAAATCTAAGCGTCTATCTGAGAAAACAACTCCAAGGGTGATCAAAGAAACTATGCCATCCACGGCCGTACCCCATCAGAGCCCTTCCAGGGCATCTCCAAAAACCGCAGATAGAAGCGAGTCGGTGACCCTAAATACTGATTTGAATTCACCGCAGGATCGGCTAGCTTTGTGTCCAAAAAAAGGATGGAACTTGGTTCTAATTCCTCAAAAGCTCATTTTGGCCAATTATCCGAAATCGTTGGGCCCATGTGCTGGGATGGATCGCATGAAGCACCTTCTGTCCATTTTAAATGGTATTTTATCAGGGGTGGTAAAAACATCTGACACAGTTGCCACAGGGTACCTATATCAAGACAGTCACTCGGTACGAGCTCTGATCACGTTTCTAGATCATAACCTGGCAAATTTTATTTTTAGAGCAAGAAATCTATTCAAACACAAAAGGATAGAGCTACTAAGAATTTTTGAAAACAGAGCACCAACAGCTCCCCTCGTGACTCCCAGGGGTGATAGAGGAGGGCAACCAAAATGGTCAAAGGCCTGGAAACGATGCCTTATGAGGAACGGCTAAGGGAGCTGGGCATGTTTAGCCTGGAGAAGAGGAGGTTAAGGGGTGATATGATAGCCATGTTCAAATATATAAAAGGATGTCACATAGAGGAGAGAGAAAGGTTGTTTTCTGCTGCTCCAGAGAAGCGGACACGGAGCAATGGATCCAAACTACAAGAAAGAAGATTCCACCTAAACATTAGGAAGAACTTCCTGACAGTAAGAGCTGTTCAACAGTGGAATTTGCTGCCAAGGAGTGTGGTGGAGTCTCCTTCTTTGGAGGTCTTTAAGCAGAGGCTTGACAACCATATGTCAGGAGTGCTCTGATGGTGTTTCCTGCTTGGCAGGGGGTTGGACTCGATGGCCCTTGTGGTCTCTTCCAACTCTAGGATTCTATGATTCTATGATCTATTCAAACACGAAAGGATAGAGCTACTAAGAATTTTTGAAAACAGTACCAACAGCTCCCCTCGTGACTCCCAGGGGTGATAGGATGCTCGGAACAGAGGATCAAAAAGAAAAAACCCAATTTGGGAAACGCTGGTTTATAGGCATCAACCAGGGCTGGGGACTCTGCAGCCCCACTCGATGTTAGGACTCCAAAGCCCATCAGCCACAGCAGCAAGCATGGCCGAGGATGATGGGAGTTGTAGTCACCCGTAGCTTTTGCCCTCTCCTCCTCAGGCACTGAATCTTGCCTGCAGCCATCGCTGCTCGGCGTCCCTCCCTTCTCTTATGAAACCCTCCAACAGGAATCCTGCACCCTTGCTCCGCATTGCCACCTCTTCCTCCTCTTGGCTGCAACACATCTGGGACCACTTCCCTGGCCTTGCCACTCTGGAGGTTCTTGGCTCTTCTCTCTCGTCCCTAACATCTACGAGCCACAATCTCTATGTTCTACCATCACTTAGGGTGGCAAGAAGCCTCTGGACGCCAGCTGCTGGGCATCACAAATAGAAGGGGTGCAGATGTGCTCAACTTCTGCTTGTGTTGTTTGGGCTATGAGAATAGGATGCTGTACTAGATGAGTCACTGGCCTTAACCCAGCAAGGCTGTTCTTACTACAGTGGTGCCTCGCAAGACGAATGCCTCGCAAGACGGAAAACCTGCAAGACGAAAGGGTTTTCCGTTTGCAGAGGCGCTTCGCAGGACGAATTTCCCTATGGGCTTGCTTCGCAAGATGAAAATTGACGAAAAAAATTGAATTTTTTTTTTGCTCCAACACCCCTTATTCTGAATCGCTAAGCTGCTAAAAGCATTTTAGCAGCAAAACCGCTAATCCCCCCCCTTAAAAAGCCGTTTTTAGCCCTTTTTTAGCCAATAGCGCTAATAGCGCTAATCCGCTAATGGGCTTGCTTTGCAAGACAAAAAAAAACGCAAGACGAAAAGACTCCCGGAACGGATTCTTTTCGTCTTGCGAGGCACCACTGTATCTTATTCTCTGGCCTAGCTGAACCCTCTGGCAGCTTCTCTTAACACAGGCTTTCGGCGCCAGCTGTTGCTCTGTCGCTACTTCTCAGTGCTTCCACACAGGCTTTGCTGCTTCACACAGAGCTGCTCTCACATTAATTTTTTTTTTTTTTTAATGTATCGTATAGTATTTATTTTTTTGCACAACATGGATAGATCTTTTCAAAATGAGAGCAGGAGCATCAAGTGATACTGAGGACAATCCTAGTTGAGATCTTCTACTTGTTGTTTTTTAGGTAAAAGGGACCCCTGACCATTAGGTCCAGTCGTGGCCGACTCTGGGATTGCGGCGCTCATCTCGCTTTATTGGCCGAGGGAGCCAGCATACAGCTTCTGGGTCATGTGGCCAGAATGACTAAGCCGCTACTTCTACAGGTATGTTTTTGGAAAGCAAGAAAAGCCAAGACTACAGGTTCTTTAAAAAGCCAGACCTAACCCTAACCACGAATGCTCTCCCTTGGGCAATTTCTGTACTTAAACCCTGGGTAGGCAAACTAAGGCCCGGGGGCAGGATCCAGCCCAATCGCCGTCTAAATCCAGTCCGTCGAAGGTCCGGGAATCAGCATGTTTTTACATGAGTAGAATGTGTGCTTTTATTTAAAATGCATCTCTGGGTTATTTGTGGGGTCTGCCTGGTGTTTTTACATGAGTAGAATGTGTGCTTTTATTTAAAATGCACCTCTGGGTTATTTGTGGGGTCTGCCTGGTGTTTTTACATGAGTAGAATGTGTCCTTTTATTTAAAATGCGTCTCTGGGTTATTTGTGGGGTCTGCCTGGTGTTTTTACATGAGTAGAATGTGTGCTTTTATTTAAAATGCATCTCTGGGTTATTTGTGGGGCCTGCCTGGTGTTTTTACATGAGTAGAATGTGTGCTTTGATTTAAAATGCATCTCTGGGTTATTTGTGGGGTCTGCCTGGTGTTTTTACATGAGTAGAATGTGTGCTTTGATTTAAAATGCATCTCTGGGTTATTTGTGGGGTCTGCCTGGTGTTTTTACATGAGTAGAATGTGTGCTTTGATTTAAAATGCATCTCTGGGTTATTTGTGGGGCCTGCCTGGTGTTTTTACATGAGTAGAATGTGTGCTTTGATTTAAAATGCATCTCTGGGTTATTTGTGGGGCCTGCCTGGTGTTTTTACATGAGTAGAATGTGTGCTTTGATTTAAAATGCATCTCTGGGTTATTTGTGGGGTCTGCCTGGTGTTTTTACATGAGTAGAATGTGTGCTTTGATTTAAAATGCATCTCTGGGTTATTTGTGGGGTCTGCCTGGTGTTTTTACATGAGTAGAATGTGTGCTTTGATTTAAAATGCATCTCTGGGTTATTTGTGGGGTCTGCCTGGTGTTTTTACATGAGTAGAATGTGTGCTTTGATTTAAAATGCATCTCTGGGTTATTTGTGGGGCCTGCCTGGTGTTTTTACATGAGTAGAATGTGTGCTTTGATTTAAAATGCATCTCTGGGTTATTTGTGGGGCCTGCCTGGTGTTTTTACATGAGTAGAATGTGTGCTTTGATTTAAAATGCATCTCTGGGTTATTTGTGGGGCCTGCCTGGTGTTTTTACATGAGTAGAATGTGTGCTTTGATTTAAAATGCATCTCTGGGTTATTTGTGGGGCCTGCCTGGTGTTTTTACATGAGTAGAATGTGTGCTTTTATTTAAAATGCATCTCTGAGTTATTTGTGGGGTCTGCCTGGTGTTTTTACATGAGCAGAATGTGTGCTTTGATTTAAAATGCTCCTCTGGGTTATTTGTGGGGTCTGCCTGGTGTTTTTACATGAGCAGAATGTGTGCTTTGATTTAAAATGCACCTCTGGGTTATTTGTGGGGCATAGGAATTTGTTCTCCCCCCCCCTCAAAATATAGTCTTATTTCAAGATAAGGTCTGAGGGACAGTGAACCGACCCCCTGCTGAAAAAGTTTGCTGACCCCTGAAAACCCACCTAAAAAGAGCAAACTGACAGTTACACACATCAATTGGTTCCCTAGCCTGCGTTTGCTAAAGTTGGTAGGGAAGCAATCCCAAAGACAATGGAATTCCAAAAGAGGGTAACTGTGCGGGCTGCCCTTACTACAGAGCGATGTGAATCACCTCTCCATTTAGGTTGTCGAACTACCATTTGTGTTTGTTGAGAAGAACGTGGCAAGAATACTGAGATGCAGGTTCTGTCAGCAGCTAAAGGCTTGGGGACATCCTTTAGTCTCCTGCAGATGTGCGAGACATACTGAGCGGTAGGTGCCAACAACTCAGAAACTGGATGCGAGATGGGGACAGCTGAGTGGAAAATTCCCAAGATTCTGCAGAGTCACCCCTGTAAAGTGCCTGCTTCACGTGTACAAAACGGCAAACATTTGAGGGAAAAGAAGAAGTTGCCCT
This sequence comes from Podarcis tiliguerta, assembly GCF_965153285.1. Classification (NCBI taxonomy): domain Eukaryota; kingdom Metazoa; phylum Chordata; class Lepidosauria; order Squamata; family Lacertidae; genus Podarcis; species Podarcis tiliguerta. The sequence goes on along the minus strand of NC_139543.1, from coordinate 69,393,839 downwards.
CACTCTTGTCCAAATATTTCAAGGCTCGGATGCCCAGCTTGTTTCTAAGTGAAGTCTAGCGTCCAGATCAAGGGAAATAATAAAAGGTAAAGGGACCCCTGACCATTAGGTCCAGTCGTGACCAAGTCTGAGGTTGCGGCACTCATCTTGTTTTATTGGCTGAGGGAGCCGGCGTATAGCTTCCGGGTCATGTGGCCAGCATGACTAAGCCGCTTCTGGCGAACCAGAGCAGCGCACAGAAACGCCGTTTACCTTCCCGCCGGAGCGGTACCTACTTATCTACTTGCACTTTGACGTGCTTTCAAACTGCTAGGTTGGCAGGAGCAGGGACCGAGCAACGGGAGCTCACCCCATCACGGGGATTTGAACCGCCAACCTTCTGATCGGCAAGCCTTAGGCTCAGTGGTTTAACCCACAGCGCCACCCTTAAGGGAAGTAATAGACCCACTCTATTTTGCCTTGGTCAGACCACACCTGGAATACTGTGTCCAATTCTGGGCACCACAGTTTATGAAGGATGTTGAGAAGCTGGATGATCAGGGGTCTGGAAACCAAGCCTAACGAGAAACAGCTGAGGGAGCTGGGGATATTTAGCCTGGAAAAGAGAAGGCTGAGAGGAGCTATGGAAGCTATCTTCAAATATCCAAAGGGTTGCCACATGGAGGATGGAGCAAGCTTGTTTTCTCCTGCTTCAGAGAGCAGGACTCGAATCAATGGCCTCAAGTTACAAGAACGGAGATTCTAACTCAACATCAGGAGGACCTTTCTGACAGTAAGAGCTGTTTGACAGTGGAACGGACTCCCTTGGGATGTGGTGGAATCTCCTTCCTTGGAGGTTTTTAAGCAGAGTTTGGATGGCCATCTGTCATGGACGCTTTAGCTGAGATTCCTGCATTGCGGAGGGTTGGACTAGATGTTCCTGGGGTCCCTTCCAACTCTACAATTCTATGATTCTATCTACTTGAGAGGTTAGTTCCGAGTGCTACTAAAAATCTGGCATCTGTACACATTTCCTTTCAACAAATGCAGCGCTGGGTTTCTTAACAGGCAGATGTAGGGCCAGCTTTCCTGTAGCTGCACAAACTCAGCTCCACCCTAGGTGGGTTTTTCTCCCAAGTGGCGACACTTGAGTTGGCTGAGGACGCAAGCCTGGGCCCGCCCTAGAGAACGCTGTGTGTTAAGTGGGCTGACAGTAGTTGAAAAGCAAATTAGGGAAGAAGCAAAGCACCCTGAAAATAGAATGCAGATACACTATGCAAAGGTCTATTTTAAGTCATGAAAACAGCCACGGCCTGCTGACTCAAAGCAGGATGTTAGGCTGTAAGAGGAGGCCGCCTGTCTCGTCCAAGCATCTTGAAGAGACGCATGACGTCTCCACACCGCTTCTCCCTCAAGCTTCTCCTGTTCCCTAGATGGAAGAGTCCTCATAAGCACCTCTGTGGCTTGACATATAAACCTGCCCTTAAGTGGAAATGCACAGTCACTGCTGAGTTAGCAACCTCCCTTTTCAAAACTCCAGGAAAAGCATGCCGAGACTTGCCGCAATTCACTGCGGCCCCCAAGTTCATGCTTTAAAACTGTTTAGCAACAAAAACCACTGCTTGGAAACTGTAAACATGGGTTTGTCCCATACTCAAAGTTGCATCTGCTAAGAAAACAATGAAAGCAAGTCCCAGTGCTCTGCCATGCTCTGATGCAGGCATCCCCAACCTTCGGCCCTCCAGATGTTTTGGACTACAATTCCCATCATCCCTGACCACTGGCCCTGTTAGCTAGGGATCATGGGAGTTGTAGGCCGAAACATCTGGAGGGCCACAGGTTGGGGGTGCCTGCTCTAATGGGACCGACCAAGTCACAGAACCCAGGGTGAGAATTCGTAGATGCTCAGGTGCTGTGTCACTGTGGACTGAGAGAAGATTTAAACTGTGCCCCCCTTGTGTCCTTAGATGAACTCCTTTACTTTCAATACGGCGAGGAGGGTGAGCCTTCTCACTGGCTGATCACCCCGGCTTCCAATCTGTTGTGCCCTCCTGTCCTGTAGGTGGCACCCACATATCATCATATTGCCTTCTCCCACTCAAGTACGCAAGAGCTGATGACTCATACAGGAGGTCTGGCAGTGGGGGGCACCAAGGAGGGTGGAGGAAAGCTCTCTCCCAAGTGATGGGGGGTGGGCGGAGAGAAACAACCACACTGTGCCCTGCCCTGAATTCTACGGGCTCTCCTTTTGGTCACAAGGAGGAGAATTTTGTAAGGAAGAATAAACACCCTTTGGGGAGAGTGAGACAAACACCATACACTTTTAACACCTGTATCATTTACCGCAAGGAAGCAACCCCATCCTCAGCAGGCATAGAGCCACTGAGCTTTCAACTTTGGCAATACTTAAGAGAGCCTGGTTGGGATCTGGGTGGCGCTGTGGGTTAAACCACAGAGCCTAGGACTTGCCAATCAGAAGGTCGGCGGTTCGAATCCCCGCAACGGGGTGAGCTCCCGTTGCTCGGTCCCAGCTCCTGCCAACCTAGCAATTCGAAAACACGTCAAAGTGCAAGTAGACAAGTAGGTACCACTCTGGTGGGAAGGTAAACGGCGTTTCCGTGCGCTGCTCTGGTTTGCCAGAAGCGGCTTAGTCCTGCTGGCCACATGACCCGGAAGCTGTACACCGGCTCCCTCGGCCAATAAAGCGAGATGAGCGCCGCAATCCCAGAGTTGCTCGCGACTGGACCTAACGGTCAGGGGTTCCTTTACCTTTAAGAGAGCCTGGTTAGTCAGGGAGACAGTATCTTCTGCATCCATTTGGAGAAAAAGGCATGGTTCCTAGAAATACAAGCTTCTAGATCTCAGGCCTACAGAAGAGCTTTCCCCTCTCACTGGACAATGCCATGTTCACTGCAGAAAGCCAGCTGTGCAGACTGCACATGGACTGACTGTGCTGCTCAGATGCATGGACCAGTCAACACACCTGTGCCCAGTTCTGATGGGTGTGTGGGTGTGTGTTGCGGGGACTAGTAGTGCTAAATACCACTTCCAATTTCTTAGTCCAGAGCTTCCTGGTGCTGCTCTAATGCAGAGAGGCAGGGGTGAGTAGAAGGAGTGTAGAGAGAAGATCAAAGATCAGGGCACATCAGCTACATATATGAAGCTTGTAGTCTAGAGACCCGAGGTTCAATCTCTCAGCTCCTGGGTGGGTCCAAGCTCTGGAACATCTGACCATTGTTCAGACATTGTTATCTCACCTCTTTACTTAAACAACAACAACCTTGGCAGAGTGTTATGGATAATTTGTGAGTTTCCTCTAGGAGTTAAACAAGCAAGAAAAATGGTAAACATTTGAATCCGTTACCTATAGATGGGGATTTGAAGGGGTATTTGTCAGGAAGGTCCACTCTGACTTTCCACACGCCACCCTCGTACGGTGCTGCAATCAGGGAAGGAAAACGGTGTTAGCTGCACAAACGCAAACCGAACAAATATCTTCAAGCATGGTTTGCATTCTTAACCATAAAGGCACATAAAGGACTGAATGATAACCCATTTGCTTCCAATGGGGCTTTTGCAGGAGACCTTCCCAATGGCATTGTGCCTTCAGCTTTTTGGACTACCCTATATTTAATGGCCACACACACAAATACTTGGCTTTTCCAAGGGGCCTGGGTAAAAACCTAATCCAGAGCCTTGTGAATTTCTGTATTTACACAGGGTCCTCCCAAAACTCACCATCAAATGAAAGCTTACAGTGATGGACTACACAACAAAGAGCAGTTCTGGTGCTTGCTAGCGTCATAAAAATATTCACCCACAGCATGGATTCTCATGATTTTGACAAAGGATTGTGAAAGCCCAACCACCAGATCACAGAACACAACCGTGTATGCACAGGTGACCTACGATTTGATGGTGCTTTTGAGGGAATCACTTATGATAATCCATAAGGATCGGTGCCCCAGATCCATGATTCTTACGGTTTGGTCAGTAGAGATAGAGGTGACCTGTGATGTGATGGGAGGTGGCAGCAGGGAACCTCTAGGGGAAAACAGTATGCCATTTTAAGAGGATCCATTCTACTTGGTCCAAAGTGTGTGCATTTGCCCCTTCTCGCTTTCATCCAATTTTCTCTCCCTTCCTCAACTGTTTCCCTTTCCTCTTCCACCTAAAGTCCCAGTTTCCTTCCCTTCCCAGCATCTGCCCGGACGCTGAGGTCCAGCTCCGAGGGCCTTCTGGCAGTTCCCTCATTGAGAGAAGCAAAGCTACAGGGAACCAGGCAGAGGGCCTTCTCGGTGGTGGCACCCGCCCTGTGGAACGCCCTCCCAGCAGATGTCAAAGAGATAAACAACTACCTGACATTCAGAAGACATCTTAAGGCAGCCCTGTTCAGGGAAGTTTTTAATGTATGACATATTAGTGTATTTTTGGTCTTTGTGGAAGCTGCCCAGAGTGGCTGGGGAAACCCAGCCAGATGGGCAGGGTACAAATAAATTATTATTATTATTATTATTATTATTATTATTATTATTCCCTGCCATCTTCTTGGTCACTCTGCCTTCCATCCAACAGCTCTAGTGCTGACCTGAGCTTTGAAAAGTGGGGAAAAGGGGTAACTCTTTCAGCTTCCTCTTCCGGTTCTGTGTACAGTGGTGCCTCGCAAGACGAAATTAATTCGTTCCACGAGTTTTTTCGTAGAGCGAGTTTTTTCGTCTTGCAAAGCACCACGGCGGGGAGGGGTGGGGAGATGCAGGGCAGCTGCCGCAGCCGGTCCTTGGACTCACCCGCGCCTTGTGGACACCGCGCGACGCGGCTGCTGGAGGGCGGCGGGGCTCAGGAGCGCGACTCCGGCTGCAACGCTGGCTGCTGGCGGCAACGGCTCCTGAGGGGAGCGCGCGAGGGCGGTGGGCAGCGGCGCAAGGCAGCCGGAAGGTCGGCCGGAAGGTGGGAGGGAGCCGGAGGAGCAGGGAAGCGAGCGTGCGTGCGTGCAGTGACCGTCGCCATGACACGAGAGGCAGGGCTGTTTTGTCTAGTGAAGCAATCCCTTAGAAAAATCCGTCTTGCGAAGCACCTCAGAAAACGAAAAACCCTTTTGTCTAGCGAGTTTTTCGTCTTCCGAGGCATTCGTCTTGCGGGGTACCACTGTACTTTTCTAAGGTGGTTGGGGAGTAAACCATCCTTGCCACCTCATGGTGACCAGGGGAGTGAGCAGGAGGCATGGGAACCTGGAGGCTTTTGTAGGTGCCAGGCAAAGTCTGGAAGGGCACCACTGCACTCGCAGGTGCCAAAGTGTTAGCCCCAGCCTCACAGTAAGACAGGACATGTTTCATGAGAGGCACAGGGGATGGGCATTTTTGTAAAAAAAAGGAACAGGGAAAAACCCCCAAAACCCACCCAAACCCCTTCCTTTCTTCTCAGTGGATTTCCTGGCAAATCAACAAATTACGTAGTAAGTGCTTAAAAAAACCAACAGCTTAAGTATCACAAATGGTGGGGAATATTTGCATACTTACTTCCTTGTGGTCCATAGAACTTCACTACAAATTCGTTGAGTCCTCCTAGGATGGTGACTTCATGTTTACTTTCAATACTAAATGCACGCAAGTCAAGGAAACGTCTGTCATGTGCGTGAGGCTTATCAAACTCTTGAGAACCCTAGCACCCCAGGAACAGCGGATTGTTAGAATTCCTTCACTGGCAAATCTGAAATAATCCTCTCATAAAGGAAGCCCGTTCAAAATACGTCTGAGGCCGTTTGCCGTGGTTTAAGCAGACCCAAAGTACCTGGCCAGACAACACAGGTGAAACAGAGTTCAGGACAGAAAGGCTTGAAACCTGTAAATGACTTCAGGTTACAGATTCTAGCATTGGCTTCATTTCTGTATTGAGAGCTTTAAGATCGGAGTCGTCTGCCGGATCAGGCCAGTGGCCCGTCTAGTCCAGAATCCTGTCCTCATAGTGGCCAACCAGACGCCTGTGGGAAACTCGCAAGTAGGACCCCAGGCACAAGAGAAACTCTCCCCTCCTGTCATTTCCAACAACTGGTCTGAAGATCTGCTGCCTCAAATCGTGGAGGCCAACAGAGCCATCACGGCTAGCAGCCGTCATTAGCCCTCTCCATGAATCCGTCCAATCCTCTTTTCAAGCCATCCCAAGTTGCTGGCCATCACTGTCACCCACATGAGCAAATCCCAGAGTTTTAACTATGCGCTGTGTGAACCAGCACTTTATTTTTTATATGTCCTGAATCTTCCAACATTCAACTTCTCTGGGTGGCCACGAGTTCCCGGTGCTACGAAAGAGCGGGGGAGAAGCTTTTCTCTACAGTGGTATCTCAGGTTACAGACGCTTCAGGTTACAGACTCCACTAACCCAGAAATAGTACCTCGGGTTAAGAACTTTGCTTCAGGATGAGAACAGAAATCGTGCTCTGGCGGTGAGGCGGCAGCAGGAGGCCCCATTAACTAAAGTGGTGCTTCAGGTTAAGAACACTTTCGGGTTAAGATCGGACCTCCAGAACGAATTAAGTTATTAAGCCGAGATACCACTGTATTCAGGGATGCAGGTGGCGCTGTGGGTTAAACCACAGTGCCTAGGACTTGCTGATCAGAAGGTTGGTGGTTCGAATCCCCACGACGGGGTGAGCTCCCGTTGCTCGGTCCCTGCTCCTGCCAACCTAGCAGTTCGAAAGCACCTCAAAGTGCAAGTAGATAAATAGGTACCGCTCTGGCGGGAAGGTAAATGGTGTTTCCGTGTGCTGCTCTGGTTCGCCAGAAGCGGCTTAGTCATGCTGGCCACATGACCCGGAAGCTGTACGCCAGCTCCCTTGGCCAGTAAAGCGAGATGAGCGCCACAACCCCAGAGTCGGCCACGACTGGACCTAATGGTCAGGGGTCCCTTTACCTTTTTACCACTGTATTCACTTTCTCCATGCTGTGAATATTTTTACAAGATTCTATCGTGTCACCTCTTACTCATATTTTCTCTAAAGAATCTCCTATGCTGCAAGCTTTCTTTGCGGAGGAGTCATTTGGTTGTCTCTTTTCCGAACCTTTTTCAAGAAGCTGACCAGAACTGCACACAGTATTCCAAATGGGATTTGTATTCCAACAGATCTGTGTAATGGCATTACAGTACCTGTAGGTATCCTTCCTGATGATCCCCATTATGGAATTTCCCCTTTTGACAGCTGCCACACACTGGGCCTACAACTTCATCAAACTCTCCACTATGATCCCTGGTCAATCACCACCAGTGAAATAAAGATTCATTCATTTATTTATTGCCCCAGCATGCATCGCCTTACTCCTGTTCACAATAAATTATATTTGCCATTTTACTGCCCATTCATTCATGGGAAAGGCGGGTGGAATTTGAAGGAAGAGACCACATTATGCTATCTCTCTTGATGTGCAGGTGTATCTGAGCTTTCTGCAGAAAGGCAATAAAAGGAAATGCTTTAAATGCAAATACCAAAAGTCACCTTTGGCAACACACTGTTTAGCCAAGAAATCCTGAACACCCAAAACACGCCATACAACTTTCAGCGCACTGAAAGAAAACCAACTATCCAGTCATCCTTTGCATCTGATGCTTGTACACGTTACTTAAAAAAATTAATATTGTGCTTTAATGATTAGAATAATAATAGTAATAAAATGCCTACTGCCCTGAGTCTTGAGAAACAACTGGCTACAGCATAAGCAAGCCTTAAACAAATAATCAAAGCTGGTAGGCCACAACAATTCTCACCAGCCTGCCTGCCCATACCTAAGTTATTAATTGATATTCTTTACTTTCTTGGGCTCCATGATCACTGCAGATGGTGACAGCAGCCACGAAATTAAGAGACGCCTGCTTCTTGGGAGAAAAGCAATGACCAACCTAGACAGCATCTTAAAAAGTAGAGACATCACCTTGCCAACAAAGGTCCGTATAGTAAAAGCTATGGTTTTCCCAGTAGTGATGTATGGAAGTGAGAGCTGGACCATAAAGAAGACTGATCGCCGAAGAATGGATGCTTTTGAATTCTGGCGCTGGAGGAGACTCTTGAGAGTCCCATGGACTGCAAGAAGATCAAACCTCCCCATTCTGAAGGAAATCAGCCCTGAGTGCTCACTGGAAGGACAGATCCTGAAGCTGAGGCTCCAAGACTTTGGCCACCTCATGAGAAGAGAAGACTCCCTGGAAAAGACCCTGATGTTGGGAATGATGGAGGGCACAAGGAGAAGGGGACGACAGAGGATGAGATGGTGGGATAGTGTTCTCGAAGAGACCAGCATGAGTTTGACCCAACTGCGGGAGGCAGTGGAAGACAGGAGTGCCTGGCGTGCTCTGGTCCAGGGGGTCACGAAGAGGCGGACACGACTAAACGACTAAACAACAACAACCTGAGGGATCGCTTGAACCTTTATATCCTAGCTCATTCATTGAGATCATCTGCAGAAGCGTCTCCCCACAGACCTGCCTCTCTTGCTTTTCCGCCCAGCTATCTCTAGGCCCCTTTGGTAAATCAGCTTGCTTGTCCATCTGAATCCAGTAGCCAAATCTGAACGGAAGGGAGTCAGCCCTGAGATAGGCTGTAGGGCAAAGACTCCATTCCCCTGCCAGTCAGATGGAGGGGAGGGGATGAGTAAGGGCATTCTGCCCTCCCCCCCATATCCTATTTATCTCCTAAGATCTTAACATGGTTGTATAGGGAGGTGAGCCATGCGTCTGGCCCAGATTTCCCTGAGTGCTCACTGGAAGGACAGATCCTGAAGCTGAGGCTCCAAGACTTTGGCCACCTCATGAGAAGAGAAGACTCCCTGGAAAAGACCCTGATGTTGGGAAAGATGGAGGGTGCAAGGAGAAGGGGATGACAGAGGACGAGATGGTGGGACAGTGTTCTCGAAGAGACCAGCATGAGTTTCACCAAACTGCGGGAGGCAGTGGAAGACAGGAGTGCCTGGCGTGCTCTGGTCCAGGGGGTCACGAAGAGGCGGACACAACTAAACGACTAAACAACAACAACAATTCTTAAAAGGGGGAGGAGGGGAAGATAGTCAAATGTTGCACAGCTTCTCTGTGTGATCTCTTACTTGCTGCAGGAGCTTGAAATAAAACCACAAGCTGGTTCTGGGCCAGGTTGGGGGGAGCGACTTCAGTTCTGCCCCAACTCCTCCTAAAAGGTGTCCCATTTGCCAGAAAGGGAACTGGATGTGCAACTTTCAAGAACAAAGTTGTGTATCCTGGCCCCCCCACCCTTCCCCCCCACCCATTTGGTCCGCTTAAGAAAGCAATACTCAAATCTGGAGAAAGTGGAAATTCAGACACAAGTCAAATGTCCCAAGAAAAACCAACAGACTGATCAGAGTGCAGATTTACTCCAATCTCAGAGCTTTAGAGAATAATAATAATAATTTATTTATTTGCTGCCCACCTGACTAGGTTGCTTCAGCCACTTGGGGGAAAAGTGCTCGTACGAGAAGGAGAAGAAGAAGAAGAGGAGTTTGGATTTGATATCCCGCCTTTCACTCCCTTTAAGGAGTCTCAAAGCGGCTAACATTCTCCTTTCCCTTCCTCCCCCACAACAAACACTCTGTGAGGTGAGTGGGGCTGAGAGACTTCAAGAAGCGTGACTGGCCCAAGGTCACCCAGCAGCTGCATGTGGAGGAGCGGGGAAGCGAACCCGGTTCACCAGATTACGAGTCCACCGCTCTTAACCACTACACCACACTGGCTCAAGGTGTGCAGCCTTGGTGCACACACCTCTGTGGCGTTGCTCGACTCTCCCACCCAAACCTGTTCTAGCTCTCCACACCACCTCTGCCAAACATCATTCCAAGAAATGTGTCTGCACAACGTAACAGAGCCAGGATTCTGATGCCGTCGGAAGGATGCAGAAAAGCCTGTGTAAATATTTGCCGGCAGGAGAAGATCTACGTACGGCTCTTGGAATGAGAAGCAAAGAAGAGACGCCAGATGAATTCTGACTAGGTTGTAAGCCAATCTTGACCTTGGGAAACGCTTTGCTCTGCTGTGGACGAGGGGCAAGAGATACCAGGCCCAGCACAACTGCAAGCCGGATGTCATAACTATGGCTCAAAACATGCTTGTGCGAGTAGAAGCTAAACTTATGCATGGATGTGTGTGTTCATGCATGTGTGTGTGAAACTCTGATATTCCCCTATTGCAGCTGCAGTCCTCTGTGCCACATGGAATGTTGTTCCAATGAACCCTTTTTCTTTTTCTTTTTGAGATGAGGGTTAGATGAGGGACTGCCAGTGAGAAGCAAACCCCAACCCCCCCCCCCCAATGAGAAGCATTTTACACTTTTGATCAAAGTCCGTATTTACAATGCACTGCAGGAACATAAACACCCAAGAACATTATCCCTTGCAAAATATCTAATATACAGTCATACCTGTGTTACGTTTGCTTCATGTTACGTTCTTTCAGGTTACGTCCCGCGGTGACCCGGAAGTACCGGAAAGGGTTACTTCCGGGTTTCGCTGCTCGCGCATGCACAGAAGAGCAAAATGACGTCACATGCATGTGCAGAAGCGGCGAATCACAGCCCGCGCATGTGCAGATGCACCGCTGCAGGCTGCGCTCTATTCATGTTGCAAACGGGCCTCCGGAACAGATCCCGTTCACAACCAGAGATACCACCGTATTACATTTCTATCATTGCCGGAGTCACCATTCAAACGACAGTCCTTTCCTTTTATCCTGACCCAGGTCAACCCCGTTTGCCTTTGGCTCCCAGTACGCTTCCGAGCACAATTCAAAGTGTTGGTGCTGACCTTTAAAGCCCTAAACGGCCTCGGACCAGGATATCTGAAGGAGCGTCTCCACCCCCATCGTCCAGCCCGGACACTGAGGTCCAGCGCCGAGGGCCTTCTGGCAGTTCCCTCCCTGCAAGAAGCGAGGTTACAGGGAACCAGGCAGAGGGCCTTCTCAGTGGTGGCACCCGCCTTGTGGAACGCCCTCCTATCAGATGTCAAAGAGAACAACAACTACCAGACTTTTAGAAGACATCTGAAGGCAGCCCTGTTCAGGGAAGCTTTTAATGTTTGATGCATTACTGTATTTCAATATTGTGTTGGAAACCGCCCAGAGTGGCTGGGGAAGCCCAGCCAGAGGGGTGGGGTATAAATACATCATCATCATCATCATCATCATTCAGCTGCAGCCTCTCCCCAGCCAGTTCCAGGAGCAGCAGGTTTGCTGAGTTTCCCAGGGGGTCCAAAGGATGGAAAACCCCCCTGCTCGACTCACATCTCTTTCTTCTCCTACTCCTTCAGCTCCACCCTGGGGGGTTTTGTCACCTCGCATCAACAGGGAACTTCTATACGTGGACTGGCTACTGGCTGGCCTTGTTTACACATAATGCTAAGCCAAACTGAGGCTTAGCACAAATAGCAAGCACAGTAAGAAAACTGTGGCCGCTTTGTTTAAGAGAGTCTGTAAAATAAAACCTATAAGCTTTGCTCCTCTCGCCCACTCCTGCAGCGCTACCAGAAGATAAGCCACAGTATGGCTTAGCAGGGGGACGCGGGTGGCGCTGTGGGTAAAAGCCTCAGCGCCTAGGGCTTGCCGATCGAAAGGTCGGCGGTTCGAATCCCCGCGGCGGGGTGCGCTCCTGTTGCTCGGTCCCAGCGCCTGCCAACCTAGCAGTTCAAAAGCACTCTCGGGTGCAAGTAGATAAATAGGGACCGCTTACTAGTGGGAAGGTAAACGGCGTTTCCGTGTGTGGCTCTGGCTCGCCAGAGCAGCGATGTCACGCTGGCCACATGACCCGGAAGTGTCTTCGGACAGCGCTGGCCCCCGGCCTCTTTGAGTGAGATGGGCGCACAACCCTAGAGTCTGTCAAGACTGGCCCGTACGGGCAGGGGTACCTTTACCTTTACCTTTATGGCTTAGCAGCAGGGGCTCAGCAAACTTTTTCTGCAGGGGGCCGGTCCACTGTCCCTCAGACCTTGTTGGGGGCCGGACTATATATTTTTTTGGGGGGGGGGAATGAACGAATTCCTATGCCCCACAAATAACCCAGAGATGCACTTTAAATAAAAGCACACATTCTACTCATGTAAAAACACCAGGCAGGCCCCACAAATAACCCAGAGATCCATTTTAAATAAAAGGACACATTTTACTCATGTAAAAACATGCTGATTCCCGGACCGTCCGTGGGCCGGATTTAGAAGGAGATCGGGCCAGATCCGGCCCCCAGGCCTTAGTTTGCCTACCCATGCTTAGCAGTACAGTGGTACCTTGGGTTAAGAACTTAATTCGTTTCGGAGGTCCATTCTTAACCTGAAACTGTTTTCAACCTGAAGCACCACGTCAGCTAATGGGGCCTCCCGCTGCCGCCAGAGCACGATTTCTGTTCTCATCCTGAAGCAAAGTTCTTAACCCGAGGTACTCTTTCTGGGTTAGCGGAGTCTGTAACCTGAAGCGTATGTAACCCGAGGTACAGTGGTACCTCGCAAGACAAATGCCTCGCAAGACGAAAGAGTTTTTTGTTTTCTGAGTTGCTTCGCAAGACGAATTTCCCTATGGTCTTGCGCCTTTATCTTAAAACCGTCAATGCATTCCTACGGGAAACCGTGCTTCGCAAGACGAAAAATTCACAAGACGAAAAAACTCGCAGAACGAATTAATTTCGTCTTGCGAGGAACCACTGTAACACTGTATAAGTGAACCCAGGCTCAGGGCTTTTCTTCCTAACAAACAATGCATGGCAAGGCAAACCACGGTTACAGCTTGCAATGCGCATGGGGCGAGACAAACCACAAGCCCAACAAACCACAAGATGCAACCAAGTTCTACAATCTGGGCTCCATGCTCCACACGGCTCCTCGACCATTTGCAGATGCAACTCAGATAGGATTTTCACCCACAAAGCCTTGCAAGGACCCATGAAGAAAATATGCTTTGCTCTTTTCCCAGGCTGGGAAGACGCACTGCATGGCTGCCCCCCACTGCATTCCCAAGCGGCTAGAGGAGGGAGCAGGAAAAGGGCCTGTGTCATCCTTCCTCCGATCTAGAAAGAAGAGGGCCAAGGAGGAAGGTGCTCAAAGCGAGGAAAGCACGATGAGGCTGCTGTGTACATTGTTCCCTCTTCGGATTGCAAGACATGACTTCTACATTACGTTAAGCAAATGCACTTCATCCGCCTGCTGAGATTTCTACCAGAGACCTATCAAAATCCCCAGAGACGCCCCCCCCCCCGGCAACCTGAGCCCTTAACACGCAAAGAAAAAAATGAGAAGTACACAGCTCCCCTCACCCCACGCGTACAGGGTCTGCAGGAGAAAGCAACAGTTAAGCTAGGAAGAATTAAGCTTGCAAGTCTAAGAAATTCCTTTGCCCTCAAATAACCTGTTGAAAGAGACTTTTCCGAAAGTACAGATCATGCCAAATCTGAAGCAATCCATGAGACAATAGGCGTCTTATTTTCAGAGAAGGCAGCTGCTGATTTCAGTTTCTTTGAGATGATCCCCCCCCCTTTTTTTATATTGTGGGGGGGTGGGGTGGAGAGAGAATGCAAAAGTGCATTTCGCAGAAGTGCTGTAAGACTTGACACAGGCTGGCTTCCAGTAGCTGAAGCAAAGGCAACTAAGGAGGAAGCCCAGAGCTCTGTATTTTTGTGCATTCCCAAGTGGGGGGGGAGGCTGCGGGTGGCGCTGTGGGTTAAACCACAGAGCCTAGGACTTGCCGATCAGAAGGTTGCCGGTTCGAATCCTCACGACGGGTCCCATTGCTCAGTCCCTGCTCCTGCCAACCTAGCAGTTCGAAAGCACATCAAAGTGCAAGTAGATAAATAGGTACCACTCTGGCGGGAAGGTAAACCGCGTTTCCATGCACTACTCTGGTTCGCCAGAAGCGGCTTAGTCCTGCTGGCCACATGACCCGGAAGCTGCATGCTGGCTCCCTCGGCCGATAAAGCGAGATGAGCGCCGCAACCCCAGAGTCGGTCATGCCTGGACCTAATGGTCAGGGGCCCCTTTATCTTTTTAAGGGGGGGAGAGCCCTGTGCCCTGCTCTATGTTCCTGGAGCTAGCGCCCTCAAAAGCCCAGCACATGTACTTAGCGCCCAAAGGACCCCTGTACCCCAACATATTTTGAACAGAACCCCATGAAACTGACGCGTAACTTAAAATGAAACCACAAGCCTCCTCGCCCTAGTTCTCACAACACCCTATTATACCCTATTATACTAAGCACTCAGCTCCTATGTCACAGAGCCTTACTTAGGGTCGCTGACCCTACCCTCGTACTTAGGGTCGCTGACCCAAGCTTGCATCTATGGAGCCGTGGGTTCAAATCCCATTTTCATCATGCTGGAGCCAGCACAAGACTCAACCTTAGGGGAGGAGCCACAGTTCAGTGGGAGTGCATAACCTATGCATATGTGAAAAAGGTAAAGGACCTGACCATTAGGTCCAGTCGTGGCCGACTCTGGGGTTGCGGCGCTCATATCGCTTTACTGGCCAAGGGAGTTGGCGTACAGCTTCCGGGTCATGTGGCCAGCATGACTAAGGCGCTTCTGGCAAACCAGAGCAGCGCATGGAAACGCCGTTTACCTTCCCGCCGGAGCGGGACCTATTTATCTACTTTGACGTGCTTTCACACTGCTAGCTGGGCAGGAGCAGGGACCGAGCAACGGGAGCTCACCCTATCGTGCGGATTCGAACCACTGATCTTCTGATCGGCAAGTCCTCGGCATCCCGTATGCATCTGTGGTACCTGCAGTTTTAAAGTTCTCAGGTAGCAGAGTTGAGAATTTTATTTTTATTTTTTTGCTGAAGGCCATAGAGTGCCACTGCATGTCAGAGAAGTGGGCTAGATGGCTCAATAGTCCAATTCGATACAAGGCGTGTTCATACTGGCTCCAGACTGCCCAACTCCCAAAAGCTCAGAAACTGAAACTAAGTTGGGTTTGCTGGATCAGATCATGGGATCATCAAGCCCTGCAGCCGGGGAAGCAGGGAAAAAAGAATAAATGACACAAAAACGTCCGAGCACCGGGCGAGGGTGTGGAGACAGACAGGCAGTGGCAAATTGCAGAGCGCTGGGCACTGAAGCCAGGGCACCCGTCTTACCAGCAGCAATAAGGTGGCTCCCCCAAGTGGTCGCTGGGCCACATACAAACTGTGGGTGTGATGGCAGCCCTAAAGAAGGGGTCAGGGAGGGAAGCTAAGGATTGAGTCTGTGCAGCCATAAAGGTTTCCCACCCACGATCTATGTGGAATTATATTAATGGTCATACCAGCAGTCTTCCCTAGCCCTGCTCACAAATCTCTTTCAATTTGTCTGAGATTCCTGGATTCTCAGCATGCAAAGTACCGTATTTTTCGCTCTATAAGACGCACCAGACCACAAGACGCACCTAGTTTTTGGAGGAGGACAACAAGAAAAAAAATATTCTGAATCTCAGAAGCCAGAACAGCAAGAGGGATCGCTGCGCAGTGAAAGCAGTGATCCCTCTTGCTGTTCTGGCTTCTGGGATAGCTGTGCAGCCTGCATTCGCTCCATAAGACGCACACACATTTCTCCTTACTTTTTGGGAGGGGAAAAGTGAGTCTTATAGAGCAAAAAATACGGTAAGTGAAGTGTCAATGAGCTATGGCCACTTCCCCACTGAAGGGAGTAGCTTTCACTGACAAGAGGTTTGACACAGCAAATAATTTATACTGCCATGGCAGATCCCACCCAAGTCCTTGCTACGAGCAGACGTCCTAGGGGTGTGGGCCTCTGAATGACTCTCTCTCTCTGACCGACACACACCAAAAACTTACAGCAAACTGCATTTTACTCTCTTCCACCACACTGTACCAGCGAGGGCAGTACAAAGCTCTCCTTCTCTATTTATAAACTGTCTTTCCATAAGGGCCCGTCACGGCAGTCCACAGGCAACCATGGTAATAACACAACATACAAAAAATGGCAAATCTGATTGCGCACAGCACTATCTGACTGAGCCAACGTGATTCTGTTCCCTTCGCTACCCGAACTCACGAGGAAAGTCGAAACCAGCGTGCCAAAAACCAGCAGTTCAAACATTCTAAGGCTTAAATTCATCCAAGTGAGAGTCCTAAGTGCAGGTTTGAAGGCATAAAACCAGAACTGGAAAAATCCCAGATACCTAGCTGCTAAGAAATGTAATGGATTCTGAAATATTTGTTCAGCTCTGTCAAGTGCTGGAAGATTAGGAGTCGATTCATTCTGCCAGCCTTGGTTAAAAATAATAAAAAAACCAGCATTAAAGACATTTCATGCCACTGTATCTTAAGCGCTAAACAGGAGATTTGTACAATTAAGACTAGGTTTCCTGCAAGCTTTTAGGAGACTGTTTTCCATTCTGAATTTAGACCTGGACGTTGTCCTAATCCTGGAGAACTGGTGCCTTTCTGGTCCTGAGCAACAGCTCCAGGGGAGTTGGTTCAGCCTTGTAATATGCCACTTGCTTGCTCATCCAGAGAACAGTGCCAATGGCCTCAGGGCAACTGTATACATCCCACTTCCAACACTTTCTTGGACAAGGGACAGCTTCAGTGGGAGCAGCAGGATATTCTGGGCATTTTTCCCTTTTGCAAAAACTGACCAACTCAGAGGCATTTCCTCATTCTTAGCAGGTAGGAGAATCCCAATAGTGAAAGAACTGGCACAACCGCATGCATGCACAAATAGTTTTTTAAGGAAACATCAGGGAGAAAAGCGTGTGTGTGTGTTTGTGTGTGTGATCCCAGGGGAGCTGAACTTCTGCAGGCTCGAAACAAAAGTACATTTTGTCCAAGGTAGGAGATATCACAAAAAGACCGAATCTGCATACTGAATTCCCCAGTAACATTCTTTTGCTCCATTAGCTGTTGCCGTTTGCCGAGGAAAGAGATCGCTGAAATTCTTAGCAATATGCAATGCAATACCAGGAGAGTCACTGTCCTCAAATTCCTCTGTTTACAACAGCCTCCCCCAACTTGGTGCCTGCCGTCCAGATGTTTTGGATGAAACTTCCATTATTATTATTATTATTGGTTGCTCTGGCTGAGGCTGATGTAGCCCCAAAACATCTGGGGGACAACTGCAAGTTGGAAAAGGCTGGCAGAGGCAGTCCCAGTTCAACCACGTAGGAAGCTACACCGCACCCCCACAAGAAATGTCTCCTGATAAAATCCAGAACCTCTCAAGTGTTCCACAACGTCCACCACATACGGGAGTGTTTCCCAAACCTGGGTCTCCAGCTGTTGTTGGACTACAACTCCCATCACCCATGACCACCGGTCCCGTTAGCTAGGGACGATGGGAGTTGTAGTCCAACAACAACTGGAAACCTAGGTTTGAGAAAACCAGTCTAGCCACTATGTTAAGAAAACCTTAAAAGGTAAAGGGACCCCTGACCATTAGGTCCAGTCGTGACCGACTCTGGGGTTGCGGCGCTCATCTCGCTTTATTGGCCGAGGGAGCCAGTGTACAGCTTCCGGTTCATGTGGCCAGCATGACTAAGCCGCTTCTGGCGAACCAGAGCAGCGCACGGAAACGCCATTTTACTTTCCCGCCAGAGCGGTATGTATTTATCTACTTGCACTTTGAAGTGCTTTCGAACTGCTAGGTTGGCCGGAGCTGGGACGAGCAATGGGAGCTCACCCCGTCGCGGGGATTTGAACCACCGACCTTCTGATCGGCAAGCCCTAGGCTCTGTGGTTTAACCCACAGCGCCACCCGCGTCCTTAAGAAAACCTTAGGTGCTGCTTAGGTGTCCTCATTTCCCAGGGACAACCTTCACTTTACACCCCCCCCCCTTCCCGCCTGGTTCTTGCTCTCATTGATTTGCCTCCCAACTCTGCCCGATGGCGGCTGGATAACATTCTGGCGGCTGTTGTGAAATGTCTGCGGACACCTCGAGTTAACCAGCTGGTGCGTCTTATAGCAGAATATTGTGCTGCGTATTCTGAGCAGAATGTTTTCGATCTAACATGTTTGCAGATGTTCTTAAACAGTTTCGAATGCCGCGAGTACGTTTTCGTTTCTAATTGCACTGTTTTCGCTGCTTTGTTTTTTTGCCGCCCTGGGCTCCTTTGGGAGGAAGGAGGGAGGGATGCGAAACTTAATAAACGGTAATAACACAAATACCCCTCCATGGAGACCTGCGGGAAATGTCCACAGATTCTAGCTGAGCAGGGGAGCAGCTGCTTCTTAGCAGCCTGTGAGGCGAGGCTTTCTCATTTCCTGCGCTCCAGAGCAGAAGTACAGTTGAAGGACGGCATGCAGTCGCCCTATATCTTTAAAATCTGAAATGCAGCTTGGGGGTGGTGGGACTGCAAATTTGATCAGGGTAGTAGAGAATGGTGGGGAGGGAGCCTTTCCTAATGGGGCATTTTCTCTCTCTAATTAAAACTGCCCTTCCCATGCTGCTTCCCCATCTATGGAGGGTGGGGTGAAATGCACCCAGCTTCATTTTGATCTACAGAAAACTGGCCAGATGGGAAGAATTAAACTGCCCCACCTCCCGTCACTGCTCTGACGACACCTGAAGCTGCCCACGGTTATGATTTCAGTATCAAATGGTAAAGGCTCAGGAGATCGCCCCCATCTCGTGCCCAGTTTGACCCTGGTACCCACCACCCAGTGACAAGGGTTCACATAGGATGTGGGGTTTTGTAGCAGCAGAGTCTCTTCGCCCCACCCACGGGGGACACTGGTGCTGAATCCAAGCTGACAGCATTTGGAACAAGGTCACTCTGCGCCTCTGTTCTCCCAGCTTTTCAAGATTTCTTAAATCCTGCCAGCCAGTGTCTCAGAGCCTTTCCCCCTACTAAAAGGTAAAGGGACCCCTGAGCATTGGGTCCAGTCGTGGTCGACTCTGGGGTTGCGGCGCTCATCTCACTTTATTGGTCGAGGGAGCCGGCGTACGGCATACATGTGGCCAGCATGACTAAGCCGCTTCTGGCGAACCAGAGCAGCGCATGGAAATGCCGTTTACCTTCCCGCCGGAGCGGTGCCTATTTATCTACTTGCACTTTGACGTCCTTTCGAACTGCTAGGTTGGCAGGAGCAGGGACCGAGCAACGGGAGCTCACCCCGTTGCGGGGATTCGAACCGCCGACCTTCTGATCGGCAAGTCCTAGGCTCTGTGGTTTAACCCACAGCGCCACCCGTGTCCCTTTCCCCCTACTAGTCAGGATTAAATGTGCAGTTTCAGCTCTCTACTGTATCTGTAGAGCCCACCTCCAGATAAAGATGGCAGCCCTGGTGAACACCCGGTTCTTTCATGGAAACCCAACAGGTGCTCATGCAAGAATGATGCATTCTTCCCGAAAGCTATCATGGGAAGCAAATGATTTGTTTCCCCAAAGAGTTATTTGGAGGTAGTGTTTTTCAGACACTGTTTTCCATGGTGTGCACACTCATCGCTTTTGTCTCTGGTCAAACAGGTCTTACAAGCTTTCAAATCCCTATTGGGGAAGAGCTTGCAAAACCTGCTTAGCCTACGACAACAATGGGACAGGAAAAATATCTGCACACGAGATATGGCTCTAGCAAACCAACTCCAAATATATCACCTGCCTCCATATTTAATAGAAACTCCAAAATGAAGGATCTGAGGGGAGGAGATCAAAGTAGTTTGCTTCCAGTTGCTCCTCGTTTTAAGGTCCAATAAATTAATGGCTGCCTTCTCATTCCCCCTTTGGTCCACAAGGAGTGGAGTGCCTTTCAGACCGCAGAGCTTTTTGAGCAGTAGATGCGATCTCCCGTAAAATGGGCCAGCCTGGGAAACCTGAAGAGCAGCTCTGATAAACATATTAATGCCTGAAGTGGCCCTGAATAACCCTCTGGTCACGGAAAAAGGCAGATTGAAGAGAATTAAGGCGGCATTATCTCAGGACAACTATGTAAACAGGCGCAGAAGTGAGGCTAGAACGAAGCAGAGAGAGACAAGCAGAAGGAGAGAGCCCCTGGGTCCCACAGTGGCCAGTTTGGTGCTTCTGGGAAGCTCACAAGCAGAGGCCTAATCCCACCACACATTTTTGCCCCTTACGCAACTGGGATTCAGGGGTATACATCTCCTGCAGATGGAGGCTCCACTGAGTTACCATGCTGATAGTTGATGATCGGCCTATTCTCTATGGACAGATATAATCCCCTTTTGCCCAAGACCTCTGTGGAGCTGTTCCACTGAAGAAGAAGAAGAAGAAGAGTTTGGATTTGATATCCCGCCTTTCACTCCCTTTAAGGAGTCTCAAAGCGGCTAACATTCTCCTTTCCCTTCCTCCCCCACAACAAACACTCTGTGAGGTGAGTGGGGCTGAGAGACTTCAGAGAAGTGTGACTGGCCCAAGGTCACCCAGCAGCTGCAGGTGGAGGAGCGGAGACGCGAACCCGGTTCCCCAGATTACGAATCTACCGCTCTTAACCACTACACCACACTGGCTCTCCAGTGCCATTTTCCACTGGAAAATGTAGGCTTCCCCCCAGATTGTATGGACTTTCAGGGCACCTGCCAAGCAGACTGAACTCACTGTTTGGAGGCAGGAAGTTGGCACAACATGAGAAAAACACACATAGAGACACATTCTTCTCCTGACCAGCATCCTAAAAAGAATAGCTATTGAACTTCCAAGGTCAGAGTGAACTCTGGCATCACATCGCCTCCCTTCCTTCCTCTTTGGAAGAGCTGTTGACAAGAAAAGGAATGTTTTTCAATATGCTACTGATCCTTTTTTTAAAAAAACACAAGACCCAGTAAGCTCAAGAGGAGAGGTGTGTAGGCATTTATGGCTCAGGCCAAGCAGTTGCAAGATGGCCTTCAAGCATTTGCTCTAATAGCTGGGCAGCAAACGCCCAATGTAGGCTGATCACCAACATTATTCATTCCCAAACAGTGGGGCAACAGAGGACATGCTTTGTCTCCCTGCCCTCCTCCATACAGTGGTGCCCCGCAAGACGAATGCCTCGCAAGACGGAAAACCCGCAAGACAAAAGGGTTTTCCGTTTGCAGAGGCGCTTCGCAAGACGAATTTCCCTATGGGCTTGCTTCGCAAGACGAAAATTGACGAAAATTTTCGGGGGGGGGGTTCTGCTCCAAAACCCCTTTTTCTGAAGCGCTAAGCTGCTAAAAGCATTTTAGCAGCAAAACCGCTAATCCCTTAAGCCTTAAAAAGCCGTTTTTAGCCCGTAAACTGCCAATAGCGCTAATAGCGCTACTCCGCTAATGGGCTTGCTTCACAAGACGAAAAAACCGCAAGACGAAAAGACTCGCGGAACGGATTCTTTTCGTCTTGCGAGGCACCACTGTATATACCCTGGACAGGCCTGCCAATAAGACACACGAGTTTATTTTTATTTATTGCATGAATACCCCACCTTGGCATGAGGGTGGTGCTGTGGGTTAAACCACAGAGCCTTGGGCTTGCCGATCAGAAGGTCGGCGATTCGAATCCCCGCGACGGGGTGAGCTCCCATTGCTCGGTCCCTGCTCCTGCCAACCTAGCAGTTCGAAAGCATGCCAGTGCAAGTAGATAAATAGGTACCGCTCCGGCGGGAAGGTAAACGGCGTTTCCGTGCGCTGCTCTGGTTCGCCAGAAGCGGCTTAGTCGTGCTGGCCACATGACCCGGAAGCTGTACGCTGGCTCCCTCGGCCAGTAAAGGGAGATGAGCGCCGCAACCCCAGAGTTGGTCACAACTGGACCTAATGGTCAGGGGTCCCTTTACCTTTACCCCACCTTACCTCCAAAGAGCTCAAGGTGGCACACAGGTCCCCTCCCTCCCCATTTTATCTTCACAGCAATCCTGCGAGGGAGTTCAGGCTGAGAGACTGCAACGGGCGCAAGGTCACCTCATAGAATCATAGAGTTGGAAGAGACCACAAGGGCCATCGAGTCCAACCCCCTGCCAAGCAGGAAACACCATCAGAACACTCCTGACATATGGTTGTCAAGCCTCTGCTTAAAGACCTCCAAAGAAGGAGACTCCACCACACTCCTTGGCAGCAAATTCCACTGTCGAACAGCTCTTACTGTCAGGAAGTTCTTCCTAATGTTTAGGTGGAATCTTCTTTCTTGTAGTTTGGATCCATTGCTCTGTGTCCGCTTCTCTGGAGCAGCAGAAAACAACCTTTCTCCCTCCTCTAGGTGACATCCTTTTATATATTTGAACATGGCTATCATATCACCCCTTAACCTCCTCTTCTCCAGGCTAAACATGCCCAGCTCCCTTAGCCGTTCCTCATAAGGAACCTAATGAGCTACATAGCCAAGTGGAGGTTTGAACCCTCCCAGGTCCTAGTCCACCATTCTACACCACACCTGCATAAGCCCAGTAGATGTGACCAGCTTACACAAGCACCGCTCAAGAAAAACTGTGTGAATGGCGGGCAAGGAGCCCCCATGGCGAGGCGACAGTTCTGTCAAAATCAGACTTGCCTCCGAGTGCTGCTCAGCACACTCCGGAAGCATTAGTAGGGAGGCTGCCGAGCCAAGCCAAATAAAACGCAGCATATAGTTGCAAGACACGGGATTCCACAGGAGGGTCTGCGCCACACCTGCCCACAACAATCTGGCCCGGGAGGGTACTTTGCAATGAGCCTTGTAGCTGTGCTGGGAACTGGAAAATACACAACGCCTTCAGACAGCACAGGGTTTGACAGGACTTTCCAGAGATTGGGAATTGCAACAGGACCCCCAAGCATGAGCTCTAGGAACATGCTATTTTTAAAAACGAAAGCCGAGAGCCTTCCGCCCTAGCCAGTTCCATACCGAGCGCCAGAAGGGGTGTGGGGCAAGTACAGCTTTTTCTATAAGGATTTCGGCTCTTGCTGTCAGATACACAGTTGTGCTCTTGCTTGTTCTTTATACTTCCCTGCCCCCCCACCCTTTGCCAGTACACAGCGTGTGATTTGCCAAATCTAAAGCTGATGAATAGTTTTGGAAACACACACCCCACCCCACACGCTTCCAGGTGGGAAATGTTAAGGTTACAGCAATCAAAGCCAAAATACTGTACTATTGAATTCCAGCTCAGCTCAAAAACAAGTATGGCTCCTTTTCAATTCATCCCCATGGGGGGGAGAAACCCATTTACCTTTCTAGCAGCAAGGAACCCTGGTATTGTAGCTTGGTATCCATTGGCAAGGGTCCTTGGGCTGGGTACCAGTCATGCTTTAGGACCTGATGAAGGTTTAAGGAGCAGTCACTGCGGCCCTTCCCAACCGCTGCTACAAGAAGATATGTTTTACGGAAGTGGAAGAAGGCCTGCAAAAACGGGGGTGGGGGGGCACACACAAATGGCCACAGACCTGGTAATTTGGAAAATGACACCCCTGGGAACACAGCAAGGTCTGGAGTTCAGAATGGGGCAAGCTTTAAAATGAGCCGATTCGGCCCCAACCTGAATTAAGCTCAAGGTATCTTGTTCTTAAAAGGGACGCAGGTGGTGCTGTGGGTTAAACCACAGAGCCCAGGACTTGCCGATCAGAAGGTCGGCGGTTCGAATCCCCGCGACGGGGTGAGCTCCCATTGCTCGGTCCCTGCTCCTGCCAACCTAGCAGTTCGAAAGCACGTCAAAGTGCAAGTAGATAAATAGGTACCACTCCGGCGGGAAGGTAAACAGTGTTTCCGTGCACTGCTCTGGTTCACCAGAAGCGGCTTAGTCATGCTAGCCACGTGACCCGGAAGCTGTACGCCGGCTCCCTCATCCAATAAAGCGAGATGAGCGCCGCGACCCCAGAGTCGGTCACGACTGGACCTAATGGTCAGGGGTCCCTTCTCCCTTCTTGGGAGAACTCATCCCAAACTGAGACAAGGCAAACTCACTGCTAAGTTTATCCCAAACATTGGTATGACTTTTATAGCGCAATCCATTACAAATACTTGCAGCTAAACTTCCTTACATGACAACAGAGGGAAATTCAGTGTTCTCAAGGGACCACATAGCAGGGACAGGAGAGGCCGCTCTGGCTGAGAGCAGCACCGACCATTCTTGGTCAGAACTGCTCTGACAAAGTAAGTGCTCTTTTGTTCACCAGGCCTAGGTGCTTAATGCTGTGATTTGCAGAACAGGAACCACCACTGCTGTTTTGCTGTTTAACTCTGTGTATATCTCTGGAACTATAACTCCTTATAATAGCAAACTCTGCCGGGTGAGTACCCCCAGGATTGCCGCCAAGGACAGGGCTGTCAAGAAACAAGAGGGAGGCGTCGGCACGCTTGGAGGAAGTATAAAAAACATGGAATATACCTGAGGGGGAGCTAAAAACCAAACAAAGCTACAAACAACGCAATGAGGACCAATCATGCCCACCAGGCCATGTGACAAATGGAAAAGGAAAAACAGACCCGGGGGTGCTTGCTGGAATACTGAACAGGAGCTCTCTTTTCAGGATGGAGGACAAACTGCAACACTTTGTTGCAGGCCCCACTTGTGTAATACATGTCTAGCTTTGTAATTTGTTAGGTTTTCAGCTGCACACCATTTTGCAAGCTGATTTGTAGAAGGCAGTCTATAAAATTTAAGGGCTGCAGAACATTGCAGCTTTAGTTAGGTAAGAGGAAGACAAGACAGCTTCCAGGTTTTGCAGAAGATAAACCATTAAAGAAGTGCCAATCTGCAATATAAGAACAAACACACCTATTTCTAAGGCTACTGTTAGAAACTTCTACAAGGGCTACTACATTAACGGCCATTCCTCGTTACAGAAAGGCCAAGTTGGCTTTGCCACTGAGAGTACATTTAAGAGGTTGGGAAGTTTTTTTTGGCCACCGCTTCAGGTTTGCAGCTGACGTCCGACTACCATTACTTCCAAGGGGGTCTTCACAGAGTTAACACTAAGCTGGTGCTTGTCAAATGCCTTGCCTTTCAAGGAGCCTGAGAAAGTGGCACAAGACGACCCTGAGCCGAGTTCAGGTCTGTGCATTCTTGAACAAGAGGCAGTTCCATGCCTGGTTCAACTGGATATATATATATATATATATATATATATATGCAGGTTTTGGTGTCCTCGGGTGTCTTCCCGTGTAAAAGTTGGGGTGTCTAGGCGACGTTTCGACGAGGTCTCACTCGTCATCTTCAGGCTGGTGCTTTCGGCTTCTTGTTACTGGAACAGAGCAGGATCTCAGTGTTTGAGTTCCTATAAATACTGTTGAGGAGGTGTGGTGTATAGCCTCCAATGTTCTGGGCAGAGAGGAGGTTCCCAGGCTAGTGTGCCTTTTCTTCTTTTGTTCCTTAATTACTTGAGGGATATCTTGAGTGATTTCTTGAGTGATTTCCTGAATCCCACTTAGGTGGGTCATTAGGTGTGGATTAGTTGCTAAAGCCTTCGTGTCTTGAACTCTTGAACTTTGTGAAGAGTTTTTCTGAGAAGATGGCTGTACTGCACTTGGTTGTGCTCTGGCTTGGCTTCGTGTATAGGGGCGAGCTGTGGTTTTGTGGCCTGTGCCAGCCAGATCTGTGTAGGGATTGCAGGGGGGTGCAGCATCCGGAGGTGCCACCCTGGTTTGGCTACTGGATGGTGTCTGTAATTTATCTGTGGAGAGGGTCTGGGTTTGGGTCCAAACCCAGACCCTCTCCACAGATAAATTACAGACACCATCCAGTAGCCAAACCAGGGTGGCACCTCCGGATGCTGCACCCCCCTGCAATCCCTACACAGATCTGGCTGGCACAGGCCACAAAACCACAGCTCGCCCCTATACACGAAGCCAAGCCAGAGCACAACCAAGTGCAGTACAGCCATCTTCTCAGAAAAACTCTTCACAAAGTTCAAGAGTTCAAGACACGAAGGCTTTAGCAACTAATCCACACCTAATGACCCACCTAAGTGGGATTCAGGAAATCACTCAAGAAATCACTCAAGATATCCCTCAAGTAATTAAGGAACAAAAGAAGAAAAGGCACACTAGCCTGGGAACCTCCTCTCTGCCCAGAACATTGGAGGCTATACACCACACCTCCTCAACAGTATTTATAGGAACTCAAACACTGAGATCCTGCTCTGTTCCAGTAACAAGAAGCCGAAAGCACCAGCCTGAAGATGACGAGTGAGACCTCGTCGAAACGTCGCCTAGACACCCCAACTTTTACACGGGAAGACACCCGAGGACACCAAAACCTGCATTCCTGTACCCGTGAAAATCTACGAAAGCAAATATATATATATATATATATATATAGTCCAGTAGCACCTTAGAGACCAGTTAAATTTGTTCTTGGTATGAGCTTTCATGTGCATGCACACTTCTTCAGATACCAAGAACAAGATACTAAGAACAAACTTAGCTGGCCTCTAAGGTGCTACTGTGGGGACGCAGGTGGGGACGCGGGTGACGCTGTGGGTAAAACCTCAGTGCCTAGGACTTGCTGATCGCAAGGTCGGCGGTTCAAATCCCCGCGGCGGGGTGAGCTCCCGTCGTTCGGTCCCTGCGCCTGCCCACCTAGCAGTTCAAAAGCACCCTTAAGTGCAAGTAGATAAATAGGTACCGCTTTATAGCGGGAAGGTAAACGGCGTTTTCGTGTGCCGTGCTGGTGCTGGCTCGCCAGAGCAGCTTCGTCACGCTGGCCACATGACCCGGAAGTGTCTCCGGACAGTGCTGGCCCCCCGGCCTCTTGAGCGAGATGAGCGCGCAACCCTAGAGTCGGACACGACTGGCCCGTATGAGCAGGGATACCTTTACCTTTTTAAGGTGCTACTGGACAAATTTTTAAAGCTGTATTTCTACTGCATCAGACCAACACGGCTACCTACCTGAATCTGGTTCAACTGGGGCAGCCTTCTTCAGACACAAATTCACCAGGCTGGCTTTTCACAACGTCCCACAGATGAAGGTCACAAGCAGCAATGCCTGAAGGCGAATGGCCACCAGGTCCCAGAGACTCTTAAACAAGGCTTCCACAACCTGGTGCCTTCCAGATGTTTTGGAGCACATCTGGAGAAAACCAGGTCGGAGAAGGTTGCACTCAAAGGGCAGCTCATCCCAAACATGGAATCTGGCATCAGTACCTGGAGACAGTTAGGTCGTGCATCCGCAGCAGTGGCCATAGAATCATAGAGTTGGAAGAGACCACAAGGGCCATCGAGTCCAACCCCCTGCCAAGCAGGAAACACCATCAGAGCACTCCTGACATACGGTTGTCAAGCCTCTGCTTAAAGACTTCCAAAGAAAGAGACTCCACCACACTCCTTGGCAGCAAATTCCACTGTCGAACAGCTCTTACTGTCAGGAAGTTCTTCCTAATGTTTAGGTGGAATCTTCTTTCTTGTAGTTTGGATCCAGAAGAGGAATGGCCGCTGGGAGGAATACACAGAGAAGAAACGCCATGGTGCATCCGCATTAGCACAACTGGACACCTTCAAGTGCCCTAGCTGCAAAAAAACATGTCTCCTCCGTATTGGTCTGTACAGACACAACAGATGCTGCAACTCTCCAGTCATCTGACTTCACCCCCCAAAGGCTTCACCTCCACTGTTTCTCGAGACAGATGGATGCCGGGCTAAGCTATTAGTCTGCAATAGTTACAGAGGAAGACAGCACAGCAGCACTTTAATAAGCCTTGTAAACATCCAAAGAAATTGCTCCCATTTCAGTTCAGGGATATCCAGATGATTTTGTCCTGGATTCAAAGGGGGGGGGGGGAGAGAATTAGGTGCCGCACACATACCAGACAGAACGGGATTAAGTAAATAATTAGAGTGGAATGGCAAGCCCCTCTGCAGTCTAAAGGTTCTTGGTCGTATGTTAGCAAACATTATCTTTTCGATGCAGATTATCTCCTGAAGCGGCAACACAACTGTGTGTGTGTGTGTGTGTGTGTGTGTGTGTGTGTCAGGAGCCCGTGAGGTTCAGGCACCTAATTTCATACTCCCCGGGCCACTGTTCCGTTGCACTGCGGTCAGTTCAAGCCAGGACACCATGAATCATGTGATCCAAGGAAGGCAGACCACCTGCTGTCGAGCTGCTAGATTCGCCACTATGCCAGCATACAACAAAGAGTGCTGCAAATGTCCCCTAGAGAAGGGGAGGCCCTGCCCTGCTGTGAACAATGCAGCTCAATTCTGACAAATATTTCCAGGAAATGTGGGGGAAAGGGCTTTTGGGTCAAGACTATCAATGTAATCTAATGGTGTGTTCCCTGCTCCAGTAGTTTGGGTGCTGCAGATGTACTTGCACGTTAAAAACATGGAGCATTTATAGGGCGTGTTTTCAAGTATCCGAATGTCAAAATAAATCAAGACGGTAAGGCAAATGTTGTCCAGATATTATAATAATAATTTATACCCCGCCCATCTGGCTGGGCTTCCCCAGCCACTCTGGGCGGCTTCCAACAAAATATTAAAATACAGTAATGCATCAAACATTAAAAGCTTCCCTAAACACAGCTGCCTTCAGATGTCTTCTAAAAGTCTGGTAGTTGTTTTTCTCTTTGACATCTGGTGGGAGGGCGTTCCACAGGGCGGGTGCCACTACCAAGAAGGCCCTCTGCCTGGTTCCCTGTAACTTGGCTTCTCGCAGCGAGGGAACCGCCAGAATTCACAAATTATTTTTTTTAAATTGGGGGGGGGGGGGGGATTGGAAAGTTTGACATTTGGCTGAATTGATTCTGCAGTTCAATCAAGATTTGAACTCTGAAGCTACCATAGTTGGTACCCTTCATTTTCCTTGGAAATGAGACAAGCTAAAGCGGCGTCATCTCTCGTTTCATTTAGCTTCTCATAGCTACATGAGCTGCCCCTAGTCACACAGGTTGTCCTACGCCACTTGCTCCCTGCTGCTACACCACCCACAGATAACCTTTCATGCAAATATAGAAGCAAACCCAGAGGCGCCTATTCCGAGAGCGCCTCTGATCTGGACAGATCCTTAGCCCAAGACATTAGCTAAGCAAAGAGGCTGCCAAGACATTGTATGGCTTAATCCTCTCCTTGCCGCTTCATGTAATCAATACCTGGCAGGTGTAATCTTTGGCATGGCCAGGTTTGAAGGTTTTCGGAAAGGTCAGCAAGACTGCATTCCCGCCCCCCACAGATCCACACCTTCCCCAAGCATGGGTTTAAAAAGGAGACCGGTTAAGCGGTGAAAGTCATGAACGAAATACAAGAGAGATGAGAGCCAAAATCCGGAGCTCACAAACACCTGATTGGAAGGTGTTTGTGGAAGAGTCGTGGTTTTAGCTGTAAGAATCCCAACAGCCAAAAATGGAAAGGAGGAAGGGGGGAAGGCCAAACCAGGTTCTAATCTCACGTCAGCAGTGAATTTGCTGGTAATTATGGAACCACTGGGTCCCTAACGTCATAGAATCGTAGAGTTCAAAGGGACCCCACGGGTCATCTAGTCCAACCCCCTGCAATGCAGAAATCTTAATTAGAGCATCCATGACAGATGGCCATCCATCTCTCATTAGCTCCAAAATTCATGGGTAACCCATAGCATGCACACAAGCCTCCGTCACCAGAGTTTAATTGTTTCTTGCATTTATACTCCACTCTTCTTCCAAGCATATATGGGCTTTATTCTGTTCTATTTAATTTATATGCCGCTTTTCAGGCAGACCTCACAAAGTAGCCTACATGAGATTGCTGCAATGATAAGCGCTGCCTAAGAAAAAGAAGAAGTTACAATAAAATGGGTAAGACAACTTGTTTAGAAAAGGCCGTTCCCAAGCTGTCACTCACACTGGAAATAAGATAGGCCGAATGAGCGTTCTTTGAGACTCAAGTCTGCAAATATGTCACCTGCATTCCTGGCCCGGCATAAACAGAGTGGGATGTGCTCATGCAGCTAGATGGTGAGTTTGCATACTTCTCTTTTCCAATTTATCGAAGGATAAACTTCCCCAGAATATTGGAGATGTGCACCTGCTGCATATGGCCTCCTTTTGTGGCCCTGGACTAGGCACTCTTCGTGCCTCAGTGCACCGCCTGTATAATGGGAGTACTGACGTACTTCACATAGTCATTGCAAAGGACCACAAAATAAAGACTGCGAAGCAAATCTGCACAGCAGAAGTCCTGCAATTAATGATGACTAGTAAAAGGGACCCCTGACCATTAGGTCCAGTCGTGACCGACTCTGGGGTTGCGGCACTCATCTCGCTTTACTGGCCGATGGAGCCGGCGTACAGCTTCTGGGTCATGTGGCCAGCATGACTAAGCCGCTTCTGGCGAACCAGAGCAGCACACAGAAACGCCGTTTACCTTCCCGCCGGAGCGGTACCTATTTATCTACTTGCACTTTGAGGTGCTTTCGAACTGCTAGGTTGGCAGGAGCAGGGACCGAGCAACGGGAGCTCACCCCGTCACGGGGATTCGAACCGCCAACCATTGGCAAGCCCTAGGCTCTGTGGTTTAACCCACAGCGCCACCCACGTCCCTAATGATGACTAGTAGCATCTCACAATTCTTCCTACTTCCACCTCAGCTTAGAGCATTTCCAATTAAATTTCCCCTTGTTTGCAAAGCAAATGAAAGAGCCACGCTGACCTGAGCACAGCTTAGTACTACAGTACTGCTGAAGCTAAGCAGGTGTTGACCTGATCAAGGCTTGGATGGGAGACGACTGCTGGACACCTGTCATACAAGCACAGATCCGAAGCAATAATTAAGCAAGTCAATGTCCGTATCATAATAGCTCCTTGGTGCTCCAATGATTTTCAGGTCATGCAACCCTTTCTAACTAGTAGCATTTAAAAGCAGACGAAATTATTAAAATTAATTAAACAACTTCTTCTGGAACAAGGCCAGGCTCAATGAAGCTGTTTGTCTGATTTCCGATGCTACCTGAATCTTTACGAGACTCAGAAAGAGGGCATTTTCTTACAACCTCTGCACCTACTTCATTAAAACATTCCAGCAGCATTTTGAAGTAGCTAAAAGCCAAACTCACAAGTGTTTATGCACTTACTCCCAACTCATGACAGTTCTGCAATTTAAACTGATTCTACAAGCAGAAGTCACAAGAAAATGGGGGCTTATTTTCCTTTGCAAATAGGCTGCTAGAGGCTTCGGGGAAGCTGCTCTGAGCTTCACAGAGAAGGAACGGAATATAAATACAATGCAAGCATACCTTTGACTTTAAAAAAAATGAACCTTTTTCGCATTTATCTAGAGAACTGGATGTCTTGCTGGAATTCTGAATTCCACACCTGGAAAACTACCTATATCAAGGAATCAAAGAATTGTAGAGCCTTGTACAACTCCCTGCAATGCATGAATCTCAACTAAAGCATCCATGGACCAACCAAAATGTCACAAACCCAGCTTTCGGGTTCTCCAGCACTCTGCATCAGGCAGTGCCAGTTACAAAAAGCAGGGGGTTGATGAGGAAAAACAGAACAAGTGCAGAAATTATGACGGGTGCTGTAGCCATGAGCTCAGGCTGCAGATTCAGTTCCAAGATGGAGATTGTAGCATAACATGTCCCTCTCAGGTGCTGCACCAAGGATTCTGGGGCAAAGAAGCTTTTGACAGCACAACTTGCTAGTAACCTGGATCTGTTCCAAACTATAAATGAGAAACACAGGTTCCTGGGTAGACACAGTGGTGAAGAAGACAAACACAGCAAAACCAGGAATGAATTTGGTTGTGTAGCAGTAGGCTGAGGCAAAGATGTTACACAATGCAGGAAATGAGTGGACATGGAAAATTTTTAGAAAGTACAAAATGTTAAGCTGCGTGTTGTAGCCATGAGGTTATCTTGCCTGTTATCTTGAGCTCTAAAGAACTCAAAAGCTTGCCACAGCATTGTGAAATTTTGCTTTGTCTTAAAAAGATATCGTCTGGTGGTGGGTTTTGGATTTTTATCTGATGGACCAAGATGGCTGCCTTTGATAATTTTTACTGGAAGGTTGCGTTAGATACCTTGCTGCAAGGGGTAGGAGTGGACTGGGTGATCCTTCTAGAATTGCAGTTCTGTGATCCACTCAAGAGATCCTAGACCTATTGCTCTATCCAGAATGTATAGACTAAAAAAAGTGCAAGTTGCACAGAAGGCACGCTGGGACTCAGCACCTCAGCCAAGACACAAGTGACTGGTGACATCAATAGCGCATCAGACACAAATTAATCTGAATTTGATCTTGAAGTTCAGCAACAATGAGGACCCAAGTTATCCTTGCTGAAATGCACAGGAGCCCTACAAATCGGAATATTTACATTTAGAGCAATATTTACAATTAGAGCAAATGGCTTGCTCTATGACAAGGTCTGGGGTAAATAAATCAAACAGTCTCGGCTAGACGGAAAATCGGTGGCGTGACAGCACTGAAGAATTTCAGGTATCAGAGCCAAGAAAAAAACTGGCAGAAGTTGTGGCTGCACCATCTCGGGCACATCCTATGAAACAGCAGCATCTATTCGGCTGTGGGACAGGTTCTCAGAGGCACACGGAAGACGACCGTCACCCTGAGCATTTTCTGATTTCAAGTACTCTGCTAGGATCGGTCAAACAACCTAACAGAAGCAGTAAAAAGGAAAGAATTAGTTGCGCACGCGAGAGACACCCGAGTGAGTGCTTTGTGTCCTTGTTGTATACCGAGAGTCCACAAGAAAACAAGAGACAATAGCAGCAGGGGGGTTGCACACAGACAATAAAGGTATACAATGTCCTGGTAAAACACACACACACACACACACACACACACACTATACAGCCATATCCAGTCTTCACAAGCAATTCAGTAAACAGTGCCTTTTCATCTTTCTTGCCAAGACAATGGGCAGAAGTCCAGGAAATTAAGAGAGAAAACAGCCTACTCGGCTCTAAACAGTTTCTCCTCTTCTCACCCCATATTCTCAGATACACCTCTGGACCCCCAAGAAAGGGAAAACCCACTGGGTAGGTTCAAAAGGGCTTCACTGTTTGCCCTGTGTACAAGTTGCAAACACGGGACGCCTTTTGTTTAAGCCCCCTTTAATTATGACGTGTGGTCAAGCGCGATTTCAGGAGAGCACAAAGATTAACAGGTGCAAAGAATGCAGTTACTTAGCAACAGGCGGCCACTGCCCCACGGCCAGCCCAGAGCCTCCCGTTTCGATATCAGGAGGGCCCCTCCTCCAATTGCCAGTTTCCATTGTTTTTGCAAAGTTGAATGAAAATGAAGCCGGGTCTGGAAAAGAAATCAGCTGGAGGGCTTCCGAGTCGTTCAGCCAGTCTAGTCGGGTGGATACAGAGCCAGATTTGAACCTGCGAGACCTGGGCTTTCAAGTTCGGATTTAAAAAAAAATATTAATTAAATCAAAGCATGGCTATGATCAATATACTCCCGGTGGTAGCTATAAATGTAGCATCCATATGTAGGGTATGTGCCCCTTCCATTTTCCCCTACAATGTTTGGAAAGAACAAGAAGTGGTTGTGAACTTCCCGGGAGCAACTGGCTAGTAGGATGCTGAACTAAGTGGACTTTCATCTGGTCCAGTCCAGGAAGATTAACTACCATATTTTTCGCACCAAAGGATGCACCTTGTTTTAGAGGGGGGAGAACAAGGAAAAAAAATTCTCCCCCTCTCTGCCCAGCACCCCTTCAGCGAAGCGGCAGGAGGCGCTGCGCAGAGAGAGGGAGAATTTTCCTCCTCTTGTTTCCCCCCTCTAAAACAGGGTGCCGTTTAAGGTGCGTTCAGTCGCCTTCAGGCGGCTGCCTTGGAAGCCTGGAGAGCAAGAGGGGTCGGTGCGCACTGACCCCTCTCGCTCTCCAGGCTTCAAGTTCCTTTCGACCTGCTCTTTGGGGCTGGCGGGGGGAAGCCCACCACCAGCCCCAAAGAGCAGGTCAGGGAGCAGCGCAAAGGCGCAGCGGAGAGGCTCCTGCCATAGCCACGCGTCACCTCTCCAGCTGGGAGAGGGTCGCGGGGCTATGGCATCTTTGCTCCATAGGACGCACACACATTTCCCCTTCATTTTTGAAGGGCGAAAAATGCGTCCTATAGAGCGACCACATTCTGCCACCACATTCCCTGTCTATCAGATGAGAACATGGGCTGCCTCACAGAGCACAGCTGGCAAGTGTCCCTTATTTGGCGGGACAGTCCCTTTATCCCAGCGCCATGTCCCGCTGCTGTCCCTTATTGATGAGGTTTCATTTGGCTGCTGGCTGGGCTTTCTGCCTTTGGCTCAGAGGGGCTCAGAAGTTGAACATACCTGTGCGCCAGAAAGTCCCTTATTTTGGCTACTGATCCCTTATTTTCGAGCCTGCTGGTCCCTTATTTTCAAATCTGTAAGTTGACAGCTACGTCACAGAGTTATTGAGAAGGTGCAATAAAAGACTACAGATTGCAAATGTTGGGGTTGGGGAGGAGTTATTGGGTTTGGAGAGGGATGGTTCTTGTTTTTATTATGAGTTTTGTATTTTTATACTGTAAACTGTCCTGAGATATATGGATGAAGGGCGGCATAAAACTAAAATATAAAATAAAATAAGTAAATAGAAGGCAGCAGTAATAATTGTCTTGTTCAGTAGCCAATAAGGGCCACAGAGCAACAATTTTCAGAAGTGTGCGTCACACTGGTTCAAGGTTAATCTGGTTCCTTCTGTACAGAGCCTTTTCAGCCACAGCCTTCAGTATTCTTCCATCACAGAAGCTTTGCAGGAAGAAATGAAGAATTCACCCTGAGCACCTGAGAAAGTACCGTATTTTTTGCACCACAACACTTTTTTCATCCTAGAAAGTAAGGGGAAATGTCTGTGCGTGTTATGGAGCGAATGACTGCGGGTGGCGGGGATCTGCTGCAGTCGTGAGCAGAGGATCCATGGTTCCCCTTCCTTCCCTCCGTGGTTACAAAGCACGGATCCACATGGATCCTCAGGATTTTTGCATTGGGCTACTCCAAACTCACTGTCAGATCACATGTCTGTGGCCACAGCATGAACCACAAAAATCATATATCCACTATTTCGTTTGGAATATTTTTTTTCTTCTTTTCCTCCTCTAAAAACTATGTGCGTGTTATGGTCTGGTGAGTGTTATAGAGCGAAAAATACGGTAATCTAAACATACACCCCCAAGCAAAGGCTACAGGAAGCACAAAACCTGAGTCCTCAGCTTTGATTTTCTAGCAACGTGGGGAAACCTTGTGGGAATTTTGCTACAGATAGGCGCTCTTGAGACTTCGCTTGGCAGCAAGTCCACAGAGCTCTTCAGAGGAAATGGGTCGACTTGCTTCCGAGATGATGCAACGTGAGTGGGGGCTGCCTGCCCAAGTCACCCCATCACACAGAGACACCCTGGAACCTTGGTCTTCCCCCCACCCAATGCTGTTTCGGAGGAGAAATGAGTACCGTAACCCAGCTTTCTGACTCAAGTTATTATCGCTACTCGCAAGCAGTACCTGGGGTTTTAAGGGTTGCAACACTCCCCGTTTCTTTATCGTGAACTTGCACAAAGCTTAATAATCTGTCATCATTTATTCTGTATTTAAGCAAGGGCAATTGACGACCCAAAATCTCCAGCTCTTGAGGCTACTGGGCGTTTTTACAAGCCAAACCATTTGCATTCGGTTCACTACCTTAGATTATCAAATACCGTACTGGCCCGAATATAAGACGTACCCGCAAATAAGCCGCATCTTTAAAATTCAAGGCTTATTTGGGGGTGCGGCCCATCTCCCGGCTCTACCGCCCTGACGGGGGGCCGGCACTGGCTTCCGAGTGTGCTGCACAATCGCCTTCTAACACTACCGCCTGCCAGCACTCCCTCCACAAGCCGGTGTCGGGGGAGGCTTGAGAGCGGCCGGCGGACTGCCGCCATCACCCCACACTCTGGGCTGTTTCCTTTTGGGGGGGGGGAGACATGCCGCCTTCCCGGCAGCGTAAGATTGCAAATATAAGCCGCACTTTAACTTTTCACTGTCAGAATTGGGGGGGGGGGAGTGCGGCTTATATTCGGGCCAATATGGTATATTAGTATCTCTAGCTACATGGGGGGTGGGGTGGCGCTTTGGGTTACACCACAGAGCCTAGGACTTGCCGATCAGAAGGTTGGCGGTTCAAATCCCCGCAACGGGGTGAGCTCCCGTTGTTCGGTCCCAGCGCCTGCCAACCTAGCAGTTCGAAAGCACGTCAAGGTGCAAGTAGATAAATAGGTACCACTCTGGCAGGAAGGTAAACGGCGTTTCCGTGTGCTGCTCTGGTTCGCGGCTTAGTCATGCTGGCCACAAGACCCGGAAGTTGTACGCCGGTTCCCGCAGCCCAATAAAGCGAGATGAGCACTGCAACCCCAGAGTCGGCCACGACTGGACCTAATGGTCAGGGGTCCCTTTACCTTTACCTACATGGGAAGTACATTTTAATTAAGCAGTCACCATCTTTCAATCTCGCCTGATGAACAAAATATGTATATAGCTTGAAAACCTGCACACTCCCGAAAAAGGACCATTTAAAAACAACACACACATACAAATGCAATTTCATTTCACCTTGTTACTGCTCCCTTGTTCTCTAGATCAACTGTGACAATATCACATTAAGATCTGCTGTGGGCACAGCCCTGCCTAGAATCCTCCCACCCCCACCCCATAATTAATGAGAGCCAAGGGCACACAGCACTTGAAAAAAGTGCAGTTTTGGCACCCAGGCCTTCAGATTAATGATCAACTTGGGGCCCCCCAATTACCACTGGTAGAACAATGGTTCAGCTTATAAGCTCTGGCAGACGCAGCCCTATCTTATTGGGTACCCACAATGACGGGAGTCTAAACTACTCTTTTCTAGAAATCTCTCCCCCCTAAAAACCCTCTAGTGCTTCAAAAACCTTACCATATTGTTGACCAAAGGTCACCACACTGTGACCGTGCCCCGACTATTGGCGCTGGGGCTGGCAAAGCCGTTTGACATCCGCAGCCTGAGAGCAAGAGAGCGTCTTAGCAAAACCACTCCAGCGTCATTATGCGAGGCATGGGAAAAGCCGCCATAATAGCAACAGGGCAAGGACACAGAAAACTTCAAGGCCTCACTTTCATGAATAGGCCTTTCAGGAGTCTCTCTTTAGTGAGCTCAGCTATTCCCCCCTCTCTTGTCTCACCCGCCCCCCATTTCCCCCCACCTTAACACAGCTACATTAGCAATAACAGAAGCCAAGCCGCTGAGCTTTGCAATCAGGTTCCGGGACTTAAAGATGGTACCTCTGAAGTTTCACAGGCAATGAAACGCAATCCAGAGACCCTAAGGAAATGCAAGACAAATACTTCCATGGAGTGGGTCATTCCAACCAGTATTAAACTGTTTTTTAAATAATTCCCACCACTGCTCCAGAACAACTCGTGTTTATACACAGGCAAGGTAGTGAGTGGGACGCGGGTGGCGCTGTGGGTTAAACCATAGAGCCTAGGACTTGCTGATCAGAAGGTCG
This sequence comes from Podarcis tiliguerta, assembly GCF_965153285.1. NCBI lineage: Eukaryota > Metazoa > Chordata > Lepidosauria > Squamata > Lacertidae > Podarcis > Podarcis tiliguerta. The sequence goes on along the minus strand of NC_139543.1, from coordinate 69,356,544 downwards.
GCGGTTCGAATCCCTGCGACGGGGTGAGCTCCTGTTGCTCGGTCCCTGCTCCTGCCAACCTAGAGGTTCGAAAGCATGAAGTGCAAGTAGATAAATAGGTACCGCTCCGGCGGGAAGGTAAACGGCGTTTCCGTGCACTGCTCTGGTTGGCCAGAAGCAGCTTAGTCATGTTGGCCACATGACCCGGAAGCTGTACGCCGGCTCCCTTGGCCAATAAAGCGAGATGAGCGCCCCAACTCCAGAGTCTGTCACAACTGGACCTAATGGTCAGGGGTCCCTTTACCTTTAAGGTAGTGAGTGCCCTCTTAAGGAGCAGCGGCTCCCCAAATCACTAGGTCCATCAGGAGAGGGCAGTTTGATTGAGCTGCAAAGTCATCGACACAGCCAACTTCAAATGCTTTACAAAAGGCATGTCCAAAGTCCGTTTTGGGGGCCTGATCCGGCCCGCTGGTCAATTTAATCGTGTGGCAGTATATGTCCTGGGGTGAAATCCTTAAAAAAGCCCCACAACTTTGGTTGGCCCTCACGCATGTTCACTTCATCAAATGTGGCCCTCGTTGGAAAAAGTTTGGGCATCCCTGCTTTATAAGCTTAGAGGCAGATTTCGCATCGTAACCAGAGCCTAACTGGTATAAGGGCTCTGAGCAGCACAAACGCCTACGCTTTTTAAAAAATGTGTAATTGATTGATTGATTTTTTTAATGGTAAGGCAACAGTGCACTTGATCTGTTTAATCAATGAGACTTGGGCTTAACTGTCTCCATTCCAAGCTATTTAATTCCAGTTCGGTCTTTCCTAGTTTTCAGGAGCCATACAGGTAATACCAGAACAAAACAAATCTCCACTTCACCCACTGCTCTCAGGCTAAGCCACGAGTCCAAACTTTTCTGCTTGTTCTTATCAGCACTACTCGCTTCTCTGTGGCATCCATGTTTGTGAGCTCTGCAGAATGGAACAACTCCCTTCCCCCAGGGATTCACCCTCGTCCTCAGTTTGATAAAGGAATGGCTACACCACGGAATAATCCAAATTCTAGCTCACCGGCAATAGGCCACTGCATGGACAACAAGTCTCTCTTTCGGAGAAGTTTCCTGACTTAAGTGACCTCGCTAACACAACCCAACAAGCTTCCAAATTGTTCCTTGGAAGACGCCTGACCACCACTTGCTTAGAGAAGAAAACATCAAGGGATGGATCTACAGACAGCTTCTGGCCCCAGTAAATGCAAACAGAAAATGGCAGGCATTCTTCACATCTCTGCTTACCAAGAGACAGGAGTCTGATGTTGCCACCACATCTTGCATGTGAGCCTCTCAAAGTCATCATCTGCCAACAAGCCAGTGAGTGGTTAGACCCTGCATGTTAATTCTTAATGCATAAGAATAAGACAACAGGGTAAAAATACTGTGTGGTCAAGCCAGCTTTCAACCCATCCACTAGAAAGAATATTAGGATATTAGCGGTCATGTATTTTGAGTCCAATCTGCAATTACTTGTTATTATGATGATTATTATTGTTATTAATTAAATTTGTATACTGCCTTTCATCTGTAGATTTCAGGCTGGTTCACAGCAAACATCGTTCAACTTGAGCTGTGCAACTCTTTTGGTGAGTAACGGCTTAGCTAGGGAGCCTTCAATTCCAACTGGTTTACAAAACCCCCACAAAAAAACCAACAGATTTCATATCTCTGAAATCTGCTTAATGCATTAATTGCACCAACTCAATTCTTGCTTTCAGCTCTACTGGTTAATTAAGTTGAATCCACACAAACAAGCCCTTATTATAAGACAGACCAGAATGAAAAGCTTGCTAAGGCCTTGTATTGCAAGCTGTTCTAAGCCAATTCATATTAGGCAGCTCCAGCACCACATAACCATTTTAATGATATTATAAGTAGATGCAGCACTCTTTCAAGTCTGAGTTACAAGACTAAGCTTCAATGGGCTATGCAATCAAACTGACAAAGCAACAATGAGACAGTGAATTTAAAATCAAAGCCCTGTGCCTTCCACACAAGCAAGGAACTCAGCACAGCCTAGTAAGTTTATTTCTGAAAGCAACAAGGTAAGATCTTGGAAAGCTATCGTTTATGCACAGCGGATATCACATAAGCAATTAATCAACATGCTCAGGCAACTCATTAATTGCAGATTAAAAATATGAATTTTTAATCACAGCTGTCCCTCTGTGAAATGGTGTTCAATGCTTATGATATTGTTGTAAACAACGACTCAGATAATACAGTTAAGATTTGCCACGTTATATGTGATTCGCCTGTGTCTGGCCAAGAAAAAATGGATTTAAATGACTTAAATTAAAACCACCAAAACAAATCCTTACTTGGGCTGTTCCATGAAACAAACTATAAGCTTTTAAAATTGCCTGGTATATATAACCTATGCAAATTGCAGTTCATTTAAACATCGGTATTTTCAAAATGAGATATGGAGGCTCCAGTGTTTATGGAAGGTATTCATAACCAGCATTCTGAATACTTTGGGGTTTTCTGCAGCTACAGAGTGACATGGTTATTTTCCTGGATAAAATAAAAATAAAGACCGGATTGCAAAGTGTGACTCACTCAAAACTGTGAGTTAAGAGGGGTATCTTGTGTCACCACAATCAACTATAGCACCACACAAGGGTGGGAGGTGGGGGGAATCTGAACATTAATTCTGAACACCTCAACTGTGACGAAGCCTTCAAAGGATGTTTCACACATATGACTCCCCCCCCCAATCTTTCCCTTCCCCAGCTTTGCATATGTTCATAAAAGGAGACCCAACACAACAAAACAAGCATTCCACCAAGTTTCTAACTTTGCATTCTGAATCAGGAGATTTCCAGAGCTGACTACCCTATAACAACCAGGATAAGTTATTTTTTCAGTAAACTGCTTCCTGTTCCATGGCTTCTTTGTTCATCCGAAAACTTCAGCATAACACCGCCTTTGAAGCCAGACAGTTTGTTTGCTTTAAATGCCATGGATGTACCCTGAGAGCTTTGAAAGCCAAAACGAATCGAAGTCTGTACATACCGAAGACCTTGTTGTCTGGGCAGGAATTTAACAGCTGTTAAATGCAGGGGCTACGCAGGTATGGGGTTATTTTTTTGGGGGGTGTATTTTATATTCATCCTATATATAATCCAGCATGGGTTAAAAATTAATACGCAAAAAAAGATTTCACTTCATTTAATATGGGTCCCAATTTTAGTGTCATAGACTGGGACCAGCGAGATCTGGCATGGGTTGGTCACCATCTTTCAGCTTAACCTAGGATAAGATGGGCATGTTTAGCCTGGAGAAGAGGAGGTTAAGGGGTGATATGATAGCCATGTTCAAATATATAAAAGGATGTCACATAGAGGAGGGAGAAAGGTTGTTTTCTGCTGCTCCAGAGAAGCGGACACGCAGCAATGGATCCAAACTACAAGAAAGAAGATTCCACCTAAACATTAGGAAGAACTTCCTGACAGTAAGAGCTGTTCGACAGTGGAATTTGCTGCCAAGGAGTGTGGTGGAGTCTCCTTCTTTGGAGGTCTTTAAGCAGAGGCTTGACAACCATATGTCAGGAGTGCTCTGGTGGTGTTTCCTGCTTGGCAGGGGGTTGGACTCGATGGCCCTTGTGGTCTCTTCCAACTCTATGATTCTAAGATTAGGAAGATCTTGTATGCAACTTGGAGGAAAGGGAAGAGATGAGTATAACAAACCTGGGCAATGCAGCAGCAACCATGCTACAGCCTAGTCTAGGTTCTCACCAGGGCAATAAACGTGTGCCTGGGTTGCATTTCGTACCATTTCAGATGGGGACTCACATGACTGAACCACTCTCTGTTCAAGAGATTCCCTTCACAAAGAAACGACCATATCAGGTAGAAGAATTGTAGTCTACCTTCTCCCCGCAACCAGTAGTTTTCTATGTGAAGGGGTTTTTGTTTGTACTGAGCAGCCTCAAACCATTTCTGGTCTGAAATATACCACTCAGACACATATTTAGCATCTCACAGAGAACGAGGCCTCGCTGTTTTAGAGAACTGTGAAGTTCAGATATGACAGAGCCATCCACCCCACCCAAAATATTTCACACACGCTTCCTTAGAAATCTAAGTCCCCTGAAGGGGGAAGGGGGCTTCCTCTGCTGCTAACTGATTGAGATACTTCCAAGCAGAGAAGCGAAGGATTAGGCTGCACAACCACAAACCGTGTTTTAAGTATATATTATAGCTAATCCAACACGCTGACCTGCCGCAAGTGTCTAAATGCCAAGTGAAATTAGCACCAGCGTTTTAGATTACAGGAAAAGGCAGCTAAGAGACTTGCCCAAGGTTATCAAGCAAGTCTGTGGCAAACACACAGTCTGAATTCAGGTTTCTCTAGTCCACCCAAGCTCAACACAAGCACACAATTTATGGAGTGTCGTGTTTCCTGGGTTCTCTTTTCAAGGCTGTAGGTATTTTTTCTGGACCATTTGTACAGCCTTTCGGATTCACTGCTTGTAATTTATTCAATCCTTTAGATTCCCAGAGCACATTTCAACCTTGCAAAAACTGTGTGTTCGCTCTCACCCGTTTTACAGAGGGGGTTACCAAGACCAAGAAACTGTGTCTTGTCCAAAACTACCCCAGAGCTGAGACATGAGCCTCCAGCTCCCATAATCCACATCCAATCTCTCTATTCATAGGCTTTGACATGGCCACTCTTCTGGAATTTGGTTCTCTATAGCCAACACAGCATAATTCTGCAAGCAGCGATACATTCCCAGCTGCCAATGTGAGCTCCCCTCCCCATTTCCATACCCAAGGCCAGTTCAAGAGTGTGGAGTTACTTCCACACCTCTCCATTTCATCGCATGTGGCGCGGCTTCTTTGCCACAGAAGCGCTAGCCCTATTCCGAGGCAGGCTAGGTGCCCCATTTTCAAGCTCGCAAAAACAAATCCAGTACTTTGCACCAACTTTCCATTTGTTGTGGAACTCTCTGACCGTTTTGATTCCTCTGCAAGTGACCAAGTCAATGAGGCCCAATATATATACAGTGGTACCTCGGGTTACAGACGCTTCAGGTTACAGACTCCGCTAACCCAGAAATAGTACCTCAGGTTAAGAACTTTGCTTCAGGATGAGAACAAAAATCGTGCTCTGCGGCGCGGCAGCAGTGGGAGGCCCCATTAGCTAAAGTGCTGCTTCAGGTTAAGAACAGTTTCAGGTTAAGAACGGACCTCCGGAACGAATTAAGTTCTTAAACCGAGGTACCACTGTACAGTATATATTTAAAGACCAGCCTGAGCCACCAGGAGGGCAAAAACAAACTAAATAAACCGTGTCTTGGTGCTGGTTCAGCCTGGGGAAGTTAAAGGCACACTACTGCTGTGATCCAGAGGTATTTTAGATTGTTCAGAGTAAACTGCTGAACTGTCATTCAGTCCAAACTTTAGACTGCCTCAAAAACCATTGCAGACCTGGGGGCGGTGGAGAAACCAAACCCTGTCCCACCCCTGGCAGCCAGTCATGTCCCTCGGATTAACATGAGTTTGGATTAACAGCGACCTCCTTTTGCTTGCAGGGCACTTTTCTTCCTTTCCTGCGCCAAGCAACCCCTTGACCCGGCACAGATTGTCCCGCTCTCTCTCTCCTCTCCAACGCCTTCCAGCCCAGGCCTCCCCCTTCCCAGCCCCCACGCTCCTGAATATAAACACACTCTTGTCACACACTCCATCAGCTGTTTGGGTTGCTCCGCCCAAGCCTCAGTTTCCGGGTAGTAACAGAACAGCCAATCGGCTGACTCGCAGGCTCTGTCCGGAGGCCTTTTGCCTGCAAACACTTTTCCAAAACAAGCAGTCCCCGGGTTCTTCCGGAGCAAGAAGGGAAGCTAAGAACCATAAAAAAATAAAAATAAGGGGGGTGCTAGAAAGAGTAGAGAGGTATCCCTCCAGATTTGGAACTTTAAAAGATCACACACTAAGGTCACTGATGCCAGTTCTTGGAGATTTAGGAAAGGCACCCTAGCCAGGACTAGAAAGGTGTTGAGAGTTGTCGTTTTTTATATAAAAAAACCCAACACATTCTATTAGTAACTCTGCAAGGCAAGAGAGGAACTCAACAACAAGTCAGCAAAGACAAAAAAAAAAGTCCAGAGCTGCGATTCCCCGCACAAGGTTGAAATGCAACACACACAAGCTTCTCATTTCTTTCAAAGGTTTGCACAATGTTTAGAGAAGCGTCCAAAAAAGCAACCGAGTGACTCAGAGTTTCAGATCACCGTCATGCAATTACCAAGAGGAGGTTCGTTTCTTTTTAGCTAGGCATGCTAACAACTCACCCATGTAATACAGGACATTGGCCAACCAACCTCTCCCTCTCTGGGTTGCACAGATGTGAGTACACAAGGCCAAAACAGGGGTGGGGGAATGACAGCAGCACCACCACCCCACCAAACCTGTCAGAGCAGTTAAGTCGACAGCTCCAGACACTTTCTGTGGGGCCATGCCTTCGCTCCCCACCCTATATCCCCAAGTTAGTCAGAGGCTGCAAATCAAGATGAGAGGCAAAGAGGTACTTTGAAGGCAGAAGAGGCAGTCCTACAAGCAGCGGCAGAATACAAGGGACACAAGTTGAGGAAAGAGGCATCTCCTCTACTGGAAGCCACCAGACGGTGCGCTGGGCTCCCCTATGCCTCTAGATTCCAGTGAGCAAACTTCATACATAAATTAAGGCTGCTCTCCTAAGCACAAAATGACTTGGGAGTAACCCCCCCAATGAAAGCAACACGACTTCCAAGTAAACAGCGAGGACTAGGCTGGGTCACAGTTGCTGTGGCCTGCATACCCAAAACACTGACTGTACAGATGCCGAAGGAAAGCCACAGGAAACAAAAAGACCTATTTGTTCATCACACTCACAGGACACAGCGAGTCCACATCACTTAAAATACTAGGAATGATAATAAGAACTCTGGTCTGAGGTCTTTTTTTAGCTGTTTAGTTTGTTTCTTTTGTCAAACAGAAGGATCGGCAGCTAACCATGAACCGGAGAGGAATGCCAGGCTATTTGCTTTTCTCCTATCCACCATCAAATTAAACAGCAACCACAGTACCAATAAGCCAAATGAAGTCATTTTTTTAGAAAAAAGAGAGAAAAACAACCCCTGCTCTTTGTCTCCTAAAATGCTATGATCTTTCAACATGCCAGCTACCAAGTGAACAGAAAGTGGGGGTGGGGGCAGCGAAAAAGGATACACTACCAGGAGGTCATAGTGGGCCTCATCGCTCCATAATCCGGCTGCCTTTTCAAAATTTATATATAATGAGAATCTCTTCTCTTTTTTTTTGTCACTGAACAGCTGGAGTTCTATCTAGCCTCCCCTCAAACCAGTAAAAATTAACCATCGAATGAAGTTTGTATCCGAGGAAGGATATGTCATGCATATGCAACTAAAGCAGAGGATAAAAATAGCTTTGATTCCACAGCAATCACAAGCCACTTCCTATTTATTAAAAACAACCTTTTTAAAGGGGGAATCTATAGACAGTTATCAAACACAGGCTTTGTGCTTTTAAAAATGTACAGACAGACAGTTGAGCAAGAGACTGGGAAAGTCGCTGTGCAGCGTCAACAATTGACTATAATAATTTCACCCCAGCAGGCCTAATCTAAACAAGTTTGTTTATCTCTGGAAACTAAATGCTATTTGTAACCCTCTCACCCTTCTACATAGTTAATTCCTTCCCGATTAAATTCTCCTGGGGGAGGTTAACACATTCAATAAACATATCTGAATGCATTTCAGTCGGCTATGTCAACGCCAGCCCATCTTCCCTTCCCTCCCCACCACCTGATAAACAGAACTATTAATAAACCTATTCTATACGCAAATTCACTGCACTATTTCAGAAGCTTCACAATCTTCAAATATGCACACAGGGACAAGGTAACATTCTACTGAGAGGCAAGAACAAAACATAATTTGGAAAACAAAAACAGATCCTTTACGAAGGGATAAAAGGAAATCTTCACCGAACTGAAGTGTTACATAAACAAAACCAGCAGCACAAAAAAGGAAAAATGGGTGATGGATTTCTACGGCATTTCGATTCTTTTTCTCCACTATTACTACTTCAGTGTTGTTCTCCAGGTGCTCCCACCCGCATTAACTGCCCCCCCCCCCAGCTGCCACCAGAAGCTTCCCGAACAGCAGACTAAAACTGGATTGAGTAAATAGTAACACACCACCAGAAGCTGATCACTGGATTGCTAACTGTCAACAACTACCCTCCCTCCTCTCCCCAGCTAAATCTGGCCCATTGCCCCCCACCCCACAAAGCATGTATTAATTCTGGTTGGGGAGGGGGAAAGAGAGCACATCTGAATCAGTGTGTGTAGAGGGAGTTGTATTATTATTCAAGCATTGTCACAATACCTGAAAGGGGGGAGCACTGACTCTGGTCACAATCATTAGTGAGGCAGACAGAGAATAAGTGCTCCCCCCCACACACTGCCTATATTGTTTCCCTACGAAAATATTTTGGGATTCCTCTCCCAAGACAAAGGGGATTTATTTATGGAAGGCAACAAGGGGTCCTGATCACCCCAAGAGAGTCTGGCTTTAGACACAGGCCTCTACAAACCAGAGAGCAGCCCCCCCCCCATCCGCCAAAAGAACCAGTTTCTTTGGGGAGAGAGAAGAAAGAACGGATTTGAAGAGGTCTGTATTTGGGGGGCAAGGAAGAGGGGGGTAGGGAATGAGTTCCTGAACCCCCCCATAAAAAAATACTAGAATGAACAGTCCTCAACTGTGTTCTCATTTCTCAAAGGGGGGTGTCTGAAGGCCTCATTTTACCTAAAAATGAGATATCCCTTCAATGGTATGATGGCATTGTTGGGGTTTTTGGGGGGAGGGAAGAAAAGGTTTTGCTCTGTCTATACCTGGGGTGCCTCATCTCTCCCCCCCCCCCATTCCCTAGAGTCCAACTAGAACAAAAAAAAATCACCTGGAGCTGCTAGAATTTACTACTCTCCAGGAGTTGCAAGTCTCTTCCCCTCCCCTAAGATTATTGGGGTGCCCTCACTCTCCAACCCTATTCTAAACATTTTACTCTGGAGAAGGCTGCTTTCTTCTAATGGTGGTGGTGAGAATAATTGTATTCTCCTGCTGGCGAAAAGGAGAGGGAAGGGCTTTTCCTCCCGAACCCCCATATTCCAGGAAAGCCTTTGTACACTCCTCAGTTCTAAGGGGGCCGTGATTCTGCACCCCTCACCTGGAACTGGAGGCAGAGAAAGGGAGAGAAGCAAAGCAGAACAGAAACAATAACCGTTCATCTATTCTCTGCAATGGAATAGGCATTCATCTTCAGCAAGTGGAGGGCACTGCCCCCCACCCACCCCCAAAAAGTACCTGCTTTCTCCCCATCATTCCTTGGCCTTGTGGAGGAAGGAAACCTATTCTCGAGACCCCCACCCACCAATATGAAGTTCTATTTAAGACACCCAGTCCTGTTTTTTTGAGGGGGGCCCCCTGTCTCTTCCTGCCCCCCCCCAACCATTCCAACAAAGTCTTCATTTATCTCCTTATTCCTGCCTCTCACTAACTGCCCCTCAAGTGTGTGGTGGGGGGGATGTCTGTATCTTGCTCCCCAATCCATTCCAGAATGGGGGGCTGCCCCCCATTTTACCTGCCTTTGCCGCCCCCCCCTCACAACGCCCCCCCCCCCACTCTCCAGGTAAGGATACAGCTTGACCACGTCGGTGTCCATCCGCCTCTTGCCCGGGCTGGGGGAGGACATGGTGGCCCCCCGGCCGGCGGCCCCTCCCGGGCGGAGTCTGGAGCTGCCTCTCTTGTCCTGTCAGGACCCCTTTTCCGCTGGGGGAGGTGGGGGGGCGCTTCAGGAGGTGGGGGTCCGAGCCCCGCTCTGCGCCTGCGCGGAGGCCTCTCTCTCTCTCCCCCCCCCCCCGAGCCCTTCTCGCCTCCGCGGCCCCTCCCTTCACGAGCCGGCTCTTCCTGCCCCGCGGGCTTCCCCCCTCCTCCGCGTCTCTCCTCAGCCTCAGCTTCCTGACCCCCCTCACAGCTTCCTGCGCCCTCCCGCTCCCGGATTGCTGCTCCTGCTCCGGCCGCTGCCTCGGCTCTGCCGAAGCCTCTCTCTGGACCCCTGACGTCACCCACAGTGACCTCACCGAACAGCCCGCTCCGGATTGGGCCAGGCCCCGCGTGACGCGGAGAGACGCGCCGGGCCCCGCCCCGCTCGCCCGCCTCCTTCGCCGCTCGGCATGCCGGGAGGTGTAGTCCGCCGGGCCTGAGGCGAAGTCGGGCAGCTGAGGCGAAGGAGAAGCTGCCCGACGCGTTGTTAGGCCCGCCGACTGGTTCGGCCGGTCGAGGGTTCGAGCCCCCGCTTCCCACCCCAAGGCCTGGCTTTTTAAATTAGGCCCACATAACCATTTCTCCCGGCGGAGGTTCATGTCTGAATACCGTTCTCTGGGCACCAAGGCTCGGCCCTGAATGTGAGGGCATCTGAGCATGTGCAGAGCGCTTTGCAGGGTGGCACTCCACAAATGGCAGGCTTGAGGCCCGGAGCCTGTTTTCATTAAATGAGAGCCAGTGGTGGTTGGAGTGAGCGACCAGGACCTGGGAGAGAATCATAGAGTTGGAAGAGACCACAAGGGCCATGGAGTCCAACCCCCTGCCAAGCAGGAAACACCATCAGAGCACTCCTGACATATGGTTGCCAAGCCTCTGCTTAAAGACCTCCAAAGAAGGAGACTCCACCACACTCCTTGGCAGCAAATTCCACTGTCAAACAGCTCTTACTGTCAGGAAGTTCTTCCTAATGCTTAGGTGGAATCTTCTTTCTTGTAGTTTGGATCCATTGCTCCGTGTCCGCTTCTCTGGAGCAGCAGAAAACAACCTTTCTCCCTCCTCCATATGACATCCTTTTATATATTTGAACATGGCTATCATATCACCCCTTAACCTCCTCTTCTCCAGGCTAAACATGCCCAGCTCCCTTAGCCGTTCCTCATAAGGCATCGTTTCCAGGCCTTTGACCATTTTGGTTGCCCTCCTCTGGACACGTTCCAGTTTGTCAGTGTCCTTCTTGAACTGTGGTGCCCAGAACTGGACACAGTACTCCAGGTGAGGTCTGACCAGAGCAGAATACAGTGGCACTATTACTTCCCTTGATCTAGATGCTATACTCCTATTGATGCAGCCCAGAATTGCATTGGCTTTTTTAGCTGCCGGGAGAGGTCTGCGTTCGAATCCCCACCACTAGGCCGTGAAGCTGATGGATGGTCACAGCCTGTCAGCCTGATCTATCGCACAGGGTTGTCGTGCTCTACCAACTGAGCCAGGCAGAGGCAAATCCCATGATCCCTAGCTAACAGGACCAGTGGTCAGGGATGATGGGAGGCGCAGGTCAATTCTGTGTCCAGGGCGGCTGTCTACCAGCTCCATCTGGTACGCAGGATGAGACCCTCCCTGCCCGTGGACTGTCTGGCCAGAGTGGTGCATGCTCTGGTTATCTCCCACTTGGACTGCTGCAATGTGCTCTACGTGGGGTTACCTTTGAAGGTGACCCGGAAACTACAACTAATCCAGAATGCGGCAGCTAGACTGGTGACTGGGAGCGGCCGCCGAGACCACATAATACCAGTCCTGAAAAACCTACATTGGCTCCCAGTATGTTTCCGAGCACAATTCAAAGTGTTGGTGCTGACCTTTAAAGCCCTAAACGGCCTTGGCCCAGTAGACCTGAAGGAGCGGTGAAGGTCCTGTGTGAGCATCTGGAGGCGGTTGGAGGATGGATGGCAGCTAACAGATTGAGGTTGAATCCTGACAAGACAGAAGTACTGTTCTTGGGGGACGGGGTGGGCTGGTGTGGAGGACTCCCTGGTCCTGAATGGGGTAACTGTGCCCCTGAAGGACCAGGTATACAGCCTGGGAGTCATGCCGGACTCACAGCTGTCCATGGCGGTGCAGGTCAATTCTGTGTCCAGGGCAGCCATCTACCAGCTCCATCTGGTACGCAGGATGAGACCCTCCCTGCCCACAGACCGTCTGGCCAGAGTGGTGCATGCTCTTGTTATCTCCTGCTTGGACTACTGCAATGCGCTATATACGGGGCTACCTTTGAAGGTGACCCGGAAACTACAACTAATCCAGAATGCAGCAGCTAGACTGGTGATTGGGAGCGGCCGCCAAGACCACATAACACCCGTCTTGAAAGACCTACACTGGCTCCCAGGACGTTTCCAAGCACAATTCAAAGTGTTGGTGCTGACCTTGAAAGCCCTAAAAGGCCATGGCCCAGTATACCTGAAGGAGCATCTCCACCCCCATCGTCCAGCCTGGACGCTGTGGTCCAGCTCCGAGGGCCTTCTGGCGGTTCCCTCCCTGCAAGAAGCCAAGTTACAAGGAACCAGGCAGAGGGCCTTCTCAGTGGTGGCACCCGCCCTGTGGAACACCCTCCCACCAGATGTCAAAGAGAAGAACTACCACCAGATTTTTAGAAGACATCTGAAGGCAGCCCTCTTTAGGGAAGCTTTTAATGTTTGATAGACTACTGTATTTTAATATTCTGTTGGAAGCCGCCCAGAGTGGCTGGGGAAACCCAGCCAGATGGGCAGGATATAAATAATAAATTCTATTCTAAGGGAATTGTAGGCCCAAAACATCTGGAGGGCCGAGTGTGCCTATGCCTGAACTAAGTCCTCACAAGACTCTTTTAATATCTCATGGTTGTGGGTTCGAGCTCCATGCTGGGAAAAAGTTTCCTGCATGGCAGGGGGTTGGACTAGATGACCCTCAGGACCCTTTTCAACTATGATTCTAGGAGAGAGGGAGAACGATGAACCCCACCTTGAGTTCCTTGGAGAAAAAGGCAGTGATATAAATGCAGTAAATAAATAAATAGCAGAGTGATCTAATTCCTCCCTACGTCTCCTGATTGATTGGCAAAAAGAGGGTCACTGAGCACATGTCGTCTGTCCCTGAACCTGGGTCTAGGATAAGAAAGTAGAGTTTCCTTCTTTTTCTGAAGGTCTCGTTTTGGAAAACTAGGCCTCTTGCAAGTGTGCTTCAAAATTCATTGGAGGCGAGTCAGTGAAATAAAGTATTACTCTTATTTATTAAATGTGTATACCACTCTTCATCCAAAGATCCGAGTGGCTCATAACAGAAAAATGCAAAATGATAATACAAAATACAGTGGTACCTCGGGTTAAGTACTTAATTCGTTCCGGAGGTCCATACTTAACCTGAAACTGTTCTTAACCTGAAGCACCACTTTAGCTAATGGAGCCTCCTGCTGCTCTATTCTCATCTTCAAGCAAAGTTCTTAACCCGAGGTACAATTTCTGGGTTAGTGGAGTCTGTAACCTGAAGCGTCTGTATCCTGAAGCGTATGTAACCCGAGGTACCACTGTACATAATGTAAAAGCAAATCAATAACACACACACACACACACACACGGCCTCCTACAAACACATTTTAAAAGCATAAAATAAAATACTATATCAGTTTGGGAAGAACTGCTACTGACTCGGAGCAGAAAGCAAAGTCTTAAATGCATTGTTTTAAAGTCGCGATTTTAAGAGACCCTTTTGATGAGTTACAGCCTGGCCATTTGAGGTCCAGGCCAGCTGCCCAACCTAAATGCTGGTAAAAGTAAGCTACTGCCATCATAACACTGATCAGCTGTTGGGCAGGAGCGGGGATGGAATCATAGAATTGTAAAGTGAGAAGGGATCCGCAAAGGTCATCTAGTCCAACCCCCGTGCGACACAGGAATCAGCAGCTGGAGAATCCATGACTGATGACTATCCAACCTCTGCTCAGAAACCTCCAACAAAGTACAGTCCACCACCTTCCGAGGGACCCAGTCCTGCTGTCAAGCAGCTCTTACCATCAGGAAGGTCAGTCTGAATTTCCTTGTAATTTGAATCCATTGGGTCGAGTTCTCCCTTCTGGAACAGCAGAAAACAAGGCCACTCCACGTGGAAATGTGGCAGCCCTTCTGGTGGGAATAACTCTCGGGAACTGAGTTTGGGACCCCTCCCCTTTATCCCTAACATTTGTTTGTTTGTTTCCCCCCCAAAAAAAATTGGTTTTCTCTTATAACACATAGACATAAACACAAAAGAAAAACATTACACTTAACGCAACATAAAAACACAACAATAAAAACAAAAAAACAAAAGAAGAATTATTTCTTCTTGTTTCCTGGTATATTTACATGGCTAAAAGACTTCCTCAACACCCTCCAATCTGAATTTCATCATATTACATATTTAGCAGTTCCCAATTTCATATTTATAACACCAATATCTTTTTTTCAAATACAAATTTCTTATCTTCCTGTTGTAATCCATAATATTCACTATTATTAATCTTTTTCTATCCCTCAGCCTAATCTGTTACTTCTAGGAATTTCTTAATTTCTTATATATAATAATATAATCTTATATATATATAATATAAGATATTAATATATTATATTAAATTTCTTCCAATCTTCTTGTGTTTCCTCCTCTTTCTGATCGCGGATTCTTCCAGTCAGGTCAGCCAGCTCCAAAATGTTTATCCCTAACATTTGACTAAGCTATAACTCGGGAGACCGCTTCCCCTTCTAGAACCCCACATTTTCTTTTACTGTGAGGATCGATAAGGGCGTTAAGAACAGGGCCTTCTCGGTGGTTGCCCCATAGCCAGGGAACTGGAAGAAGTTTGGTGATGTTTCTCTTCATTAGCCTTCTGAAGGCAATAAGGCTCTCCTTTTGAAACCCAGCTTCAGGCGCTAAGGATAACTTGCCGGCCTCTTTTTTTGTGTGTTTAGGGAGGTATTCCTGGCTTGTTGAAACTGGAGGCACCCAGAGCCGAAGGCAGTGTACACACACATTTCTGTTTTGCCACTCTTGCCTCTGATAAGCAAGTTTTGCAGGGTTTTTTAAGCACCAAAACCCCCTACAAAACCTGTTTTCCAGACATGCCATGGAGGTTAAATACATGCACCCTGATCTGGCTGTCTTGTCTGTCTCTCTGGCAGTGGCGTAGCGTGGGTTGTCAGCACCCGGGGCAAGGCAAGTAATTTGCGCCCCCTAACCCAGGGCAAGGCAAGTAATTTGCGCCCCCCCCCCCGCTGCACTGTCCCTCCCCCAGATAGTCCCCCGCTCTCTCTACGCACCGCACCACACGCCTGGCACCCTCCCATCCACAGTGGGCGGCGACCCGGCGGCTCGGATCAGATTCGCACAGCCAGCACTGCAGTGAGAGAGAGTGAGTGAGCCAGGTAGGGGCAGAGAGCTGCGAGTGCGAGCGCGCCCCCCCCCAGATGTTGCGCCTGGTGCGGCCGGGCCCCCCTGCACCCCCCACGCTACGCCACTGCTCTCTGGGCCAAGCTAAGAGATGCCAGATGGGGCACCTGCGATCACATCTCCTGCTGTGTTTGTCTTACAGGAAATGCAGTGGTGGAAAGGCCCTGATTCGGAAGAGGAGCAATTTCTTTCCCTTGTATGATTTCATGTTTTAACTTATCCCCCCCCCCCCCAGCTGCTATTAGCAGCATAGGACAGGGGGAAAACAGGTACAATACAGGTGTGTGTCTGTCTCCCCTCTTTCACAGCTACAGTGGACTATTTAAGGTGGCAAAATGGGGGACGAGGTCCTGATCCAAGTCTTTCTCTCACACTCTCACACACCACAACAGCTTTTAGGGGGAAAATAAAAATGAAGATGTCGAGACAGAGAGGTATCAATTTATTTTCAAGTTTTCCACCTCGCCATTCATTGTAAAAACAAGATCTAACTCTCTGAAACATAAAGCAGCCGATACCATTACTCTTCCTGTTTTCCGTTTTATTCACACCACAACCGTGTGAGGTAGGTTAAGCTGATTGCCTCAAAATCACTCAGGAACATATATATTAGGAAGACGGGTGGCTTTTGAAAGCTTTTATGGTTGCCTGTTTGCTATTTAGAACTTATTTAACAAGAAAGATATACCATGTTTTAATCATCTTGCTTTATGCTTCTGTAGATTTCTTTTATTAGCAGAGTGCTTTTAAGGAAAGCAAATTTAAAGGAATGTAATAATAACTAAATATGTAGATAACAGTCATTATTATGGGTCTGTAAGAGACACCACCTTGCCAACAAAGGTCCGTATAGTTAAAGCTATGGTTTTCCCAGTAGTGATGTATGGAAGTGAGAGCTGGACCATAAAGAAAGTTGATCGCCGAAGAATTAATGCTTTTGAGTTCTGGTGCTGGAGGAGACTCTTGAGAGTCCCATGGACTGCAAGAAGATCCAACCTCTCCATTCTGAAGGAAATCAGCCCTGAGTGCTCACTGGAAGGACAGATCCTGAAGCTGAGGCTCCAAGACTTCGGCCACCCATGAGAAGAGAAGACTCCCTGGAAAAGACCCTGATGTTGGGAAAGATGGAGGGCACAAGGAGAAGGGGACGATAGAGGACGAGATGGTTGGATAGTGTTCTCGAAGCTACCAGCATGAGTTTGACTAAACTGCGGGAGGCAGTGGAAGACAGAAGTGCCTGGCGTGCTCTGGTCCATGGAGTCACGAAGAGTCAGACACGACTAAACGACTAAACAACAATGTCTGTCTGGCCAGTTGAATGAATGGAGATCTTCCAGTGGTCTGTGTTTTGGGGGAGCCCAAACACGACACATCACTGGCCTTGCCACCTCTGCCACCTAGTCCAATAATAATGTTAATTTATACCCCGCCCATCTGGCTGGGTTTCCTCAGCCACTCTGGGCGGCTCCCAACAGAAAATTAAAAACATGACAAAACATCAAACAATCAAAACTTCCCTAAACAGGGTTGCCTTTAGATGTCTTCTAAAAGTCGGATAGTTGTTTATTTCCTTGACATCTGATGGGAGGGCATTCCACAGGGAGGGCGCCACCACCGAGAAGGCCCTCATCCTAGAGATGAGTGTAGCTGTCAGTCATCATGGCTGCCACTCCTGAAGTGATGCAAGTGAGTGGAGCCTGTTCCGTAGCTTGCCACTTCCAATTCCTTTCTAAGTACTTCCTGCAACGTATTAAGTCGCGTGGCTCCTAGATGAGTCTCCCTCCTGCCCTCCTCTCTGCCTGCTCCTCTGCCACATAAAGATGGCACTTCCCCACATCCATCAACAGCCGGGCGTTTGTGACACACTTGCATCGCGTCAGGCTGGCACCAGCTGCTCAAATTCCATTGGCAGCTGGGCCTGCAGTGATGTGTCAAATGTGGGTCACATCCACACCATGCATTTAAAGGACTTTTACGCTGCTTTATGAGTCATGATGCCTCCACACCCAAATAATCATGGAAACTGTAGTTTAAAGGGTGCCGACCTCACACAGCTACAGTTCTCTGCACCCTTAACAAACTAAAGTTCTCAGAGTTCTCAGTGACTGTTAAAAGTGGTATAACAGGAATCTAAATGTATGGTGTACTAAAACTGGGGTGTGGTTTTGGCTAGATGAAATATACTCAGAGTCGCAAAGTGATTTCATGCTCTTTATTCAGCTCATAGTGGTGAGGAGGAATGAATGAAAGTCCCCTCAAAGTATCTGCTTTATATACATTATTTACACAATGGGCTGCACATGATTGGCTAATTCCGTAATTCTACTGTAAGCCAATCAGGTTGTGGATTCACTTCTATCTGGAGCATGATTGGGTGGTTCCTGCCAACCAATCATACTGCTGCATTGGTCTAGGACCAATCAGACTGCTGCATTCTGAATCCTATTGTTCTAGGACCAATCAGACTGCTGCAGTTTGGATCCTATTCAACTCAGTACATAACACTAGATGTACTAGGAGTTTGTTCTTCAGCTCAGAGTCCAGAACATCAGCAGTTTTTGCTGGAGTCTAGAATACAGTGGTACCTCGGGTTATATACACTTCAGGTTACATACGCTTCAGGTTACAGACTCTGCTAACCCAGAAATATTGCTTCAGGTTAAGAACTTTGCTTCAGGATGAGAACAGAAATTGTGCTCCGGCAGCACGGCAGCAGCAGGAGGCCCCATTAGCTAAAGTGGTGCTTCAGGTTAAGAACAGTTTCAGGTTAAGTACGGACCTCTGGAACGAATTAAGTACTTAACCTGAGGTACCACTGTACAGCAAGTGGGAAGTGACTGTTCCCCTTGACCAGACAACAACAGATGATCTGCTTGCAGAAATCATGCTAGGTATAAGCCTTTGTTTCACCTTCCAATTGCAATGGATGATGTTGCATTTCCCAATTCTCCTCTGCTTCTGAAAAACAGCCTTATCACACGTAGTTTTCAGTAGCTCACCAGTCTACCTCACCTCCTTCAGACCTGAAGAATCTCAGTCTGAGTCCCCGAGACATGAACTGTAAATAACTTTTTTGTGTGTTCTTGGGCTCCCCGCCTCTCTGACTTACATCCTGGGAATGTGCAGGCCGTTGTGGCCAAGAAGAATGCTTTCAATTAACTCTAGATATATGTTTTTGGCATGTCAAAACAAACAACTCTTTTTTCCTTTTTAGAAAAAGCATTCGTGGCAGTGCTATGACCTCAGAAATATTTTCTTGGAAGCACAACACAAACAGACAGCAGGTGAGCGCTGTCCTGTAGAACAGGTAAGCGCTGAGAGTCCCTGTGTGCAGAGGAAACAGGTGTACAGCCTCGGGTGACCTTTGAGAGTTGCATTCTGGGAAACGGTACTTCTCAGCTTTGCTTTCAAAGAAGTTGTTATGTCCAGAGCACATTGCCACCTGCCCAGTTTTAAACCCACCTGGGCGCCCTTCCTCCCTTAATAGCCTTGATTAACTCACAGTACTCCCAAAGGCTCTGGAGGCTTGCTGTAGCGTAGTTCACCTTGAGTCCCCTGTTTTGAGGACCAGCCAAACAAATGTCCATTTTACAGGCTTTGTCTGGTTCGCCAACTACAACCATTCCTGGATAGAGATAGCCTGACCACTGTATCCCATGCTTTGGTAACCTCAAGGCTGGATTACTGTAATGCACTCTATGTGGGGCTGCCCTTGGCGCTGCTTCAGAAGCTACAGCTGGTGCAGAATGCTGCAGCCAAATTGCTGACAGGAGCTTCCAGTTGAGAACATGTGACACCGTGGTTGAAGCATGTGCATTTGCTGCCCATCTACTACCAAGCCAGGTTCAAGGTTCTTGTATTAATTTACAAGGCTCTGAACAACTTAGGTCTAGGCTACCTTAGGGATCCATCACCTCCTGGCGAATAGAAGGGGAAGAAATGGAGGCAGTGAGAGATTTTACTTCCTTGGGCTCCAGGATCACTGCAGATGGTGACAGCAGTCCCGAAATTAAAAAAACGCCTGCTTCTTGAGAGAAAAGCAATGACAAACCTAGACAGCATCTTAAAAAGCAGAGACATCACCTTGCCAACAAAGGTCCGTAGAGTTAAAGCTATGGTTTTCCCAGTAGTGATGTATGGAAGTGAGAGCTGGACCATAAAGAAGGCTGATCGCCGAAGAATTGATGCTTTTGAATTGTGGTGCTGGAGGAGACTCTTGAGAGTCCCATGGACTGCAAGAAGATCAAACCTCTCCATTCTGAAGGAAATCAGCCCTGAGTGCTCACTGGAAGGACAGATCCTGAAGCGGAGGCTCCAAGACTTTGGCCACCTCATGAGAAGAGAAGACTCCCTGGAAAAGACCCTGATGTTGGGAAAGATGGAGGGCACAAGGAGAAGGGGACGACAGAGGATGAGATGGTTGGACAGTGTTCTCGAAGCTACCGGCATGAGTTTGACCCAACTGCGGGAGGCGGTGGAAGACAGGAAGGCCTGGCGTGCTCTGGTCCAGGGGTCACGAAGAGTCGGACACAACTAAACGACTAAACAACAAAAACCTTAGGGATCGCTTGAACCTTTATATCGTAGCTCATTCATTGAGATCATCTGCAGAAGCATCTCCCCACAGACCTGCCTCTCTTGCTTTTCCGCCCAGCTGAGAGACAGCTATCTCTAGGCCCCTTTCGTAAATCAGCTTGCTTGTCCATCTGAATCCAGTAGCCAAATCTGAACGGAAGGGAGTCAGCCCTGAGATGGGCTGTAGGGCAAAGACTCCATTCCCCTGCCAGTCATATGGAGGGGAGGGGATGAGTAAGGGCATTCTGCCCTCCCCCCACATCCTATTTATCTCCTAAGATCTTAACATGGTTGTATAGGGAGGTGAGCCACGTGTATGGCCCAGATTTCCCTTTGTGCTGAGCGAGGCTGGAGGTGGAGGAGGCTGCCCAGGCTTTCCCTAACATGAGAGGGAACAAGCAACCAGGGGGTCTCTCTAGGCCACTCCAGGCTCCCTTAATGAGAAGGAGGGCTTCATTAAGCACTGTTTATACAGATGAGCCTCGGAGAGGAGTTTGCTGCTGCTGGTGGTGTGTTTTTTCCAGATTGACTTCCTTTTCATCTTGTGAGCTCACAGCCATCTTCCTTTCCTCTTCCGTCTCAACGAGCTCCTTCTTTCTCTCTGTCTTTCTCTCTCACACACACATGACCATAAGAAGAGCCAGCAGGATCAGGCCCATGGCCCATCTTGCCCAGCAGCCTGTTCTTCTCACAGCGGCCGACTGTGGGAAACCAGAAGCAGGAATCGAGCGCAAGAGCAACTCTCCCTTCCTGTCGTTTCCAGCAACCGGTACAGTGGTACCTTGGTTCTCAAACTTAATCCGTTCTGGGTGTCCGTTCTGAAACCAAAGCGTTCCAAAACCAAGGCACACTTTCCCACGGAAAGTAAGGCAAAACGAAATAATCCGTTCCAGACTTTTAAAAACAACCCCTAAAACAGCAGTTTAAGATGAATTTTACTTTCTAACGAGACCATTGATCCATAAAATAAAAGCAATAATCAATGTAAAGGTAAAGGGACCCCTGACCGTTAGGTCCAGTCGTGGCCGACTCTGGGGTTGCTGCGCTCATCTCGCTATATTGGCCAAGGGAGCCGGCGTACAGCTTCCGGGTCATGTGGCCAGCATGACTAAGCTGCTTCTGGCGAGCCAGAGCAGCGCACGGAAACGCCGTTTACCTTCCCTCCGGAGCGATACCTATTTATCTACTTGCACTTTGACGTGCTTTCGAACTGCTAGGTTGGCAGGAGCAGGGACCGAGGAACGGGAGCTCACCCCGTCGCGGGGATGCGAACTGCCGACCTTCTGATCTGCAAGCCCTAGGCTCTGTGGTTTAACCCACAGTGCCACCCGCGTCCCTACTTCTGAGTAGATACGTCTAAAACTGCACTGTAAACCTCACCTCTGCCGCAAAATCACTAGCCAAGCCACTCTATCTCTCACACATGCGCCTTGCCACAAAGGATTAACAAAGGTGGGTGTGGTCAGCTGCACAAGTAAAGAACAGAATATATATTTGATTACGCGGGCCTGCAGTTCTGAAATCTAGGACGGTATACTTTTTTTAATGTACCGTCTGTGACACTGGTTTGCTGCCTTGTGTACTTGCTTTGAATAGCAGGCTAAAAAGGCTGCAAGGAGATACACAAACAAACTTCTGTGACTTCTGTGGCGAGGCTGCCTTAAGAAGGCTGCCCACATTGCCCAGGGAACAGGGAGCCACACTGGATTTCATGATGATAAAAGAGCCACACATCCCAAAGCGTCCTGGATTAGGGATGTTGCTCAGAGGCACGGTGGTGAGTCACAAGAAAAAAACAAAGCAAGGACACCCATTCCCTTGAAGAGGAGGGCGATGGAGAAAAGAGGCACATGCTCCACCGGAAAGGCCACCAAAACAACCTCTTTGTAGCCGCATCCTGCTGTTGTTGCGCTGGAGGGCATTTTCCATGTCATCACTGGTTGCCACACTTCCTTGCGGCTGACTCAAGCAGATTCCAGGTCACGCAAGACATTTCTCTTCAATGCCGGCGAAAAACACCTGCTTCCATTCCTTTAGGACTCCTGGAAGCTGTCCAGGCAGTGGCGTAGCATGGGGGGTGCAGGGGGGGGCAGACACACACCTGTATTGTACCTGTTTTTCCCCTATCCTATGCTGCTAATAGCAGCTTGGGGGGGGGGATAAGTTAAAACATGAATTCGTACAAGGGAAAGAAATTGCTCCTCTTCCGAATCAGGGCCTTTCCACCCAGTGGCGTAGCGTGGGGGGTGCAGGGGGGGCCGGCCGCACCGGGCGCAACATCTGGGGGGGGGCGCTCGCACTCGCAGCTCTCTGCCCCTACCTGGCTCACTCACTCTCTCTAACTGCAGTGCTGGCTGTGCAAATCCGATCCGAGCCGCCGGGTCGCTGCCCACTGTGTGTGTGTGGGGGGGTGCCAGGCATGCGGTGCAGTGCGGAGAGAGAGCCGAGGGACTATCTGGGGGAGGGACAGTGCAGCGGGGGGCGCAAATTACTTGCCTTGCCCCGGGTGCTGACAACCCACGCTACACCACTGTGTCCAGGCACTGACTGTGTACAGACTAGTCAATAAATCACATGACTTCCCCCAAAGAGGCCGGGAACCATAGTTGGCGTGGGCGCTGGGAACCATAGTTCTGTAAGGGGTAAATTACAATTACTAGGATCCTTTCGGGGGGGGGGAGCCCTGTGCTTTGAATGCATTCTGGGCACGCAGCCTAATGTTGCAAAAAACAGCAACACCCCACAACAATTAAGGTGCAAGGTTATGGCTAGGATTAGGAGTTCAGGTGCAACACAGAGGAAGGAGATCTCTGTCATAATTGACGGGTGCTTAACAATGCCCCGAGGGAGGGAGCGTACACACACCTGCTTGGCACACCGCTGTGATGAGTTTGCAAAGGAAGAGGCGAGAGTTTGGACAGGAGGAATCGGTGGCCTGAGCCGCCCAGGAAGCAGTGTGGGCGAGGCATATCCTGGCCAGTGTTAGAAACCGAGATAGCAAAGCTAGGAGCCTAAAGGGCGCCTTAAACCTAGGTTAGGGGCGCAACAACGGAATGTCTAGGCAGGCTTTTTTTATAAGAAGAATACAAAGCTGAAAATGAATGAACTGCAGCTAAAATATTATGTTCCTTTTTCACATGGTCTAGTCCAGGGGTCAGCAACCCGTGGCTCCGGAGCCGCATGTGGCTCTTTTACACCTTTGCTCCGGGGCGGATACTAGCAAGGAGAGGAGGCGCATTGTGCGCCCCGACACTCCCCACTGTGGTGGGCGCTGTACTGGCTGTGACGTCGCATGGGGGTGGTGCGTGCGTTAGTCACGCACCGTCCCGACATCACCTTCCCGCCCGCTGTCAGATCGCGGCTCCGGAGATATATTTGTTTTAAATGTCGCAATGGTTTTGCGGCTCCCAGTTTTTTTTCCTTCAGAAACGGGTCCAAGTGGCTCTTTTTGTCTTAAAGGTTGCAGACCTCTGGTCTAGTCCTTCCCCTGTTCACGCCCCCGCCCCCATATTCTTAAGAGGGTCTCTTCTCCAGTCTTCAGAGAGTACAGTGGTGCCCCGCAAGACGAAATTAATTCGTTCTGCGAGTTTTTTCGTTCTACAAGTTTTTTAGTCTTGCGAAGCACCAATGTGTATTGACGGTTTCCCATAGGAATGCATTGGCAGTTTTAAAAAAAAAGGCGCAAGACGTTTTCATCTTGCAAAGCAAGCCCATAGGGAAATTCGTCTTGCGAAGCAACCCAGAAAACGGAAAACCCTTTCGTCTAGCGAGTTTTTCGTCTTGCGAGGCATTCGTCTTGCGGGGTACCACTGTAGCTGGAAGTGAGCAGGTAGGGGAAAAAGGCCCTCCTTTCCTTCCACTCTGCAGTTTCAGTCTGAAATCTTAGGCGCAGTACTGCACCCAGAGCTCAGAAACTGCTTGCGTTAATGAAATCCCATCACAAAATTCGCCTGGAACAATGGGAGTTTTGAACGCTGGTCCTGCCTACCTGGCCTGGAGAAGAGAGGCAGAGATTGTGTCCATGAAAAATCCCTCCCTTAATTTATTTGTCGTATTTATAAGATTTATTTTTTAATTCACATATACGCTCATGGAGTCTGAACTGTTGGCATCAGACCAGAAATGAGAGCTTGGGGTCATATTGCTGACCTAGTGTGTGACGCCGTAAAAAAAAGGCAAATTCTGTACTAGAGATCAGTAGGAACAGATCTGGAAATATATGATCGAAGGCACACAATGGCTCCTCTATGAAGAAAGGGTTGCAAAGTCTGGGACTATTTAGTTCAGAGAGTAAGTAAGACGCGGGTGGCGCTGTGGGTAAAAGCCTCAGTGCCTAGGGCTTGCCGATCGAAAGGTCAGCGGTTCGAATCCCCGTGGCGGGGTGCGGTCCCAGCGCCTGCCAACCTAGCAGTTCGAAAGCACCCCCGGGGGCAAGTAGATAAATAGGGACCGCTTACAGCAGGAAGGTAAACGGCGTTCTGTGTGCGGTTCTGGCTCGCCAGAGCAGTGATGTCACGCTGGCCACGTGACCCGGAAGTGTCTCCGGACAGCGCTGGCTCCTGGCCTATAGAGTGAGATGAGCACACAACCCTAGAGTCTGTCAAGACTGGCCCGTATGGGCAGGGGTACCTTTACCTTTACTTTAAGACGCATGGCAAGGAGAAAGTGGATAGGAAAAAAGGGACGCAGGTGGCGCTGTGGTCTAAACCACAGAGCTTAGGACTTGCCAATCAGAAGGTTGGCGGTTCGAATCCCCGCGACGGGGTGAGCTGTATGCCGGCTCCCTCCCTCCCTTCTGTGAACCTCAAGAGCGCTTTTTCTGTGAACTGCCCTGAGACCTCCGGGCATAGGGTGGTATATAAACTCAATTAATAATAACAATAATAGCCGACCGTCAGCTGATTGTGCCACAGACAAGCACTAACGATTAACTATTAGTGTACTGCTTGGATCAGTTTGTCTACAAGATCTCCTAAAATGCCCGCTCAACTGCTTTGAACAGTGGAATTGGCACCGTCACAAGTGTCTCATTGTAACCATTCTGCATTTGTAAGATCTCAATGTTTTAGCATGGCAGTACCTGTGGCGCTGTGGGTTAAACCACAGAGCCTAGGACTTGCCGATCAGAAGGTCGGTGGTTCAAATCCCCACGACGGGGTGAGCTCCCGTTGCTCAGTCCCTGCTCCTGCCAACCTAGCAATTCGAAAGCACACGAGCGCAAGTAGATAAGTAGGTGCCGCTCCGGCGGGAAGGTTTCCGTGCGCTGCTCTGGTTCGCCAGAAGCGGCTTAGTCATGTTGGCCACATGACCCAGATGCTGTACGCCAGCTCCCTCGGCCAGTAAAGCGAGATGAGCGCCGCAACCCCAGAGTTGGTCACGACTGGACCTAATAGACCCCTTTACCTAAACTTCAGAACTCCAAGCCTATTGACATCTTTTTGGTGTTCCTTTTATTTGGGCAAGCTGACCCATATGTTTAAAAAGTTGATGCACGTTTCAAACTGTCAGCATCGCCCTTGAGCCAGTGCCACCAACTGGACTCATCCACTGCAGCCCCGACTGGGCTAGGCGAGCTGGGTAGCACTTCCAGAGACCACCTTCTGCACAGGAACAGGTCAAAGTGCTGTGGACTCACAGCTTAGAGTTCTGAGCACCGGATTAACTTCCACAAGTAGACAGTCGTCACACAGCAGAGTATAGCAGAGTCTAGCGGAGTATATATACAACTCGGAGAGCAGCTCTGTAGAATATTCTCTTTATTCTATCTACAACTATAATACAACTATATACAGAGCTAAATGAGCCTAAGCATAAATGAATGCTAAACCGCACTGAGTGTCTGCAGCTGCTCTTAGCAGCAACCTTATCTATACACACGATCTCTAACACTCAGTCTCTCTCTCCGACACACTGACTGACTGACCAACTCACTCACTCACTGACCGACTCTTTGATGTGGTGCTGGAGCAGAATAAGTAGAGAGCAGAACACGCCTCCTCCTCTCTGCAGAATCAGCAGACTCCTCAGGAGATTCTTGGATATGGGAGGGGTGAAATCTCCTCACAACCTAGTTTTAGTTTATTGTTATCCCGGTAACATTATTGACTGCTGTTGAAACCAGAAGTCGGGCATTTAATGTTGCCGGTCTTAGAACCACAGAATTGTAAAGGACCCCAAGGGCCATCTAGTCCAACCCCCTTCAATGCAGAATTCACAGCTGAGAGATGGCCACCCAACCTCTGCTTAAATACCTCCAACAAAAGAGAGTCCACTACCTTCTGAGGGCATTCATTCCACTGTCAAACAACTCTTGCCCTCAGAAAGTTCTTCCTAACATTTATTTAGAATCTCCTTTCTTTGTAATTTGGTTTGGGTCCTACCCTCTGGAGCGGCAGAAAACAAGCTTGCTCCATCTTCCATGTGACAGCCCTTCAGATATTTGTATATACCTAAAAAGTGGTTCTAGCTAACAATGTTCTAGCCATACTAGAAGTCATGATTTAGGCCCAAGGAGCCAGGAAGAGATCGTTTACCTATGCACACACCATTTCTCAATCATTCATTTCCATCATTCTAATGTCATTTCTGCAAAACCACTTTCTTCATTTAAGTTGTTGTTGTTGCTTACATACAGAGTTTCCTCATGTGCTTGGGTAGTGCACTCTGTACATTAATTTTATTAGTAAATTAATTGTGGCATTTGTTGTTGTTTAGTCGTTTAGACGTGTCCGACTCTTCGTGACTCCATGGACCAGAGAACGCCAGGCCCTCCTGTCTTCCACTGCCTCCCACAGTTTTGTCAAACTCATGCTGGTAGCTTCGAGAACACTGTCCCACCATCTCGTCCTCTGTCGTCCCCTTCTCCTTGTGCCCTCCATCTTTCCCAACATCAGGGTCTTTTCCAGGGAGTCTTCTCTTCTCTTGAGGTGGCCAAAATATTGGAGCCTTAGCTTCAGGATCTGTCCTTCCAGTGAGCACTCAGGGCTCCATTTCCTTCAGAATGGAGAGGTTTGATCTTCTTGCAGTCCATGGGACTCTCAAGAGTCTCCTCCAGCGCCAGAATTCAAAAGCATCAATTCTTTGGTGATCAACCTTCGAAGAAAATGACTGATTAAAAAAACATGCGACTAAAACGAGAAAGTAGCACAGTCGCCTAATTATGGTTTGTTTCATGGCCCAAAGCCCTGGCTTATTGCTGGTTTAAGAACCTTGGCTTGCCTTAACTGTGGCTCAGTCTTTACTTAACTATGGTTTGTTTGACCACTCAGCCCCAAACACTCACCAAACAGGAAAACACACCAAATTTTGGAGAAGCAACCTATGGTTTGTGTAATCATCTGTGGGCCAACTTGTGGTTTGTTAAGCAATCTATTATGAGTGGACCAGGCCGGTGTTGTGCAGCTGCCCCGTAAACAGGGTGTGAACATTGTTAAGTTGTGGGTGAACATTTCAGACGACACAGCGATTCTTCAAACAGCTCTTGTTTATTCACAGGCCAGAACAGAACTGAAATGAAGGGTTCAGCCAGCCTGCTTATATAGAACTCCACTACAACGCAACTGTAACAACTTTCTGTAACTATCCAATCACTGAACGTCACTTTCGATCCCTTATTTGCATATGTGGACCTGAACTATCTACAGTATCCCCCTGCTGGCCCAGGGTGAGAACTTCAGTACATAACAAACATGGTGTGGCTCTTCCACTGCAAATGCTGAATGCGGAAGCACGCTTGGCCCCGGGTCCTGTGATGGTACTTGTCGTAACGGGGAAAGGCCATATGATGTCTCCCTTGGGCAGAGGCGAGAAACGGGCCCAGAGCAAAGAGGCACACCAGGAGCTCAACACAAGCCAGGGAGCTCGCTTCATATTTGCACATTTCTATGAGTTTAATTGGGAAGTGTGACAATTAACATATTGTGAAGAGCGCTGAGTCTCCCTCCTGCCAGCTGAGTCTCCGAGCCAAGTGGGACAACTGTGAGGAAATACCAAATGCTGACAGATAATGAGCGCAGATCCCATCAAACCCCCTTTCACCCCAGCAGGACTTGAAAGGCATGTGATGAAATCTCTCTCCGCGCCCCTTTCCTTCCAATTTGTGTTTCTGCCAACGATATCCCCAAATATCACAGCTGATTAGAAATATATTAAAGGATAAGCTAATAATAATAGTAATAATAATAATAATTTATTATTTATACCCCGCCCATCTGGCTGGATTTCCCCAGCCACTCTGGGCAGCTTCCAACAAAATATTAAAAATACAATAAAAATAAGACTTTTGTAACAGTGTCTAAAGGAAAAGGGCATTAATGGCAGGCATGTCTTCTTAGGGAGACAAAACTGATGAATTTAAAAAGAAAAGAAAAAGTCAGCCTTGATGCCAGCATTACTGTCTGTGTAGAAAAAAACAGTACCTATTAAATAATTCCCAATTTGCCGCCCACCCCAAACTAGCTGCCTAAGGGTGGCTGCCTCAATTTGCCTAATGGGAGCCCCCCCCCCGCTCTGTCACCCCTTTTAATCTCTCTGATACCCCCTTATCTCTCTCTCTCTGACAGCTGCCTT
Organism: Podarcis tiliguerta; assembly: GCF_965153285.1. Classification (NCBI taxonomy): domain Eukaryota; kingdom Metazoa; phylum Chordata; class Lepidosauria; order Squamata; family Lacertidae; genus Podarcis; species Podarcis tiliguerta. Next base: position 69,328,098 of record NC_139543.1, on the reverse strand, counting down.
TTCTTTTTCTGCTACCCCACCATTTCCCAGTTTCCCCTCTCCCCCTTCAGCTTCTGTCTCTAATTCCGGACTTCTGTCTGCCACAGACTCCCCTCGCTCACTAAGCCCTGTTACCTCTTCCCAGTCTTCTTCTTCTCTGACCACTCATTGTTGTCCCACCACCACCACCACCCACCAGGCTCTAAGCCTTCTTCCCTCGGTGCTTTCCCCAGCTGCTTCCTCCCACCATTCCTCTGCGTCCAGCCAGCCCATGATACCTACCTGGAGATGCAGACGGTTGAACCATAGCTGTCGACCTTCCCTTTTTTCGCGGGAAATTCCCTTATTCCAGCGCTGTTTCCCGCTGCTTCCCGCTGCTATCCCAGATTGTTAGATATCCCATAGTCTGTCCCCGGGACAGGTGAGGCTGCTGATCCCTTATTTTCAAATCTGAAAGTTGACAGCTATGGATTGAGCCCCGGCCCTTCTGCATGAAAGGCACGTGTCCTGTCACTGAGCTAAGGCCCTTCCCCAAGTGTTAGGGTTCTAGGGATTGCTTGTGCGTAAATTGCCTTTACTCGTGGCTGTCTTGCATGGTTGAACCCTTTCTGACAGAGCAGCCTCTATCTCGTGGCTGCCTCAGTCGCTGGCAGAATCCGTCAATGGGCGTTTCTTAAACCGCTTCCAACATAAAAGCTGCTTGACGCCCAGTCTCCTCCCCCGTTGCCTGCGCGCAAGCTTTTTGCGCGCTGTGGGCGTGGGCAACGGAGCACTTGTCCCCTCTCCGCTTGTCTCCTGTGAAGAGTCCTGGAGCCAACTCTCCGCTTCCTCTATCTCCTCCCCTTCTCCACTGGTGTTACACTGATTACCTTCCCCAGCGGATGGGCTATCCCTCCTCCTACTGGTACCCTCTCCACCATCGTCCGAGAGCCCTCTCACCTCCTCCTGCTCCGATGGCAGTTCCCTGACACCAAGGGATGGTGGAACCCAAAACACAAACATTCTGGATTCACTAATCTGGAATGAAGACCACTATGTTTCAATTTTCACTATTGCTATGCCAGACTCGAATTCCCAAGCCTATGCAGGTCTTCTTGGAAGCAAGGCACTCCAAGTTTAGTGGGGTTACTCTTAAATGAGCATACGAAGAGTTTTCTTTTCCTTTTCGTAGTCCAACTCAACTATAGTGGTACCTTGGCTCTCAAATGCCTTGGTACTCAAATGCCTTTGTTCTCAAACACCGAAAACCCAGAAGTAAGTGTTCCGGTTTTCGAACGTTTTTCGGAAGCTGAACGTCCAACGCGGTTGTCGGCTATTGTTTCTGGGGCACCTGTACCAGTCAGAAGTTGCGCCTCAGTTTTTGAACATTTCAGAAGTCAAGCAGACTTCCAAAACAGATTAAGTTTGGCATTCTTTTGTTTTTGCTATTTATTTTGCATTTTTGAGGCTTTTTCGGTTAATTTGTTTTTGTGACTGTGTGGAACCCAGTTCAGCTACCAATTGATTGCGTGACTGTGGAAATGGATAAAAGCCCACTATCCAAACAATGACTATCATCAGTGATGGTAGGGGGGGAAAATATTTTAATTTTTGTCATCTACAATACTGTCTTATTTATTTTATAGTACAGTCCATTGATTATTGCTTTCATTTTATGGATCCATGGTCTCGTTAGATAGTAAAATTCATGTTAAATAGCTGTTTTAAAGGTTTTTAAAAGTCTGGAATAGATTAATCTGTTTTGCATTACTTTCTATGGGAAAGAGTATCTTGGTTTTGGAATGGTTTGGTTTTGGAAAGGACTTCTGGAACGGATTTAGTTTGGGAACCAAGGTACCACTTTACTGTTAAGGAACAATTCCATTCTGGCTTTAGTGTGCCGAACAAAGCCATGGCAGAAATCTACAGATTTGTTCAGCTGGGGAGGGGGAGAAACTTGTTTTCCACAAGCCATAAAGCTAAGGAAAAACTGGGGGTGCTTATTTATCTTTTATCTAATAAAAAGCTAGGGATGCGGGTGGCGCTGTGGGTCCACAGAGCCTAGGACTTGACAATCAGAAGGTTGGCGGTTCGAATCCCTGCGACAGGGTGAGCTCCCGTTGCTCTGTCCCTGCTCCTGCCAACCTAGCAGTTTGAAAGCACGTCAGAGTGCAAGTAGATAAATAGGTACCACTCCGGCGGGAAGGTAAACGGCGTTTCCATGTGCTGCTCTGGTTCCCCAGAAGCGGCTTAGTCATGCTGGCCACATGACCCGGAAGCTGTACGCCGGCTCCCTCAGCCAATAAAGCGAGATGAGCGCCGCAACCCCAGAGTCGGCCATGACTGGACCTAATGGTCAGGGGTCCCTTTACCTAATAAGCAGCTACCCCTTCAAATTGTTCTGAAACCAAATGGGGTAGCCAGCCACGTAAAACCGTGGAATGAGGAGGAGGTGAACAGGAAGAAGCACCGATGAGATAAAAAAAATTCAGCAGATTTAGGAGGCCTCGGGGACTACATAAAACAGGGGCCAGCAACATTTTTCAGTAGGGGGCTGGTCCACTGTCCCTCAGACCTTGTGGGGGGCCGGACTATATTTTGAAGAAAAAAATATGAATGAATTCCTATGCCCCACAAATAACCCAGAGATGCATTTTAAATAGAAACACACGTTCTACTCATGTAAAAACACCAGGCAGGCCCCACAAATAACCCAGAGATGCATTTTACATAAAAGGACCCATTCTACTCATGTAAAAACACCAGGCAGGCCCCACAAATAACCCAGAGATGCATTTGAAATAAAAGGACACATTCTACTCATGTAAAAACACATTGATTCCCGGACCATCCGCGGGACGGATTTAGAAGGCGATTGGGCCGGATCCAGCCCCCGGGCCTTAGTTTGCCTACCCATGACAGAAAATGAGGCTGGGGTCCACTTGCAGCTCCTCAGCCACAGGCTGCCCACCTGGGGTACTAAATGCATAGAAATAAACACATCCACCCCTCAGCTACTGGATCCGTCCCTAGCCTGCATTTTTTTCCTTGCTAGCATTCAGCGCTGAGCGCCTGGTACTTCCCAGGGAATCAACAAATGACGGGGAGCGTTCCTCAGCAGATGTTTGAGAGGACTGATAAAACCTTGCAACGTCAGCAGCGGCGTCTTATGAAACCGGCTGAGGTCTGGAAACCAAACAGCTGTTTTTCCTTGACAACTGTGCATCCACCGAAAACCCCCACACTAAGCCCCTCCCAATAAACTATCTACCAAAATGCAGCCAGCCCAGCTATGGCATGGGACCGCTTCAGATAACAGACCAGCAAAGTCCCCCACCCACCTTACGTCCAGATGGCTTTTCCGGAAAAGGCTCGCGCTCTCTGCTCCCGGCCAACAGATCAGGACAGGGCTCCCCAACGTGGTGCCCTCCGGAGGCAGATGCGAGTTGCAGTGCAAAACATCTGGAGGGCAGCAGACTGTTTTAGACACCGATTTAAAATACAATTTTTAAAAAACACAGATAGATTTCCATTCTGTCCTGCTTTTACAGTGGTACCTCAGGTTACATACGCTTCAGGTTACAGACTCCATTAACCCAGAAATAGTGCTTCAGGTTAAGAACTTTGCTTCAGGATGAGAACAGAAATCGTGCTCCGGCGGCAGCAGGAGGCCCCATTAGCTAAAGTGGTGCTTCAGGTTAAGAACAGTTTCAGGTTAAGAACAGACCTCCAGAACGAATTGAGTTCTTAACCTGAGGTACCACTGTATATACCTGATATACCTCTCCTACAGGATGTTAAAAGCTGCCTTACACCAAGTCTAACCAATAATAATAATAATAATAATAATAATAATAATAATATCATTATTTATACCCTGCCCATCTGGCTGGGTTTCCCCAGCCACTCTGGGCGGCTTCCAACAAAGTATTAAAATACAGTAATGCATCAAACATTAAAAGCTTCCCTAACAGGGCTGCCTTCAGATGTCTTCCAAAAGTCTGGTAGTTGTTTTTCTCTTTGACATCTGGTGGGAGGGCGTTCCACAGGGTGGGTGCCACTCCCAAGAAGGCCCTCTGCCTGGTTCCCTGTAACTTTAAATGACCAAAAACCTGTACAGTGGTACCTCGGGTTAAGTACTTAATTCTAGCTGCCGCATTCTGGATTAGTTGTAGTTTGGAATGCTGTGTAAATTTCTGGTCGCCTCACCTCGAAGAGGCTATTGTTGGAAAGGATTGTAGAACTGGAAGGGATCCCCAAGGGTCATCTAGTCCAGCCCCGAAATGCAGGAATCCCACCCACAGCCATCCTTCAGTGGACTTGAACCACCAACCTTCTGGTTTATAGCCACATGCACTAATCAATTGCTCCCCAGCCGTGGGGTTAACGGGCAAGCAAAATGATCAAGGGGATAGAACAGCATTGGGTGATTTTTAGTTTAGAGGAAAGGAGAGCAAGAGGCAACATGATGGAAGTATGTAAAAAATAAGGCAGAGAAAAAGGATAGAGGAAAGTTTTCCTCCCTCTCTCTTAACATCAGAACTTGTGGACAGCCAGTGAAGCAGACTCTTTGGGACAGATCTTGGCACAGTGTATAGTTAATCTGCGGAACTCCCTCCCACAAGGTGGCAGCAATGGCCAGCAACTTGGATGGATTTAAAAGAGAAATACAGTACCGTGTTTTTTGCTCTATAAGACTCACTTTTTCCCTCCTAAAAAGTAAGGGGAAATGTGTGTGCGTCTTATGGAGCGAATTCAGGCTGCGCAGCTATCCCAGAAGCCAGAACAGCAAGAGGGATTGCTGCTTTCACTGTGCAGCGATCCCTCTTGCTGTTCTGGCTTCTGATATTCAGAATCTTTTTTTTCTTGTTTTCCTCCTCCAAAAACTAGGTGCGTCTTGTGGTCTGGTGTGTCTTATAGAGCGAAAAATACGGTAATTGTTATCAATGTCTGTGCTCTGCCAACACTTGGCAGCAATGCTTTTTGAACCCCAGCTGCTGCAAACCACAGGAGGGGAGTTTTGCTCTTGAGATCTGCTAGCCATGAGGGTTATGTTCTGCTTCCATGGTTGCAGGTGACAATACTTCTGAATACTGTATTTGGTGCTTTTGGTTTTGCTATTTATTTTGCGCTTTGGTTTTTGAGGCCTTTTCGGTTAATTTGTTTTTGTGACTGTGTGGAACCCAGTTCAGCTACTGATTGATTGTGTGACTGCGGAAATGGATAAAAGCCCCCCATCCAAACAATGACTATCATCAGTGCAGGTAAGGGGAAAAAATAATTTTAATTTTTATCATCTTCAATACTGTATTATTTATTTTATAGTACAGTACATTATTGTTTTTATTTTACGGATCAATGGTCTCGTTAAAGAGTAAAATTCATCTTAAATTGCTGTTTTTACAAGTCTGGAACGGATTAATCTGTTTTGCATTACATTCTATGGGAAAGCGTGCCTTGGTTTTGGAACGCTTTGGTTTTGGAACGGACTTCTGGAACGGATTAAGTTTGAGAACCAAGGTACCACTGTACCGGTTGCTGGAAACGGCAGAAAGGGAGAGTTGCCCTTGCGCTCGAATCCTGCTCCTGGGTCTCCCACACAGGCATTTGGTCGGCCGCTGTGAGAAGAACAGGATGCTGGACTAGATGGGCCATGGGCCTGATCCTGCAGGCTACATCTAGCTCAGTATTGTCTCCTCTTGACTTAACAGCAACTCTCTGGAGTTTTAGGGGGGTCGAATGTGGGATGTTTCTGCACGTAAAGCATATGGCTCTCCCACTGAAAGATGCCTTTACCCTTCTGCACTGTGTGTCAAGCAGCGCCCCCCCCCCCCGCAAGCGACGGCTGCAATATAGTACAGTGGTGCCTCGCAAGACGAAAAGAATCCGTTCCGCGAGTCTTTTCATCTTGCGGTTTCTTCGTTTTGCGAAGCAAGCCCATTAGCGGATTAGCGCTATCGACAGTTTAAGGGCTATTAACGCCTATTAAAGGCTTAAGGGATTAGCGGTTTTGCTGCTAAAATGCTTTTAGCAGCTTAGCGCTTCAGAAAAAGGGGTTTTGGAGCGAAAAAAAATCGCAAGAATTTTCGTCTTGCGAAGCAAGCCCATAGGGAAATTCGTCCTGCGAAGCGCCTCTGCAAACGGAAAACCCTTTCGTCTTGCGGGTTTTCCGTCTTGCGAGGCATTCGTCTTGTGGGGCACCACTGTATTAGGCAAGTCGAGCACCAAATGCCCTCAATCTTCACGGTGAATTCTGTCTCCAAGGTTCGGGTTTTCAGAAAATCTGGAACTTTTTAAAGCAAGGAACAAGACAGCCGAGTGTCAAACTGGGTAGCACATGGAGATGAATGCAGTTGGACGGTGAGGGCAGATCCTGCACTTTGTGTAAGGAGAAGGGAATTAAAAAATCAGCACACTGCAAATTCAAAACAGGATTCTGCAATCCAGTTAAAGACACAAAACAAATTTGCATATTTGTTAGAGGCGTTGCTTATGTTTATTATTACCAGGCTTCCTTGGAAGATTTTAGGCAGAGGTTCGGTGGCCACCTCTCATGGATTCTTTTAACCCTCCAATTCTGTGATCGGCAAGACCAAATTCCCGACTTCCTGTTGAAGCCGATCACGCCTCTGTAACACAGGAGAGCAGCTAAGAACACTCCTCTGAATGATCTCAGTGATCAGGCTGGGATATAAGGGCTCAGGTATCTTGGATAGGGATGCGGGTGGCACTGTGGGTTAAGCCTAGGGCTTGCCGATCAGAAGGTCGATGGTTCGAATCCCCACGACAGGGTGAGCTCCTGTTGTTTGGTCCCTGCTCCTGCCAACCTAGAAGTTCGAAAGCATATCAAAGTGCAAGTAGATAAATAGGTACCGCTCTGGCGGGAAGGTAAACGGCGTTTCCATGCGCTGCTCTGGTTCGCCAGAAGTGGTTTCGTCATGCTGGCCACATGACGTGGAAGCTGTACACTGACTCCCTTGGCCAATAAAGCGAGATGAGCGCCGCAAGCCCAGAGTTGGTCACGAATGGACCTAATGGTCAGGGGTCCCTTTACCTTTACTATCAACCAGTCAACACAGTTTTGCAAGGCAATTTCCCCATATACAACAGACCTTTGCATGTTACTTTTGCAGATGTTAGCATTTTAAAATACACTGTGGTCTAAACCACTGAGCCTTGGGCTTGCCGATCGGAAGGTCGGCGGTTCGAATCCCCGCGGCGGGGTGAGCTCCCGTTGCTCAGTCCCTGCTCCTGCCAACCTAGCAGTTCAAAAGCATATCAAAGTGCAAGTAGATAAATAGGTACCGCTCTGGCGGGAAGGTAAACGGCGTTTCCGTGCGCTGCTCTGGTTCGCCAGAAGCGGCCTAGTCCTGCTGACCACATGACCCGGAAGCTGTACGCCGGCTCCCTCAGCCAGTAAAGCGAGATGAGCGCCGCAACCCCAGAGTCGGTCACGACTCGACCTAATGGTCAGGGGTCCCTTTACCTTTACCTATTCTGGATCCAAGTTGCTCAGGGCTTTGGGGATATCAGGTGTAGGCGACACGGTTGCCAATGCACAATTGGGAGCCTGGTGACTGTGTTGACAAGAGAAACCAGGCTTTGGCGGTAGAACCAAAGCCTTCTGGCTCAGCTGTTTGAGGGAGATAAAAATCTGGCCCATGTAGCCAAGCTGAGTTCCTCACCCTTACTAGACAGGAACGCATGATCTTCATAAATGCATCCCACTCCAAGTCAATTCTTTGGCCGTCCAGATTGTACAATTTAGGCTGATAAGGAACAAAAAGCTATTTGGTAGAGAATGCCTATGGCTCCTGGCAGTCTCACACGCAAATGGAAATCTGAGCAAAGTTACGATCATAAAAAAAAGACAGCAAAATGTTTTATTAATGTCAAGTTCTCCAGACCTCAGCCTGGGTACAAAACTCAACACGAGAGCCACATCGACGTTGCAAACTTAAGCTGGTTTTAAAGTCACTTAAATAGCATGGCTCCCCCCCCCCCCCCCAAAAAAAAAAAAGATGGCAGGAAGTTGTAGTTTTTGTGCAGGGGCTGAGAATGGTTGGTCGGATAGCCCTAAGCCCCTTGCAGAACTACAGTTCCCAGGATCCCTTGCAGCAGGAGGGCAGTGAGCCTCAACTGCAAAACCAATTGAATTCTGTAGCTGAGATGTACCCAAATCTGCCACATGCAAAGTGGGCCATCTCACCCATCTTCTCTCAGTTCAATTCAAGCCAGGGGCACATCAGGGAAATTCAGCTCCACCTGAGATGGAGAATCGCCCTAGGCAGTTGGGAACCAGTGCAAAGGATTCAGAAAACCATCATGTAAACCCTAAGAAGGCATAGAAAAAGATGGCTCCCCGTGGCTGCAATTGACATGTCTTCTTCTCATTGTTAGCTGGTTGCTGCCCTTGAGGATTACTCCGGGTTACAAGTTTGGAGCCAAGGCAGGTTTTGCCGGGACAGCATTGCCACCAGTGCAAATAATAAGTCTTTCCCCATTGATAACAAACAGAGAGAGAGAGAATTCTATCCATTATGCTTAGCAGGTTCCTTTCCACAATGCTGTCAAAGGCCGGAAGTTCTCAGGAGGAACAGGGAGCTTCCCATTGCCGGAAAATCCGGAAGACCTTGCGGGATTTCACAGAGAGGTTCTGTAGCAGGAAGGAGAGACAAACTTAAGCATTCACATAATTGCAGGCAAAAACATGCAGTGTTATCTCTGGAGGCAGCAGTGTGATGTTGCAGCAAAAATGGCCAATGCAATTTCAGGCTGCATTACTAGTAGTTTCCACAGGTGGGATTTGCCTGAACAAACCCTGTCAGCAAAAGCCCTGGAGCAATGAGGCTTTCCCTTACCCCCCAAATTAGATCTTGGGGGTGTGCGTCAGGAGAACCCCCAGAATGGTAAGCAGGGGGCGTTTGGGATGAATCGTTCCATCTCGCAGGCAGAAACTACAGCTCCCGGCAGTCTCAACCACCACAGCTGGGAGTTGTAGCCCGAAAACCAGGTTGGCGGAGGCTCTTGTAGACAACTTTGCATGAGTTCAGAAGATGATGATAAAGATTGGCTGGGGTGTGGGGAACAACTCAAAGGAGGGAAGGATGTAGGAACGGACTACAGTGGTACCTCGGGTTACATACGCTTCAGGTTACAGAATCCGCTAACCCAGAAATAGTGCCTCAGGTTAAGAACTTTGCTTCAGGAGGAGAACAGAAATTGTGCTCCAGTGGCACGGTGGCAGCAGGAGGCCCCATTAGCTAAAGTAGGGCTTCAGGTTAAAAACAGTTTCAGGTTAAGTACGGACCTCTGGAACGAATTAAATACTTAACCCGAGGTACCACTGTACAATAATTCATCAAATTTTAAAAACTTCCCTAAACAGGGCTGCCTTCAGGTGTCTTATAGAAGTCAGATACAGTGGTACCTTGGGTTACAGACGCTTCAGGTTACAGACGCTTCAGATTACAGACTCCGCTAACCCAGAAATAGTACCTCGGGTTAAGAACTTTGCTTCAGGATGAGAACAGAAATCGCACTGCAGGAGCAGCAGGAGCAGCAGGAGGCCCCATTAGCTAAAGTGGTGCTTCAGGTTAAGAACAGTTTCAGGTTAAGAACGGACCTCCGGAACGAATTAAGTACTTAACCCGAGGTACCACTGTACATTTCACCGGAAGGCTGAGGTGTGTTGGGGACGGATGGACACATGAAACCTTCCTCAAATCCCTGCAGAAAGAACAGGGCAAAGACTTTGTTCTCTGCCGCCCCACAGGGCAAAGGACCAGATCTCACGGGCTGAAGTTCCAGGAGGACAGATTCTGGGTGAACACCGAGAGAAACTCAATGGTCAGAGCAGTTCCACTATGGAACCAGTCCCCAGGGTTTCTCAAAGAGGTAGATACTGACCCCTACCAAGGTTGATGGGGCTCTACAGGGGTGGAAAAGATTATGAGGGGCAGTGCATAAATTTAATTTGGAACGATAGGCCTCAGAAATCAAAGGCATGGCCATGAAGCTCATTGGGTGGCCTTGGGCCAGTCACTGCTTCTCAGCCTAACCTACCCCACAGGGTTGTTGTAGGGATTAAATGAGCTCCACCTTGAGCTCCTTGGAGGAAAAGGCAGGATATAAATGCCACAATTAACTAATAAAATAAATGTACAGAGTGCACTACACAAGCACATGAGGAACCTCTGCATGTAAGAAGCTGTTTTCAGAGAACGGTATTCCTTTTTCTTCTTCTTTTTTACATTTTATGATTCCTAGTAAAGTAAAGGTAAAGGGATCCCTGACCATTAGGTCCAGTTGTGACCGACTCTGGGGTTGAGGTGCTCATCTCGCTCTACTGGCCGAGGGAGCCGGCGTTTGTCCGCAGACAGCTTCTGGGTCATGTGGCCAGCATGACTAAGCCGCTTCTGGCAAACCAGAACTGCACACGGAAACGCCGTTTACCTTCCCGCCGGAGCGGTCCCTATTTATCTACTTGCACTTTGACGTGCTTTCGAACTGCTAGGTTGGCAGGAGCTGGGACCGAGCAGCGGGAGCTCAACCCGTCGTAGGGTTTTGAACCGCCGACCTTCTGCCCAAGAGACTCTGTGGTTTAGACCACAGCGCCACCCGCGTCCCTTTTTATGATTCCTGGTAATGATGGATCAATGCTGATCATATACAGTGGTACCTCTGGTTGTGAACGGGATCCGTTCCAGAGCCCCATTCGCAACATGAGCAGAACGCAACCCGCATCTGCGCGCGTCGTGATTTGCCGCTTATACGCAATGCGGGTGACGTCATTTTGAGCGTCTCTGCATGCGCAAGCGGTGAAACCCGGAAGTAACACTTTCCAGTACTTCCGGGTCGCCGCGGGATGCAACCTGAAAAGACTTAACCGGAAGCAAACGTTAACAAGAGGTATGACTGTATATCAGCTATTTCCTGATTTTATTTCATTTGCATTCCTATGCATTCTAGCTAGGGGGCGACGACGACGTTATGAGCTCATCCGGGATCAGTGAACTTCCCCAACCCAGAAAAGGGAGGGAAACATCCTGTCCCCTGTTGGATGACATCAAGCAGAAAAATGGGAGGGGGTACCGTTTAGGGCTGCTTTGGATTCCTTGCATCAATAGCCGAGAGTGAGACTTGATCTTGATCGCTGACAAGACCCAGCAGGGACTTTTATGGGCTATTCAGACACATGTGCCTTACACTGGGAATGGGCACCAGTGGCGTAGCGTGGGTTGTCAGCACCCGGGGCAAGGCAAGTAATTTGCACCCCCTAACCCGGGGCAAGGCAAGTAATTTGCGCTCCCCCCCCCGCTGCACTGTCCCTCCCCCAGATAGTCCCTCGCTCTCTCTCCGCACTGCACCGCACGCCTGGCACCCTCCCCTCCACAGTGGGCGGCGACCCGGCGGCTCGGATCGGATTCGCACAGCCAGCACTGCAGTGAGAGAGAGTGAGTGAGCCAGGTAGGGGCAGAGAGCTGCGAGTGCGAGCGCCCCCCCCCAGATGTTGTGCCCGGTGCGGCCGGCCCCCCCTGCACCCCCCACGCTACGCTACTGATGGGCACACCAGCTAGTGCTAGCAAAGGCTGCTGGGAATTGTAGTCCAACAGCGCCAAAGGCCCCAGGGTGGAGGAAGGATGGGACCTCCAACAGCCACACATGTACTTCATAAGAAGAGCCTGCTGGATCCGGCTAATAATAATAATAATAATAATAATAATAATAATTTATTATTTATACCCCACTCATCTGGCTGGGTTTCCCCAGCCACTCTGGGCGGCTTCCAGCAGAATATTACCTCTCCTTACCTCTCTTGCCCTGATCTGGCCACTGTGATCCACGCGACGGTCACCTCCAGGCTTGATTATTGTAACTCACACTGCGTGGGGCTGCCCTTGAGACTGACCCAGAAACTCCAGCGGGTGCAGAATGCCACAGCGAGGGTCCTTAAGGGGTCTTCGCTACGAGATCACATTCACCCGGTGCTATACCAGTTGCACTGGCTCCCAGTGGAGTATAGGGTCAGGTTTAAGGTGCTGGTTTAAACCTTTAAAGCCCTATACAGCCTAGGACCCTCGTTCCTACGGGACCGCCTCTCCTGGTATGCCCCACGGAGGACCTTAAGGTGCACAAATGACAACACTTTGGAGGTCCCAAGCTGCAAGGTGGTTAGGTTGGTCTCAACTAGGGCCAGGGCCTTTTCAGTTCTGGCCCCAACTTGGTGGAACGCTCTGTCCCAAGAGACTAGGGCCCTGCGGGACTTGACATCTTTCCGCAGGGCCTGCAAGACAGAGCTGTTCCGCCAGGCCTTTGGCCAAGGCACAGTCTGACCCTCTCCTTCGGTAATCCTCACAGATCTCTAGCCTGCCTCCTGTGTTAGGGAGTTCCACAGGTCAACCACACGCTGTACGTACAGCGCCTAGCACGCCACGGGCACTGGGAGGCCGGGTCTCACCTCTGACTCTACATCCACAGGCCGGTCGGACTGCCTAGAAGCCAGGAGGGCCTTCAGGGTGACCTGCCAGCCAAGGTCTTCCTTCTCCTCCTGTTGGGTCCCTCCAGAGCTCACAGGATCCTTCATCACGTTGACCCACGGGCACCAGTCCCGGTGCTGGGAAATGGGGTCAAAGAAGCTCCGGATAGATGAATCCTGAGAAAGAGAGAGGAGTTGGGAATTTATTATTATTATTTTATATACCGTATTTTTCGCTCTATAAGACGCACCAGACCACAAGACGCACCTAGTTTTTGGAGGATGAAAACAAGAAAAAAAATATTCTGGATCTCAGAAGCCAGAACAGCAAGAGGGATCGCTGCGCAGTGAAAGCAGCAATCCCTCTTGCTGTTCTGGCTTCTGGGATAGCTGCGCAGCCTGCATTTGCTCCATAAGACGGACACACATTTCCCCTTACTTTTTAGGAGGGGTAAAGTGAGTCTTATAGAGCAAAAAATACGGTATATACATTTTAATTAATTTTTAAACATATCAGTTCCAACAGTCATACAACATATCTTATACAATATTTTTGACTTCCGTCAACACCTCTGATGATTTTCCGTTCTTTATCACTTAATCTGCACTTCTCCATTCCCTATTACATTTAATTATCCTTGACTAATAATTTTTCCCCTTAGTCTTTCTTACAATATTTTGAATAGTCCACCTTACAAAACTTCTTGCAGTCCAACTAGCACAATCTGTTCACCGCAATTACTTCTCAAATACCGTATTTTTCGCTCTATAAGGCGCACCAGACCATAAGGCGCACCTAGTTTTTAGAGGGGGAAATCAAGAAAAAAACATCCTGTCTTTTTTAATACAGTGGTACCTCGGGTTAAGTACTTAATTCGTTCCAGAGGTCCGTTCTTAACCTGAAACTGTCCTTAACCTGAAGCACCACTTTAGCTAATGGGGCCTCCCGCTGCTGCCGGAGCACCATTTCTGTTCTCATCCTGAAGCAAAGTTCTTAACCTGAGGCGCTATTTCTGGGTTAGCGGAGTCTGTAACCTGAAGCGTCTGTAACCCGAAGCATCTGTAACCCGAGGTACCACTGTAGTCCGGCCCCCCACAAGGTCTGAGGGACAGTGGACCGGCCCCCTGCTGAAAAAGTTTGCTGACCCCGTTCTAGTTTATGTTTTCTCCTTCCTGAAATCTCCTGTCTCTCGAAAGGTTGGCTTATTCTTCCTCCTCCTTCTCCATTCCCCCTGCCAAGCACTCACCGAGCTGCTGGTGGAGCACAGTCGCGCCCGCTTGGTCCTCCGGTGAGGGCTGCAGGAGACCTCTGCCCCCAGGCTGCCATCGCTTTGCCCCATGCTGCGGGTGACGGGACGGCTGCGGGTGGTGGGGCTCGCTGCTTCCGCCTCGGCTCGTTCGCTGGAGCTGTCCGAGCTACGCATGCGGCTGATCACAGGGGACGGGCTCTTCTCGTGCTGTGCAAGGGAAGGAGGGATTAGCTGGGTGTGCCGTCCCCCTGCATTAAAGCAAGGAGTAGGACTCAGAAGGGGCTCCAGAGGGGCAGGAACTATTCTCCCTCCATCCCACTCCTACACAGAGGCAGCAAGTGACAGAGAGAGGTGAAGACAGAGACAATGAAGACAGAGATGAAGACAGAGACAACGAAGACAGAGATAAAGACAGATACAACGAAGACAGAGACAACAGACGAAGACCAAGTTAAAAAAAGACACAGGGTCAGTAGATTTGCAGTAAGGGAAATGAAAAGATGAGAGCAGTAGAAATAAGCCCATACTGCCAGAATATTCCCACCTTGCCTAATTTATATGGATCACAGATTTCCTTTATGGGTTACTTTAGCATGCAGCATTTTTTTGTTAAAGGTAGCGGAATCTCCTTCATTGGAGGTATTTAAACAGAGGCCAGATGGCCGTCTGTTAGGAATTTTTCAGCTGTGCTTCTTGCATGGCAGCGGGTTCAACTGGACAACCCTTGTACAGCGGTACCTTGGTTTGTGTACGTCTTGGTTTGCATTCGTTTTGGATTACAAACATGTCAAACCCGGAAGTGCCTGTCCTAGTTTGCAACCTTTTTTTTTTAAATTACTACCCATTTTTGGGGGGATTACAAACAACTTTTTTTGGAGGTCCCATTGGCGAAAGCACGCCTTGGGTTACAATCTGTTTTGGTTTACAAACGGACCTCCAGAACGGATTATGGTTGTAAAGCAAGGTACCACTGTAGTGCCTTCCAACTCTACGATAGGGGAAACATACCCTTACGATACGATAATCCTTATTGTCATTGTCCCATACAGAACAACAAAATTGAAAAAATCTACATCAGACATTCAAAAACCAACAAGCCTGCTGTCCCAGCTATCCCAGCCTGGTTAGCCCCCTAAAAACTCTAATACCCCATAATTAATATAATATACTCCCATAGAAACTACCTTACACTGCATTTAAAACCAAAATCGCATTTGAATAGAAACTGTTTCTCAGGCGGCTAGTCCTAGTCTTTATAACCCTGTAACTTCTTCCAGAAGCCAGAAGCTGAAAGAGATCATTTCCGGGGTGTGCACTATCCTGTGCTATCTCTACAGCTTTCTCATGGCATCTTAGGTAAAGTAAAGGGACCCCTGACCATTAGGTCCAGTCGTAGCTGACTCTGCGGTTGTGGCACTCATCTCGCTTTATTGGCCGAGGGAGCCGGCGTACAGCTTCCAGGTTATGTGGCCAGCAGGACTAAGCCACTTCTGGCGAACCAGAGCAGCGCACAGAAACACCATTTACCTTCCCGCTGGAGCGGTACCTATTTATCTACTTGCACTTTGATGTGCTTTCGAACTGCTAGGTTGGCAGGAGCAGGGACCGAGCAACGGGAGCTCACCCCGTCCCGGGGATTCGAACCGCCGACCTTCTGATCAGCAAGTCCTAGGCTCTGTGGTTTAACCCACAGCGCCACCCACGTCCCTTATTACACTCAAGAGGAGATCCAGAAAATCTGAACAGAGCCCAAGAATGCAAATGAAGATTTTTGCTGGTGATACAAATGCAAGCAGAGCAGAGATTCGCAAGAGGAGTCCCTGCCCCCATGTGAAAGGAAGCCCCTTCCAGCTTAGACCTGTAACTTGCCCCCCCCCCAAGACTGACCTGCTCAAAGCCCAGAGGGAAGCTCGTGTCCCTGCTACGGGTCATCATCCGGCGTGGGGACGTGGGCACCACGGGGACTCTGTCCGTGCGCCCGTCCGAAAAGGGGAGAGGAGTGCTGGTGAGGCTGGAGGGAGGCTCCATCTCAGGCATGGCCGACTCGATCTGGTGGAAACCCCATAGGCCCACCTTCCTCATGCAGCGACAGCAGGTGATCAAGGGGAGATGGACGGATCCAGAGGAAGGGCTGGGGGAAGACACAAAAATTAAAATCAGGGGATAAAGGAAATGTGATCCATACCAATACATCAGCTTAGCCCTAGCTGCAAAGCCCTGGGGTTTCCAAGTCCGCCTAGGCTCACCTTTCCCAAGCTAGTGCCCTCCAGATGTTTGGAAGCACAGCAACATCTGGAGAGCCACAGGCTCTGCATCCCTGCGACAGATGTTGACAAGGGCAGCTGTGGGACGACTTGCCCAGGACAGAAGGAGCAGGGGAGACGGGACTGGAATGTGGGAATGTCTGAATGTGCCTGACATCTTTCCAAAAAAAATTCAGAGAACGGAGACTATTCAAAGAATATATAAGGTTATATTATAATAATGATGCTATCCTAGCAGAACTGAATGATACCTGTATATAATGAACAAATGGAATAAATATACTAGATGTATATGCAGGAAAACTTATAAAACAAACTGCGTGATAAAATTAAGACAATAGAAAAAGTACAACGAGAACAACTGAAAGTTTCTTTCAGAAGACTTTACAGTGGTACCTCGGGTTACAGACACTTCAGGTTACAGACGCTTCAGGTTACAGACTCCGCTAACCCAGAAATAGTACCTCCGGTTAAGAACTTTGCTTCAGGATGAGAACAGAAATCGTGCTCCGGCGGTGCAGCAGCAGCAGGAGGCCCCATTAGCTAAAGTGGTGCTTCAGGTTAAGAACAGTTTCTGGTTAAGGACGGACCTCTGGAACAAATTAAGTACTTAACCCGAGGTACCACTGTATTAAAAAAGACAGGATGTTATAACCAATATTAATTTCTTATTGTTAATTCTTTTTTGCTTTTTATTTTTATTTCCTTTATCTTCTCTCTATTATAGTTTTGTGTTTAATTTTGATGTAACTATTTGTAATATATAAGATGTATAAGATATATAATATATAAGATGTATATAAGATATATAAGATATAATATATAATATATAAGATGATATTTTAAATTAATAAAAAGGTAAAGGTACCCCTGCCCGTACGGGCCAGTCTTGACAGACTCTAGGGTTGTGCGCCCATCTCACTCAAGAGGCCGGGGGCCAGCGCTGTCCGGAGACACTTCCGGGTCACATGGCCAGCGTGACATCGCTGCTCTGGCGAGCCAGAGCCGCACACGGAAACGCCGTTTACCTTCCCGCTAGTAAGCGGTACCTATTTATCTACTTGCACCCGGAGGTGCTTTCGAACTGCTAGGTTGGCAGGCGCTGGGACCGAACAACGGGAGCGCACCCCGCCGCAGGGATTCGAACCGCCGACCTTTCAGTCAGCAAGCCCTAGGCGCTGAGGCTTTTACCCACAGCGCCACCCGCGTCCCACTTTAAATTAATAAAGACAATTTTTTTTTAAAAAAAGACATCTTTCGATTGGGTATGTTTAGCCTGCAGAAAAGAAGACTCAGCGATGGTATGATAGCCATCTTCATATATGTGAGGGGCTGTCACGTGAAAGGTGGAGCAAGCTTGTTTTCTGCTGGATTCAAATTACAAGACAGTAGATTCCGACTAAACACCAGGGAGAACCTTCTGGTGGTAAGAGCTGTTTGACAGTGGAATGTCACTTCATTGGAGGTTTTTAAACAAGAGATTAGGCATTTCTTTAGCTGTGCTTCCTGCACTGCAGGCGGTCGGGTTAGCTGACTCTCTCAGTCTCCTTCCAATTCTACAATTTCATGATTCTGGTTGTCTACATACCTACTAGTCCATCCACAGAGGGCCAAGATGCAGGCTGGGACATGGATCTGAAGGTCTGAGGCACGTTTGACTGGCGTCTTCTCACTCTCTGTTTTGCAGTCGGCTTCCTCCTCGATCAGCTGCAGGACGTGGCTGATCTTCTCTTCTGTCAAGCCCTGGGAAGCCAAACGAACCACGTCAACACACTCCCTACAGGCAGATGCCTGCCTTCTCCGTTTGGTTACCTAGAAAACTTGGGATTCTGTACCTGAAAAGCTCCCATTCTTCCCTGAGGTGTTCCCAAAGTAAAGGAAGGATTGAACTCTGATTAATAAGAATACACACAGAGGGTTGAACCAGCAAGACTCTGGGAACGGTGCGTATAATCATCTCTGCCTGTGTTTCCCTCTAGCCCTTTGCCCAGGTCGTTTTATTCACAAAAGAACTTTTTACAGAATGTTCGTAAGAACCAATCAGATTTCTTCTGAGCATTTCCACAAACCCCACCTGGGGAAAAGTTAAACTACCAAAACTAATTAAGCACACATATTTCTGGGGTAAACAAAGAACAGAACTACAAAGGAGAGCATTTGGTGATAAACAAGCAATATACATGATAAGAAGGATGACAGCGATCTATCACCTTCATGTGAGATCTGTTTCCTGGCCCTAAGATTAACATCCTGGGATTAACATATCAGAAAGGCTACTTCAAAGAAACTTGCCCACTATCTTTATGGCCCAGGATGCCTGCCGTGACTGGTGAAGAAAGAGAAATGGAACAGGGATGCAGAGGTGTAGATTGATCAAGAATCATATCAAAATAGTTTAAACCCAGTCAACGCAATGCTTTCATTGCTGACACAGATGGCTTACTCTATATTTATTATAATTCCTCATAGCAATCCTACCTGATCACTACACTTCCCAAAGTGAACTGGGGAGCAGAGATCTCTCCAGTTTCATGCAGGAGCTCCAGAAAGGAAGGAAGAGAAAAGGCCAACAGGCCTTCATGGAAAAGAACGGCTAAGGGAGCTGGGCATGTTTAGCCTGGAGAAGAGGAGGTTAAGGGGTGATATGATAGCCATGTTCAAATATATAAAAGGATGTCACATAGAGGAGGGAGAAAGGTTGTTTTCTGCTGCTCCAGAGAAGCGGACACGGAGCAATGGATCCAAACTACAAGAAAGAAGATTCCACCTCAACATTAGGAAGAACTTCCTGACAGTAAGAGCTGTTCGACAGTGGAATTTGCTGCCAAGGAGTGTGGTGGAGTCTCCTTCTTTGGAGGTCTTTAAGCAGAGGCTTGACAACCATATGTCAGGAGTGCTCTGATGGTGTTTCCTGCTTGGCAGGGGGTTGGACTCGATGGCCCTTGTGGTCTCTTCCAACTCTATGATTCTATGAGGTTGGGTCAGAGAGACGTCACTCTCCTTTAGTCCCCAGTGGCAGCCTCTCTCTCCCCAGGTGGAAAATCCAAGGCGGGGAGAGTTGGACCTGGTAGAAGGCAGTTTTCAGTGTTCCATAAGATTTTGAGACCTTGGGTGGCACCCATCTAAGACCCAAGTGCAAGGTTTTCCATTCGCACATGGAACTTGCCTGCAACTTGCACTCTTCCCAAATCTGCTACAGAAGGTTAGATGACCCCCCCCCCCCCAGATTTAGTAGGTGTGCAAGTTTCATTGCATAGGTGGAAATCCTTGCACAAATGGAATGTGTTCCTTGGCACTATGTTGGATATAACCCCTTCAGCCTAGGGATGGGGAAGTTGCAGCCCTGCAGTTCTGCCTCTCTGCTTTCAAGTAAGTAAAGGTAAAGGTACCCCTGCCCGTACGGAGCAGTCTTGCCAGACTCCAGGGTTGTGTGCTCATCTCACTCTAGAGGCCGGGGGCCAGCGCTGTCCGAAGACACTTCCGGGTCACGTGGCCAGCGTGACATCGCTGCTCTGGCGAGCCAGCACCACACACGGAACACCGTTTACCTTCCCGCCAGTAAGCGGGCCCTATTTATCTACTTGCACCCGGGAGTGCTTTCGAACTGCTAGGTTGGCAGGCGCTGGGACCGAACAACGGGAGCGCATCCCGTCGCGGGGATTCGAACCACCGACCTTTCGATCGGCAAGCCCTAGGCGCTGAGGCTTTTACCCACAGCGCCACCCGCGTCCCGCTTTCAAGTAAGTGAAGGGAAATATAAGCCATGATGGTTTCATTGCAAGCAATTACAATAGGATCCAGAAAACAACAGCAACAAATCAATGTGGGGACCTCTGATAATCTAAGCTCGCCCTCCACCTCTTTGGGAGGGACGAGGGATCGAGAACTTGGGTTCCCTCCATCAGGACTCGCTCCCAGAGCCCTGCTTGGCTCCAGCTGACTTGGCAATGAATCACAGGACACCCCATTTGCCTTTGGCTCCCAGTACGTTTCCGAGCACAATTCAAAGTGTTGGTGCTGACCTTTAAAGCCCTAAACGGCCTCAGTCCAGTATATCTGAAGGAGCGTCTCCACCCCCATCCTTCTACCTGGACACTGAGGTCCAGCTCCGAGGGCCTTCTGGCGGTTCCCTCACTGCAAGAAGCCAAGTTACAGGCAACCAGGCAGAGGGCCTTCTCAGTAGTGGCACCCGCCCTGTGGAACGCCCTCCCACCAGATGTCAAAGAGAAAAACAACTACCAGACTTTTAGAAGACATCTGAAGGCAGCCCTGTTTAGGGAAGCTTTTAATGTTTGACGCATTACTGTATTTTAATATTTTGTTGAAAGCCGCCCAGAGTGGCTGGGGAAACCCAGCCAGATGGACGGGGTATAAATAATAAATTATTTATTATTATTATTATTATTATTATTATTATTATTATTATTATTATTATTCCCCAACCTGCTGCCTCCCAGATGTTGCGGACCACTAACTCCCAGCAGCCCCGCACAGCATCACCAATGAAAGTGTGCTAGCAGGGCAGTGGCGGACCTTGGTGCCTCAAATTTCAGTGGCGCCCTGTACAATGGCAAAATCTGGTGCCCCCTCACCAAACGGGTTGCGCTCCCCTATATCCACCTTTGATCGGGGCACATGGCGCTTCCTCAGAAGGCAAGTTTTTTACATGTAGAGGCAAGTGCTGGGGCTCAAACCAAACCACAAGTCCTCTTTCTGCCTTGCCTCTATTCCAAGCACCATGGCTTATTTAGTTATCGTATTTTTCGCTCTATAAGACGCACCAGACCACAAGACGCACCTAGTTTTTGGAGGAGGAAAGCAAGAAAAAAAATATCCTGAATCTCAGAAGCCAGAACAGCAAGAGGGATCGCTGCGCAGTGAAAGCAGCAATCCCTCTTGCTGTTCTGGCTTCTGGCATAGCTGCGCAGCCTGCATTCGCTCCATAAGACGCACACACATTTCCCTATACTTTTTAGGAGGGGGAAAGCGAGTCTTATAGAGAAAAAAATACGGTACTCGGTGGAAAGGGAAAGGCACCTTCAGATGCTCAGTGAGATTTTAATATTGCTACTCATGCTTCCTGGACTGAGCTCAGACATTCCAGGCATGGCTACATCTTGGCTTCTTTTTAAAACCCCGTCTGAGGGTTGCAAGCTGGAATTTTGTTAGATCACCTCCAGCTGGTGAGTTACAGGTCAAGCATCCCTCATTTAAAAATTCAGATTGAAGCTTGAGTCCCATGGACTCTCCCCTCCGCTTGGCCGGCAGGGTCGCAGGCCGCTCGAGAACTCTTACCATGCTTTTGAGATCTTCTGATTTCAGAGTGGGCAGCTGAAGTTCTAACTGGCAGAGGCTCTGAAAGCGCTCCAGGAAGTCGCTGAAAAGGGCAAGGGGCTCGTCGACCAGCAAGACAGAAAAGCGATCTAATCAAAAGGCAGAAGAAATAGCAGTCTTAAGACCAGTTGGCCAACAAACAGTGGGCCAGGCAGAGCAGTCAACAGAAATGCTTGCCGGTGGCGACTCATTTAATCAAGTTTCAGATCAGACGCCACCCTTCTTCTCTCATGACTTCTTCCAGCATGCTCAAAAGCCATGGGGAAATCTTTGGCCATTTCCCCTTGACTCCCTTTCAGGCTTTCAGTCATGCCACACATAAGGTAAAGGGACCCCTGACTATTAGGTCCAGTCGTGGCCGACTCTGGGGTTGCAGCGCTCATCTCGCTTTACTGGCCGAGGGAGCCGGCGTACAGCTTCAGGAACATGTGGCCAGCATGACTAAGCCGCTTCTGGCAAACCAGAGCAGCGCATGGAAACACCGTTTACCTTCCCGCCGGAGTGGTACCTATTTATCTACTTGCACTTTGACGTGCTTTCGAACTGCTAGGTTGGCAGGAGCAGGGACCGAGTGGCTTAGTCATGCCGGCCACATGACCCAGAAGCTGTACGCCGGCTCCCTCGGCCAGTAAAGCGAGATGAGCGCCACAACCCCAGAGTCGGCCATGACTGGACCTAATGGTCAGGGGTCCCTTTACCTTTACCAGCTTAAGACAGAACACCAAAAAGCATCCCCCCAAATGCAGACCATTATTGATGGTCCAAATGTCTGGGAGAATAAACACGTTTTCGCCTGTTAGCATGATCTAGCTCCTTTTTCCCACCATCAGCAAAGCGTCTCGCTGCTTACCTGGACAGGGGCTGTCAGGCCAGAAGCAGAACTTCTCGTGAGCCGCTGACAAAGCCTTCCTCAGCTCCACGCACCTCTCTTTGTCTGGAAAGCAAACAGACCTCCTGAATGCCAGGTCTCCCGAGGAAAGGAGCCACTTTGAAAAATCCTTTCAAACCGGTTAAGTGACAAAGGTCGGGGACAGAGGGTGGCGCTTGGGGGGGAACTGTCATCGCGCCACACCTTGGTGTGTGGAGTGCCTCAGGGTGCGATTCTCTCCCCGATGCTTTTCAACAACTTTATGCGCCCCCTCGCCCAGCTTGTCTGGAGTTTTGGGCTGGGTTGCCATCATTATGCCGATGACACCCAACTCTATCTGTTGATGGATGGCCATCCTGACTCAGCCCCAGACACACTGACCAGATGTCTGGAAGCTGTGGCTGGATGGTTACGTGGGAGCCGGTTGAAGCTAAATCCTTCGAAGACAGAGGTCCTCTGGCTGGGACGGGACGATATGGGATTGAGGGGGCAACTCCCATCTCTAGCGGGGGCCCAATTAGTGCCAGCACCGTCCGTTAAGATTTTGGGTGTAATCTTCGATACCTCCCTCTCTATGGAGGCGCAGATTACAGCTATAACAAAGCCGGCATTTTTCCATCTCCGCCAAGCTAAGCAGTTGGCCCCTTACCTCTCTCGCCCTGACCTAGCCACTGTGATCCACGCGACGGTCACCTCCAGACTGGATTACTGTAACTCGCTCTACGTGGGGCTGCCCTTGAGACTGACCCGGAAACTCCAGCGGGAGCAGAATGCCGCAGCGAGACTCCTTACTGGGTCCTCGCTGAGGGATCACATTCACCCGGTGCTATACCAGCTGCACTGCAGCTGTAGGGTGCAGGATCAGGTTTAAGGTGCTGGTTTTAACCTTTAAAGCCCTATACGGCCTAGGACCATTGTACCTACGGGACCGCCTCTCCTGGTATGCCCCACAGAGGAACTTACGGTCTTCAGATAAAAACATCCTGAAAGTCCCAGGCCACAGAGAGGTTAGGCTGGCCTCAACTAGAGCCAGGGCTTGTTCGCCGTGGTCCCGACCTGGTGGAACGCTCTGTCCCAAGAGACCAGGGCCCTGCGGGACTTGACATCTTTCCGCAGGGCCTGCAAGACAGAGCTGTTCCACCAGGCCTGAGGTCTGGACTCAGTCTGACCCCCTCCTTCTGTAATCCACATAGAACTTTAGCCTAACGGTTGCCATCAATTTGAGTTGAATTAATATTATAATGAAATGATTTTAGAACGTTTTATCATTTTACTGTTGTTAGCCGCTCTGAACCCGGCTTCGGCTGGGGAGGGTGGGATATAAATAAAATATTATTATTATTATTAAAGTAACCATGCCCATTCAATAGCTGCCCCCAGTCTGGCACCTCCCCAACGGTTTCAGATGGCAGCTCACATCAGGCAAACTCAAGTGTTTTGATCAAATGCTTTTTATAATGATAACCTGCTCTTACATGGGACTCTCTCTGAGGGCTTGACCAAGTCCATACTCACTCAGCAGGTGCTTCCAGACTAATCCCTTCCCTCCCCCTCCTCTTTTTATGAAGATTACCCGCTCTGGGATCCCACAGCTAATTCTCCCCTGGTCTCCTTGCTAGCCCAAATAGGACTAATTTAGCCAGCTAGCCCTGGTGATCATCTAATGTTTATTGGATGGATTTCCCCCGCTAAATTGATTTTTGAATTCTGAATTTATTGTTATTCACGCTTTATACTGTATTTTATGCTCTTTTTTTGTTGCATCAATTATGTGTTTTAAATTTGTTGCTAGCCGCCCTGAGCCTGGTTTTCTGAACCGGGAAGGGCGGGGTATGAATAAAAATTTATTGTTATTATTATTTGCTAGGGACAAACAGGAACTGGTGCACAGTGGTGGCTGGGAAGTCCTCTAATTCAAATTTTGCCCACATCATGAACTCACTAGGGACCCCAACTATCACCTAGCTGAAGCCATTCCAACAGGGCGGAGCAAAATGAGAGGCGCAGGGGTAAAGAAAATGCTATACCGTATTTTTCGCTCCATTGGACGCACCGGACCATAGGAGGGGGAGAACAGGGAAAATTTTTTTTTCTTGTTCTCCCCCTCTAAAACAAGGTGTGTTCAAGGTACATTCACCAGAGCTTGTGGGGTGGGGGGAAGCGCTGCTTTCCCCCACCGCCAGCCTCAAAGATCCCGGAAGCCTTTGGAGCGCAGCGCCCCGCTGCCCTGGAGAGGCTGTGCACACAGCCATCCCCAAGCTAGAACAGTGAGACAGAGCCCTCCGTCTCGCTGTTCTGGCTTGGGAACAGCCTTGCTAGCCTCTGTAGAACAGCAGGGCGAAGGCACCCCGCTGCCCTGGAGATGCTTTGTGCGCAGCCATCCCCAAGGTAGAACAGCGAGACGGAGCGCTCCGCAGTGCTCCGTCTTCCTGTTCTGGCTTTGGGCTTAGCGGCGCAGCCTGCATTCGCTCTATAGGACGCACACGCATTTCCCCTTAATTTCTGGAGGGGAAAATGTGCGTCCTATAGAACGAAAAATACGGTAAATCACAGACTGGGAACCTTTGGACTTCCAGATGTTGTTGCACTATAGCTCCAATCATCTCTGATCATTAACCATGCTGTTTAAGACTGATGGGAGTTCTTAAACATAAGAAGAACACAATGGATCAGGTTGATGGTTCATCTAATCCAGCATCATGTTCTAAGAGCAGCCAACGAGATGCTGGTAGGAGACTTTTCATCCAGTTTCCAGCAACTGGTATTCAGAAGCATTCCGGTCCCTCATCATGGAAGCAATGTGTGCCCCTCCCCAGAATTCATTTCCTAATGATCTCTAGCATTGAATTTGCCTTTTTTCACAGCTGTCCCCATTCCACAGTTGCCCAAGAAAATCACAGATTGTGCAAATTGTTACATAGGGTTGCCTTTGGATTTTAACAGACTGGGCCCTGTAAGGATTTGAGGCTCTGCGGCACTTACACTTGCTGAAGTCGAAAGCCAGCTGCAGACTGGCACAGAGGTAGGCCTGGCAGCTGGCACACTTCAACATATCGCACTCGATATTGGTCCATCCATACTTGGCACAAATCAGAGGAGACAACTCGTGGGGTTTGCCTGCCCACTTAAGGGAGTGCTTGCGTTAAGGAGCTCAACTTCTTATGCTTAGGATAAAAGTTTCCTCTTCCGAGGGCCTACCATGAAATTTAAAACTTTGTCCAACTTTCTCAGCTGTCTAAAGCACCTCCAGGTCCTTTTCCTTCTGTGATGGAACCCCTATTTGGGGACTTCCCTGGCTTTTCTGGCCCACGTAGGACCAGTCTGGATAGTTGGCCTTGGTGAAGATTTGACGTTATCTGCCTGCAAACAGTTTTTGATCTGGGCTTCCACTGAAATGAGGCTACATTTTAAGCAGTATTTTAATCTTGCTTTTAAGTTGTATTTTAATCTATTGTTTTTATACCTGATGTTAGCCGCCCTGAGCCCGGTCTTAAGGTAAAGGTACCCCTGCCCGTATGGGCCAGTCTTGACAGACTCTAGGGTTGTGCGCCCATTTCACTCTATAGGCCGTGGGCCAGCGCTGTCCGCAGACACTTCCGGGTCACGTGGCCAGCGTGACGAAGCTGCTCTGGCGAGCCAGCGCAGCACACGGAACGCCGTTTACCTTCCCGCTGGTAAGCGGTCCCTATTTATCTACTTGCACCCGGGGGTGCTTTCGAACTGCTAGGTTGACAGGCGCTGGGACCGAACGACGGGAGCGCACCCCGCCGCGGGGATTCGAACCGCCGACCATGCGATCGGCAAGTCCTAGGCGCTGAGGTTTTACCCACAGCGCCACCCGCGTCCCACTGAGCCCGGTCTTAGTCGGGGATAAATTAAATAAATAAAATTGTCTGCAAGACAGAAGAACCAATCTACATAAGCTATTTTTTTCAGCTGGGACCAATCCCAGTTCATCTATGAGTATGAAATGCCAGCACTTCCCCACTAGAAGTATGTTTCCCAGCCCCGGCTCCGCCTTTCTGTGCCCAATTCTCACCCTACTGCTGAACGGCCTTCTTACTTAGACCTTCACTCGCCTAACCTCCAGAACATGCCCAATTTTGACTTGTTATGAATCCCCACTATTTGGCAGTTTCCAAATTACAAAACGGGGAAATTCCCAGTGGCTGATATTGCTCTTGACTACAGTGGTGCCTCGCAAAACGAAAAGAATCCGTTCCGCGAGTCTCTTCGTCTAGCGGTTTTTTCGTCTTGCGAAGCAACCCCATTAGCGGATTAGCGCTATTAGCGGTTTAGCGGCTATTAGCGGCTATTAAAGGCTTAAGGGATTAGCGGATTAGCTGCTAAAAGGCTATTAGCAGCTTAGTGCCTTAGAAAAAGGGGGTGGGGAGCGAAAAAAAATCGCAAGAATCGCAAGACATTTTCGTCTTGCGAAGCAAGCCCATAGAGAAATTCGTCCTGCGAAGCACCTCCAAAACGGAAAACCCTTTCGTCTAGCGGGTTTTCCGTCTTGCGAGGCATTCGTCTTGCGGGGTACCACTGTACTGGGGAGTTGCTTGATATAGTTGTCTCAGAAACAAGGGGAAAAGGATATGGTAAATGTTTCCACTCTGCTGAAGTAGGCTTCTTTACTGGTGGCCTCCAAAGGCAGCTCGTCGATCTGGGGAGATCCATTTGCTACTTCAGGGAAAGCAGACGAATCCTTTCTGAAATGTAGGGAAGAGGTAATAAAGTAAGACAATTTTCTGTTCATGGTGGCAGCAAGAACCGATTTCACTCCTGTCTTTCATCAGCTCAAATAAGTCTCCACCCAGACCAAAATAAAGCTTCGACAACTGAACAGTTGAAGACCAGTAATCTTGGCCCACTGAACCCATATACAGTGGTACCTTGGTTTACAACCATAATCCGTTCCGGAGGTCTGTTTGTAAACCAAAACAGATTGTAACCCAAGGCGCACTTTCGCCAATGAGGCCTCCCAAAAAAGTTTGTTCGTAATAAAAAAAAAAAGGTTGTAATCCAAAATAAGTTTGCAAACCTGGGCACGCACTTCCGGGTTTCACATGTTTGTTATCCAAAACGTGTGCAAACCAAGACATATGCAAACCAAGGTACCACTGTACCTCAATGGCAGTGCAAAGCACAGGATCAAATGTGTTAAAACCATTCAATCTTCACAGTCAGTACTCAGAATAGCTTTCAATTTCCATACAAACATACCAAATGGCACATGATTAACATGGTCATGCACAGGGTTCTTTTTAAAAAAATAAAAAATTATTCCCATTTATTTCCTCACACTTATGACAGTAGTGTATATTAGCATGAGCAGAAGTCGGAAGCAGTTGGGAACTGAGGCAAGGTAGCATTGTAGCAGCTTGCAACACTGCTTTTACGGGCAGCTGCTGCATTGGTGACAACTGCTGGAACAAGCATCCACGCCAGCACACCTGGCCTAGAAGGGAATGCTGCCCTCAGGCTGAAAAAGGTTCCCCGCCCTATACAAACTAAAGCATTATCATCCGCATGTTAAGTCCACAGCTGTCCTGGGAGCAGAAAACCGGGGGCACCTGCCCTGCTCTGCGGGCATCCCCTAAGCTAGCAGCTGGAAACAGAAGAATGCCCAGGATGTTCCTGTTTTCCCTTTGCTAAAGCGGGGCAGTTCCTCCCAGTGAATTCCAGGGCTGAGGGCCTTCTGGTGGTTCCCTCCCTGCGAGAAGCCAAGTTACAGGGAACCAGGCAGAGGGCCTTCTTGGTGGTAGCGCCCGTTCTGTGGAACGCCCTCCCACCAGATGTCAAAGAGAAGAACAACTACCAGACTTTTAGAAGACATCTGAAGGCAGCCCTGTTTAGGGAAGCTTTTAATGTTTGATGTATTACAGTATTTTAATATCTTGCTGGAAGCCGACCAGAGTGGCTGGGTATAAATAATAAATTATTATATTATTATTATCCCCACAAGACGGTTCATCTTTAACCCCGCTTCACAGAATTGTTGCAAGGATAAAAATGGGGAGGAAGAAGGAAGGGACCATGGAGGAAAGGGGGTGAAGGAAGGTGAGGACAGGTGACCTCACCTAGGCCCGAAGTCACCCCCCACCAAAGCAGGCTCAAAGCTTCTCAAAATCATTTTCTCAGCAGCTAAGCATCAGAAACATTCCGCTCTGCTGTAACAAAAGGTAGAGAACAGTCCATTGTTTCTCAGGCCTTTCTCATACCTTCTGGCCTTGCTAAAGAACCACATTGCAACTTGCTTTCTGTCCGGGAACCATGCCAAAGCACAAGAATGAAACAACTGAAACACACTGAAACCCCCTCACCCCCTTTCCTGCCAAGAGTCCACAATAGTCCCAAGACAGCTTTCTGTACATGCTCAGGGGAACACATCATGGGGCAGGACTCCTGAGGGAGGAGAAAGGAGGAGGGAACTGGAAAGGGATATATACGTTTGTGCACATGACTGTGAAATTCGTGCGTGTTTTTTGTGGACTATCACACTTGCTCCTTCTACCAGTTCATGGATGGTAGAAATAAAACCTTTTTCTCTGAAACTATTCTTTGAGTGTCTGTTGACTCCCACTTCCCTTTCCCAGGCGCAATGTTTTTCCCACCCGAGGGCAAAGCCTCATAAGGCTACATTTCCTACAGGGGCAGGATTGATAAATGCACTGAACAAATCCAGGTTTCTATATTCTGTGCAATCCCAAACCCCTTCCTTCTCCTCAGCCCTGGGATCCCGCTTGCCCGTCGCCGTCTGGCCTTACAGCACCAAGGGGAAGGCGAGGACCTCCGGCACGAAAACCGCCTCGGATGCCGCGCAGGCCGTTTCTACGTGCGGATGGTGCCGTCGGGCTTCGGCTGCTCCTCTCCCCTCCCCGCTCACCCTTCCGGGCTGCTTTCCTCCGGAGCGATCCCCTCGTCGATCAGCTCCCGTATCTTCTGCGGCGTGATGGCCGGAGACTTCGTCTTGCCCCCCGAATCGCCATCCTCGTTCTCCGGGGCAGCAGCAGCAGCTGCCGTAGCGCTGGGCGCCGCCATCTTGGTCCCTCGGTATAAACCTTCCGCCGCGCCTCCTCACCAAAGCAACATTGGTTCCGGGGAAATTCGGTTCCGCGCCCGTCGCTACCCGCAAGGCTGATCTCTCTCTCTCTCTCTTTTTATTTATGCTTTTCAGGTTTATACATTTCACTGATTTTACAGTCATTTTAACGTTTCAACAATTCGAACTTCCTTCCCCCTCTTTTCTGCTGTTCCTTAAGTTTATTGTTAATATCTTCTGCATATCCAAATGAACTTAAGTAAAGGTAAAGGTACCCCTGCCCGTACGGGCCAGTCTTGACAGACTCTAGGGTTGTGCGCCCATCTCACTTAAGAGGCCGGGGGCCAGCGCTGTCTGCAGACACTTCCAGGTCACGTGGCCAGCGTGACATCGCTGCTCTGGCGAGCCAGAGCCGCACACGGAAATGCCGTTTACCTTCCCACTAGTAAGCGGTCCCTATTTATCTACTTGCACCCGGGAGTGCTTTTGAACTGCTAGGTTGGCAGGCGCTGGGACCGAACAGCGGGAGCGCACCCCGCCGCGGGGATTCGAACCGCCGACCTTTCGATCGGCAAGCCCTAGGCACTGAGGCTTTTACCCACAGCACCACCCGTTAGCTTGTTCATTTATTCATCTACTTTAAATCTATACTCTTAGAAAACTGCAGGTTATTACAATAATCCTGGTAATGTTTTTATCTGTTGACAATTACTCAATAAACCATTTCCATCCTTTTATAAAAAGATTACTATCTTGAGTTCTCATTCTTCCGGGACATTTCGTCATTTCTGCATACTGTATTCCATAGGTTTTTGTATCCATACTTCCTTTGCTGGGACTTCTGCGCAAGTCTCGTCTCGAAGGGAGTGGAACGGCCAAGCAAACGGCAGCAATCACCTTCTCCCCTGGTTAGCAGCCACCCTCCGCCGAGAAAGCGCAGCAGGACAAAAAAATGGGGTTTAATAATAATAATAATAATAATAATAATAAATGGGGGCATGGGTGGCGCTGTGGGTTAAACCACAGAGCCTAGGGCTTGCTGATCAGAAGGTCGGCGGTTTGAATCCCCGCGACGGGGTGAGCTCCCGTTGCTCGGTCCCTGCTCCTGCAAACCCAGCAGTTCAACAGCACTTCAAAGTGCAAGTAGATAAATAGGCACCACTCCGGCAGGAAGGTAAACAGCGTTTCCATGTGCTGCTCTGGTTCACCAGAAGCGGCTTAGTCATGCCGGCCACATGACCCGGAAGCTGTGCGCCGGCTCCCTTGGCCAATAAAGCGAGGTGAGCACCGCAACCCCAGAGTCGGCCACGACTGGACCTAATGGTCAGGGGTCCCTTTACCTTTAGTAATAAAAATATTTTCTTTATATCCCTCCCTCCCCAGCCGAAGCCAGGCTCAGAGCAGCTAACAACAGTAAAATGATACAGCATTCTAAATGGGACACAGGGAACCTGCAGCCCTTCAGATGTTGATGGACTCCAACTCCCATCAGGCCCAGCGCAGCCCATCCTAGAATCATAGAGTTGGAAGGGACCCCAAAGGTCATCTAGCCCAACCCACTTCAATACAGGAATCTCAGCTAAAGCATCCATGGTAGCTGGCCACCCAACCTCTGCTTAAAAACCTCCAAGGAAGGAGTGTCCACCACCTCCAGAGGGAGACCGTTCCACTGTCGGACAGCTCTTGCTGTCAGAAAAGGCACCTTCCTGTGCTGCAAGGCAGTGTGGTGTAGTGGTTAGAGTGTTAAGCTAAGCAGGGGGAACCTGCTTAGTTCAAGTTGTCACTTGACCAGGAGTTTCCTTGGCTGAGCTTTAGCGCAGACACTGTCCAGCCCGCCTAGCCTACCTCACAGGGTTGTTGTGAGGCCAAAACGGCGGCCGAGAGGAGACCCATGTATGGCTGCCTTTATTTCCTCGAAGGAAAGGCAGGGAGTATGCAAAAGTACAGCAGTGTTTTCCCTCCCTAATTTTGGTTCCTCTCGTTTCATTTTTGTCGCTTAAAGGTTCGGTTGGGGTTGGCGGTTACTTTGATTTGGGTCTAACTATGAACTGTTTATTCTTGCTCTTGTTACTGCTTTTCACTGATTTATTGGTTTATATGTTGCTTGTATAGGATATCTTGTTTTTTGTAATGTTTGGTGCTTTGTTGTGTTTTATATGTTGTAAGCCGCCCAGCGTGGCTAGGGAAACCCAGCCAGATGGGCAGAATATGATATTATTATTATTATTATTATTATTATTATCATCATCATCATCATCATTACTAATAACATTCATTTTGTATCTCTTCTGCAGCCCTTTAAACAGCCGCGGCCTCCTCAGAACTCCTGGGAACTGTAGTTTTCGCGCTAGCGCCCAGGACCCCTCCCTTGCGGGACTACAACTCCCAAGATTCCTGGCGAAGAAGACCCGTCTCTTTCGCCTGTCGATCCGCTATTTCCTATTTCGATTGCTCCTGCCTTCCCCGCCATTCCCCGTTCTGTGCGGAAAAGCCTTAACCTTGCGAGCGATTGCTCTGGCCTGGCTGCCTCCGCCTCCCCCCTCCTTTCCATGATGACGTCGCCCACCCCTTTCGCCTCTCCTCCTTCTCCTCCAAGCCGACCCAACAACCGCGCCTCCGATTGGCCGGCGCTGTGCAAGTCCGGCGCCTATTGGCTGTGGTAGCGGGAAAACTCTTGCTCCCCCCACCGCTCCTCGCGCAGGCACGCACAAGCCCCTCCCCCAGCCCCTCACGTCGCGCTCCGATTGGCCGGCGCTGTGCAAGGCCGGCGCCTATTGGCTATGGCAGCGGGAAACTCTTGTTTCCTCCCCCCCGCCTTTCGCGTAGCACGCACAAGCTGCTCCTCCAACAACCGCGCCTCCGATTGGCCGGCGCTGTGCAAGGCCGGCGCCTATTGGTTGCGGCAGCGGGAAACTCTTGTTTGCCCCCCCTCCTCCAGCCCCTCACGTCGCGCTCCGTTTGGGCGACTGTGAGGGAGCCGAGAAGAGGAAGGAGGGCCAAGATGTCGGCGGGGAACGGAGAGGGCTGGGACGGCAACCGGCAGCGCGGCGCCGGCGGCGGGAACGGGCCCGCGGCTCAAGCCCCGCGCGGGGGGCTCCTCAACCGCTTCGTCAGGCTCCCGCCGGGCCCGGGCCGAGGCGGTGAGTGGGGGGGGGGGGTAAGGAGGGAGCGTCTGCGCCTGCGCCGCCGCCACAGCCAAAGCTCCGCTGCCCGCCCCGAATGGTTGTCGTTTAGTCGTGTCCGCCTCTTCGTGACCCCCTGGACCAGAGCACGCCAGGCCCGCCTGTCTGTTGAAACCAGACGTCGGGCATTTAATGTTGCCGGTCTTAGAACCACAGAATTGTAAAGGACCCCAAGGGCCATCTAGTCCAACCCCCTTCAACGCAGAATTCACAGCTGAGAAATGGCCACCCAACCTCTGCTTAAATACCTCCGACAAAAGAGAGTCCACTACAGTGGTACCTCGGGTTACATATGCTTCAGGTTGCATTTGCTTCAGGTTACAGACTCCACTAACCCAGAAATAGTGCTTCAGGTTAAAAACTTTGCCCCGGGATGAGGACAGAAATCGTGCTCCAGCAGCGTGGCGGCAGCAGGAGGCCCTGTTAGCTAAAGTGGTGCTTCAGGTTAAGAACAGTTTCAGGCTAAGAACGGACCTCCGGAACGAATTAAGTACTTAACCCGAGGTACCACTGAGGGCATTCATTCCACTGTCTAACAACTCTTGCCCTCAGAAAGTTCTTCCTAACTGTTATTTAGAATCACCTTTCTTTGTAATTTGGTTCGGGTCCTACCCTCTGGAGCGGCAGATAACAAGCTTGCTCCATCTTCCATGTGACAGCCCTTCAGGTATTTGTATATACCTAAAAAGTGGTTATAGCTAACAATGTTCTAGCCATACTAGAAGTCATGATTTAGGCCCAAGGAGCCAGGAAGAGATCATTGCACACAGTATTTCTCAATCATTCATTTCCATCATTCTAATGTCATTTCTGCAAAACCACTTTCTTCATTTAAGTTGTTGTTGTTTAGTTGTTTAGTCGTGTCTGCCTCTTCGTTACCCCATGGACCAGAGCACGCCAGGCACTCCTGTCTTCCACTGCCTCCCGCAGTTTGGTCAGACTCATGCTGGTAGCTTCGAGAACACTGTCCCACCATCTCATCCTCTGTCGTCCCCTTCTCCTTGTGCCCTCCATCTTTCCGTACATCAGGGTCTTTTCCAGGGAGTCTTCTCTTCTCATGAGGTGGCCAAAGTCTTGGAGCCTAAGCTTCAGGATCTGTCCTTCCAGTGAGCACTCATGGCTGATTTCCTTCAGAATGGAAAGGTTTGATCTTCTTGCAGTCCATGGGACTCTCAAGAGTTTCCTCCAGCACCAGAATTCAAAAGCATCAATTCTTCAGCGATCAGCCTTCTTTATGGTCCAGCTCTCACTTCCATACATCACTACTGGGAAAACCATAGCTTGAACTATACGGACCTTTGTTGGCAAGGTGATGTCTCTGCTTTGTAAGATGCTGTCTAGGTTTGTCCTTGCTTTTCTCCCAAGAAGCAGGCGTCTTTTAATTTCGTGGCTGCTGTCGCTATCTGCAGTGATCATGGAGCCCAAGGAAGTAAAATCTCTCACTGCCTCCATTTCTTCCCCTTCTATTTGCCAGGAGGTGATGGGACCAGTGGCCATGATCTACGTTTTTTTTGATGTTGAGCTTCTGACCATATTTTGCTTTCTCCCCGAATATATATATGGAGAAGGGGCTGCTGAATCTGAATGTCTTGTGCTTGACTGGGGGCTTCCGGCTGACCGCCGTTGGAAGCAGCTCGCTGGGGCCACGTTGGTCTGATCCGCTTATAAGGGCTTTACGGAGGGGTGTTTGGGGAGCCTCCTCAGGTGACATTCGCCCTGCGCGTGCACAATGCAGGAAGCCCCTTGTGTAAATCCCGAACAGCAGCCCTGCAAGGTCGCCTGATGCTGCAGTCACTGCCTTGGGGTGAGCTTCGTGTGTGTGTGTATACAGTGGCACCTTGGTTCTCAAAAGCCTTGGTACTCAAACAACTTGGAACCCAAACACTGCAAACCCAGAAGTAAGTGTTCCAGTTTGCGAACATTTTTCGGAAGTCAAACGTGTTGCGTTTCGAGTGTTACGCTTCCGATGTGAGTGCCACACTTCCGTTTTGAGTGTTACGCTGAGGTCTATTTTTGCTTTTTATTTCGCGTTTTTGCAGCTCTTTTTGTTTTGTTTTTCTGACTGTGTGGAACCCAGTTCAGCCGCTGATGGATTGATTGTGTGACTGCAGTACATTGTTTATTGCTTTCATTTTATGGATCAATGGTCTTGTTAGATAGTAAAGTCCTTGTTAAATTGCTGTTTTAGGGGTTGTTTTTAAAAGTCGGGAATGGATTAATCCATTTTGCATTACTTTCTATGGGAATGCGTGCCTTGGTTTTGGAACGCTTTGGTTTTGGAACGGACTTCAGGAACGGATTAAATTTGAGAATCAAGGTACCACTGTACAGTACGTTGCAACTTGTGTACAGCACCTTGGCCGAACCTGAACAGCAAGGTAGCCTGCCGTTGTTGCTTCTGCAGTTTGCTGGTGTGGGGTGAAGGGAGAGGTCAAGCAGCTTGCTTAAGGCCCCCTAATGAGTTCCTGACAGAGGCGAGACCAGGACTTCCTAACTCATAACTTTAGCCACTATGCCACACAAGCTTTTGGCACCTTTCCCTTCATTCGTTACTAATTCCACCCCATAAAACAGTGCCAAGTTCATTAAATTGGAAGCGTGCTGTTTGATCCCTTGCGTGCTTATTGGATATAAATCCCATGGTGCTCACTGGTATTTACCCCAAGAATGCATAGAGTTGCACTTTCGGTTACTAAAATGTTTATATACTTCCTGTTTCCTGCTTTCATTAACTTTCAAAAGCGCAACTAAAACTTTTGAAAGAATCAGGTGCAATATATAAGGGGGAAATGTAAAGAAAGTTGGACATTGACCAGCTTGCTGATACCGCCAGTTTTTCAGGTGCTGTTGAAACACAGCCAGGATAGGAAGTCCCGTAATATGTGTGCCATAGAGAATGCTTTCCCTTCATGTTCCACTACCAACCAGTCTTCTGCTGGTGGAATGCCCAGGGCAATCTGTTAGTATCACCTGGGTGGACATGTGAACTCACCTTGGAGGAGACAGTCTTTTAAGGATCAGAGTTGCACAGTGCTTTAAAAATGGTACTCAGCACTTTGGGTTGGGTCTGGAAAGAAATCAGAAAATTGGTGCAGGTGGTATGGCAGTGGAGCAAGACACTTCAGGAACTTGTTGCTGGTCAGAACTCTTGACTCTTACTTCCTGCATCAACTGAACACGCTTAGAGTCCTGCTATTCCAAATATCCTTCAAAGAGAGTCTGATGCCAGACTCGTTACTGTAATGCAAGTCCAGGTGTAACAAGGACATTACCACAGCTGGATCTGCTCTCTCTAGGTTTGGTTGCGTGTGTAATGGTTCTAGGGATTGCTTGTGCGTAAGTTGCCTTTACTCATGACTAGCTTGCATGATTGAACCCTTTCTGACAGAGCAGCCTCTATCTCGTGGCTGCCTCAGTCGCTGGCAGAATCCGTCAGTGGGCGTTTCTTAAACCGCTTCCAACATAAAAGCTGCTTCACGCCCAGTCTCCTCCCCCGTTGCCTGCGTGAAAGCTTTTTGCGCAAGGTGGGTGTGGGCAACGGAGCACTTGTCCCCTCTCCGCTCGTCTCCTGCGAAGAGTCCTGGAGCCACCTCTCCGCTTCCTCTATCTCCTCCCCTTCTCCACTGGTGTTACGCTGATTTCCTTCCCCAGCTTATGGGCTATCCCTCCTCCTACTGGGACCCTCTCCACCATCGTCCGAGAGCCCTCCCACCTCCTCCTGCTCCGATGGCAGTTCCCTGACAGCGTGTTAGTTTAAGATGTGTAAAAGTGCTCCTTACTGGAAACAGTTATCCCTTGTACTGGCTATCTAGGAGCACAGTCACACCATAAACAACCTTATTGGCTCCCAGTATTATTATTATTATTATTATTATTATTATGACTATTATGACTGGGCTGTGCCTACATCCCTGCGTCGTTGGTCCTCTTGACCAGCAGCACATCTAACTCTTTGTTAATGTTCTTTGTTAGTGAGGCCACACTTTTTTTTGTTAATGTGACAGGGTGCCCGAATAATAATAATAATAATAATAATAATTTATTATTTATACCCACCCATCTGGCTGGGCTTCCCCAGCCACTCTGGGCTGCTTCCAAAAAATATTAAAATACTGTAACACATCAAACATTAAAAGCTTCCCTAAACAGGCTGCCTTCAGATGTCTTCTAAAAGTGGTACAGTGGTGCCTCGCAAGACGAAATTAATTCGTTCTGCGAGTTTTTTTGTCTTGCGAAACACCACTGTGTATTGACGGTTTCCCATAGGAATGCATTGGCGGTTTTTAAAAAAAGGCGCAAGACGTTTCATCTTGCGAAGCAAGCCCATAGGGAAATCCGTCTTGCGAAGCAACTCAGAAAACGAAAAACTCTTTCGTCTTGCGAGTTTTTTGTCTTCCGAGGCATTCGTCTTGCGAGGTACCACTGTAGTTGTTGTTCTCTTTGACATCTGGTGGGAGGCTGTTCCACAGGGCGGGTGCCACTACCGAGAAGGCCCTCTGCCTGGTTCCCTGTAACTTGGCTTCTCGCAGTGAGGGAACCGCCAGAAGGCCCTTGGTGCTGGACCTCAGCGTCCGGGCAGAATGATGGGGGTGAAGACACTCCTTCAGGTATACTGGACCAAGGCTGTTTAGGGCTTTAAAGGTCAGCACCAACACTTTGAATTGTGCTTGGAAACGTCCTGGGAGCCAATGTAGGTCTTTCAAGACTGGTGTTACGTGAATGCATACTGGTTTATGGGCATGTAGCTAAACCACATCCGAACAAGGTACTTCAACCCCATTTCATGTTACTGCTGGGTGCTGGATGTCTAGGGAGTGCACGGAGACCATGAAACAGGCCAGCTAGTGTGATCTTGTCCCCCTGCCACAGGGTTCATCGAACTGGGCAAGGATGCATCTGAAAAGGGTTCCAGTTCCATCAAGGTTTAGTGTTTTCACCCGTAATGATGCAGTCGCTTATCAAGCTCAGGCATTAATTCAGCGCCACTGCAGCCTTTCTGGAGTTGGGATGAAAAGTGAGGAGAGGCGGTGTTATTTCTGTACCGATGGCACTGTACCTTGTATGTGCAGATGACCTCTCCCAGCATTTTCATATTTCAGCTTAAGGGCTGAAATAGAACCCCAGATGGAAAAAAATGTTGAGCAGGCGACCTCTACCACCAACGTTTGGTAAACCAACTTCTAGGAGGGACTGAAACCACAGAAAAAAAACCCTCCCAGATAATGTTGAGAGTTCATAAGAGCCTCCTGGATCAAGCTAATAATCCGTCCAGTCCTGTTCTCACAGTGGCCAACCAGATACATATGAGAAGCCCACAAACCAATACTGTATGACTGAAAGCCAGAAATGTTTGGAAGATCAACTGTGATCAACTGAGAGCCAGTGTGGTGTAGTGGTTAAGAGCAGTAGTCTCGTAATCTGGGGAACCGGGTTCGCGTCTCCGCTCCTCCACATGCAGCTGCTGGGTGACCTTGGGCCAGTCACACTTCTCTGACGTCTCTCAGCCCCACTCACCTCACAGAGTGTTTGTTGTGGGGGAGGAAGGGAAAGGAGAATGTTAGCCGCTTTGAGACTCCTTAAAGGGAGTGAAAGGCGGGATATCAAATTCAAACTCTTCTTCTTCTTCTTCTGTAACCATCCACAACACCACATCTCCTTGTGTAGCTTTATACCCAAACAGTTTGCACACACCTTTCATGACTTACCTGCTCCCATGCCCAACAATGAAAACGGGTTCACGGGAATTTGTCCAAGATGGAACTGGAGCAATGTCCTTTCTTGGTGCTGAGACTTTATCCGTTGTGATGCCCACCTCTCTCCCTCCTTTGTCATCTTTCTATGCTGCTCCACCCAGCCTTGCAAAATATATTCTGTCCCGTCTTAGTTTATGAAAATCTTTTGTCTCTCTGCTTTAGGCCACAGAGTCCCACCAGCCCGAAGCGGCCACCGTTGTGTGGCAGACAATGCCAACTTGTACGTGTTCGGCGGATACAATCCTGACTATGATGAGTCCGGAGGGCCAGAGAATGAAGACTACCCACTCTTCAGGGAGCTTTGGCGATACAACTTTGCTACCGGCACCTGGCATCAAATGGGCACAGAGGGTTACATGCCTCGAGAGTTAGCATCTATGTCACGTGAGTGGAGGAGAATGAATTACTGCGGTAGTAAAGCATAAATGTAACTCTTCGCCTTAATAGCATTCATGTTGTGAACTGCCCTGAGATCTAGGCACGAAGGGTGGTATACAAATTTAATAATAATCATCTGTCCCTTCTGCATAAGGGCAGTAATTGAGTAAGATTAGAGTGAGCTATTTTGAGATCCGTTTTGTAACTCCTGTACTTAAAATAGGGTCTTATAAAAGTCCAGGCTTAGATGCCAAGAAGGACTTGGCTTCGTATTGTTGCTGGCCAGATCTGCACTGTGGATAAATTCATGTTCCACAGTTGTGGCTACCAAGAGTCTTAAGAGGTGTGGCACTACCGCCACCATCACCCCAGCAGCGGCCCTAGGGTTGGTTTTTGTGGGGCTTCCTCCCATCCCTGCTACAGCTTGGGACGCTGGGGATGCTGAATGCTGGAGCTCTGTCCTTTCTCTTTACTTCTCCCCCCCCCCCCCTGAAAGTCTTCATGGTAAATGTACTTTGCATGATTCATCCACAGCTCTGCAGGCAGGTTTTTTTCCATTAGTGCAGTCCGCTGTCTGTTGTGAAATTCAGGTCTGCAGGGAAGTGTCAGCGACTTTTGTTGCCTTTTGCTGCTGTGTGAGTGCTTGACGGAAAAGCAATATAAGTTACTTGGGTTCCAGTGTGGTGTAGTGGTTAAGAGCGGTAGTCTCGTAATCTGGGTAACCAGGTTCGCGTCTCCGCTCCTCCACATGCAGCTGCTGGGTGACCTTGGGCCAGTCACACTTCTCTGAAGTCTCTCAGCCTCACTCACCTCACAGAGTGTTTGTTGTGGGGGAGGAAGGGAAAGGAGAATGTTAGCCGCTTTGAGACTCCTTAAAGGGGAGTGAAAGGCGGGATATCAAATCCAAACTCCTCTTCTTCTTCCTTTAGTATGCTTTGTCTGTTCATTTGCATGCCCATTCATACCTCTTGCACATGAACCCGTCTGCTGCTCACGCTCTACCTGCACAGGCCCCATTTACCCAGCACTAACGCGGGTGGCGCTGTGGGTTAAACCACAGAGCCTAGGACTTGCCAATCAGAAGGTCGGCGGTTCGAATCCCTGCCATGGGGTGAGCTCCCGTTGCTCGGTCCCTGCTCCTGCCAACCTAGCAGTTCAAAAGCACATCAAAGTGCAAGTAGATAAATAGGGAAGGTAAACGGTGTTTTCATGCGCTGCTCTGGTTCGCCAGAAGCGGCTTAGTCCTGCTGGCCACATAACCCAGAAGCTGTACCAATAAAGCGAGATGAGCGCCGCAACCCCAGAGTCGGCCACGACTGGACCTAATGGTCAGGGGTCCCTTTACGCTTTACCTTTAACTTGTTAGTTCTGTGTCACTGGCAAGAGGGCTCTCTCCATCCCTTTGCTAGACTTTTGGTTACTGGTGAGCAGCTCAGCAGAGAAGACGATTGTTCCAAGCTGCTGTTGAAGGCTACCAAATCCGCATGTCAAAGGTTTTGTTCTGCGTTCTTGTTTTCTGCCAGTTGTGTTGCATGGGAATAACCTCTTGGTCTTTGGCGGCACCGGGATCCCCTTTGGCGAGAGCAATGGCAATGACGTGCACGTCTGCAACGTCAAGTACAAGCGCTGGGCCCTCTTCAACTGTCGAGGGAAGAAGCCCAACCGCATCTATGGACAGGTACGGGGGGGGGTCATCCACTGCACCCCCTATTCTACTGCACAGGGAAGTTTTTAATGGTTGATGTTTTATTGTGTTTTTAATATTTTGTTGGGAGGCACCCAGAGTGGCTGGGGCAACCCTATTGAGATGGTCAGGATGTAATTATTATTATTATTATTATTATTATTATTATTATTATTATTATCATTATCAGACTATTGAAGGACAGAGAGTGGTTCCATATTCCTGAGAGGCTTGTGCTCTTAATTCAGGTCTCGCTTATCTCCTCGGGTCTAAGAATGGGGAGCAGTTCGCAAGTTCCTGAGCATGAAGTATACTGAAATACCTTTGGGGGATTGCATAGTACGAAGTCAGATAGATAAGCATTTAATTTCAGCCCAAGGTCTTGATGGCTTAGCCCTATCAAAGAGAAAAATAGAATATGCTGGAGCATGTACAGTCATACCTCGGGTCACAGATGCTTCAGGTTGCGTTTTTTTGGGTTACAGACCGCCAAAACCCGGAAGTACTGGAATAGGTTACTTTCAGGTTTCAACGGTCGCTATGCACATGCGCAGAAGCGCCGAATCGCAATGTGCGCAGATGTGCCGCTGCGGGTTGCGGATGCTGCGGGTTGCGAACGTGCATTCCGCACAGATCACGTTCGCAACCTGAGCGTCCACTGTACAGAGTGCTTTTCAATTTTAGGTACCACAACCATCTTCCATACATCCAAGGCTAGAGGCCGTTCCCTTACCCCACCCTGTGTCTGTACACATTGCAGTGTTTCAGTACAGTGGTGCCTTGCAAGACGAAAAGAATCCGTTCCGCGAGTCTCTTCTTCTTGCGGTTTTTTTCGTCTTGCGAAGCAAGCCCATTAGCGGATTAGCGCTATTAGTGCTATTAGCGGTTTAGCGGCTATTAAAGGCTTCAGGGATTAGCGGATTAGCTGCTAAAAGGCTATTAGCGGCTTAGATCAGGTGATAAGCGGCTTAGATCAGCTGTTAAGCGGCTTAGCAATCAGCTGTTAAGCGGCTTAGCGAACAGCTGTTAAGCGGCTTAGGGGCTTGGGGAAAAGGGGGGGAGGGGAAAAAAAACCCAGGAATCGCAAGGCATTTTCGTCTTGCGAAGCAAGCCCATAGCAAATTCGTCCTGCGAAGCACCTCCAAAACGGAAAACCCTTTCGTCTAGCGGGTTTTCCGTCTTGCGACGCATTCGTCTTGCGGGGCACCACTGTACCACATTTCAACCATAAGCTCAAATCAGTTCACGGAAATGAGATCGGACTTACAGGCAGATTTAATTGCCCTGGCAATACCAAGGGCTGTCCGTGGCACACTGTCACTCCTGGCTCCGCTCCCTTGAAAGTGGTGTGACAAAGGGGATCCAGGGAAGGGGGAGATGGATGCTCTTCAGAGGATGCCTGCCTTTCGGCTGCCTTCCTATGGTGCCCCTTCAGTTCCCCTGCAGCTCTTCCCTCTTCTCCCTTACCAGGCGATGGCGATCATAAATGGCTCCTTGTACGTATTTGGAGGCACGACAGGATACATTTACAGCACAGACCTGCACAAGCTGGACCTGAACACCAGGGAGTGGACCCAGCTAAAGCCAAACAACATGCACTGTGACATGCCGGAGGAAAGGTGAGCTTGGCCTCTTGCTCAGGGGCGCCTGCTGCGTAAAACTGGCTGCAAGGTGACCAGCCTCAAGTCTTCCTCATTCAAAATGACAGTCTCACGATAGACAAGTTCTTATTAAAATGTCATTTCCAATTCAAAAAATTTTGGCTGTCTCTTCAGCCACCTCACCCTGCCCTCCAGATGTTGGTAGGGCTTGTGTGGTTTAGTTGGGATGCCTAAATATGGAAACATTTGCTATGAAAATTCTAGCATGTCTGGCGGACTGTCTCGCCAGAGTGGTGCATGCTCTGGTTACCGTATTTTTCGCTCTTTAAGACGCACCAGACCACAAGACGCACCTAGATTTTGGAGGAGGAAAACAAGAAAAAAAATATTCTGAATCTCAGAAGCCAGAACAGCAAGAGGGATCGCTATGCAGTGAAAGCAGCGATCCCTCTTGCTGTTCTGGCTTCTGGGATAGCTGCACAGCCTGCATTCGCTCCATAAGACGCACACACATTTCCCCTTACTTTTTAGGAGGGAAAAAGTGAGTCTTATAGAGCAAAAAATACGGTAACTCTCGCTTGGACTACTGCCATGCACTCTTTGTGGGGCTACCTTTGAAGGTGACCCAGAAACTACAACTAATCCAGAATGTGGCAGCTAGACTGGTGACTGGGACCGCATAACACCGGTCTTGAAAGACCTACATTGGCTCCCGGTACATTTCTGAGCACAATTCAAAGTGTTGGTGCTGACCTTTAAAGCCCTAAATGGCCTCGGCCGAGTATATCTGAAGGAGTGGCTCCACCCCCATCGTTCTACCCGGACACTGAGATCCAGCACCGAGGGCCTTCTGGCGGTTCCCTCACTGCGAGAAGCCAAGTTATACAGGAAACCAGGCAGAAGGCCTTCTCAGTGGTGGCACCCGCTCTGTGGAACGCCCTCCACCAGATGTCAAAGAGAACAACAACTACCAGAGTTTTAGCAGACATCTGAAGGCAGCCCTGTTTAGGGAAGCTTTTAATGTTTGATGTATTATTGTATTTTAATATTTGGTTGGAAGCCACCCAGAGTGGCTGGGGAGGCCCGGCCAGAAGGGCGGGGTATAAATAATATTTTATTTTTATTCTTATTCTTATTCATACATAGCATGGCATTCTTGGCTGACAGACTGAGAAAACTGAATGCACCACGGGCTAGAAACTTGTGCATGCACACACACACCCACACCCATATAAATGAGCAGGCAGATGAAGCTACAAATAATTTTGACTTTGTC
Source organism: Podarcis tiliguerta (assembly GCF_965153285.1). Taxonomy (NCBI): domain Eukaryota; kingdom Metazoa; phylum Chordata; class Lepidosauria; order Squamata; family Lacertidae; genus Podarcis; species Podarcis tiliguerta. Next base: position 69,285,030 of record NC_139543.1, on the reverse strand, counting down.
TTTCCAGATACAGACATGAAATTGCACATGACGGGCAGAGGATTTACATCTTAGGAGGAGGAACTTCTTGGACAGCCTATTCCTTGGACAAGGTAATAGGATCAACCACCAAAATACTTTTTATTAGTTTGATTTCTCGCTAGCGAGATCAGAAAGTAAGCCCATGACCAGAGCTGGTGAATTTTAATAGCAGAATGTTGAGGTCTTGAGTATTTGGCACATAATGCAGATTGGTGAGTGATCTAGTGAATGGAACTGGGTTTGGTTTGGGAGAACTGGGTTCCAGTCACTGCTCTGATCGATTGTGTGGCAGGTCACCCTTTTTTCCATCTCAGAACATTGCTCTTGCAAGGGGGAACATCCACCAGAGTGCCATGAAGACAAAATTTGCAAAGATTTGCACACAAGGAATCCTAACATGTTTCACCTGTATCTCTAATAGGGCACAACCTGGGATGAATTTATCCTGTGTAAGCCCCCTTTGGCATACATAGCCACACTTTTGCACAGTTCCTGTTGAGTTAATTGAAATAATAATAATAATAATAATAATAATAATAATAATAATAATAATAATAAATTATTTATATCCTGCCCTCCCCAGCCGAAGCCGGGCTCAGAGCAGCTAACAACAATAAAATTAACACAGTTTACATAAAATCACAATCAATTGAAATCAATTAATTCTAAAATCAATTCAGAATCAAATTAATGGCAACCACTGGGCTAGAGTTCTATGAGGCTTACAGAAGGAGGGGGTCAGGCTGTGTAGCTCTGTCTTGCAGGCCCTGCGGAAAGATTTCAAGGTGCTGGTCTTGACCTTTAAAGCCCTTTGTGGCTTAGGGACTATCCTCCACCAGGGCCAGGGCCTTTTCAGTAATGGCTCCGACCTGGTGGAATACTCTGTCCCATGAGACTAGGGCCCTTCAGGATTTAACCTCCTTCCGCCGGGCCTGCAAGACAGAGCTATTCTACCTGGCCTTTAATTTGAATTCAGCCTGATCTTTTATTTCCCTTCCCTTCTCTTCCCTCCCCTCCCCTTTTATGAAGATCACCCGCTCTGAGACCCCACAGCTAATTCTCCCCTGGTCTCCTCGCTGGCCCAAGTAGGACCAATTCAGCCAGCTAGCCTTGGGGATTATCTAATGCTCATTTCCCCTAAATTGATTTTTGATTTTTGAATTTTATTGCTATTCATGTTTTTATACTGTATTTTATGCTGCTTTATAATTAAGTGTTTTAAATTCGTTGTTAGTTGCCCTGAGCCCGGTTTTTGAACCGGGAAGGGCAGGGTATAAATAATATTATTATTATTACTGAAGTTACAAGAAATCAGATTTTGACTTAAAACACCAGGAAGAACTTTCTGACAGTAAGAGCCATTTGACAGGTTGCCAAGACGCACAGAATTATAACGGCTCAAGTTTCCCTTCGGCAGCAGGCAGATGACATGGCAATTTTTCTGCAAACCCAACAATCCATATCCCCCGATATCATGAATCAAGTGTCAGCCTCTTGCCTAATTTCCAGCGCTTAGCTATTTAACTTGGAAATCTCTTGTGGGGTGAATTTGCTGGCAGAGGCCTTGAGTTCAGCCATTGCCTTGTTCCATTTCTGTCATTAAAAATATATATATATAATTGTATTATTTCTGTTGCTTCAGATCCACGCCTACAACCTTGAAACAAACACCTGGGAGGAAATTGCAACAAAGCCTCATAAGAAAAAAGGTAGGCTTTTGAAAAATAGCATATATTGGCAGGGGTTGAAAAGACAAAACTATTTGTAGCCAGAAATAAAATGTTGGTGGGGGGCCCCAGGGAGAGATTCAAAGGAAGTTTGCAAACAAGTCAGTCTTCTCAAAACCTTTGTACTTTACTCTTTGTTAAAAATCCAAACTAAACCCATAGATTGATCTGAAATATACACCAAAAATGTTGCATAATTCCAGGTCTCGTGTATAGTAGCTGGTTCCAGATTATTTTTTTTAATTACTAGATACAGTGGTATCTTGGGTTACAGGTGCTTCAGGTTACGGACACTTCAGGTTACATGCGCTTCAGGTTACAGGTGCTTCAGGTTACAGACTCCGCTAACCCAGAAATAGTACCTTGGGTTAAGAACTTTGCTTCAGGATGAGAACAGAAATCACATGGTGGCGGCAACGGCGGCAGCGGGAGGCCCCATTAGCTAAAATAGTATCTCAGGTTAAGAACAGTTTCAGGTTAAGAACGGACCTCCAGAACGAATTAAGGTCTTAACCCAAGGTACCACAGTATTTCTCTTTGGATTCTGGTGCCTTGTGGAAATCTGACATCTCAGAAACACTTTTTAAAATGTACAGTAAACTTTCAAGAAGGGTTATGTTCCAGAAATCATGCCTAAAACCAAAATCGCATATAGTCAAAACACCGTGGGTTCTGTGGTGGGTGGGATTGCCAGTGACTTTCCCCCCAGATGCCTGTCCTCTAATTATCTATTTAGCCAAGCACTTAAATGCACACAAATTATATGCACATACGTTGTGTGTTTACTGTATTCATGTAGAGCTCAGATTTAGTGATTCCACTTGACTTGGGCTCTAATCAACGCCCATAGTTAGGCTTTTGTAACCTTTCTTGATATAAAGGCTCCTTGCGCCAGGTGGCCTTTCAACATACTTCAGTTCAGATTATTTTCCCCTGGTCATTTTAATTGGTTTGCTCTCACAACCCTCTCTTCAGTGGGCATTGCAGAGCGCTTGTAAAGCGAGCGCAAACTGTTCTTAGGCTTCAGATAGGTAGCCATGTTGGTCTGACGCAGTCGAAATCAAAAATAAAAAAATAGTCCAGTAGCATCTTAGAGACCAATTAAATTTGTTCTACGTATAAGCTTTCATGTGCATGCACACTTCTTCAGATACACGCTGAAGATACACACTGAAGTGTGTATTTGAAGAAGTGTGCATGCACACAAAATCTGATACCAAGAACAAACTTAGTTGGTCTCTAAGGTGCTACTGCACTATTTTTTTGTTCTTGGGCTTTTCATCTTTATCCTCACACAAGCTAAAATATGCTTTAGGAGTAGGCAGTTTCCTCCCTCGCTGTTTCGACTTCACCTCTTCATATGGATTAAACTGAAGGATGGCTAAAGGTCAGTTGGTATTGAATGATCTTATGAGTGCTTCACAGCCAGGCACAAGGAGAATTCTTTGCAATTCATGTTAAGCCCCTTTTCAGGCTGGCCGGCCCCTTCCCAATAATGAGAAACCCACCTTCACTGAACAGTCATCTCTTCAGTTTCACTCGCTCACCCTCAGGTTTTTGTTCCGCAGATTTCCCGGCGGCCAGGAGATGTCACAGTTGTGTACAGATAAAAAATGGTAAGAATCACTGGCTCACTTTGGCACGTTCAGCTGCAGAGGCTCCTGTTTGTGGCATGTGAAATCCCAACTGGGATGAAGCGTTTGAGCCTACTTCTGTATGCACACAACAGTCCATCTTTGAGGTGCTGCGGTGCCTCAGCATGTTCAGAAACATTCTAACAGCAGAGGGTGGAAGGGTCAGCCATATTGTTGGAAAGCTTGTCACAAGAGAAATGGGAGGCTGGTTTGACTCGAGGGGAGAAACAGCGTAACCCCGGGGCCACTTCCTCCGAATGGACTCTGGTTTGTCAAATGTCCATGTCACTTCCCACTTTAAAAAAAAAAAAGAGTATCCCAGTCCCTTAAAAAAAGGGAAATTCCCTTATTCCGAATAGGATTCCTCGCAAGAAAAGGGAAGAGTTGACAGCTATGCTGGGCCCCAGTGCCATTTACAACCAAAGTGAAAAATAATAATAAAATCACATAAACTTGGTTAAAAATGGATTTAACGTTACAGTGTATTGTTGGTGGTGCCCCAATGCATGGAGAAACAAAAACTTATTTGTCTGGCAGTGCCAAGGGGGCATTCCTGGGAAGAGTGTTCCATAAATAGGGTGAGTGGGCAGGAAGGAAGGAAGTGGGTGGATGTGGGAAAATTCAGAATTTTGCTTATTACTTAGTTATTTAACTATTAAAAAGGTAAAGGTACCCCTGCCCGTACGGGCCAGTCGTGTCCGACTCTAGGGTTGTGCGCCCATCTCGCTTAAGAGGCCGGGGGCCAGCGCTGTCCGGAGACACTTCCGGGTCACGTGGTCAGCGTGACGAAGCTGCTCTGGCGAACCTGCACCAGCACAGCACACGGAAACGCCGTTTACCTTCCCGCTATAAAGCGGTACCTATTTATCTACTTGCACTTAAGGGTGCATTCGAACTGCTAGGTGGGCAGGAGCTGGGACCGAACGACGGGAGCTCACCCCGTCACGGGGATTCGAACCGCCGACCATGTGATCGGCAAGCCCTAGGCACTGAGGTTTTACCCACAGCGCCACCCGCGTCCCTATTTAACTATTACTTGAGCCCAAATTGCTCAGGGAAGCATACATATTACACCCCCCCCCCCAACAATTCATCCTCTCAACAGCCCTCTAAGGTAGGCTAAAATGGTTGAGGGAAGACTTGAACCCGGTCCTTCCTTGTATACACTGGGTTATTATTAAAATTTGTATCCTGCCCTTCATCTGAAGATCCCGGGGCATTTTACAACGGAAAAACACAAAATAAGAATGCAAGATACATAATAAATCACAGACAAAAACAAACGCCTCCCACAAACACATTTTAAAAGCCACAGGGTGTTTCTCAACGCAACACCTGGTTGAAGAGAAACTTTTTCGCCTGGCACCTAAATATATGTAATAAAGGTGTTGATGGGGGGGGGGTACTGTTCCTAGTTTCCCAGGCAAGATTAAATGTTACTGTACTTTCCCATGTAGAAGATGTTTTTTTTCCTTTAAAAATCATGCTGAAAAGTGGGGGTCATCTTATACATGGGTAGTGTATAGGGTGGACGTTTGATTGGTTGCCACTGTGGCTGTTGTGCGTGTTATTGGTTGCCGCATCAATGGGTGGTGTTGATCGGCTGGCGCTCCAGCAGTTGGGCGGGCGATTGGCAGCTTCTGCCGCCAATGGGACAGACGGGAGGCGGATTTTGTGACTCGGGCGGGCGAGTGATTTTTGGCAATCCTCTGCAAAAAAAAAAGCTCAGCGACTCTGTGCCATCTCCCCCCATTTTCTTTGAGTCCCCCAAAATAGGGGTAGTCTTATACACGGGGATGTCTTATAGACGGAAAAGTACGGTTATTTCCTTGAAAAGATAGAGGTGGGGGAGCGTACCCTGTTTCCCCGAAAGTAAGACTTAGCGCATCTTTGGGAGCAAAAATGAATATAAGACACTGTTTTATTTTCGGGAAAACAGGGTATTAATCTCAGCGGAAGTCTGGCGAGAGAAACCGTTGTGGAAACCGCAGTTCCTCTCTGCACCAGCTGAATAACTGAGCAAACCCTCCTTTATGGTGGGAAAACAACGCCTAATGCCCTGTGCCCTTTGTCGATTCAGATGTCTTCGTCTGCGGAGGATACAACGGAGAAGTGATCCTGGGAGACATCTGGAAATTGAGCTTGCAGACCTTCCAGTGGGTGAAACTCCCGGCCGTGATGCCAGAGCCAGTTTATTTCCACTGCGCTGCTGTGACTCCGGTAAGCGGCTGCCAGCGCCCAGCCTCTCCGCAAGGTCCTACGTGGCACAGAAATGGCCAGCAAGAAGGTGGGGAGGGGGTGTGAATTAACCAGTTGAGGGAGGTATTTCAAAATACTGGAGTTCTGTCAACCCAGACCGTCATTAGGTAAAGGGACCCCTGACCATTAGGTCCAGTCGTGACCGACTCTGGGGTTGCGGCGCTCATCTCGCTCTACTGGCCGAGGGAGCCGGCGTACAGCTTCTGGGTCATGTGGCCAGCATGACTAAGCCGCTTCTGGCGAATCAGAGCAGTGCACGGAAACGCCGTTTACCTTCCCGCCGGAGCGGTACCTACTTATCTACTTGCACTTTGACGTGCTTTTGAACTGCTAGGTTGGCAGGAGCAGGGACCGAGCAACGGGAGCTCACCCCCTCGCGGGGATTCGAACCGCCGACCAGGCCCTAGGCTCTGGGGTTTAACCCACAGCGCCACCCACATCCCTAAGACCGTCATTGGTGAGGTGGGAAATGGCCCTGGAACAGCCACCTTCAGGTGCTGGAGATGAAATCCTGCTGCTGGGAACACAAACGCAGGATTAGACCAGCGATTAGACCAGCAGGATTAGGGGCAGAGGGTGGGGGCAAAGGGCCTTTCTCTGCAGTTTGGCTCTCTGCAAGCACGTCAGGCCCATCGGCTGTTGCCCAGGACAAATAATAAATTATTATTTTTATTATTATTATTATTATTATTAATTTATTTCTATTGCGCCCTCCCCAGCTCAGAGCAGCTAACAACAATAAAAGTAACACAGCATTCTAAAATCAATTCATTCTAAAATCAGTTCAAAATCAAAATTCTAAATCAAATTAATGGCAACCATTGGGCTAGAGTGCTATGAGGATTGCCGAAGGAGGGGGTCAGGCTGTGCCTTGGCCAAAGGCCTGGTGGAACAGCTCTGTCTTGCAGGCCCTGCGGAAAGATGTCAAGTCCCGCAAGGCCCTAGTCTCTTGTGACAGAGCGTTCCACCAGATCGGGGCCACTGCCAAAAAAGCCCTGGCTCTGGTTGAGGCCAGCCTAACCTCCCTGTGGCCCAGGACCTCCAGGATGTTTTTGTTTGAAGACCGTGAGGTCCTCCGTGGGACATACCAGGAGAGACGGTCCTGTAGGTACGAGGGTCCCAGGTTGTATAGGGCTTTAAAGGTTAAAACCAGCACCTTGAACTTGAACCTGTACTCCACCGGGAGCCAGTGCAGCTGGAAAAGCACCGGGTGAATGTGATCCTGCAGCGAGGACCCCGTAAGGAGTCTCGCCGTGGCATTCTGCACCTGCTGGAGTTGCTGGGTGAGTCTCAAGGGCAGCCCCACGTAGAGAGAGTTACAAAATGAGTTGTCCATGAGGATCTTGAGATCATTAAGCACCGGGCAACCTGGCTGGCAGGCTTGTAGCACCCACTGCCCTCTTGCTTCGCGTGGTTGCAAACAGAATGCCGCCTCGATGTCCAGCTGATCACAGATATTTGGGGCCGGATGGCATCTCTCCTTCGCAGGCAGTCCAGATGCTTGCCGTTCCGCTTAAAAGAAAACCCAGCAGTGATCTTCCTTTCCCCCCTTGTTTCCACGCAGGCCGGCTGCATGTACGTCCACGGAGGCGTGGTGGACATCCAGAGGAACAAACGGACTGGCTCTCTCTTTAAGATGTGGCTGGTAGTCCCCAGCCTCTTGGAACTGTCTTGGGAGAAGCTCCTGGGGTTTTTCCCCCACTTAGCAAACCTCACCAGATCGCAGCTTTTGCACCTTGGACTCACACAGGGACTCATCGAGCGCTTGAAATGAGAAAGCACCTGTTCTTCAAACACTACTTTTAAAAAAGCGACTCCTCTCCCCCCTCTTTTCTCTCTCCCTCTCTCTCTCTCTCTCTTTCTCCCTCTCGTTTTCTCTCTCTATTTATGAGCACTGCGGAGGATTGCTGCTAGGAGATGGGACGACGCCCGACTCCAAAGCCTTACTCGGCAAATATACATCAGATGCCTTTTTTTTTTCTTCTGTGAATTTTTATTTTAAAGTTTATGGAAGTCAAGCTTTTTTTTTTGTTTGTTTTTAATTTATGGATACCTATAAATACATCATGAACGAAAGACGCTGTCGCTCAGCTGATTTGTACTGCTTTTACTGCATGCTTTGTAGTCGCAGGAAGGCAAGGCGGACGGCGTGACACGGTTTCTCCTAGCTACTGTTCTGTAAGATGGCCTTGTAACTTGCAGCAGTTTCGAAAGGGGAAGGCTGGCTGCTCACTCACTCGGGAACCCATCGTAGCAGCTTTTGCCACATCCCCTGCCTCTCTAAAAAAAGAAAAGGCCTAAATGCGAGCTGGCTTTCTCTGATCTGTCTTCTTACAGATGCTACAGTTTGGAAAGACTGGCGCCTTGTGTTGTGACTTTCTGAAACGTGTGTCATTTCTTGCCTTTTCATATTGAACTGCCCAGTCCAAGACTGGTTTACTTCCATGTGGCTGGCTGGCTTCAGCACAAGAGTTTATCCTGAATGGCGGCAGGAAAGGGATATAGAGAGCTGCCCAAGTACCATTTCTGTTATGCCTGACAATGAAGGAGTTAACGGAGAAAGAACTGTGAATAAGCCGATGCTATTTTTTCTTTCTCCTGTCGCAAGTGTGTGTATGTGTGTTTGTGTGCATGAGAGAGTGTGTAAGTGAAGGAGGATTTGGAAATTCATGCTCTGTGCAATAGCTGTTATTATCCGCTAGTTTTTCTTACGTAGATAGGGGGCTTGGCTCTGCTGGCCTCCCCAGTTCTTGCTTCCACCCCCTGCAAGTTGGTTTGTTTTAAAACCCCATTCTATGGCCTGTCGTCTTCCTCCGAAACAAAAACCTTCGTATTAACTGCTCCTTCATTTGCAGGAAATGCCATGTTGTCACCGCTGCATTTCTGTTCTTCTTCTTTAGCATAGGCAAAATGCCTGACATTTTGCTGTGGACAGTATTTGCCTTTTAAAAAAGAATGCTGGAAAAGGAAACCATCTCTGTGTCTTAACTGTTGTGTTCCAAATGGCTGCGGAAATGTCCTGTAGAATGTATACCAAAACAGCCGTCAACCAAGCGTCATACCTAGCCTGAGAAACTGGCTTTTTAATTTTTGGTTTTTTAAAAAAAACAACTGTACATGAAATATTATTGGTAGTCCTTGTCAAGTTGTCTTCTTTAAAATTCTGGTGGAAGTATCACAGCTTTCTTTGGAAGTGGATAGGAGCTCCATGCAGTACAGCAGGGGTCGACAAGCTTTCCGTATTTTTCGCTCTATAAGACGCACCAGACCACAAGACGCACCTAGTTTTTGGAGGAGGAAAACAAGAGAAAAAATATTCTGAATCTCAGAAGCCAGAACAGCAAGAGGGATCGCTGCGCAGCGAAAGCAGCAATCCCTCTTGCTGTTCTGGCTTCTGGGATAGCTTCACAGCCTGCATTTGCTCCATAAGACGCACACACATTTCCGCTTACTTTTTAGGAGGGGAAAAGTGAGTCTTATAGAGCAAAAAATACGGTAATTTGCCTGGGCTGGATCGGTCCCGTAGAGATTCCTCCGTGGGCTGGATTGCGTGTGCGGCTGAAATTTCCGGCGTCTGCGCAGACACAATTTCCAGCATCTGTGCCTGCACAGACACGATTTCCGGCACCGCAAAAGCGAGTCCCCATGCCTTGCTGCTCCAGTTTAGTGCAGCGCGCCGGGACTCGCCAAGCGGGCGTCAGTTCTGGGGTGGCTCGTGGGCCGTTTAAACGGCCTCTGTGGGCCGCAGGTTGGCAATCCCTGCTGTACAGTAGCATCAAACCATGGATCTCATTCCCTGTCCCCCCTCCTCATGATCCAGGATTTCCAATTCTGATTTAGCAGCAAGCTTTCATTGTGTCTCAACATTTGAGTAGCCGGGACCATGGTTTGCCATTCCTGCCAAACCATCGTTTTCTAGGTTAGCAAATGTAAGCCATTCTTGGCTGTTGGGACACTGAGGCAGACCAGCTCCCTGATTGAACAGGATTGTCAAGTCCTGGATTGTGGAATGCAAGGGGTCTATAGCTGGTGTGGAAGCTCCCCTTTCCTCGAGCACGTGGCACTAAGCCATGGTTTGTTAAGCAGGTGAGCTCAGTCCATATCTCATGTCCCTCTGCCTTCCTGTCTTCTGTATCTGAAGTCATTCACCCCTCCTGTGGCTTGCATTGCCTCTTCTTGAAGCACACCTGAGGCCTGGTTCATGGAAGCAACAGAATCATGCCCGTTCCATGCGTTCCTGAGTGGCGTGGGGCTCTGTTATCTATTAAATTTATATACTGTCCTCCCATCCAAAGATCTCAGGGTGGTTCAGAGAATAAAATACAGGGCAAAAGCAAGTAAATAATGAAAACAAAACTGTGTAACAGCTGGATAACGGTTCCATCATTCATGATCATGCTGCCTAGGATTTATGAGAGATTGGTTCCAGCGATGTCTGGATAGCCACTGGTTTTCCAAACCATGCCTGACATGTTTGAATAGTCCTCTGTGATCAAGGCAAATAGCCTTGTGTTCTTTATGCTGGAGTATTCAAGTGTGGAACCCCCTTCCTCCTGCCTGAAGGGGGCAGGAAGTTTTCCTGTGACTCTACTGCCTCTGTCAAATGGCTGTGTCCTGGCGTCATTTAGACATGCAGGATGCACTTAATCTTAGCCAAAAGGCCGAGAAGCGACTCTGGAGAAATGGAGAATGAAGCTAACGGATTATGCAGAACTGGATAAGTTAACTGGGAAAATTAGATATCAACGAGATCACAAGTTCATTGAGGACTGGGGAAAAATTTCGGAGTATTTGAAGAGTGTATGTGATGAACAAACAACGCTAGTGGGTTTTAAAGAAGCTTTGTGAAAAAATAAGGAATATTGCAAAAATGCAAATAAAATTATTAAGACATTAAGATAAAAAAAAAGGTGATACTAAATTTGAGGAATGCGTAGACTAAATTTTAAATACGGATGATTGTCAGAGAAGTTGAGGGAAGTTCTAAAACTGAAGATATGTTACTTGGGAATTTGTATGATTGGAGATATTTGTGCAAAACTTAATAAAAAATTATTAAAAAGAAAAAAGGCATGCAGGATGCAAGCTCAGCTGAGAAGCAGCATGGCTTTCAACCTGTACTTCCTCAGGTGCAGAGAGAGAGAAACCCTAGCTAGAGGAAGTCTAACCCAGTGGCAGGGGAAAGGTTTTTTATTTTATTTTACTGTCTTACCTTCCTGGCAGGACCCACAGGTGAAATTCTGATGAATATATGCTCTTAAGTACTGTGGGCCCCCCGTTTTTCAAAAGCCAAGCCGTAGATCCCCTGCTTTTGAGAACATTGACACCTCTGTGGCAGTTTTCGTCTTGCGAACGGTGCCACCGTACCCTCCAACTTGTCCCAGCACAAAAATGGGGGGCACATCTTCAGCGCCGCACTCCGACACCAGTCATGTGACCTTTGTGGGAGCACAGCCCCCCGAAATGTGAAGTCTGGGACAGCTGATGAGTATGTGTCACAGACCTCCTGGGTGGGTTACACAGAGCCCCAAGTGGTCCACGAACCACCCAATGGGAGCCGCTAACAAGTAACGTAAGCCAGTCATTCAGATCCAGAGAGGCGTGCCTGTCTCCATCATTACTAACATTTAGGAGGAGTTTGAACACATTCCTGTTTAGCCAGGCAATTGGGTCTCTGAAAAATACATTTCCTGGCAGCCCTGAGATCACTGAATGGGATAATGCTCTCTTAACAGCTTCTAGAATGCTTTAATCCACTTCAAAATGTTTTTGCTTTCTTTTCTGTTGTTATATTGCCTATCCGTTTGCTACATTGGGCTCCTTGGGGAAGAAAGAGGGATATACAGTGGTGCCTCGCAAGACGAAAAGAATCCGTTCTGCGAGTCTCTTCGTCTAGCGGTTTTTTCGTCTTGCGAAGCAAGCCCATTAGCGGATTAGCGCTATTAGCGGTTTAGCGGCTATTAAAGGCTTAAGGGATTAGCGGATTAGCTGCTAAAAGGCTATAGCAGCTTAGTGCCTTAGAAAAAGGGGGTGGGGAGCGAAAAAAATCGCAGGAACTCGCAAGACATTTTCGTCTTGCGAAGCAAGCCCATAGGAAATTCGTTCTGCGAAGCACCTCCAAAACGGAAAACCCTTTCGTCTAGCGGGTTTTCCGTCTTGCGAGGCATTCGTCTTGCGGGGCACCACTGTAAATAAAACAAATACCGTATTGGCCCGAATATAAGCTGCACCCACACATAACCCGCACCTTTAAAATTCAAGGGGGGTGGGAGACAACACCCGAATACAAGCCGCTCCCTTAAAATTCTGCAGGCACTCACACCTGTTCCATTTTACTGTATGTCTGTTTCAGCAGTGATACTGTAAAAGCCAATTTTTGTAAGGTTGTAAATTTAAGCCGCACTTCTCACGGTCGGAATTTGGAAAAAAGAAGTGTGGCTTATATTCGGGCCAATACGGTAAAAAACAAACTCATATGCAGTTAGGGCTGCAAATGTCCGAAATCCTGCAAGCCAATGTCAAGTAACGGCGGACAAGATTGATGAACAAAGCGGCTGCCCAGTGGTTGTTTCTGATGGTCCTGTTATTAAGTTTGGGAAACTGCACTAGACTTGCCATGATCATTCACAAAACACGCCCCCCCCCAAAAAAAAAAACCACCACACCACACAACTTTTCCCCTCTCTCAGAGGTTGGGTGGACCAGCCGAGGGGGGAAAAGGTATCATAAGACCTTTTCGCTCCAAAAGACGCACCTGACCATAAGACGCACCTAGTTTTTAGAGGAGGAAAACAAGAACAAAATATTCTGAATGAAACAGTGGATGTATGATTTTTGTGGTTCATGCTGTGGCCACAGACATATGTGATTTGACGGTGAGTTTGGGGTAGCCCAATGCAAAAATCCTAAGGATCCATGTGGATCTGTGCTTTGTAACCACGTTTTTGCGCCATTGCGGCCCCATGAAACAGTGGATGTGTGTTTTTGGGGGGCCGGCTGTAGCCATGGACATGCTATGTGATCTGATGGAGAATTTGAGGTGACCCAATGCAAAAATCCTGAGGATCCATGAGCTTTTACCTCCTCCCTCCCAGGCAGCCTTCTTTATTGCGTCCCTTATCTCCCTCCCAATCACTTGCCGATCAGCTGCTTCCTTTCAACACTCCCTTCCCTCTTGTTTGCCTTAGTGTCTTTTCCTTAGCTGGAGCAAATTTTTGCTCCTCCTTTTCTTCTAATTTCTCTCCTCATTGCTTGTTTTAGTCTTCCTGTCTCCTCTCCTTGCAAGTTCGCTGTCTTTACCTCCTCCCTCCCAGGCAGCCTCCTTTATCGCTAGAGTCCCTTATCCCCCTCCCGATCGCTTGCCGATCAGCTGCTCAGCGGTTTTGTTTCAACACCCCCTTCCCTCTTTCAAAAAAAGAAAGCACAATCTGCTTTTCGCCCCTGGGCAATTTGGCTCCAGGGACCACACATTCGCTCCATAAGACACACAGACATTTCCCCTTACTTTTTAGGAGGAAAAAAGTGCGTCTTATGGAGCGAAAAATACGGTATTTCATGACCACACAGCCTCCCTATTGAGATAAAACGGCGACTCAGAGCTACTGAAAAGAAGTTCAAGGGTCAACTGGGAGACGTATTCAGAAGAGGCATCTTTTATTGTGCTTGGAGTCAAGGCCAGAGGCAGCTTTGCTTGGGAGCACCCTGCCATCATCACCTCGACCACCGCCACCGGGACACGAGGTAGCTAGCCGTTTTGAGCAAACAGAACCCCAGAAAGTCACGAACACGGCGAGAGCCTTCGAGAAAACAGCAGACGGAGCTGTCGGGAATCTCGGACAGTTTTTTGGAGCGTGGAAAGGAGCAAGGAGCTTGCTTGCTTGCTCCCGTCCATCCAACTTCCGACAACATCCTTCTGCTGTTCCCAGCTCAGCCTCTTCAATTTAAAAACACCCAACGTGTCGGGGAACAAGCTTTGAAGCTGGCAGGAATCGGAGAGGCTTCCCACCACCACCGCCTTGACAAGACGCAGCAGGAAATCTTCCTTGGTAGTGGTGGCGGTTTTTAAAGTCCCTGAGCGAAAGGCACATTCCGCGGCAGGAGGATGGGGTCCAGCGCGGTGCGAGGCATCAGCACCCGGCGGGAGAAGGAGCAAAGAAGTACACTGCGAGGAGAATGAAGTAAACCATCACCAGCACAGTGCCTGCGGGGGGAGAGAGCAGATCAGCATGGAAAGATTGGCGGGTCTAATAATAATAATAATAATAATAATAATAATGATGATGATGATTTATTATTTATACCCCGCCCATCTGGCTGAGTTTCCCCAGCCACTCTGGGCAGCTCCCAATCGAGTGTTAAAAACAATACAGCATAAAATATTAAAAACTTCCCTAAATAGGGCTGCCTTCAGATGTCTTTTAAAGATAGGATAAGCTGCTTATTTCCTTCACATCTGAAGGGAGGGCGTTCCTGTGAGGATAGTTTGAGCTGTAAATAAAGTGCTTTTAGTTTTAGTAACTCTGCGTGAGGGCTTGGTTTATGCACACCGACGCACAGAAGATAGAAGGCTTTATTTCTGACAGCTGTGAGACTCTGCTTTTGGAATGCTCGGAGCTTTATCTCTCTGAGCAATAAATTATCTCAGAGTTCCACAGGGTGAACACCCAGCCCAAACCCCCAGCGGCTTCATATAGATATTAAAAAGCATGGGGGAGAGGACGGAGCCCTGAGGCACCCCACAAGTGAGAGCCCAGGGGTCTGAACACTCATCCCCCAACACCACTTTCTGAACACGGCCCAGAAGGAAGGAGCGGAACCACTGTATGACAGTGCCCCCAGCTCCCAGCCCCACTAGACGGTCCAGAAGGATGTTATGGTCGATGGTGTCAAAAGCCGCTGAGAGATCCAGCAGAACTAGGAAACAGCTCTCACCTTTGTCCCTAGCCCGCCGGAGATCATCAACCAGTGAGACAGAGTCATCATTTGCATGAGACAACTTTTTTTGGCAATCTGAAGGCTGTCCCAGTTCACCGGGAGATAAACTTTGCACACCTTGGTTTTTTTTTACTTTTTTCTTCTTACTGATACAGTGGTGCTTCGCAAGACGAAAAGAATCCGTTCCGCGAGTCTCTTCGTCTTGCGGTTTTTTTCGTCTTGCGAAGCAAGCCCATTAGCGGATTAGCGCTATTAGCGGCTTAGCGGATCAGCTGATAAGCGGCTTAGCGGCTTGGGAAAAGGGGGGGGGAGGAAAAAAACCCCGCAGGAACTCGCAAGACATTTTCGTCTTGCGAAGCAAGCCCATAGCAAATTCGTTTTGCGAAGCACCTCCAAAACGGAAAACCCTTTCGTCTAGCGGGTTTTCCGTCTTGTGAGGCATTCGTCTTGTGGGGCACGACTGTACTTATCAAAAGTCCATACCCAATGCAAAGTATGTATCTTTTTATCACACACCAGAAAAAAGTAAATATTTTAAAAATCCAAAACGAGAGAAAATTAGAAAAAGATAAAAACGACTTCTGATTCTCTGCCAGCTAAACGTCGTAACTTAGTCAAAGTATTCACTCATCCAGCTATTCTACAGCCGTCCCTCGGAAGTCGAACGGAATCCATACGGCTTCCAAAACATTCGGAAACCAAAGCGCGGCTTCTGATTGGCTGCAGGGAGCTCCTGCAGCCAATACGAAGCCCCGTTGGACGTTCGGTTTCCAGAAACAGTTCGCAAACCAGAACACTCACTTCTGGCTCTGTGGTGTTCAGGAGCCAAAATGTTCGAGAACTAAGCTGTTCAAAAACCAAGGTATGACTGTATTTTAGGGCAACCAAAATGGTCAAAGGCCTGGAAACGATGCCTTATGAGGAACGGCTAAGGGAGCTGGGCATGTTTAGCCTGGAGAAGAGGAGGTTAAGGGGTGATATGATAGCCATGTTCAAATATATGAAGGGATGTCACATGGAGGAGGGAGAAAGGTTGTTTTCTGCTGCTCCAGAGAAGCGGACACGGAGCAATGGATCCAAACTACAAGAAAGAAGATTCCACCTAAACATTAGGAAGAACTTCCTGACAGTAAGAGCTGTTCGACAGTGGAATTTGCTGCCAAGGAGTGTGGTGGAGTCTCCTTCTTTGGAGGTCTTTAAGCAGAGGCTTGACAACCATATGTCAGGAGTGCTCCGGTGGTGTTTCCTGCTTGGCAGGGGGTTGGACTCGATGGCCCTTGTGGTCTCTTCCAACTCTATGATTCTATGATTCTATAAGCCAATATGTAGCCCAAGATGGTTTTAACTGTTTTTAATTCTGGATTGCACTTTCTTGTAACTTAGGATCTGCTCTTAGGCAATAAATTCAACAATAATGCTTATTCTACATCCAGTGTGCTCCCACTGCTAGATTTTTTTTAAAGCCACACGCATGATGCACGGCCCACAATCTATACCGATTGTGCTGTTTCTGAACAAATCCTGCTGTTGGATGTATTCCACCCCCCCCCCAAAAAAAACCCCAGCTTCAATCCAACTAGAAAACTTAAGCCATATTCACTTTGCACTGTGTGAACATTTGAGACGGCCGCTGCGCATGCGCAGATGAACACATCTGCGCAGATGACAGGTTCATGGCCAGAGGAAACCCAAAAGGTTCTGTGCATTGGCGAAGGAATCCCTTGGGAGGCGAAAAACTTCGCACTCGGGAGGCGAAAAACTCAGTGCAAAACTGGCTTGAAACGACTTCGCTGCGTTTAAAGCTGCTGATGTGAACACACCCTTAGATTGCTTAAATCTACAATTCCCAGCACCCGAAGACGGGTGGGGTGGAGATTACGTTTTGAATGCCCTTTAAAGGTTCCAGCAAGTACCGTATTTTTCGCCCTATAGGACGCACTTTTTCCCCTCCAAAAATGAAGGGGAAATGTGTGTGCGTCCTATGGGGCGAATGCAGGCTTTCGCTGAAGCATGGAGAGCCAGAGGGGTCGGTGCACCCCGACCCCTCGCTCTCCAGGCCTCAGGAAGCTATCCGCAAGCCTTGCAAGCCCGGCGGCAGGTCCCGCGGGCTCGCAAGGCTTGCGGGCAGCAGCCTGCAGGCCATAAGCTCGGGGGACAGTGGGGAGGCGCAGCGCCGCCACCCCGCTATTCCCCAACCTGATCTGGAGGCTGGCGGGGGGGGGGGGGAAGCAAGCTTGCTTCTTCCCACCCCCCCCGCCAGCCCCACAAGCTCAGGGGACAGCGGGGCAAGCCGCTGCCCTACGGAGGCTAGAGAGGCTGTCCATGAAGGCAGAAGAGGGAGACGGAGCGCTCCGTCTCCCTCTTCTAGCTTGGGGATGGCTGCGCAAACCTGGGGGGGAAATAAAAATTTTCCCCTTGATTTCCCCCCCAAAAAACTAGCTGTGTCCTATGGGCCGGTGTGTCCTATAGGGCGAAAAATAGGGTACACAGCCCAAGTTAGCTCAGAGGCGGTGGTCTTCTGGGTCTGAGTAGCGCCCCAGCAGGCAGAACTGGAACTCGCAGCTCGAAAGCCACCTTTACCTTGGAAGTAGTCGCATTTTCCGTCCATAAAGATGTAATTCATCAGGACCACGCTGAACATGCTTGCATAGACATGAAGGTCACTGAAGACCAGGATGAAGTCCGTGGGCTGGGAAGAAGAAGAAGAAGAAGAAGAAGAAGAAGAAGAAGAAGAAGAAGAAGAAGAAGAAGAAGAAGAAGAAGAAGAAGAAGAAGTTTTATTTATATTTATTTATTTATTATACCTGGCCCTCCCCAGCCAAGACCGGGCTCAGGGCAGCTAACACCAAATATAAAAACAATTAATTGAAATACAGCTTAAAAACAAGATTAAAATACAACATTAAAACAATAAAATGCAGCCTCATTTCAGTGGAAACTCAATCAAAAACTATTTTGGGGATGAAAACGTCAAGTCTTCACCAAGGCTAACTATCCAGACTGGTCCTATGTGGGCCAGAAAAAAGCCAGGGAAGTCCCCAAATAGGATTCCATCACAGAAGGAAAAAGGAAAGAGGGGGAAGGGATCAAGTTGATTCCAAGCCAAAAGCCAGGTGGAACAACTCGTGTCTTACAGGACCTGCAGAAAGAAATCAGATCCTGCAGAGCCCTGGTCTCATGAGACAGAGCACCAAGTCGGGGCCAGTGCTGAAAAGGCCCTGGTTTGCTCATTTCTATATACAGGGTGCCTACATTCTGCATGGACTGGTTGCATGGCAACATGTGCAAATGGCTTGAGATACCTATGAGGTCCATAAATTACCATATAGCATATATTCCACACAAAAAACAGCGACCAATTGTTGTTGACAAAGGACAGCTGGACATAGAAAGGGCCCCATTACCTTCAGTAGCTGAGGGCCTCATCATTTAATGTATTTTTAATGGGTGGGGTATAAATAATAAATTATTATTAACCTAAATCCGGCCCTGCTTGGGGGTCCCTTTCAACGCCATGATATGACGATACTGTTGGAAATCAAGCCTTTATCAGGAGAAACTGGCAACTCTCCCAGGCACCCGGCTTGGTCTCCTGTTGACCTCCCTGTCTGCTTTCCCGGCAAGATCCAGGCAGAGGTCACGATAGGCGATCCTTCTCAGCGTGAGAAGAACACACCACTCTTTCCTGCCCCCCTGGCAGGGGAAAGAGATAAGACAGAAACGTATTTACATGGCTTTATTCCTGTCTTTGCAGCGTTACAAAAAACATGACTGCTCTCTCTTCAAACTCCAGCAGTCGAGAGAACAAACACTTCCTGTGCAGCTCATATTACACTCTGAGCTAATTCCGGTGCCCTCTGTTTCCCACAGACACTCCCAACATCATGTGATGTTGTTTTCAAGCAATCAGCTCGCAGCAGCATTGCTTCTATATTGTAACAGATACAAGGTGGCTGGGGAGCCCAGGACTTACATAGAAGACTGTGAAAAGCACCAGGATGGGTATTTGCAGCATGCAGACCTGAACTGCGATGCAGTTCCCAATCTCAATGCTAGAAGAGAGAAAGAGACAGGAGGGAGGGCAGGTGAATGCAGCTGTCAATCAATCAATTTCCTTTATTCGACCGATAGTCAGAAATAAAACATTACACAATAAATATAATTTATAACATCATGGGGTTACATAAATAAAGTAGGGCCACAGTACTAGACCTCTCACAGGTAACCCACATCAAGGCATTCAATTATACGCTTCCGACACTTGAGTGCCAGGAAAAGGAATTTAGCCACTGACAAAGTTGTTTTCCCAGAAGACTTACTTAGCAGATACGCTGTCTGCTTCCCTCTTTGTTGGGAACTGAGCTGGGGTAAATATGGAGTTACAAGATACTGTCTTAAATCGTTGTAGATGGGACAGCTCAGTAAAATGTGCTCTGTGGATTCTACCTCACCCAATGCAGTGGCATAATCTCTGGCCATATGGGACTCCTCCATATCTTTCCTTCAGAACCGCCGAGTCAAGAACATTCAGCCGCAGTAAATAGTCTGCGGTATTCCACGTAGTGGATATCCGCCAGGTAGCGAGCTGGAGCAGCCCGATACAACTGCTCCCCCAGAAACAACCCAGGTTTCACACGGGCTATGTCCTCCTGGAATGCAGCTGTCAAAAGTCCCCTCCCCAGATACATAAGGACCCCCCCCCCGCCTTGTTGTTTCCCGCTACCCGGTTAGAAATCGCCTCCTGTAGCATGGAGTTCCAAAGGCCCCTCTCTGACAGGATGGCAAGGGCACCTGCCACAACGCAGGAGGCGGTCATGTCTACATCGCACAATCCCCACACGCTTCCAGGGTACCTCAGGGATCACCTAAGCCTTTATCCTTTCCTAGCTGGGTCGCCAAAATCATCTGCAGGAGTGTTGCTGGTCACACACACACCAAGTTGGCAAAAGCTCATTCGACAACGAAAAGCTGATGTCGTCGGAACAGTCCTGTGGAACTCTATGCCACTGGAGATTCAGCTTTCAAATGCCTCCTGAAAGCTTTCCCGCTCCACTGGGAGTCAACTCAAGACAACAACATCCTTCCCAAATGGTTAATTCAGGCATAGGCAAACTCGGCCCTCCAGATGTTTTGGGACTACAACTCCCATCATCCCTAGCTAACAGGACCAGTGGTCAGGGATGATGGGACCTGTAGTCCCAAAAACATCTGGAGGGTCGAGTTTGCCTACGCCTGACATAGATGGTGCCATTGGCTTTAGCGCCCTCTACTGTCAGCCTCCGAGTTTTCTGCCCTATCAATGTAGTTTCAGCTGACAATGGGTGTCTGCTTTTAACCTTTTAAATGGTCTTTGTTGCATGCTTTTATTGCTGCAAACTGTTTTGAGATTTATATATATTGGGCTGAAAAAAGGGTTTTCCTTCTTCACATCCGCTGCGACCTGCACCCCGGTCTAAAGAGGTGGGGCACAGGGGGAGGGCATATTTAAGGAATATTTCTTGGGAGACCCTCCAGGATAGGCTTCCAAGGACCCACCTGAGGCTGAGGTTGTTCTGCAGGGCAAACTGGATCCCGTTGACGATCTCGGGGAGCTCTGGCACCATGGCAAGGATGGTCACGCCAATGAAGTGCTGAGGGAAGGAGAGGCGGCCTGGTTATTTGGTTCTTTAGCCGAATTATAAGCTGCTCGCTCTGAGCAGTGCAGAGCTTCAATAGGGGAGAATGTCATGAGGCTATGAAGAAATACCGTATTTTTTGCTCTATAAGACTCACTTTTTCCCTCCTAAAAAGTAAGGGGAAATGTGTGTGCGTCTTATGGAGCGAATGCAGGCTGCGCAGCTATCCCAGAAGCCAGAACAGCAAGAGGGATTGCTGCTTTCGCTGCGCAGCGATCCCGCTTGCTGTTCTGGCTTCTGAGATTCAGAATATTTTTTTCTTGTTTTCCTCCTCCAAAAACTAGGTGTGTCTTGTGGTCTGGTGCGTCTTATAGAGCGAAAAAAAAAAAGGTAATCCTAAAAACTAAAAATCCTATTGAAAGGCTTGGGAGAACAGAGAGGCTTAAGAGATGCTCCTGTGACGGCCAGGAGAGCCTCTCTGGACACAGCAAGCCATGGTTGGGGTGCCACCACCGAAAAGGCCCCAGTAGAAATCACCTCCTTAGATGGGGTGGGGGACATGGAGAAGGAGCCCAGGTCTTCACGCCCAGGATGGCATCGCTCCGCTACGGACCCCACCTGCGCCAGCCCTGGCCCTGCCTCCTGCTCACCTGAGACACCGCCGAGTTATTCAAGATGGGGCTGATGTGCTCCGTGGCCAGGTCTGCGCAGGCGGACATGCCCAGAGTGGCGACCAGCAAGATGAGCAAAGCTCTCCAGCGAGACCAGTGGACCACCGCGCTGTGATGGTGACCGGGCACTAGAGAACAGGAGAGACACATACATCTGTAAGCGGGTGGTGTAGAAGCAGCAGCCGGGGAGGGTGGGAGTCAGGAATCGATAAGGATGATCATAATTGATTACTTGTTTAGAATAGATTTATGAAAGATTTAGAAAACTTATTGATTAGAATATTTGTGCGAGATTGTATGGGGAAGTGCAGTGTAAGTTATGGAAGTCAATCAATGAATTATTATTATTACTTTCATATTGAGGAATTTGTAGAATAAACTTGGAACAAATTCTTCCAACTTTTCTTCTTTTCTCGTTCCTTTTGTTCCTTTTTTCATATACAGTGGTACCTCGGGTTACATACGCTTCAGGTTACAGATGCTTCAGGTTACACATTCCGCTAACCCAGAAATAGTGCTTCAGGTTAAGAATAGAAATCAGGCTGCAGCAGCACGGCGGCAGCAGGAGGCCCCATTAGATGAAGTGGTGCTTCAGGTTAAGAACAATTTCAGGTTAAGAACAGACCTCCGGAACAAATTAAGTACTTAACCCGAGGTACCACTGTAGATGTGCTTATTTGAAATATATATGTATGCATGTATTTGCAATATTTTGCTTATATTTTGTAACAATTATGTTAAATAATTTTTTTTAAAAATTGAAAAAATATATATTGCTTGCACTCCTCTGCCCATCCACCTGCTTTGTCCCAGCCACTCTGGGCGGCTTCCAACAGAATATAAAAGAACGCAGCAAAACGCCCAGCAACATTACCATAGTTGTTATTTATTAAATTTATCCCCCCCCCCCCTTTTTGCAGGTAACTATAATTATTTTATTTTTTATTTATTTATTTGGTTTTTCAACAGAAATCATAAGAACAAGATTCCAATGAATCTCCTGGACGCCCATCCTCCCCTTTGTGGGCCCTATTATTAATCATTTCCTCCTGGTGACGATGATCCAAATCTTTCACATCTCCATTGCGCCCAGAATTCACCCTTAAACTACAAGGGGTGTTTATTTGTTATTTATTAAATTTCTATGCAGCCAAAGATTACAGGGCGGTTTTATATATACAGTCATACCTCGGGTTACAGACGCTTCAGGTTGCGCGTTTTCGGGTTATGGACGCGCCGAAACCCGGAAGTACCGGAACGGGTTACTTTCGGGTTTTGCGCATGCGCAGAAGCACTAAATCACACTTTGCACATGCGCAGAAGCGCTGAATGACAACCTGCACGTGCGCAGACGAGCCGCTGCGGGTTGCGGATGCTGCAGGTTGCGAACATGCATCCCACATGGATCACGTTCAAAACCTGAACGTCCACTGTATATATATGTATATATATATTAGGTAAAAAGGTAAAGGACCCCTGGATGGTTAAGTCCAGTCAAAGGCGATGGGGGCTGCAGTGCTCATCTCGCTTCAGGCCAAGGGAGTTGGCATTTGTCCACAGACAGTTTTCCGGGTCATGTGGCCAGCATGACTAAGACGCTTCTGGCGAACCAGAGCAGCGCACAGAAACGCCATTTACCTTCCCGCCGGAGCGGTACCTATTTATCTACTTGCACTTTGACGTGCTTTCGAACTGCAAGGTTGGCAGGAGCAGGGACCGAGCAACGGGAGCTCACCCCGTCGTGGGGATTTGAACCGCCAACCTTCTGATTGGCAAGCCCAAGAGGCTCAGTGTACTGGCTCCCTCGGCCAGTAAAGCGAGATGAGCGCCACAACCCCAGAGTCGGCCACGACTGGACCTAATCGTCAGGGGTCCCTTTACCTTTATGAGCACAATTCAAAGTGTTGGTGCTGACCCTGAAAGCCCTAAACGGCCTCAGCCCAGAATACATGAAGGAGCGTCTCCACCCCCATCGTTCTGCCCGGACACTGAGATCCAGTGCCGAGGGCTTTCTGGCGGTTCCCTCCCTGCGAGAAGTGAGGTTTCAGGGAACCAGGCACAGGGCCTTCTCGGTGGTGGCACCCTCCCACCAGATGTCAAGGAAATAAACAACTATCTGACTTTTTGTTGACATTTCAAGGCAGCCCTGTTTAGGGAAGCTTTTAATATTTGCTGAATTATTGTATTTTAATATTTTGCTGGAAGCCGCCTAGAGTGGCTGGGGAAACCCAGCCAGATGGGTGGGGGTATAAATAATAAATTATTCCCTACCTGCCAAGAACAAAGCTCAGGAAGGTACTTACTGTGGCAGTCGCTGACATGGATGTCGTAGATGTGCGAGTGAGTCTTCAGGGTGAAGAGCAGGCCGATGATGTACGCCGCAGGGAGCAACAGGGACACCGTATACACCAGGGGCCTGCCACACACAAAGGGTTAAAATATGCAGGAGGGGTTTCTACCCTTTATGCCTGGCCCACATGCCAGGGCAGCCCAGGACCAAACCTTAAGAGGCAGAGGTGAGCGCAGAGAAGCTGATCTATGCATGCAGTGCACTTAAAGAAAATGGGATGAAAATGATGTATAGATGGTATTTTACACCATCAAAATGTGCTGAAATGTGTAACACAAGATCTTCGAGTGCTGGAAATGTAAAGAAAAGGAAGGTATCTTTTATGTGGTGGACCTGTAAAGAGGTAAAGGCTTTCTGGGAAACGGTATATAATGAGTTAAAGAAAATGTTTAAAAACACCTTTGTTAAAAAACCAGAAGCCTTCTTACTGGGTATACTGGGCGAAGAGATACGAGGTATGATTAACAGAAAGAATCAAATGCAAATGAATGCAGGACGCATGGTCATCATCACTCAGCCTCCCCACAAACAAATCAGAGCAAAAGCTCATTAAAGTCCAGATACCGTTTAACCTCTCCGTAAGCTTTGTGCAAGCGAATCAGGATAAACGCTGGTTTCTGAAGAAGTGTGCATGCACACAAAAACTTCTACCAAGAACAAACTTAATTGGTCTCTAAGGTGCTACTGGACAATTTTTAAAAAAATTTTTTATATACGGTAGCTCAATAAACAGGTTTCTTTGAGAAGCTCCTTTGAGTTGCAGGAGTCACTTCCCCAAGCCTCACGCAGCGTTTATTATTATTATTTTCAGCAGCTACCAGGGAACTGGTGATCCGATCAGATGATGAGCGACTCATGCATGGGGCTGCCTTAGAAAAATCGATCTGCCACAGTCAAGGACGAGGAAGACAGAGAGCATGTTATGTGCCTTTGCACATGACAGAATGGAATTTTGTGGCTCACAGCAGCGCCAGCCAGCGAGGTTTCCCATGACCAGAAGCAGTTCTGTCTGACAGGCGAATTAAAAGGATGAACGATAAGGTACTTACTCAACATGGCTGTAGTAAAGGGTCCCATTGTTCTCCATCTACCAAGAGAGAATAGAATTATCAGACCCCGCAGTGCCAGAAGTGATCCATTTGCAAACATTGTTATTCATGGGGCTGCCTTTGAAGATGGTTCGGAAACTTCGGCCGGTGCAGAATTTGGCAACCAGTTTGCTCACTGAGGCAAAGCTGTCTTTAGCACATACCGTATTTTTCACTCTATAGGACACACTTTTTCCCCTCCAAAATAATAATAATAATAATAATAATAATTTATTATTTGTACCCCGCCCATCTGGCTGGGTTTCCCCAGCCACTCTGGGCGGCTTCCATAGAAACAAAAAATACAGTAAAATATCACAGATTAAAAACTTCCCTGAACAGGGCTGCCTTCAGATGTCTTCTGAATGTCAGGTAGTTGTTTATCGCTTTGACATCTGATGGGAGGGCGTTCCACAGGGCGGGCGCCACTACCGAGAAGGCCCTCCGCCTGGTTCCCTGTAGCTTTGCTTCTCGCAATGAGGGAACCGCCAGAAGGCCCTCAGCGCTGGACCTCAGCGTCCAGGCAGAACGATGGGGGTGGAGACGCTCCTTCAGGTATACTGGGCCAAGGCCGTTTAGGGCTTTAAAGGTCAACACCAGCACTTTGAATTGTGCTCGGAAACGTACTGGGAGCCAATGTAGGTCTTTCAAGACTGGTGTTATGTGGAATTAAGTGGAAATGTGTGTGCATCCTATGGAGTGAAAGCAGGCTCCTTGGCTTCAGCGATAGCAACGCGAAGCCTCCAAACCCTGCGCTCCCCCCACCGCCAGCCCCACAACCTTGGTCGAAAAGCCCGCAGGAGCCGCGCGCTCTTTAAAGGGTGCACGGCTCCTGTGGGCTTTTGCGGGAGATGGGGGAATTCGCCCACCTCCCGCAATAGCTGGGAGAAGGTCTGCGTGCAGCCTGTCCACTGCTCCCAGAGCGGGGAAGGGATCATATTTTTTCCCTTGATTTCCCCCTCTGAAAACTAGGTGTGCCCTATGGTCAGGTGAGCCCTATAGAGCGAAAAATACGGTAACACCAATCCTGGCTCAACTGCTCAACAGGCTGCTGCTTAGTTTCTGGGCCCAATTCAAAGAGCTGGGTTTGACCTATAAAGTCTCAAGGACAGACTCTCCCCATATGAACTGAAATAATAATAATAATAATAATAATAATAATAATAATAATAATAATAATAGCTGCTCAGGGCAGCTAACGCCAGTAAAATTACAGAAAAAACATAATAGGGCGGCGGGGGGAGGGGGGGACACGACGACCAATTTAAAATACAAGTTAAAATGCAATTTAAAATGCAGCCTCATTTTAAAAGTAGCCCATAGATCATAAGGGGAGGGCAACATAAGGGTCAGACTCAGTCCAAACCAAAGGCCAGGCGGAACAGCTCTGTCTTGCAGGCCCTGCGGAAAGATGTCAAGTCCCGCAGGGCCCTGGTCTCTTGGGACAGAGCGTTCCACCAAGTCGGGGCCAGTACTGAAAAGGCCCTGGCCCTAGTTGAGACCAATCTAACGACCTTGTGACCTGGGACCTCCAAAATGTTGTCATTTGTGGACTTCTCTGTGGGGCATACCAGGAGAGGCGGTCCCGTAGGTACGAGGGTCATAGGCCGCATAAGGTTTTAAAGGTCAAAACCAGCACCTTAAACCTGACCCTGTACTCCACCAGACCCTGAGATCATCTTTGTGGGATGTCCAGATGGTGGCAAAACGAGGACGGGGACTTTTCTGCATTGGCTCCCTGTTTGTGGAATGCTTGCCCGATGCCTTCATTTAAACTTCCTCTTTAACAAGGCTGATTGAACCATCTATAACCTTTTAGAGCAGATGGGTTGTTTCAATATATGTTGTTCTTTTATTGTAAGTTGCGAAGCTGCTTTGAGTTGCCATTGCAAAAAAAAAAAAAAGAGCAACTAATAATTTTAATGAATAAATAATAATAATTTAATTAGGGGTATTTACATTATGACCCCTGCGCAATTTTTCCCCTGCTGCCTTTTTGCTCTTATGTTATCTGTTTTGCGATTAAAGCTGTAATCTGCCCCGAGGTCTCTTCATGAAGGGCAGTATAGAAATGTTAATTGATAATAAAAGCAACTGTTTTTATACTTGGTAAACAGCTCAGCGAGTTATTTGGACTACTGCAAAAATGCGCTCTATGTGGGGCTACCTTTGAAGGTGACCTGGAAACTACAACTAATCCAGAATGCGGCAGCTAGACTGGTGACTGGGAGCGGCCGCCAAGACCATATAACACCAGTCCTGAAAGATCTTCATTGTCTCCCAGTACGTTTCCGAGCACAATTCAAAGTGTTGGTGCTGACCTTGAAAGCCCTAAACGGTCCAGTATACCTGAAGGAGCGTCTCCATCGTTCTGCCCGGACACTGAGGTCCAGCTCCGAGGGCCTTCTGGCAGTTCCCTCCCTGCGAGAAGCCAAGTTACAGGGAACCAGGTAGAGGGCCTTCTCGGTAGCGGCACCCACCCTGTGGAACTCCCTCCCACCAGATGATAAACAGCTACCTGACATTTAGAAGACATCTGAAGGCAGCCCTGCTCAGGGAAGTTTTTAATGTGTGACATTAAATGTATTTTTAATCTTTGTTGGAATCCGCCCTGAGTGGCTGGGGAAACCCAGCCAGATGGGCGGGGTACAAATAATAAATTATTATTATTATTATTATTATTATTATTATTATGGCTTTAAGCGGCATAGAAGTTTAATCGTCGACAACTCAGAACCTTAAGAAGCCAAAATCCCCTGTGGCGTCTGAAGAAACCAGCAACTCAGAATGCAGCTGGGCTGGTTTTCGCTGCTGATATCCACTGCAGAGCAGCAAAGAGATTATGCCTGATTTATAGCCAACGCGGCTGGGGCTGGTGGGTGAAATCCCAGCCCCATGTGGGGCCCAGAAGCTGCTGCTCACCAAGTCGAAGTAGCAGCTCTGACAGACGTAGTGCCCTGGTGGCTCTTGGGTGACGTTCTGGCATTCCCCGCAGACCAGCCTCCCGTAGACTTTAGAGAAGAGAGTTGGAGCAAACACACCTGGGGGGAAAGGAGAGCGAGAGGAGATCAGCCCCATCACCTCCCAGGATCCATCCAGCCCACATCTTTCCCCCTGACCCAGTGGAGAGGTGACGGTGGTTTCCCTTGCTGCATCCCCTTGGCCGGGTTGCTGCGCTGTGGGAACCACCGCTTGAGGCTTTGTTTGGCTGCTGGCCAGGCTTTCTGCCTTTGGCTTGGAGGGGCTCAGAAGTTGAACATACCTGCGCTCCTTGGAAAATCCCTTATTTTGGCTGCTGATACCTTATTTCCAAGGCTGCTGGCCCCTTATTTTCAAATCTGTAAGTTGGCAGCTATGCCCTCCTACCTACCTACCTCTGCAACTTACCTCCCACAGAGAGGAAGAGGAGGGCAGAGCTGACCCCGGCTGACCTGCTGTTAAATCTCTGCTCTTGGTGCCGAATGCCGCCAATCACCATGCACAGCCCCTAGAAGGAGAGAGAGAGAGACAGATAGTGGCTTTATCCCTGCGTCCGCCAGCCTGGCTTTGGAAGAGGCAGCGAGCAAGCAGGAAGACCTAGCTCTGCATTCTCCAAACTGCCTGTTATGCACTGAAGTTCTCACCCTGGGCCAGCAGGGGGATACTGTAGATAGTTATGCAAATAAGGGATTGAAAGTGACACTCAGTGATTGGATAGTTTTAGAAAGTTGTTACAGTTACGTTGTTCTGGAGCTCTATATAAGCAGGCTGGCTGAACCCTTCAGTTCAGTTCTGTTCTGGCCTGTGAATAAACAAGAGCTGTTTGAAGAATCGCTTTGTCGTCTGATATGTTCACCCACAACTTAACACTGCCCACCCCCGAGAGATGGTACATTACCCCTGAAAAAAATGGCAAAAATGTATAGGACAAGCTCCAATAAGTGTTGTAAATGCAAAGAGAAGAAGGGCCTATTTAGGGAAGCTTTTAATATTTGATGCATTACTGTATTTTAATATTTTGTTGGAAGCTGCCCAGAGTGGCTGGGGAAGCCCAGCCAGATGGGCGGGGTATTTTATTATTATTATTATTATTATTATTATTATTATTATTATTATTAGTGGTAGGATTGCAAAATAACTAAAAGTTATTGGGGAATGATTTACAATGAAATGAACAGAATGTTTAAGGCATCTTTTGTTAAAAGACCAGAAGCTTTTCTGTTAGGTTGGCCAAATTCTGTGCAACTGCCATAAAACTTAGTCATTATCATAGCTGTCAACTTTTCCCTTTTCTTGCAAGGAATCCTATTCAGAATAAGGGAATTTCCCCTTCAAAAAGGGAGACGTTGACAGCTATATGGTAGCACAGCTTGTTCCCTAAGGCCTTGAATGACAATTTCAGGTTGTATTTTAGTGATTTAAATTATATATTTCTAATTGCTGCTGTCAGAGCTGGCTCCGGGTCCCAGCTCACCAAGGACCAACGCTAGCCGATAGTACAGAATCAAAGTCTTTATTGAAGAATAGTCTCCATTTACAAGTCTCAGCGTCCCAGCTCTACGTCTGGACTTTAGACCGGCGAAGCTCTGTCTGGGTCTCCGCCCCCTGTGCACCAGTTTAAGACTCTAATCTTACTCCACCTCTTCCTTCTCTCTCTCTTCCTCTGGGTCTTACTACCCCCCGGGGTCTCATTCCTCCTGGACTCTTCTGACGCAGAGCTTGACCCCTCTGACTCCTCCCCCTCTCTTCGGCGGGCTTTAGGACCTGGCTCCCTACCCGGGCTGCCCACTTTGCCGCCCTCCTGTACATTTGAACTTGGCGCGCGCGCGCGTTTAACTTTCCGGATGACCGTTTCCTCGCTCCCTGACGAGGGTGTGGTCACTCCTGCCTCACGTTCTCCCTCTGCCTGCGCGCTCCCTGATCCCGATGCCTTGGACTCCTCCCCCCTACTGCACTCTGGGGGGGACGCTGGTCCGGATTTCCAGCTGCTACTCTCTGAGTCCCCTCTGGCCCCTTCTTCCCAAGGTGTCCCCCTGGGCACTCCCCTTGCCCTGACCATGGGGGCCCCTTTCTGTGAATCCTCCGAGTCACTGGAGAGACTCAGAGACCTCGGACTACTGTCGTCGCTGACATTTCCTTCAGACTCCTCCCCCTCGCTCTCCGTTTCCTCCCTCTCCTGTGACTCTGCTCCTGAACCCCTGACATCCATCCCCCCCTCGAAGCCCCCCCTTCCCCCCTCCCCTTCCTCCGGCGGGGGTGCTGGGTGCTCCGTCGTTGTGGGGGTGAATGGTGGATACAGTTCGTCCCCCGTGGCGTGCATCCAGTTAGAGAAATCCGGCTCGTCCTCCGTGTCTTCGCCGACCTCGTTCTCCTCTGCTTCCATCTCCGTGCCGCCATGCTCGAACCCAACGTCCTCCCCCATCACGTCCATGTCCCTCTCACCCTCGTTCCCCTTTGGGTCCGTTGCCTGCCAAGGGCCCCTCAGCCACCTCTCCTCTCCTCGATTGTCCCACCAAAACGAGCGGTCTGAGGCAAACCCCGAGGGCGAGCCCTCCGGTGAACGTGTTTCTAATGCTGGTTCTTCGTCCGAGGTGAATCCCTGGAACGTGCTGGTAGAAAGCGTGGGTGTGAAAAGCCAGTCGTCGAAATACTCGGCTGGCATGGGCCTGTGTGGGAACAAGGCATGAAACTCCTCTTTGAGGAGAGGCTCGTCCAGGGCATAGTCCGGCACCCAACTGTTGGCGCTGGCCGGGGTACCTTCCCTTGCGAGAAAATATTCTACTCCCTCTTCCCCCCATCTCGAGTCCAAAATCTCTGTGACCTGGTTGATGGGTTCCCTTCTTGGCGACTCCCTCCTTGGGGGGATCTCCCTATACTGGTCTGGTGCCGTGCCCTGCGCCTGAAATCGGTGAGGTGCTTTGTAGGGCGTGAGCACCGACCTATGGAATACTGGGTGCATTCTGGATCCTTCCGGAAGTGTCAACCGGAAGGCCACCGGATTGATCTGTGCCTCAACTAGGTAAGGTCCTAGCTGCTTATGTCCGAGTTTCTTCTTAGCTAAGGATCTGGTCGGCACTGCGTGGGCCGCTAACCACACCCAGTCTCCCACCTGTATGTCTTCACCAACCCTCCTGTGCTTGTCAGCCTGCAATTTGTATGCGTGCTTTGCAAGCTCTAACTGCCTCCTAAGCTGCTCGTGGACTTCCTGCAATTCCGCCGCCAAGACTTCCGCTGCCTGTGGCTCCCCCTCCCCCAGTCTCTCTAATCCCGGGAAGGTTCTGGGATGCCTCCCGTTGTTGGCGAAGAACGGCGTCACCCCTGTGGACACGTGCTTCGTGTTGTTGTAAGCGAACTCAGCGAGCGGCAGGTAGTCCACCCATGTCGTCGGCTGTTGATTTGCATAGCATCTCAGGTACTGCTGCATGATGGCGTTGACGCGCTCCGCTTGTCCGTTGGTCTGCGGGTGTCTCGCCGACGCTAGGTTGATCTTGACGTTCAGGAAACCCATCAGCTTCTGCCAGAAGCTCGAAATGAACTGGCGCCCCCTGTCGGACAAGATAGACCGTGGCAGTCCGTGCACCCTGAAGACGTGGTCTATGAACAGTTTGGCGGTCTGTTCTGCCGTGGCCACCTTCGCGCACGGAATGAAGTGGGCCATTTTAGTGAACATGTCCACCACCACTAGCACTGCCGTTTTACCCCTTGAGCTGGGTAAATCCGTGACAAAGTCCAGGGCCACCCTCTCCCACGGTTCGCTCGGGGTCTGCAGCGGTTCGAGCAGTCCCGCCGGAGGTTTGTGCACTGACTTGGCCCTTTGGCAGGTGTCGCACCTCGAGACGTACTCCGCGACTTCCCCCCGCATCTTGGGCCACCAAAAATCTCTGGCAACTAGTTCTGCCGTCTTCTCCTTGCCAAAGTGCCCGGCGGTGGGTGCGTCGTGTAACTGCTGCAGTACTTTCGCCCGGAGGTCGTCTCCCGGTACATAGAGTGCTCCTCTGCGGATGAGCAATCCGTCTCGTACTTGGAACTCGTCGTCCTTCACCGTGCCCTTGTGCACCTCCTCCATCTTGGCTTGTGCGAAGGGGTCCTCCTGCAGTGCTCGACGGACCGCCTCCAAGTCCACGGTTGCTGAAGCGCACGCCCACGCTTTCGGAGCGAAAATGTGCTTGGCCGCTGCTGGTGCCGCCTCTTCGAGGTATTGTGGCTTTCTGGACAGTGCATCCGCCATGATGTTGTTGTCGCCTGGGATGTATTCTATCCTGAAGTCGAAATCCGCAAAAAATTCCGCCCATCTGATGTGCCGCTGGTTCAGGAACCTTGCCGTGCGCCAATACTCCAGGTTCTTATGATCCGTGCGAACCTGCACTGTGTGTTTGGCCCCGACGAGGAAGTGCCGCCACGCCTTGAATGCTGCATGAATGGCCAGCAACTCCCTGTCCCAGATGGTGTAGTTCTGCTCCGACTTGCTGAGCTTCCTAGAGTAGAAGGCACACGGTCTCCAGTCCCCATGCGGGTCCTCCTGCAATAGTACGGCGCCCACGGCTCTGTCTGAGGCGTCTGTTTCAACCCTCATCGGTTTGCTGGGATTCACATGCAGTAGCTGCCCTTCGGACGAGAAGAGACGCTTAAGGTTCTGAAAGGACTGCTCCGCTTGCTCCGTCCAGATGAACTTCTTCTTAGAGCTGAGCGTGTCGGTAATGGCCGCCGTCTGCATCGCGAACCCCTTGATGAACTTGCGGTAAAAGTTGGCGAACCCCACAAACCGCTGGACCTCCTTCCGATTGCGCGGGCTCTTCCAGTCCAACACTGCGCGAACCTTGGCGCTGTCCATGGCAAGCCCCTTGTCCGACAGCTTGTAGCCCAGGAAATCCACCTCCTTCCTGTCGAACTGGCACTTCTCCAGCTTGGCATACAGCCGATGCTCCTGCAGTCTCTGCAGAACTTCCTTGACGTCACCTTCGTGGGTCTCCTCAGATTCTGAGAATATCAGGATGTCGTCCAAGAAGCAGACGCATGTCTTGTAGAGGAGACCCGCCAGGACGTGATGCATGAAGGCTTGAAAACAGTGGGCGCCATTTTGTAAACCGAAGGGCATAACTCTGTATTCATATGTGCCCAGGGGCGTGAACATGGCAGTCTTCCACTCGTCTCCTTCCCGTATGCGAATCAGGTTGTACGCCCCTCGCAGATCCAATTTTGTAAAAACGCGTCCTTTCCTCACCGTTGCCAGCAGGTCATCTATCTTGGGCATGGGAAAGGCCGTGGGCTTGGTCTTGGCATTTAAGAGCCTGAAATCAACTACAAGCCTCTTTTGGGGCGTGTCCCTTTTCTTCACAAAGAATACAGGACTGCCCCCCGCTGCCTTCGACTCCCGGATGAAACCGCGCTTCAAGTTGAGGTCTATGAACTCCTTGAGCTCCTGCAGCTCGTCCTCAGACATGGAATACAGTTTCCCGGCTGGCAGCGTCGCTCCTGGCAGGAGGTCAATCTTGCAGTCATAGGACCTGTGGGGAGGCAGCTTGTCCGCTTCCTTCTCGCAGAAAACCTCCAAAAACGCTGCGTACTTGCGCGGCACTGCTTGCAGCGTGCCTAATTGTAGCTGCGGGTCGTCCCCTCCTTCTTCCGGGCTAGGAAGGATGCAATGTTCCGCGCAATAGGAGGAGCCGAAGGTCAGTTGGCGCTGGTACCACGCCAATGCTGGGCTGTGCCTGTGCAGCCAACTCATGCCCAGGACTACAGGCGTGTCCGACAGGTGGGTGACATTAAAGCTGATGACTTCTCGGTGATTTCCAATCCGCATCACCATTGGTTGCGTTTGTTGCACCACCTGCCCCCCTAACAAGTCTCTGCCATCCACCGTGACAACGTTCAGGGGCAGTGTGGCTGGTAGCAGTGGTATATTGTGCTGCTGAATGAATTCCAGTCCTATAAAGTCAGCGTTACTGCCGGAGTCAATGGTGATCGGCACCTCCACAGTGCGTCCATTGGGCAGTTGGAGAGACGCTGTAAGCTGCACCACTGGTTTGGGTGGGAGGGGGTCTGTGGGTTGCAAAAGTGCTGGGGATTGTTTCATTGACTTGTCTGGCTGGACCCCAGTGCCTCTTCCTCCAGCCAGACTCCGTCGTTTAACTGTTGCTGCGTTTTCAATTGAGCTGCTTCTGCGACTGTTGCCGAGGCTGCAGTGTGCTTGTGGAGCCTCTGGGGACACTCTTTCGCCATGTGTTGAGCACTGTCGCAGATGTAGCACTTCCTGTTCCCTCTAGGAGGCTTCGTTTTGGCTGCTCCCGGTGTTAGGGCTCTGTTAGCTGACTGAGCCCTGGCACCTCCGATCTCCATCGGCTCTTCTCCCCCTCCCTGCGAGGGTGTGGAGTGCGCACGCGCTGCTTCTCTGGGAAAGAAGGGAGGTGCTCTGGCTGGTGCCCTTCCCCAACGCCCTTCTTCCCTGTTCCAAGGACGTTCTTCCAGATGCACCCCGATTTCCAGAGCCCTCTGGACTACTTGCTGGGTGCTCCTTGGTCTCTCCCCCCTTCCAATCTCTGCTTTTACATCTGCATTCAACCCCTCCCAAAAGAGGTCTCTGACTGGCGCAGAATCTTTTTCCCACCCCAGGGCATGAACCAATCCGAAAAAGCGTGTATGGTACTGCCTCACGCTGGCTTTGCCTTGTTTAAGTCCATGTATGTCCCTCCTGGCAATATCGACGTCTACCTTTGATAAAAAACATGAGTCCATTGCTTTAATAAAAGCCTTCGCATCTTGGAGCGCTGGATCATTGTCCCTCCATAGATTCCTCAGCCACGTTTTGGCTTCCCCATGCAAATGGGACAAGATAAACCCCACTTTCTCTCTCTCATCTCTAAAGTCTTTGTCAAGTAGATCCAGCGCAAACAGCAGGTCTGCTCTGAAGTTGGGGTACTGCTGCAAACTCCCGTCGAAATGCGATACAAGGCTGCCTCCCCTTCTCCCCAAGCCAATGCCTTCTGCCTTGGATCCCGTTTGCCCCTGTTTAGAAAGCACGTCCAACCTGACCTGGAGATCCCGGCAGGAGGTAACCATTTCCTCCTCTCTCTTCCTGGATGCAATTACCTCCGTGCTGAGTTGTGTCACCGCTTCTTGCAGGGCTTTTATCTGCTCTTCCGTCGTCATCTTGCCTGAGTTTTGTGAGCTCTGTAAGCACCCCTCCTCTGCCCTCGCTGCGTCGACTCACGTGGCGAGGTTCTTGGTGCCAAAACTTTAAAAAGGAGACAGAGCTTACTGTCGGAGCTGGCTCCGGGTCCCAGCTCACCAAGGACCAACGCTAGCCGATAGTACAGAATCAAAGTCTTTATTGAAGAATAGTCTCCATTTACAAGTCTCAGCGTCCCAGCTCTACGTCTGGACTTTAGACCGGCGAAGCTCTGTCTGGGTCTCCGCCCCCTGTGCACCAGTTTAAGACTCTAATCTTACTCCACCTCTTCCTTCTCTCTCTCTTCCTCTGGGTCTTACTACCCCCCGGGGTCTCATTCCTCCTGGACTCTTCTGACGCAGAGCTTGACCCCTCTGACTCCTCCCCCTCTCTTCGGCGGGCTTTAGGACCTGGCTCCCTACCCGGGCTGCCCACTTTGCCGCCCTCCTGTACATTTGAACTTGGCGCGCGCGCGCGTTTAACTTTCCGGATGACCGTTTCCTCGCTCCCTGACGAGGGTGTGGTCACTCCTGCCTCACGTTCTCCCTCTGCCTGCGCGCTCCCTGATCCCGATGCCTTGGACTCCTCCCCCCTACTGCACTCTGGGGGGGACGCTGGTCCGGATTTCCAGCTGCTACTCTCTGAGTCCCCTCTGGCCCCTTCTTCCCGAGGTGTCCCCCTGGGCACTCCCCTTGCCCTGACCATGGGGGCCCCTTTCTGTGAATCCTCCGAGTCACTGGAGAGACTCAGAGACCTCGGACTACTGTCGTCGCTGACATTTCCTTCAGACTCCTCCCCCTCGCTCTCCGTTTCCTCCCTCTCCTGTGACTCTGCTCCTGAACCCCTGACAGCTGCTATATCTGTATTGTCCCTGTTATACCCAACTGTAAATTCAAATGTATTCCTATCATGTTTTATGACTTCCCTGATATTGTATGTGAGCTGAAACTGGTCTGTAACCGAAATAATAAAAATATTATTATTATTATTTCTGTTAGGTATTGCAGGGCAAGACTTGCCAAAAGGATGTAAAAAACTATTTATGTATGCCACAATGGCGGCTAGGATGTTAGATGGAAGGACAACAAGATACCAACGAAAGAAGAAAGGCAAGAAAAGCTGATGGAATATGCTGGAGTGGCGAAACTAACTGGAAAACTAAGAGACAAGGCCAATAAAGATTTTAAGAAGGACTGGGAACCGTTTATGTTATATCTAAAGAATTATTGTAAAGAAGTGGACTTACTAGCACTTCTTTAAACACTTACAATTAAGAAAAAGTGTAAAAAATTAAGATGTAATAATGGGAAAATAACAAAGGTTAAGATGCAATGTGGAGATATGGTATAAAATTGTTTGTTATTGTTATAATTGATCAGACTATAATTATAATTATTATTATTTTATATATTAGATTCTTCTTCTTCTTCTTCTTCTTCTTCTTCTTCTTCTTCTTCTTCTTCTTCTTCTTTTAAAAGCCAGGCAGTGTCTGCGGGTCTCAAACCGCTGGAAGCGATTAGGGGATCTAAGCAATTGCTTTGGTCGATGGAACCGCTGGGCTGAGCTGGCTCATAAAAAATATTTTTTAAGTAAAACAAACAAACTGCCCACCCCCAGCAAAAAAAATGTTTCTGGGAGTCCCAAATGCCACCATCCCCGGTCTGCGTTGCCAATGAACTTGGCCCCGTAGCCGTGCAGATCTCTGAGCAGAGGCGTCACATGCTGAGAAGGCCTCATTACTGTCAGCAATCGGGTTGCAGCATTCTGCACTCAATGCAGCCTGTGGATCAAGCGCAAGGGAAGCCCCGTGTAGAGCACATTGCAGTAACGCAGCAGAACTCGGCGCAACGGCAGAGCACCTCCCCTCCGATATTTCATTGTGCGACTTCGCCGCAAGTCTGTTGCTGTTTTGCAGATCCGTTATGGTCGGGGAATAACATGTCACGAGGTCGGGGACGGGACCACTGCGGAACCAGGCTGGGAACTCCATTTGGCGTGCAGAAAAAGGGAGCCTTATCAGTGGCGTAGCGTGGGTTGTCAGCACCCGGGGCAAGGCAAGTAATTTGCGCCCCCCCCGCTGCACTGTCCCTCCCCCAGATAGTCCCTCGCTCTCTCTCCGCACCGCACCGCACGCCTGGCACCCTCCCCTCCACAGTGGGCGGCGACCCAGCGGCTCGGATTGGATTCACACAGCCAGCACTGCAGTGAGAGAGAGAGAGTGAGCCAGGTAGGGGCAGAGAGCTGCGAGTGCGAGCGCGCCCCTCCCAGATGTTGCGCCCGGTGCAGCAGGCCCCCCCTGCACCCCCCACGCTACGCCACTGAGCCTTATTCCAGTACAGCCTTCCCCAAGCTAATGTGGCGAGAGGAGGAGTCTAGTAAATTCACCAATTAATTAATTACAGTCATATCTTGGGATGAATACGCTTCAGGTTGAACGTTTTCGGGTTGCGCTCCGCAGCGACCCGGAAGTAACGGAACGCGTTACTTCTGGGTTTTGCTGCTTGCGCAGACGCTCAAAATGATGTCACACACATGCCCGGAAGTAGCGAAACACGACCCGCGCACGCGCAGTCATGTCTTACGTTCCTTTCAGGACGCGAACGGGGCTCCGGAACGGATCCCGTTCGCATCCAGAGGTACCACTGTAAATCAAAGGGGCATGCAAATGTTACGAAACAAACAAACAAAAAAAATCCCTTCCCGCAGCCGAAAGCTCCCCTGTTCTGCTTGCAGATTTCAGTTGCAGAATTCAGAATTTCAGGCCAGAAGGAACAGTCCCGACAGATACGAGGGGATTGGGAAGCAGGGGACGGGACAGAGAAGCCACAAATTCCAAGAGGGAAGATGATAGATGATAGATTGATAGATAGATAGATAGATAGATAGATGATAGATAGATAAATAATTGTTATTGTTATTGATTGATTGATTGATTTATACCCCGCCCATCTGGCTGGGTTTCCCCAGCTACTCTGGGTGGCTCCCAATAGAACATTCAAAACATGATATATACATCAAACATTAAAAACTTCCCTAAACAGGGCTGCCTTCAGATGTTTTCTAAAAGTCAGGTAGTTATTTATTTCGAGTCTTTGTATGGCCACTCGAGGGCTGGACTCACCGGGATGAAAAGGACACAGCCCAGCAGGGTCCCGGTCAAGGCGGACTTGACAATTTCCTCGTAGCACTTGTTCTTTTCTCGGGCGCCTTTGATGAGGGCCGTGATGTAGAACGTGAGCTCCGTGATGGAGCCGAATGTGGCGTTGACTACGGCCCCCACCGCAAAGTTGCTCTGGGCTGAGATGCTGCAGGAGAAACGGAGAAGGTCTACGAGGTGAAGTCGCCGGCCCTTAGCATCATCAGAAGAGCCTTGGGGTCCCTCACAACTCAGCCATTCTACAAGGTGTGACCGGAAAGTTCGGTGAATGGCCCATAGCTGTCAACTGTCCCTTATTTGGCGGGAAACTCCCTTATCCCAGCGCCGTGTCCCACTGCTGTGCCTTATCGATGATGTCCCTTAAATTTCCCGGGTTTCAAAGGAAGCAGCTCATCTCCCCCCCTCCCTGCCGGCCAGGGAGGAGGGAGGCTCCAACTGGGTTGCTTGGCTGCGTTGCTCACCCAATATGGAGTCTAAGAACGACTGGGGGGGTGGAGCTTGCATGCCTTGTGCCGATCAAATCGGCCGCGTTGCCTGGGGACTCGCCTTTGCTCAGCGCTTCCCAGTGGAGAGGTGACGGTGGTTTCCCTTGCTGCATCCCCTTTGCCGGGTTGCTGTGCTGGGGGAACCACCGCTTGAGGCTTCGTTTGGCTGCTGGCTGGGCTTTCTGCCCTTGGGTCGGAGGGGCTCAGAAGTTGAACCTACCTGTGCTCTGAAAATCCCTTATTTTGGCTGCTGATCCCTTATTTTCAAGGCTGCTGGTCCCTTATTTTCAAGTTGACAGATATGGAATGGTCACAGAAATCGGACAGCGAGAAATACAGTCATACCTCGGGTTACAGACGCTTCAGGTTGCGTTTTTTCAGGTTATGGACGCTCCGAAACCCGGAAGTACCGGAACGGGTTACTTCCGGGTTTCAGAGGTCGCGCATGCGCAGAAGCGCTATATTGCGCTTCGCGCATGCGCAGAAGCACCGAATCACAATCCGCACATGCGCAGACACGCCACTGTGGGTTGTGAACATGCATCCTGCACGGATCATGTCGCAACCCGAGCGTCCAGTGTATTCGAACACACAATCGGCATCAGAAACGCACAAAATGTTCACAATTGTGTACAGAGATGAAGCTGTAACTCGAAAGACAGTGTGCGAGTGATTGAAGCGGTTTTGTGAAGGGCGGCAAACCATCGAAGATGACCCTCAGTCTGGCAGACCGTCGGTGAGCAGAACAGCAGCAAATGTCGATACGAAATTGTGAGTTTTTGATGAGGGATTGGTGTTTATCCGTCCAAATGATAGCAGAAGAATTGCATATTCCGTGTGAAATCGTTACTGAGTTGTCCCACCCTCCGTATTCTCCCAATCTGGCCCCACCGGATTTCTTTCTTTTTCCAAAACTGAATTCTGCACAGAAAGGGCACAGATTTCCCAACAATTCACACGTCCAAGCTGCTGTGATGAGGGAACTGAAAGCCGTACGAAAAGAGGACTTCTCCAGAAGTTTTCCAACGAACGTTGTCAACGGCGTGTTGTATCAGAGGGGTCTACTTTGAAGGCCTGTAAGGTTGTACGTTCGACTTGTTTCCCGCTTACCGATTTCTGTGGCCGTTCACCGAACTTTCCAGTCACGCCTTGTATGATCCCATGATTCTAGATCTCACGGTTAATTCTTTCTGAACGCCTCTTACCTGGCAATTGCCATGCCTATGTAGTATGAGAGGGGCATGATGGACAGCAGCGCCAAGGTGAACTTAACCACAGAGCTGGTGTAATGGTTGTGCTTATCCGCGTAGCCCAGAACTAGAGTCACAATAACCAAAGGGAGCAGATCTGACGAGAGGTATTGAAAGGAAAAAACACATGTGCGTATTTTCTTTTGAGCGGCATCAACGGCGCAGGAGGTTTCGCTGAGAAACAGCTGCCCAGAGTGGCAGGGAAACCCAGCCAGATGGGCGAGGTACAAATAATAAATTTATTATTATTATTATTATTATTACTATTCCTCCTGGGAAGATGAAGCTAAGGAGGTGCTAGGAATACAATGACCGTCTGAGGCTGAGCTTCAGTGTGCAAGCGTTGAATTAGACAGCGGAGCCAGAGTTTTGACACTCTCCCTATCAACGCTCCTGCTTTCACCAAAACAGGTTTCTAGGCCTTATGGAGGACATTAAAACTTCAAAACGTTGGGGCTGCACCTGGGGCCTGATCTGAGCCAAGGCTCCTCTGGAGGCCCGTTGCAAAGTCAAGAGTTCTCTTAAGCATGTGCAGAGTGTGCAACCTCTTTGTTTAAAGATGGGCAAGGAGGTTTTTCAGAACGGTTGACACGCTACGATCATCTTTATTGCCATTGTCCCATACAGAACAACGAAATTGAAAAAATCTACACCAGGCATTCAAAACCCAACTAGCCTGCTATCCCAGCTATCCCAACCTGGTTAGCACCTAAAAACTCTGATACCCCATAATTAAATACAATATACTCCCACAGAGACTACCTTACACTGCGTTTAAAACCAAAATCGCATTTGGGTAGAAACTGTTTCTCAGGCGGCTAGTCCTAATCTTGATAACCCTGGACCTTCTTCCAGAAGGCAGAAGCTGAAAGAGATCATTTCCGGGGTGCGCACTATCCTGCGCTATCTCTGCAGCTTTCTTATGGCACCTGGGAGCATAGATTTAATCCAAGGTGGGAAGAGTGCGCCCAATTATTCTCTCCGCAGTCTTCACAACCCTGGACAAGCAGCTGTGTTCAGCTCTGTCCAGGTTTTGCTCCTCAGCTCTCGCTACATCTGCAGAAGCCACTCCGCGCAGAAAACCCATCTGTTTTGCTTAAAAGATTCAGTCTGCTCAATTTTATTTTACTTTTTTTAAATGCAATGCAATTGAGGTTTATAAGTCAAGGAGGGGCACCACTGCATTCAAGAGATCCTACTCTGCTAAGAGAGACCCAGATCCACAGCTCTCGCACAAACCCCACTCCCAAGGAGGCAAAGCCCAAAGCAACAACACCGAAAGGATACTGACGGCAAATACATTGATCCCATCCACGGCGTATTTGTAGTAATAAGCGTTCACAGCCCGGTAGCAGCAAAGGAGCACTTCAGCGTCGAGGGGAACTTCTGTCTGCAGACGACAGAGCCAAGAGACCATCAGTTATAATAAATAAATAAATAAATAATAATAATAATAATAATAATAATAATTTATTATTTGTACCCCGCCCATCTGGCTGGGTTTCCCCAGACACTCTGGGTGGCTTCCACAGAGACCAAAAATACACTAAAATGTCACACATTAAAAACCTCCCTGAACAGGGCTGCCTTAAGATGTCTTCTGAATGTCAGGTAGTTTATCTCTTTGACATCTGACAGAAGGGCGTTCCACAGGGTGGGTGCCACTACCGAGAAGGCCCTCTGCATGGTTCCCTGTAGCTTTGCTTCTCGCAATGAGGGAACCGCCAGAAGGTCCTCGGAGCTGGACCTCAGTGTCCGGGCGGAACGATGGGGGTGGAGACGCTCCTTCAGGTCTACTGGACCGAGGCCTTTTAGGGCTTTAAAGGTCAACACCAACACTTTGAATTGAGCTCAGAAACGTACTTGGAGCCAGTGTAGGTCTTTCAGGACCGGTGTTATGTGGTCTTGGCGGCTGCTCCCAGTCACCAGTCTAGCTGCCGCATTCTGGATTAGTTGTAGTTTCTGGGTCACCTTCAAAGGTAGCCCTACGTAGAGCACATTGCAGTAGTCCAAGTGGGAGATAACCAGAGCATGCACCACTCTGGCAAGACAGTCAGTGGGCAGGGAGGGTCTCATCCTGCGTACTAGATGGAACTGGCAGATAGCTGCCCTGGACACAGAATTGATGCCAGTCAATGCACATTGCTGCTAAAATGGGTCAGCATCCTAAGGCCCATGGGCCACAGGCGGCCCATGGTGGTCGTTTAACCGGCGCATGGACCCCCACTGCCAGCTCAGTCAGCTCCCGTGCGCCGTGCTAAAGCAGGGCGGAGCAGAGCAGGGACTGCCTTCTGCGACGCTAGCCAGCTTCCCATTGGCTGCGGGAAGCTCCTGCAGCCCATGAGAAGCTGCGCACGCCTCCTCTGCGTCGAAAATAGCATTTGTGCATGCGTGCGCACACACGCCGGTCCACAGCGGCGTCTGCAGGAACGTGAACCGGCCCAAGCCACAAAAACGTTGCCGACACCTGTGCTAAAGCTTCAGTTCAGGGGTAGGGACTGTGTGAATTGTGTGTGTTTGCCCTGGGATGT
The DNA here is from genome assembly GCF_965153285.1 of Podarcis tiliguerta. NCBI lineage: Eukaryota > Metazoa > Chordata > Lepidosauria > Squamata > Lacertidae > Podarcis > Podarcis tiliguerta. The sequence continues at coordinate 69,243,164 of NC_139543.1, read as the reverse complement.
TATAACATAAAAAGATAAAGGGACCCCTGACCATTAGGTCCAGTTGCGGACGACTCTGGGGTTGCGGCGCTCATCTCACTTTACTGGCCGAGGGAGCCGGTGTACAGCTTCCGGGTCATGTGGCCAGCATGAGTAAGCCGCTTCTAGCGAACCAGAGCAGCGCACAGAAATGCCGTTTACCTTCCTGCCAGAGTGGTACCTACTTATCTACTTGCACTTTGACGTGCTTTCGAACTGCTAGGTTGGCAGGAGCAGGGACCGAGCAACGGGAGCTCAGCCCGTTGCGGGGATTCGAACCGCTGACCTTCTGATCGGCAAGTCCTAGGCTCTGTGGTTTAACCCACAGCGCCACCCGCTTTACAACATAAGCACAAACACAAAAAAGGCAGCTGGATCAGAGCAATAGCCCATACAGTCCAGCATCCTGTTCTCACAGGGGCCGAACCGAAGGGAAATAAGCAACAGGATCCAACTCTCTTCTTCTGGGGTTTCCTATAAGTGGGATCAAAAAGCATTGCCCTCTCCTCATCTGTGATCCTCTTTTAAATCCATCCCAGCTGGTGGTCATGCCTGTCTCCTGTGGCAGGGAGTTCTGCAGGTTAACAACGAACCGTGTGACGAAATATCTTTGTTTATTTGCTCGGATAATTCTCCAAAGTTCTACCCTTGCTCGCTTGACTTTGCGCTAAAAAGCCACAAGCCTTTCTCCACGGGGGGCCCGGCCCACTGCAACGTCCGCAGCCCCTGCCCTGCCAACACCTTTACCTTCCGCAGCCGCTGGACGTGGACCTGCTCCGGGGGCAAGAGGAGGACCTTGGTGACGGTGCGGCCGTTCATCTTGGCCACGGGGATGATGAAGACGAGGAGCCAGCAGACAAAGCAGATCAGCCCGTGGGCGAGAGAGAGGAGCGGGTAGCCCAAAAGGAGCCAGACGTAGGTGCTGGGACGCCGCTGGGGGAGAAATGGGGAATGGGACGGATCAGTCAGGGGGGAGAGCTTCCCCACGGCAGATCAAAAACACACAGGGGCCGAACCACAGAACTGTAGAGGTGAAAGGGACGCCAAGAGCCATCTAGTTCAGCCCTCACACATGACGGGAATCACAGCTAAAGACTCCTTGGCAGATGGGCACCAACCTCTGTTTCATTTTTTAAAATATAATTCTATTAAATTTTCCGTTTTACAATTTAGAATGCTCACCTAAACATCCTTAAAATATCAACGACGTCCCGTCTTCTCTTTCCACGGTTCATTTTACATATCATAAATCCCTGCATATTTTAGGTAAATTAAACCATTCAGCACAGTGGTACCTCGGGTTACAGACGCTTCAGGTTACAGACTCTGCTAACCCAGAAATAGCACCTTGGGTTAATAACTTTGCTTCAGGATGAGAACAGAAATAGCGTGGCGGCAGTGGGAGGCCCCATTAGCTAAAGTGGTGCTTCAGGTTGAGAACAGTTTCAGGTTAAGAACGGACCTCTGGAATGAATTAAGTTCTTAACCCGAGGTACCACTGTATTCCATTACTACATCCATCCAAACTTGTTTACACTGTTAAATTTAACTTAACGCTGCCAACGTTTTCAAATGTACAGTAGACCCTCAGGTTACGTTACTCTCGAGTCATATAAACTTTGGGTTGCGAAAGTGGCAAACCCAGAAGTATTTTTCTGGGTTTCCCCACTTGCAAAGAAACGCTCTATTGCGCCGCGCACGTGCGCAAAAGCGGCGCCTCTGGATAAGGATTTTTCAGGGTGCGCACGGACCCCCGGAACGAATTAAATTCATATCCAGAGGCTCCACTTTAAACAATCCCCCCCCCCATATATTCAACAAACGTTTTCCAATCTTCTTTAAACGTACGTTCTTCTTGTTCTCTTATTCTATACGTTAAGTCTGCAAGCTGTGAATATTCCGTCAGCTTCAGTTGCCATTCTTCTTTAATTGGGACCTCGCTCGTTTTCTCCAACCTCTGTTTTAAAACCTCCAGTGGGCCAGTGGGGGGGAGTCTGCCCCCTCTCCTTTAAGGATTCTTGAGCTGTGATTCCTACATTCCAGGGGGCTGAAATAGATGGCCTTTGGGGGTCCCTTCAAACTCTACAATTCTAGGAAGGCAGCACCCTACCTTACCCAGTGCGCTGCACTGTCCTCGCAAGCCGACTCCTGCCGGGAGACGAGGGGAGTGGTCTCCTTCACCTCGTTCACTTCTGCGATGGCGTCGTATTTGCTGAACTTCATGTTGCAGTTCCGGTGGTAAGTTTTCGTCTGCGAGATGCAGGGGTTGAGAAAGAAGTCAGGGGAGGGAAAGAGCGCTTCCCAAATCAAAGCCCAAGACATTATTTTTACTGCCGGAACCGGTTTGCAAAAAATGTGTACATTAGGCAAAATATTATAATAATAAAATAACAACGACAACAATAGATTATGAATCACCTTTCACCTTACAGTCATACCTCGGGTTACAGACGCTTCAGGTTGTGTTTTTTCGGGTTACGGATGCGCTGAAACCCAGAAGTACCAGAATGGGTTACTTCCGGGTTTTGAGGTTGCACATGCGCAGAAGCACTAAATCACACTTTGCGGCTGCCAGCTTCTGTTCGGGTCTCCTACCTTTTGAATGACTTTCCCAAACGGCCAGAGGAAATATCCCGCAAGTTTCCAACACAGCTTACCTGTGGAGGGGAGAAAGACAGGTGAGGTCCCGGAGCAAAGAAGGTAGGTGGGATAGGGCAAAGCGTTGAGCTGCCCCTTTCTGTAGGCTGGGGCAAGATCCATTAGGCAAATGGGGCACTGCCCCACCAACCTCGGTCCTCTGCCTTCAGCCAGCCCCCCCAAGCCCCCCCCACTTTCCTTTTTAATTTAAACCAGCTCAGGGGGTGGTTCTTGTTGCCATCTTCCTCTTCTCCTTAAATCTCAGGGCTGCCCCTTGCAGAATGCGTCAAGGAAGAGGACAGGGACAAAAATCAGAATTTGCTGGGGGGCCCTGGAGCTCCAACTGTCATGACCCGCCCCCCTTTCTCAACCAGCAATGTGGTCTCGGTAACCCTTTGACATTCTTCACTGGGGTTGCCCCACAAGGGATCAGCACATTTATTTTTCAAAAAAATTAACAACTACATCTCAGATTTTGATTAAAATGGCTGTACAGTCATACCTTGGGTTACAGACGCTTTGGGTTGCGCGATTTCGGGTTGCACAAGGCACCAAACCCGGAAGTACTGGAACAGGTTACTTCCCGGTTTTGGCGCTTGCGCATAAGCGCTAAATCATGCTTTGTGCATGCGCAGAAGCGCTGAATCGCAACCCATGCGTGCGCTGCGGGTTGCGAACGTGCCTCCCGCACGGATCACGTTCGCAACCTGAGGATCCACTGTACTGAATTATCTCATGTGCCGAAGTCACTGGGTTGAATAAAAACGTCCTGTGTTTTATAGTTTTTGAGTTATGGGGTGGGATGAAAATGTGGGGAATGTTCTAGACATGCAGGATGCATCCTAGAATGATGAAATGAAACTGAGAAAAGACCACAGTCGATAGAATCTTTCAGCTGAAACACCTACTACGCGAAGCACATTTTACAAAAAATTCCGACAATCTCAAACTCCGGGACTGTCGGAATTTATACCACCAAAAATTAATCTGTTTGAGTCGTGTGATTCAAATTGGGTCGACCAGGCAGTTCAGCTTGATTTGTTTCACGGCAGATCTTAAAAAGCAGAGACATCACCTTGCCAACAAAGGTCCGTACAGTTCAAGCTCTGGTTTCCCCAGTAGTGATGTATGGAAGTGAGAGCTGGACCATAAAGAAGGCTGATCGCCAAAGAATGGATGCTTTTGAATTCTGGTGCTGGAGGAGACTCTTGAGAGTCCCATGGACTGCAAGAAGATCAAACCTCTCCATTCTGAAGGAAATCAGCCCTGAGTGCTCACTGGAAGGACAGATCCTGAAGCTGAGGCTCCAAGACTTTGGCCACCTCATGAGAAGAGAAGACTCCCTGGAAAAGACCCTGATGTTAGAAAGATGGAGGGCACAAGGAGAAGGGGACGACGGAGGACGAGATGGTGGGACAGTGTTCTCGAAGAGACCAGCATGAGTTTGACCAAACTGCGGGAGGCAGTGGAAGACAGGAGTGCCTGGCGTGCCCTGGTCCAGGGGGTCACGAAGAGTCGGACACAACTAAACAACAAGATCTGTCCCTGACCGGGTGCTCTGCCTTCCATACTACAACTCCCAACAGCCACTAGCCGCCACTGGCAAGATCCCATCTGGGATAATGGGTGTGGTGTGTATGCGAGCCTCAGTCCTTTCTTCGCAGCAAGAAAATCAGCTACATCACATTAGGTTAGCCTGACTATTCCCAGCCACTAAGGCGAAAATTAGGCTACTAGTCACATTAGCTCTGGCTTTCTGGGGCAGATTTCCTTTTTTAAAAAATTACCTATTTCATAAAATGTATGTACTTCTTGATAGATATTTTTTAAATTAAAAAAAAAAACCTCGAAGCTGTTTAGAAAAAGAATAAAAGAATACAGTCATGCCTCGTGTTGCGTTAGGTTCATGTTGCGTCTTTTCGGCTTGCGAACACAGCTAACCCAGAAGTGTATAATTCCGGATTTCGCCTTGCGCACACGCACAGAAGCGTTCTTTGCGCTTTGCACATGCGCAGAAGCGCTCAATCGCGCTCCGTGCTTGCGCAGAAGCGCCGCTCTAGTTGCAGTCTTTCCAGGGTGCGAACGGCACCCCAGAACAGATCGTGTCCGCAACGAGAGGTACCACTGTACAATCATTGGCCAAAATGTTAAAATATTCAAACCGGTTAAAACAGACATCAACATCCAACGTATGTGCCTGCTTTGTATCAATTGGCAGGTAGTTCCAAAGTCCAAACGCTTCCCCTCTAGACAACTGAGATCTTACAAACATACCTGTCCTGAATTTTCCACTCATCCATTGCTTTTGCCTCTTCAGTCCCTCCTTCCTCCCCGAAACTGAATCTTGAACATGAGCGCAGCCGCAACTGCTTTTCGTATGCTCTGAGATTCCTGGGGTTGGACTAGATGACCCTGGGGTCCCAATTCTACAATTCTGTGCTAAGGCCCCTGTACTCACCGTAGGGCACCCCCACGATGGTGAGGAACATCAGTATGGAGACCAGGACGTAGAGCAAGGACAGCCACCATCCGAAACAGAGGAGGTAGAAAAGATTCCCACATGTCAGCATAGAGCCTAGGTAGAAGATTCGTTTTTTAAAACACACAAAGTCTATCCCAGACTCGGATTTCCCACGTCCCCTTCCTTCAGACACAGAGGACTTTGGAAGGTAAGGCATCAAGGACGCCCAGGAGAGAGGAGGGGGCCTTAAACAAAAAGTCTTTTTATCCAACTTAAATCGCTAGTCGTAAATGAGAAAACCGCTGGAAACGATAACCTTCCACCGTTAACTTTCCCCTTGTTTTAATTTTACAACCTTCTTGACTCCACTCTAATAACTCTTGATAATTTAGCGGTTTCTCTTTGCCAACCTCCTCTTCTCTACGAAAAGCTTCTTGTGGCAAAATCCATTCGGGTGTCTTTGGACATAATCTAGGTTCATATCTGTTCCAAATTCTTAATCAGATGGTTTTGGAAATCCACATCAGCTTTGACTTTACCGCTCCACAAATATCCACACCATTCAAACCTTAAATCATGTGCTTCTGAGTTCTGGAGTCTCTTATTTCTCAGTGTCACCCCCCCCCCCTTCATCCACACCAAACAAGAAGCCAAAAAATACAATTTCAGGTCAGGTAAATCCAACCCTCCCCTTTCCTTTGAACCCTGCAATTTTGACTCTCGGTCACCCCCCCCCCACCCGCCATAGAATTTTAGATAAATATTTTTGCCATTGTTGAAACGGTGAATCATTAGTTGAAATAGGTATTATTTGAAACAAAAACACCATTCTAGACAGAACATTCATCTTTATCACTGAGATTCTACCCAACAACGATAATTTTAGAATCTGCCATCTTGACGTTTCTTTTTTTGATTTCGGCCCGTGTCTTAACATAGCTATTTTGAAACAACATACAATTCGCACCTATCATAGTAATACCCAAGTATTTTAATTCTTTTTGATTTGGAAACCCTGCTATCTCCATCAAAACCTTCTGATCTTCTGTTGTCATGTTCTTTGTTAATATTTTTGTTTTCTGGTCATTAACCTTAAAGCCTGCTAACATACCAAAATCATTTACTTTGTTCATAAGAATCTCCCTGCAGCAAATTTCCCAGAACTGATATCAGCAAAGGCCCATAACTTTTTTTTTCCAATCTTTATTCCCATAATTCTCACATTTTGTCTAATGTCTCTAAGCAAGACTTCCAAGACCAGAATGAAAGCTAATGGGGTCAAAGGACATTTTTGCTTTGTCCCCTTCGGTTATCTCACAGGGTTTGGTCAATTTCCCATTAACAAATATCTGGGCTGTCTGTGATTTGTAAATCATTTTTACCCATTTTAATAAAGTTATCTCCAAAGTTCGTTTCTTGCAGTGCTTTAAACAAAAATACCCAATTCACCTTGTCAAAGGCTTTTTCTGCATCCAAAAAAATCAAAGCAGCTCGTTTCTTGTGGCAATTCAGATATTCCAAAGCATCCAATATATTTCTGACATTATCTCTTAACTGTCTTTTAGGCAGGAATCCACAGTGATCATGATGAATTGAATCTTTTTTAACCTTTCTGACAAAATCGATGTAAGTAACTTATAATAATTGTTCAGTAAAGAAATCAGTCGATGGTTTTTCATCAGAGTCGAGTCCTGAGCCTCCTTCGTTTATAAGTGTAATGTTGGTCTCTCTCTGACTATCGGGAAACTTACCGCTCTGTAAAATATTGTTCATTGTCCATTGAAAGGGTTGTAAAAGTACATCTTCAAAAGACTTATGGTAAGAAGCCAACAGTCCTTCTGGCCCAGTACCTTTCCTTTCTGAATTTTTTTGATGGCATCGCACAATTCTTGAACAGTTAAAGGGTTACAGGATCATTCATTATTTGTCTTTGAGAGTCTGAATCTTTGGTAAATGCTGTCTCTGTAAGTATTCATCTGGTTTTTTTTTAAGAAAAAAGAGATTACTTGACCTTTAATCAACTTAGAATAATACAGTGGTACCTCTGGTTAAGTACTTAATTCGTTCTGGAGGTCTGTACTTAACCTGAAACAGTTCTTAACCTGAAACACCACTCTAGCTAATGGGGCCTCCTGCTGCTGCTGCGCCGCCGCTGCACGATTTCTGTTCTCATCCTGAAGCAAACTTCTTAACCTGAAGCACAACTTCTGGGTTAGCAGAGTCTGTAACCTGAAGTGTATGTAACCTGAAGCGTATGTAACCCGAGGTACCACTCTACTGGTGAAATGCTTCTTTCATATTTGGCTTATCTGTTATTACAGCAATTGTAATTCTGGGGGCAGAATAGGGTCTTCAAGGCAACTCTCAGCACGAACAGTTCCCAGGGTTCTTTGGGGGAAACCACGACTATTTAAAGTTGAAGGATACTACTTTTAACTATATGATGCAGGCAGAGATCTTTTTGGGTTGATGCAGGTCAGTGGAATTTTCCAGTGCTGGCCCTCAAATAATTAAAACCCTCCAGATAACATTTGCCTGGTGCCTAACTCATGTTTGAGGATTTCAACTAAGCACTAGGAAGAGCTTCGTAGCAGTTTGGCGGAAGAGGTTGCCTTGGAACGAGGTGGACTCTTCATCAGTCAAGGTTTTGAAGAAGGCTGGACGGCCAGCCTATGAGGGTAGCTGTAGCTGTGGATTCTCTGCATTGGCAGAGGGGCAGAGTGGATGATATTTGGACTAACAGCTGTCCATGGCGGCACAGGTCAATTCTGTGTCCAGGGCAGCTGTCTACCAGCTCCATCTGGTACGCAGGCTGAGACCCTTCCTGCCCACAGACCGTCTCGCCAGAGTGGTGCATGCTCTAGTTATCTCCTGCTTGGATTACTGCAATGAGCTCTCCATCTGGCTACCTTTGAAGGTGACCCGGAAACTACAATTAATCCAGAATGCGGCAGCTAGACCGGTGACTGGAAGCGGCCGCTGAGATCACATAACACCATTCCTGAAAGACCTACATTGGCTCCCAGTACGTTTGCAAGCACAATTCAAAGTGTTGGCGCTGATCTTGAAAGGCCTAAACAGCCTCGGTCCGGTATACCTGAAGAAGCGTCTCCACCCCCATCGTTCTGTCCGGACACTGAGGTCCAGCTCCGAGGGCCTTCTGGTGGTTCCCTCAGTGCGAGAAGCCAAGTTACAGGGAACCAGGCAGAGGGCCTTCTTGGTGGTGGCACCCGCCCTGTGGAACGCCCTCCCACCAGATGTCAAAGAGAACAACTACCACCAGACTTTTAGAAGACATCTGAAGGCAGCCCTGTTTAGGGAAGCTTTTAATGTTTGATGCATTACTGTATTTTAATATTTTGTTGAAAGCCACCCAGAGTGGCTGGGGAAGCCCAGCCAGATGGGCGGGGTATAAATATTGTTGTTGTTGTTGTTGCACCTTCACAATTCTTCTAGTATTTGACATCTTTCAATAGAGTTTTATATGCACTTTTTTCCACTTATTTTTAAATGGGGTCGTTTAATGGATAAAGTGGGGTAAAGGTTTCATCAAACAAGTCTGCCCTTCAGCAAGATACAGGAGGTTTGGTCTCTTAAAAAGAACAACAGTAGGAAACTAACCGTGTATTTATTTATATTTTTTACCTGCAGGGCTTTTAATTATGTTCAGGTCAGAGTACAGCTCCTTGACGATTTCCGAGCGGTCTTCCCAGGGCCTGGCTGTCACGTGGCTCTTCCATTTCTTAAAGCCAAACTGCAAGAGGGAGAAAGAGGTCGTCGGTTACCGGGGCATCTATTAAAGCTACTTAAAGCTCCGTTAGGGAGGCGGGTGGCGCTGTGGGTTAAACCACAGAGCCTAGGACTTGCCGGTCAGAAGGTTGGCGGTTCGAATCCCCACGACGGGGTGAGCTCCCGTTGCTCGGTCCCTGCTCCTGCCAACCTAGCAGTTCGAAAGCACACCAGCGCAAGTAGATAAATAGATACCACTTCGGCGGGAAGGTAAACGTCGTTTCCGTGCGCTGCTCTGGTTCTCCAGAAGCGGCTTAGTCATGCTGGCCACATGAGCCGGAAGCTGTACGCCAGCTGCCTCGGTCAGTAAAGCGAGATGAGCGCTGCAACCCCAGAGTCGTCCGCAACTGGACCTAATGTTCAGGGGTCCCTTTACCTTTACCTTTTATAGCTACGTTGCATCACCAAGCCATTTCTGGGAACCAAAGTTCTAGGAGAGAGATTCTAGGTTCTCAAACTACAATTTTGGGGACTCTTGAGCGGGGAAGCCATGGCTGGTTCCCATAAATGTCTGCAGGAAGGAAAAGGGAGATACTGCCCAGTGCCCCGGTTGATGAATCGTGATCTCGAGAACCCTGGCTTAATTTTTTTCAAATAAAGAGTTACGTTTCTAGCATTTGTAGAAGCCAAGATATGAGGCAAGCGAGGGAAACTAACCTGCTCCACCCCCCGAAACTCATTTATTTATTTATTTAAAAATATTTATGCACCACTGTATCACAGAAATATATCACCATTGTTTACAACAGCGTAAAAGATTAAAAACAAGTTAAAAGCAAAAGCAAAAGCAAACAGCAGTAAGACCACTGTGGGGTGTGCAGTCTTAACTGCCTATGTAGGCCTTGAGAAACAGAAAAGGTTTCAGCGGGCGTTTAAAAGTTGGCACAGACGGCGTCTGCTGAATCTCCAGTGGCAGAGAGTTCCACAGGACCGGGCCAGAGACGCTAAAGGCCCAGATTCTTGTTGTTGTTGTTGTTGTCAAACGAGCCTCACCAATGTAGGGGAGACAATTCCTGCAGATAATCAGGCTAGGATATAAGGTTTCTGGCGGTCTCTGAATTAATACATGAAACTTGAATCCAGCTGGGTAGCAGATGGTCAGTCAATGCAGCTGTTTTAACAATCATGTCAGCTGTTCTCAACAAGAAGCTCCCGTCAGCAATTTGGACGCAGCATTCTGCACCAGCTGGAGCGTCTGAACCAGACCCAAGGGCAGCCCCACATAGAGTGCATTGCAGTAATCCAGCCTCAAAGTTACCAGGTGCCTGAGCTGAGAGTTCCCCACTGCTAACCTACAGAATCCAAAAACTCAATTATCTGGGTCTCTGGTCCCTCTCAGTTTTCGCCTTACTTAAACTGCACCCCATTGTTCTCAATGTACTCAAACTGGCCCCTGGACCACTCAGCAGACTTGGGTGGGGCCTGCAGGAAAGAGCAGAAAACCAAAAACCTACCCCACTGTGCAGAAAAGTGAGGTCATTTTAGTCCATGTTTGTATCTTAGTCCATGTTTGTCCAGCAGATCCATGTGGTAAGCAGGCTGAGACCCCACCTGTCTCGCCAGAGTGGTGCATGCTATGGTTACCTCCCGCTTGGACCACTGCAATGCTCTCTACGTGAGGCTACCTTTGAAGGTGACTCAGAAACTACAACTAATCCAGAATGTGGCAGCTAGACTGGTGACTGGGAGTGGCAGCCGAGACCATATAACACCGGTCCCGAAAGACCTACATTGGCTCCCAGTACGTTTCTGAGCTCAATTCAAAGTGTTGGTGCTGACCTTTAAAGCCCTAAACGGCCTCGGCCCAGTAGACCTGAAGGAGCGTCTCCACCCCCATCATTCAGCTAAGCAATTTTTTAAACAGCAGTACAGAATTCGGAGAAGTGAACATCATTTCAAATGGCCTTGGTCCTGTATACCTGAAGGAGCGTCTCCACCCCCATCGTTCTGCCCGGACACTGAGGTCCAGCTCCGAGGGTCTTCTGGCGGTTCCCTCACTGCGAGAAGCCAAGCTACAGGGAACCAGGCACAGGGCCTTCTCGGTGGTGGCACCCGCCCTGTGGAACGCCCTCCCACCAGATGTCAAGGGAAAAAACAACTACAGTCAGACTTCGGGTTGAATGTGCTTCAGGTTGAGCGTTTTCAAGTTATGCTCCGTGGCATAACGGAGTGCGTTACTTCCAGGTTTCGCCACTCATGCAGACGCTCAAAATGACGTCGCACGCATGCGCGGAAGTGGCAAAATGTGGCCTGCAGACGTGTCTTACGTTCTATTCAGGATGCGAACGGGGCTCCGGAACGGATTCTGTTCACATCCTGAGGTACCACTGTCTTTGACTTTTAGTAGACATCTGAAGGCAGCCCTGTATTGGGAAGTATTTAATGTCTAATTGGGAAGTTTTAGCATTTTTTATATGTGCTGTAAGATGGGCAGGGGTATGAATAATAAAATTATTATTATTATTATTATTATTATTATTATTATTATTATGCTGTTGCCATTTCCCCTCAACCTTCCTGCTTGATCATTATGCAAACCACCTTGAGGATTGCTGCTGCTGTTGCTGTTTGCAACAAAGCGGTGTATATATTTTGAGAAATAAATTAATAAGAAGAGCTTGGGGGATCGTACGGCGACAATGGCAACAATGGCAGCCCTGTTTAGGGAAGCTTTTAATGTTTGATGTATCACAGTATTTTAATATTCTTTTGGAAGCCGCCCAGAGTGGCTGGGGAAGCCCAGCCAGATGGGCGGGGTATAAATAATAAATTATTATTATTATTATTATTATTATTATTATTATTATTGACATTTTGCCGCTGGAGGCGAAACAAAAAATGCCACCCCCCTCAACTTCTCCTCTTTTTCTGCAGCCCTCCCCCCCCCCATGCAAGCTGAAGGCGACAGAGGGAGAAAAAGGAGGCTAGAGAGAAGGGGGGAACCAGCAGTGTGGTCCCTGGACACTGGATCTGCCGCCTGAGGCAACTGCCAAACCTCACCTCGCGGTTGTGCCGGCTCTACGATACGATCATCTTTATTGCCATTGTCCCATACAGAACAACAAAATTGAAAAATCTACCTAAGACATTCAAAACCCAACTAGCCTGCTATCCCAGCCTGGTTAACCCCCTAAGAAACTCTGATACATCATAATTAAATACAATATACTCCCACAGAGACTACCTTACACTGCGTTTAAAACCAAAATCGCATTTGGGTAGAAACTGTTTCTCAGGCGGCTAGTCCTAGTCTTTATAACCCTGGACCTTCTTCCAGAAGGCAGAAGCTGAAAGAGATCATTTCCGGGGTGCGCACTATCCTGCACTATCTCTGCAGCTTTCTTATGGCACCTGGAAGCATAGATTTGATCCAAGCTGGGAAGAATGCACCCAGTTATTCTCTCCACAGTCTTGACAACCCTGGACAGCATTGTTTTTCCCAAACCACACACAGAGAACGTAAGTTAATATGCTCTCCACAGTACAATGGTAAAATGCCATCAACAGGTCCTTTGAGAGATTGTTTTCCCGGAGGATTCTCAGAAATTATAACCTCTGCTGTGCTCTCTTCATTGGGTCTTTGTGGTTTGAGGACCCGATCCCCACGTAGTGGAATGAAAACACAAGGACACGTGATATAAGGTTAATGGGCAAGAAAAGGCCACAACTTTATTGATTACAGCAAGTGAAAAGGTATTGGCTTAGGCATTGGATTACGTCAGCTGACTCAGAGAGGGGTGAGTCTAAAACAAGGGGGGTTTATTCACCAGTAGGTGGAGCCTGTTGATGCTAATCCAACTATAGGCTCTCCCCTGATGTCACCGAGGGTCTGCCATGGCCTCCCGCCAAGCAGGCATCGGACAGAATACACGACCGCCGGATTCCTTTAACGCAATACCCAAAATTGAAGGCGCAGGCGATGGCAACACCTAGCCCTTCGACACACCACAACACATTATTCCAATGCCTAACCGCCACCCGAGCCCAAAAGGCTCGCCGCCAATACCCTCACAGCTGTAACCAATCCCTGATGCTGATGCTGATGCTATTTAACCAATACTATTTAACCAATGCTATTCAACCAACTCGCGACGGGACGACAAAAAGTGAGGCCGGAAGGCTGGTGCCACAGCAATTTAGGCTGCTAAACACGCCCCCTCGCAGGCACCTGGTTGGGTGTCTCCCCAGGTTAGGGCGTCTCTCAACTCCATTCCCAGGAATCGGAATGGGCACACCGGGCTCCGTTCCTCTCTGCCCTTTGCCATCGCCCGCCCTCCTCTCCCTGCCAGGAACTCACCTTGTAATTGTTGGAGAGCTTGTGAGCCTCCACCTCGTTCTCTGCGGTGAGGGTGGTCTTGACCAGGCAGCCATCGCATGTCGGGACTTCCTCGGAGTGGTGGGGGCAGCAGGAAGGGTTCGAAAACACTAGGGAGGGAGGAAGACAGCGGACAGAGGCGTCAGGAGACGTCACGGGTATTGTTATGTACTGAGTTGAATAGGATCCAGAATGCAGCAGTCTGATTGGTCCTAGAACAATAGGATCCAGAATGCAGCAGTCTGATTGGTCCTAGAACAATAGGATCCAGAATGCAGCAGTCTGGTTGGTCCTAGAACAATAGGATCCAGAATGCAGCAGTCTGATTGGTCCTAGAACAATAGGATCCAGAATGCAGCAGTCTGGTTGGTCCTAGAACAATAGGATCCAGAATGCAGCAGTCTGGTTGGTCCTAGAACAATAGGATCCAGAATGCAGCAGTCTGATTGGTCCTAGAACAATAGGATCCAGAATGCAGCAGTCTGGTTGGTCCGAGAACTAAAGGATCCAGAATGCAGCAGTCTGGTTGGTCCTAGAACAATAGGATCCAGAATGCAGCAGTCTGGTTGGTCCTAGAACAATAGGATCCAGAATGCAGCAGTCTGGTTGGTCCTAGAACAATAGGATCCAGAATGCCGCAGTCTGGTTGGTCCTAGAACAATAGGATCCAGAATGCAGCAGTCTGGTTGGTCCTAGAACAATAGGATCCAAAATGCAGCAGTCTGGTTGGTCCTAGAACAAAAGGATCCAGAATGCAGCAGTCTGGTTGGTCCTAGAAAAATAGGATCCAGAATGCAGCAGTCTGGTTGGTCCGAGAACTAAAGGATCCAGAATGCAGCAGTCTGGTTGGTCCGAGAACAAAATGATCCAGAATGCAGCAGCCTGATTGGTCCACAGGAGCCACCCAATCCAACTCCGGGTGGAAGTGAATCCGCAGCCTGATTGGCCTACGGGAGAATCCCAGAATTAGCCAACCACGTGGGGCCCATTGTGTAAACAATGTATATAAAGCAGACATTTTGGGGAAACTTTCATTCCTCACTACGATGAGCTGAATAAAGAGCATGAAATCCACAACAGAGCCCAGGGCTTGCCGATCAGAAGGTTGGCGGTTCGAATCCCCGCGACGGGGTGAGCTCCCGCTCGGTCCCTGCTCCTGCCAACCTAGCAGTTCGAAAGCACCTCAAAGTGCAAGTAGATAAATAGGTACCAATCTGGCAGGAAGGTAAACGGCGTTTTCGTGCGCTGCTCTGGTTCGCCAGAAGCGGCTTAGTCCTGCTGGCCACATGACCCGGAAGCTGTATGCCGGCTCCCTCGGCCAGTAAAGCGAGATGAGCGCCACAACCCCAGAGTCGGCCACGACTGAACCTAATGGTCAGGGGTCCCTTTACCTTTTACAATAGAAGCTCCCCGATTCCACACCCACACCTTACCTGGCAGTATCCTGGGGGTCAGGATGCCATGCATGAGTTGGTGTGACCCCGAATGGAGGTCCCCCACGTCCCCATGGGTGTTGTTGACGGCAGCGCAGTGCCGGTCGCAGAGAGACCCCCTCCGATGTGGGTCAGCCTTGGGCTCCAGTTCTTTGGGGAAGTCTGGAAGGGGAGACAGAATGGCTGTCAGATAAATGCTGGAAGTTACCGTATTTTCCCATCTATAAGACGCCCCCTATTTTGGGGGGACTCCGGTTTAAGAAAATGGGGGGGGGGGTATGACCTCCATGTATAAGACGCCCCCACATTTTTGACATTATTTTTAAGGGGCAAAAACCTAGTCTTATACACAGAAAAATACAATACGATTCGATAATCTTTATTGTCACTGTCATGATGAAAAGAAAGGAAGTTAGTAATTTGAACTAGTTAATTATATTAGAAAATGAATATTGGAAAATTGCTAAAATGAGATTTAATGAAAATCAGTTAGGAAGGATTTGAGGAAGTCACTTAACAATGGAAATTAGCTTGGATTTTGATTGGAAGAAATTTTCTATGTTTGTTTTTCATATGTTTTGTTTTATGTGTTATGTTGTAGTTGTTAAAAATTTGGAAATTAATTAAAAAATTGGTTGGAAAAGATAATCTTTATTATCATTGTCCCATACAGAACAACGAAACTGGGGGGAAAAAAATCTACATAAGGCCTTCAAAACCAACAAGCCTGCTATCCCAGCTATCCCAACCTGGCTAGCCCCCTAAAAACTCTGATATTTTAAAAATACAATATACTCCTATAGAAACTCCTTACATTGCATTTAAAACCAAAATCGCATTTCGATTCTCAGGCGGTTAATCCTTGTCTTTATAACCCTGTACTGGTAACTCAGCCTTGAAAGTGGCCCACAACTCTTGGGGGGGGGATTAAAAATCTGCTAATATGGTGAGCCCCTAGGAATTTGACACCACTCTGCTATGTACAGAACATTCCTCCAAAGGGATCAGAATAGCTCCACAGATGTTTCTCTGCACTGCTGTGTGTACACAAGAACAGGGAGCTTTGGGAAATCGCAGTTTCCCAGATTGCAGAAGGACTGGCCCTGTCCTTTAAAAAGATACCTTTCGGACGTTAGATATACAGTGGTACCTTGGTTCTCAAACTTAATCCATTCCAGAAGTCGGTTCCAAAACCAAAGCGCTCCAAAACCAAGGCACGCTTTCCCATAGAAAGCAATGCAAATTGGATTTATCCGTTCCAGACTTTTAAAAACAACCCCTAAAACAGCAATTTAACATGAATTTTACTATCTAACGAGACTGATCCATAAAATGATAGCAATAAACAATGTACTGCAGTCACACAATCAATCGGTAGCTGAACTGGGTTCCACACAGTCACAAAAACAAATTAACCGATAAAGCCTCGAAAACAAAAACGCCTTTTAGGGCTTTCAAGGTCAGCATCAACACTTTGAATTGTGCTCGGAAATGTACTGGGAGCCAATGTAGGTCTTTCAGGACTGGTGTTATATGGTCTCAGCGGCCGCTCCCAGTCACCAGTCTAGCTGCCGCATTCTGGATTAGTTGTAGTTTCCAGGTCACCTTCAAAGGTAGCCCCACATAGAGCGCATTGCGGTAGTGCAAGCGGGAGATAACCAGAGCATGCACCACTCTGGCGAGACAGTTTGTAGGCAGGGAGGGTCTCATCCTGAATTCCAGATTGAGCTGGTAGACAGCTGCCCTGGACACAGAATTGACCTGCGCCTCCATGGACAGCTGTGAGTCCAAAATGACTCCCAGGCTGCGCACCTGGTCCTTCAGGGGCACAGTTGCCCCATTCAGGACCAGGGAGTTGTAAGGCTTGTAGAGAGCAAAATGCCTGCGGCGCCGTGAAATCACAGCCCCACGGAAAGCCAACGGACTTGCCACCTGACACCAAGGGACTGGCGCAAGCATCAGATGATGGCGAGGAGAATTATGCGCAGCCCGTGGGGTGCGGGGCTCACATGATGCGCACCAAGGCAATCAATTAGACACCACTGAGAGATTAAGGGCAGCTTAACCGTCTCAGAGCCTTAAGAGGTCTTGGGATGAACATCAACAAAGGAAGGAGGGAGGAGAGAGGGAATCATCACCCCCCCACACAGGGAAACCAAGGGACGCGATGCGTTAGCTCAGGGGTCAGCAGACTTTTTAAGCAGGGGGCCGGTCCACTGTCCCTCAGGCCTTGGGGGGGGGGCGGACTCTAATTCTGGGGTGGAAATGAACCAATTCCTATGCCCCACAAATAATCCAGAGATGCATTTGAAATAAAAGGACACATTCTACTCATGTAAAAACACTCTGATTCCCAGACTATCTGCAGGACAGATTTAGAAGGCCTTAGTTTGACACAACATTGATGGCAGAAAGTGAGGAGGAATTAAAGAACCTCTTAATGAGGGTGAAAGAGGAAAGCGCAAAATATGGTCTGAAGCTCAACATCAAAAAACCGAAGATCATGGCCACTGGTCCCATCACCTCCTGGTAAATAGAAGGGGAAGAAATGGAGGCAGTGAGAGATTTTACTTTCTTGGGCTCCGTGATCACTGCAGATGGTGACAGCAGTCACGAAATTAAAAGACAGGCCAGATTTAGAAGGCCTTAGTTTGCCTACCTAAACAGCATCTTAAAAAGCAGAGACATCACCTTGCCAACAAAGGTCCGTATAGTTAAAGGTATGGTTTTCCCAGTAGTGATGTATGGAAGTGAGAGCTGGACCATAAAGAAGGCTGATCGCCGAAGAATGGATGCTTTTGAATTCTGGTGCTGGAGGAGACTCTGGAGAGTCCCATGGACTGCAAGAAGATCCAACCTCTCCATTCGGAAGGAAATCAGCCCTGAGTGCTCACTGGAAGGACAGATCCTGAAGGTGAGGCTCCAAGACTTTGGCCACCTCATGAGAAGAGAAGACTCCCTGGAAAAGACCCTGATGTTGGGAAAGATGGAAGGCACAAGGAGAAGGGGACAACAGAGGACGAGATGGTTGGACAGTGTTCTTGAAGCTCCCAGCATGAGTTTGACCAAACTGCGGGAGGCAGTGGAAGACAGGAGGGCCTGGCGTGCTCTGGTCCAGGGGGTCACGAAGAGTCGGACACGACTAAACAACAAGTTTGCCTATCCATGCATTAGCTCCCTGCCCCGAAGCCTAGAGCAGCAACTATCCCAACTTCACACCCTCCAGAAGTTGTTGCACTACAGCTCACAGCATCCTTGTCCATCGGCCGTGTGAAATGAGGATGCTGTGAGTTGCGAGTCCCACAGCAACCTGGAAGGCCTTATCCCTGGTCTGCAGCAGGGGTGGGGCTCGCTCCTGACCCAGATTGTGTGCCCCACATGCAGATGGCCCCAGCTTCAGGTAGCTCTGGGAGAGAGACCTTCATCTGGAACCCAGGACAGCTGCTGCCAGCCAGTGCAAAGAATAAAAAAACACATCCCAGGAACAGAAATGAAAACATCAGGTCATATTCAACTAAGTTTCACTAGGAGTAAGGTAAAGGCAAAGGGACCCCTGACCATTAGGTCCAGTTGTGTCCGACTCTGGGGTTGCGGCGCTCATCTCGCTTTATTGGCCAAGGGAGCCGGCATACAGCTTCCGGGTCATGTGGCCAGCATGACTAAGCCTCTTCTGGCGAACCAGAGCAGTGCACGGAAATGCCGTTTACCTTCCCGCCAGAGTGGTACCTACTTATCTACTTGCGCTGGTGTGCTTTCGAACTGCTAGGTTGGCAGGAGCAGGGACTGAGCAACAGGAGCTCACCCCGTCGCGGGGATTCAAACCACCGACCTTCTGATCGGCAAGCCCTAGGCTCTGTGGTTTAACCCACAGTGCCACCCGCGTCCCTTTTTCACTAGGAGTAGGTGCGCTGAAATGAATGAACACAACTAAGGCCCCATCTGAACCATACATTGAAAGAATCACTCCATCACTGCCATGGCTTCTCCCAAGGAATCCTGGGAGCTGTAGTTTGTTAAAAAGCTGCCAAGCGTTAACACAAGACCCCTGCTCCCTTCGCAGAACTACAATTCCCAGAGCGCCCTGGGAAGAAGGATTGGTTGCTAAAGCACTCTGGAAATCTCAGCTCTGCTAAGAGGGAGAAAATGGGTTCTCCTAACCACTCTTAGAAAACTACCGTTCCCAGAATGCTTGCAGGGAGAGCCATAGCTGTTTAAAGTGGTAAGATGCTACTTTCAATGCACGACATAGATCAGGCATAGGCAAACTCAGCCCTCCAGACGTTTTGGGACTACAACTCCCATCATCCCTAGCTAACAGGACCAGTGATCAGGGATGATGGGAGTTGTAGTCCCAAAAAACCTCTGGAGGGCCGAGTTTGCCTACGCCTGACGTAGATGGTGCTATTGGCTTTAGCGCCCCCTACTGTCAGCCTCCGAGTTTTCTGCCCAATGAGTTGTAGTTTCAGCTTGAAATGGGTGGGAACTTGCTTCCCCCGCAAGGTGAGGGTTTGAGGCAGAGACGTGCAAAGCCCCACACAATCGCAGCGCAAACACGATCTTATCCACCAAGGCCGTGAAAGAGGCCCTGTTGGTGACCCAGAATTTTCTTTTTAAGGAGGTGCAGGAGGAGACAAGACAATGGAAGAATTTAGGGTCAAAGACTATCAAGATAAAACCTGATTTTATCTGGCAACTCCGGAAGATGGGGAAAAACGAGTGCTTTCGGCTCCAAGAGCTTGGGCTCTGTTGTGAAGCAATGAATGCAACTTCTTCCTTAATTCCCTGTGGCGTCTGGCTTCTAGAAGCAGGATACAGAATCGCAGAATGGTAGACGGGGCCACGAGGGTCATCTAGCCCAACCCCCTGCGACGCAGGAATCTTTCGCCCAATGTGGGATTCGAACCCACAACCCGCAAGTTAAGAGTCTCGTGCTCTGTCGACAGAGCTAAACCTCATGGATGCTCTGCTTTAAATAAGAACAGAAGAAGAATCCTACAAGCTGGATCAGGCCTGTCTAGGCCAGCATCCTGTTCTCACAGCGGCCAACCAGATGCCTCAATGGGCAGGATCTGACCGCAACAGCTCGCTTTCCCCACTAGGAATTCCCAGCAAATAGTATTTTTCAGAGCTGTACCGCCTGTGGCCAGTAGCCACAGTGATAGCGTTACCCTCCCTCCATTTATCTCGCCCTTTTGAAATGCCAAGGTCCGCTAATCCCCAAGAATTCAGGGTGATTGGCTGGATCAATGGGCAGCAGAGTGATCTCATCTTTCCAGCATTTCAAATCTGAAATCTTAATTACCCTTCAATCCTCTGGACCACTACGGACAGAAAGAGCAGCAGGTGAGGGACTTTGTACAAAATGCCTTAAGACAGGGCTCAGCAAACTTTTTCAGCAGGGGCACAGTCCACTGTCCCTCAGACCTTGTGGGGGGCCGGACTATATTTTTGGGGAAAATATGAATGAATTCCTGTGCCCCACAAATAACCCAGAGATGCATTTTAAATAAAAGGACACAATTCTACTCATGTAAAAACACCAGGCAGGCCCCACAAATAACCCAGAGATGCATTTGAAATAAAGGACACATTCTACTCATGCAAAAACACACTGATTCCCGGACTGTCCACGGGCCGGATTTAAAAGGCGATTGGGCCGCATCCAGCCCCCGGGCCTTAGTTTGCATACCCATCTCTTAAGACAGGCTTCCTCAACCTCGGCCTTCCAGATGTTTTGGGCCTACAAATCCCATGCTCCCTCGCTAGCAGGACCAGTGGTCAGGGATGATGGGAATTGTAGTCCAAAACATCTGGAGGGCCGAGGTTGAGGAAGCCTGCCTTAAGAGGACCCTCGCTCTCCAGCCTGACGAGCATCGTTTGACACTCGCATGCCCCATTTGGGATAAAGGCAGGGCCGGATTTCGGTTTTATGAGGCCCTCAGCTCCAAAAGGCAGTGTGAAGTCTTGCTTCCCAGCTGAGGGTTCCCTGCCCCCTCCTGCTTGCACGAAAGTAGGAATGGGATTGGGGCTGCTCCGATGGGAAGGGAGGCATCGCGCTGCCCGAGCCTCGCCACAGCCGCCGCTCTCGGCCCTCCTTCTCCGCCTTCTGTGCCTGACCCACTGCGAACCGCTTCCCCACCACCACCGCCGAAGAACCCACAACTCAGGGGCTGCTCAGGCTCATGGAAAAAGGTGATAGAAGCCTCGGAGGAAGGGGGAACATGGCGGTTGAGGTCAAGGCGATGGCCACCCCTCTGCCACCACCATATGGCTGCAGCATCAACGTCCCGAACTATCTATCTATCTATCTATCTATTTAAAGTGTCCCCGGATTCATAGAAAAATATCTGGTACCCTTACAAGGGTCATCCAGTCCAAACTCTCGGCTAAAGCATCCATGACAGGTTGCCATCCAAATTCTACTTTAAAACCAGCAAGGAAGGAGAGTCCGCAATCTCCAGAGGCAGCCCGTTCTAGCTTCACAATGCAAATTTATTTTAAAAGCTGCATTTAGAATTGTTACACTACTCTCTTCCAAACTTAAAAACGGAAAGCGTAATGCTGGTGGTCAACATAGAGGTTTAAAGACTGTCTCAAGGCAAATCTAAAAAAATGTAGTATAAACACCAACAATTGAGAAACACTGGCCTGCGAGTGCTCCAGTTGGAGAACAGCCTTGACCAAAGGTGTCATGGCTTTGAAGACACTCGAACTCAGGACGCAAGGGAGAAACGTGCTAAGAGGAAGGCACGCTTGGCAAATCCACACCGTGATCAGCTCCCGCCCAGTAACCAATGTCCCCACTGTGGAAGGACGTGTGGGTCCAGAATTGGCCTCCACAGTCACTTACGGACCCACTGTTAAAACCGTGTTTATGGAAGACAATCTTACTCGGCTACGAGGGATCGCCGAAGAAGAATTTAAAAATATTTTTATGCCACCTTTAAAGCTAAACACCTTCTCAAGGTGCTTTGCGAAACCTAAACCAGCAATATAGACGTACACACGTGCACAATATTAATCTCAGGGTTGTGGGATCAAGCCCGACTTTGGGCAAATGATTCCTGCGTCGCAGGGGGTTGGACTAGATGACCCTCGGAGTTCCTTCCAATTCTACATTATCCGCTCGAGGGCCAACGCTCCAGCAGTATGCAACCCCTTGCTTTGCATGCCAAAGGTCGCCAGTTCGATCCCCGGGTGGGGCTAGAAAAAAGACCTCTCCAAAAAAGCGCATGAAAATCTGGAGAGCTGTTTCTCCTCCTCCTCTAGGGGAGATGCTCCGGCCCGGACCCTACTTCGCCCCCTTCCCCGCGGAAGATAAGCGACCCCTCACCGCAGTTGTCGTGCGTGTGCCTCCGCCTGCGCGCGTGATCCGCGTCCGCCGACATCGCCGCGCAAACCGGCTCCGGGTTCGCCACCGCCTCCAGCGCTGCGCTCCGGCGCGCAACTGACCGCGGGCGCCTCTCCAAGCTCCGCTTCCCCGGGCGAGTCCAGCACGTGCCGGGGGTGGGTCTGGGTCCAGCCCCAAGGAGGAGGTGGGGCTGGGGGTCGGGGGGTCGGGAGGGGCAGCAAGGCAGGCAGGCAGGCAGGCAGGCAGGCAGGCAGGCGGCGCGGTGGGGCAGCGAGCGCCGCCTCTCCTTTCTCTCGCTGCGCAAAGCGTGCGCTCTCCTAGGCGCGCGCTTGGCTTTTTAAAGGCGCCAGTCCTCAGGGCGACTCTTCCGCGCGGGAGCGAGCTCCGCCGCCGAGACCTGGCCGAAGGGGCTGCGAAGCTTCCCTGGGAGGAGAAAGTCGCTGCAAAGGAGCGGAGCGCGGTGGGTTGCGCGCGCAAAGGGACCCGTGTACGGGGAACGTGTGAATGGGGCCAAACGCAGCAGGCGTGCGTATGTGGGTGCTTTTAGGGCGCAGTTGTTTTGGAGTGAGGGTTACTCTGAAAGGTCCCCAAAACTAACATTTTTACACGTAATACTGTATTTTTCAGGGAAGTTTTCAATGTGTGACATTTTAATGTATTTTTAATCTTTGTTGGAAGCCGCGCAGACTGGCTGGGGAAACCCAGCCAGATGGGCGGGGTACAAATAATAAATTATTATTATTATTATTACTATTACTCTTATTATTATTTTGCAATGTTTTGTTAAAGTTGTCTGTTGTCGCTTCAGTTCTCTTTGCACCTCTTAAGAGATATTTTTAACATTTTAAGCGGTATAGAAATTAAGTAATCTATAATCAGGTTAAGGAAAGGCAAGAATTAACTCTGTCCTAGTGAGGAGGGGAATGCATTCTGCACATGGCCATAAACACTGTTGTTTCTCAACCGGCAGTGGTGAGGAACTTCAGGCACAGAGGCCATAGGCGGCCCCCTAGGCCTCCCTTGGTGGCCCTTGGGAACCTTCCCCTAGGCCACACCTCCTCTCTCAGGCCACACCCCTCGCTGGCTGTGCTCCGCCCCCTTCTCAAGTGCTTTAGGGAGGCTACAAAGAAACCTCAAATTGTGATATAGCTTCTCTTGCTTGCCTGAATGAAGGATGGAGAGGTAGGTGGGTGCAGGAACACTCGTCTCTTGATCCAGTGGCATAGTGAAGGGGGGTGGGGTGGGGCCGGCCGCACCGGGCGCAACATCGGGGGGGGGAGGCTCGCTCGCACTCGCAGCTCTCTGCCCCTACCTGGCTCACTCACTCTCTCTCACTGCAGTGCTGGCTGTGCGCATCCGATCCGAGCCGCCGGGTCGCCGCCCACTGTGGAGGGGAGGGTGCCAGGCGTGCGGTGCGGTGCAGAGAGAGAGCGAGGGACTATCTGGGGGAGGGACAGTGCAGCGGGGGGGGGGGCGCAAATTACTTGCCTTGCCCCGGGTGCTGACAACCCATGCTACGCCACTGGCAGGAACACTCGTCTCTTGACCTGACAGGGTCATTGTGGGGGCTAGATGAGGAGTGGGGAGAACCATGTACCCCACCTTGAGCTCCTGGGAGAAAAAAAAGGGGATCATAGAATCTTAAGAGTTGGAAGGGACCCTGAGGGTCATCTAGTCCAACCCCCTGCAATGCAGGAATATGCACCTGTCCCGTACGAGGATCGAACCTGCAACCTTTGCATCAATAGGAGTATAGCATCTAGATCAAGGGAAGTAATAGTGCCACTGTATTCTGCTCTGGTCAGACCTCACCTGGAGTACTGTGTCCAGTTCTGGGCACCACAGTTCAAGAAGGACACTGACAAACTGGAACGTGTCCAGAGGAGGGCAACCAAAATGGTCAAAGGCCTGGAAACGATGCCTTATGAGCTTATGGGCTAAGGGAGCTGGGTATGTTTAGCCTGGAGAAGAGGAGGTTAAGGGGGGATATGATAGCCATGTTCAAATACATAAAAGGATGTCACATAGAGGAGGGAGAAAGGTTGTTTTCTGCTGCTCCAGAGAAGTGGACACGGAGCAATGGATCCAAACTACAAGAAAGAAGATTCCACCTAAACATTAGGAAGAACTTCCTGACAGTAAGAGCTGTTTGACAGTGGAATTTGCTGCCAAGGAGTGTGGTGGAGTCTCCTTCTTTGGAGGTCTTTAAGCAGAGGCTTGACAACCATTTGTCAGGAGTGCTCTGATGGTGTTTCCTGCTTGGCAGGGGGTTGGACTCGATGGCCCTTGTGGTCTCTTCCAACTCTATGATTCTATGATTCTATGATTCTTTGCGTTCTGCAACCTTGGCGTTATGAGCACCATGGTCTCACCAACTGAGCTATCCATGATAGAACTGCAATAAAATAAAAACTCGGTTTGATTTTTGCATGGCTAGAATGCAACTAATGGTACATAGGTGCATTGTTCCCCTGCCCACTTCATCTGCAGAGATATATGTGTATGCAGATTTTATCCTTTTTTTTATCTTGTAAACAGCCCTGAGATCTTCAGTTGATTGGCACTATATAAATGTAATAGATAATAATAATAACATATCCCCATTCCTTCTCTCTAGTCCTGGTCTGATATCCTAAGCCCATTTCTTTTACTGGCATTTATTTATGAATTTCCTGGGCAATATGCCTGGTCTAAGGGATGCGGGTGGCGCTGTGGGTTAAACCACTGAGCTTAGGGCTTGCCGATCAGAAGGTTGGCGGTTCGAATCCCTGCGACGGGGTGAGCTCCCGTTGCTTGGTCCCTGCTCCTGCCAACCTAGCCGTTCAAAAGCATGTCAAAGTGCAAGTAGATAAATAGGTACAGCTCTGGCGGGAAGATAAACGGCATTTCCGTGCGCTGTTCTGGTTTGCCAGAAGCGGCTTAGTCCTGCTGGCCACATGACCCGGAAGCTGTACACCGGCTCCCTCGGCCAATAAAGCGAGATGAGCGCCGCAACCCCAGAGTCGGCCACGACTGGACCTAATGGGCAGGGGTCCCTTTAACTTTTTAAGGAATGGCAGCATTCTGCATGGCATTAAATAGCAACAATGGCACAAACAAGGTTTCCTTCCTGTAGGCTATGGGGTGTGCAGATTTCAGGCATACAGGATCCACTTTTGGTCATTTATTTTACTAGGTTCCCAATATTCCCAACTATTGTTGTTGTTGTTTAGTCGTGTCCGACTCTTGGTGACCCCCTGGACCAGAGCACGCCAGGCACTCCTGTCTTCCACTGCCTCCCACAGTTTGGTCAAACTCATGTTAGTAGCTTCGAGAACACTGTCCAACCATCTTGTCCTCTGTCGTCCCCTTCTCCTTGTGCCCTCCATCTTTCCCAACATCCCCAACTATAGTAAAGGTAAAGGGACCCCTTACCATTAGGTCCAGTGGTGGCCGACTCTGGGGTTGCGGCGCTCATCTTGCTTTCAGGCCGAGGGAGCCGGCGTACAGCTTCCGGGTCATGTGGCCAGCATGACTAAGCCACTTCTGGCGAACCAGAGCAGCGCATGGAAACGCCGTTTACCTTCCCATCGGGGTGGTACCTATTTATCTACTTGCACTTTGACTTGCTTTTGAACTGCTAGGTGGGCAGGAGCAGGGACCGAGCAACGAGAGGTCACCCCATTGCAGGGATTTGAACCGCCGACCTTCTGATCAGCAAATCCTATGCTCTGTGGTTTAACCCACAGTGCCACTCGCATCCCAACTATAACCAGGTGCAAAAAAGTGCCCCAGGTAGAACTACAAGCAGATCCCAGAGATCTATAAGCAGATCCCAAACTGCTCCTTCTGCAGCGGATACGATCTTTGGCAGCAATCCCGTTTACCTTAATGGGACTTACTCTTGAGCAAACATGCTTGGTATCCTGCTGCTTCCAAGCCTGTTTCAATTCCAAGGATGCTCTGACATTTATATTTTCATTCTTATTCTCCAACCCCCGCTGTGATATGTTATAGGGGTTCCGCTCCATTTCGTAACAGATGAATTTTGTTTTGTTTTGTTTTTTGTTCACCAGAAATGATCAAGGGAAGTAATAGTGCCACTGTATTCTGCTCTGGTCAGACCTCACCTGGAGTACTGTGTCCAGTTCTGGGCACCACAGTTCAAGAAGGACACTGACAAACTGGAACGTGTCCAGAGGAGGGCAACCAAAATGGTCAAAGGCCTGGAAACGATGCCTTATGAGGAACGGCTAAGGGAGCTGGGCATGTTTAGCCTGGAGAAGAGGAGGTTAAGGGGTGATATGATAGCCATGTTCAAATATATAAAAGGATGTCACATAGAGGAGGGAGAAAGGTTGTTTTCTGCTGCTCCAGAGAAGCGGACACGGAGCAATGGATCCAAACTACAAGAAAGAAGATTCCACCTAAACATTAGGAAGAACGTCTTGACAGTAAGAGCTGTTCAACAGTGGAATTTGCTGCCAAGGAGTGTGGTGGAGTCTCCTTCTTTGGAGGTCTTTAAGCAGAGGCTTGACAACCATATGTCAGGAGTGCTCTGATGGTGTTTCCTGCTTGGCAGGGGGTTGGACTCAATGGCCCTTGTGGTCTCTTCCAACTCTATGATTCTATGATCTTGTCAGTGCTGTGGTTATTTTATTGTTTACTTCTGCAATAGTTCAATTCAAGCTGCAATAGTTAACTCTCAAGAACTAGGCCTAGGTTAGGTTTGTAGCAAAGAGATAATTCTGAACTGATTAGCCAGTAGTGCAAATCCAATTGACGGCGAATGATTTATTGAATCTGATTAGGTCTGGCAAGATATGCTGTACTGGATAAGGGAACCAGCTATTTATGTTCTCGCTTTATACCTTTGACTGTTGGTGGGGCTTTAGAGTTCTGTGTAGCAATGATGCCAGGATAGCAAGCCGGAGCGTTCTGCTGCTAACACGAAAGTCACAGTTCTTCCACAAAGGGAGACTCCAGCATGCAATCAAGTGTATCAGCAAGTCTGATGCTATATCCAGTTAGGGCTCCCTCTCTCCAGACTGTGATTTTCTCTCCTGCTAAAGGCGCAGTTAGGGCTGCAAAGCTAGGAAGGTTGCATTAATCACCCAGTTATTCTCAATGGTCACAACTGACCTGGCATTGTCACAGACTGCACACCACCCATTTCATACCACTGTTCACCATGTGGTTTTTTTTAAAAAATGTATGTATATCTGTGCTTCAGGGATAACATTTCACGCAGCTGATGAAATGTGGACTAATCAACTAAAGCTTATCTCCTTTTAAATCCGTTAAGTCTCTACAAGGCTCTCTTTTATACTTCCTACAGAGACACCCGGAGCCCCTGCAAGCGTTGCAAGAAAATTTTCCGCTGTGAACATGCTTCTCCTCGCTAATGCTAAGCTTCAAAATGGGGAGTGATGTTTCAGCTGGGTTTTGGGTAGGGTATTGTGTGTTGTTTTATACTGTCAACTATGACGACCCCTTTGGCTGAAGCTAGCACTGTGGGCAAAAACCATGTTATCAAGTCACCCCACACCTCCATAGGGCTGGGGCACATTTCGGCTTTGGGGAACTCATAAAACGAGAGTTCAAAAACCACAGCAGAGTAGAATTTTTTTTTTTATTAGGGTTGGCTGAGGTGCCAGAAAATAGCAAGCAAGCTTTCAAGTTCCCCACAAACTGGGGAGACCCATCTCCTCTGGTTCTATCAGCAATTCCTTTTGGGATAATATAAGGGTTTCCCATAACCCACAAACTGAACCCTGATACGTGTTGGACATTCATACACACGGGAAGAGTAATAAGCAATGAAAGTTGGTCAAAACCATATGAGTAAATAAACGTTTATGTTGTCAATATCGTCACTTTGTGGGCATCTCTGCTGTGTTGGCATAAGCCACAGGTCTTCTGCTAGTTCAGGTTTTGAGCTCACATTAATTTAGGGAAATGAAGTATCACCACACTTTTACAGGTGTGAATCTCTTACTGAGCTTACTGATTCCTGTTAGATGGAATCTCACACCTGGGCAATCAAAATGGATCTGGCTCACAGCAGTGGTCACCAAAAATCTTGTACAGACACGATCAGTGAACCAAAGACCTCCCCACTCTGTGCAAACTCAAGAGGTACTGAGGCCAACAAATAATCTACCAGTATGTGGGCCCTGCTATACAGACGCTTTCGACCTCAATGTGTTTTCTGCTTCTGTAGTTTTCCAATTTCCGTATTTGTCCAAACTCATACACCTATCTCCCATTTTGGTTGTTGCTGCTACATGTAGGTCTCGCTAACATGTTCTAAATCTTAAGTTGACGTGAAAAATCATCAAAATAGAATACGTTCCAAGAGCTCACCATTGACATAATTCCTTCTTCTGTATAGCCAGCAAGACAGCATCTGCCAGGGGCTGAGTTTTCAAGGGCTCACAACCCTGTACAAATCTGTACCGGGATACCAAAACAGTGAGACAAAAGACTCTGGCAGCCAGAATGAATGGTCATTTTTCTCTGCAGTTCCCAAAGAGGAAGTCTGGATGATTTTCAAAAGGTTTGCGGACAGGTAAAAAGGTAAAGGTAAAGGTACCCCTGCCCGTACGGGCCAGTCTTGACAGACTCTAGGGTTGTGTGCCCATCTCACTCAAGAGGCCGGGGGCCAGCGCTGTCCGGAGACACTTCCGGGTCACGTGGCCAGCGTGACATCGCTGCTCTGGCGAGCCAGAGCCGCACACGGAAACGCTGTTTACCTTCCTGCTAGTAAACGGTCCCTATTTATCTACTTGCACCCGGGAGTGCTTTCGAACTGCTAGGTTGGCAGGCGCTGGGACCGAACAACGGGAGCACACCCCGCCACGGGGATTCGAACCGCCAACCTTTCGATCGGCAAGCCCTAGGCACTGAGGCTTTTACCCAAAGCGCCACCCGCGTCCCTTGCGGACAGGTAGCAGCCTTTAAAAAAGCAGCAGGTAATGTATTGAAGCAGGAAAAGGCAGGGGGAATATTTGTTTTAAGCCGGAGAGGAGACCCTTAATTTTTCTCTTAAGGGTCAGTCAGCCCACTCTGGGGTTCATTTTTACCAAGATCGAGGCTGGCAAATTACGCCGAGAAAGGCTGCACTTTACAAAGGGTTTCTATACTGCAATTATTATTATTATTATTATTATTATTATTATTATTATTATTTAAGAAGTCTCTAATCAACCCTTGAAATATCTTCATAGGTGTATATGAAGAGCATTCAAATTTAGCTTTCAGCCTCTCAGAACATCTGTCATATTGTAAAACTACTGGCCCAAAGGAACTGGGCAGCCACTAGGAGGGACCAAGAACCACAGAGGTCCCTGTCAAAGCCATCTGCCTAGGGACTACTCAGTTGGTGGGCATATCATGTGGGCTGCTGGCTGCCTTTACGGTCTAGACAAGCTGTGCTTGAGGAGGCTGAAGTTAACAGTCGTCTTCTCAGAATACAGTGGTAACTTGGTTCTCAAACTTAATCCGTTCCGGCAGTCAGTTCCAAAACCAACATGCACGTTCCCATAGAAAGTAATGCAAAATGGATTGATCAGTTCCAGACTTTTAAAAACAACCCCTAAAACAGGAATTTAACATGAATTTTACTATCTAACGAGACCAGTGATCCACAAAATGAAAGCGATAAACAATGTACTGCAGTCACAGAATCAATCAGTAGCTGAACTGGGTTCCCCAGTCACAAAAACAAAACAAAAAGAGCCACCAAAACGCAAAATAAATAGCAAAAACAGACTCAAAATGGAAGCGTGGCACTCAAATCGGAACTGTAACACTCAAAACGGAGCATGTTCGGCTTCCAAAAAAGGTTCACAAACTGGAACACTTACTTCCGGGTTTGCAGTGTTTGGGTTCCAAGTTGTTTGAGTACCAAGGCGTTTGAGAACCAAGGAACCACTGTACAGTAAAACAGAGCTGGTAGTTGTCCAGTCAACCCTGCAGCTAGCGACTTTGTGTAGGGCTCAGAAGGAACTCTGGAGTTTATTCCCACAAGAGGCAGTGACGACCACCAGCTAAATGAGCCTTTGATCCCACAGGGCTCTTGCGTTCTTAATGGCTGTGCAATAGATATAAACTGCTTAGTAACACGGAATTATGCAGAAAGACAGAATGATGGGAGACTGATAGCTAGCTAGCTAGCTAGCTGAAGGCTGTAAAAGGATTCCCTTGATACCTTACAGGTGAAACTTGGAAAATTAGAATATAGTGGAAAAGTTCATTTATTTCAGTAATTCAATTACTGCCTCAATGCGGCGTGGCATGGATGCTATCAGCCTGTGGCATTGCTGAGGTGTTATGGAAGACCAGGATGCTTCAATAGCCGCTTTCAGCTCTTCTGCATTGCTCAGTCTCATGTCTCTCATCTTTCTCTTGCCATTGCCCCATAGATTCTCTATGGGGTTCAGGTCAGGTGGATTTGCTGGCCAATCAAGCACAGTAATCCCATGGGCATTGAACCAGGTTTTGGTACTTTTGGCAGTGTAGGCAGGTGCCAAAGTCCTGCTGGAAAATGAAGTCAGCATCGCCATAAAGCTCATCTGCGGAAGGAAGCATGAAGGGCTCCAAAATCTCCTGGTAGATGGCTGTGTTGACCCTGGACTTCATGAAGCACAGTGGACCAACACCAGCTGATGACATGGCTCCCCAAATCAACACAGACTGTGGAAACTTCACACTGGACTTCAAGCATCTGGCATTGTGTGCCTCCCCATTCTTCCTCCAGACTCTGGGTCCTTGGTTTCCAAATGAGATGCAAAAGCTGCTCTCATCAGAAAAGAGATTTGGGGATGATTATCACAATTATAACATATAAAGGCTTGACATATCTCGCTTTGCATGTCACGAGTCTATCTCATATATTAGTTTCACCTTTTAAGTTGAATTACTGAAATAAATAAACTTTTCCACGATATTCTAATTTTCTGAGTTTCACCTGTAAATAGAATGGCTTCCTAAGAAGCTAAAGGTATAAGGCAGGAATGGGATTCCTGTGATGCAGCTGCCATCTGCTCTGGCCAGCACTGCCAATGGTCAGCGTGATGATGGGAACTGTACTACAACATTATCCGAAGGATCACAGGTTTTGTGATGTGAGGAGAGGCAAAAAAGAGGGAAGAGAAACGACCCAGAAAAGAGTCACACACAGACAAATCAAAACAGACGTTTTAATGGCAGCACCAAGACAGGTGTCAACAAAGGTTTCAGCTCCCTGAGGAAAGCATGACTCGGATCAGAAAAACGTAACACACAAGCTGCTGTCACAGCAATAGGTCTTAAGACCAGTGTCTATGGAAGCAGAAGCTGCCGCCCCCTGCCATCTCACCAGCCTGTTTACTCCTGCAAAATCCAGTACAAACACACTTTGTCAAGGCAACAAAAGAAGCTTTGCTTACAAAATATGCTGCTCTGGGTCACAACAAGATCTGTTGATATGTTGAGGGTTTCACAGAACTGAATTAAGAGATGCAGGGCTGCAGACCTCTAGCGGTAAATTAATTAAATTAGACCTACAAATTGTCCTGCGTGCTGTGGCTGCAAGGCAAATGAATTCTATTTTATGCTGAGAGTTTGTTTTGGAACACGCTATTCTTTAAAAGAGGGTGCAGTTTTCTGAAATAGCTTTGTTTGTCAAATGCCTGGGCACCAAGATGTACATGCTAAGGTTGGGGAGCTTTTCGCAGGGGAAGCCTAATTTTAAAAAGGTGTGGCGATTGTTCCAGCCGCTACTTCCTTTCCAAAACCACAGAGCAGCAAAATTGTTCCCTTGCAGACTGGAAAGGCCCCAGTGATATGACTGGAAGCAGAATTCGTTCATTAAAATACATATATATACCAAATTATCTAAAGACATGTGACGTCCAATCCATGCCAATCCTTTTCCCGCCCACCACACAGTCTTAACCTGGGAAGAAAAATAAACTACAGTGGTACCTCTAGTTGTGGACGGGATCCATTCCTGAGCTCCGGTTGGATCCTGAGGTTTTCGCAACCGAAGGTGCCTGTTCTGCGCATGCGCGCGGTAGAGCACTTCTGCGCATGCGGCGAAACCCAGAAAAATACTTCTGGGTTTGCTGCATGCGTATCCCGAAGGATACGTAACCAGAGGTGCTTGTAACTAGAGGTACCACTGTACTGGTTTATTTGGCAACAGGACTCATAGGGCAGTTTTGCTGCAATGGCAGTGTGATGTTCCACTCTTGTAGTTCTCTGCTTATCGGACTGCGTTGTGGAAGAAAGGCAGCTGCACGTCTATGCCATGGACTATTGGAAACCCCTACGCTTTAGATGCAGTTCACTTCGCAGAATCCCGTAGAAACATGAAATTTGAACCCCGACCAACCCAAAATACTACATCTCCCAAGGGCCCTGAGAAAAGGCCGTGTCAAAATGAAGTTTGCCTGCTGTTCTGCGCTGTTGGTAGAGGAGCTTGGAGTACTGTCACTTCAAAAAAGAAAAAAGGCAACGTAGATCATACAAAGTCATTTGTGCTCTAGAGATGAAAGGCACATACCTTTGTAACCAAGACTCAAAAGAAACCTGATTTGATGTATTTCTGTGGTTTGGGGCCTTGTACTTAAGATACACTGATGTGACCTTTTTTCTGACGTGGCAAAATGGAAGCAGCCTCCAAGAATACACAGCCTCACTTGAATAGTTTGGATCCAATTCAGCAATGCATTATCGACTTGGTGTCATGCTTATATGAATCTCCGGAGGCAGATGGTTTGTGTGGCAAACAGGCCTCCTGTTGTCGTCTAAAAGCAGCAGTCGCATTCAACAGAATGATATCCAAAAAGGTAATTCAGTCCATCTAGAAATGCTGTAACTTTCCCACTGTGATCCTCAAGTCAAGTCATTCACAGAAACCATTTGGTTTTGATGCTGAAAGTTTTTCATTATGATTCCAAATACAGTTTTTAAAAAACAAAGTCTTGCTTTATATATCCAAACCATGCTTTCAAGGTAGTAAGTTCAGCAAGCTGCTGAGTTCTCTTCCCAAACACAAGTCGGGGTGTTTATCCCCACGTGTCCTGCGACAGGGACTGGCAGCTAGTCTCCAAAAATCCACAAAACGTTCACACCAGATAAGCCAAGATTGACCCGCCTGCAAAAAATAGTTGATGCATTTCATATCAAGACATGCAAGTTATACCATTCATCATTAAATAAGAAATTTAAAATGTTAAAGTCTCATTTGAAGCTGGTGCACCAGGAGCGGGGTTAAGCTAAACCCCTCCATTCGATAACTGCATTCAGGACTCTCTATAGAAATATTGCTACTGATACACAGAAGCCAATTCTAATGTCCGTATTTATTTGATTAACTGGGCTTCATTCTCCTACTCCCACTTACCATATTTTTCGCTCTATAAGACGCACTTTTCCCCTCCAAAAAAGTAAGGGGAAATGTGTGTGCGTCTTCTGGAGCGAATGCAGGCGGGAGGCTCTGCTCAGAGCTCCTTTAAAGAGCCACATGGAGCGTGTGTGCAGCTCTTGGGGGCTTTTCCCCACACACTCCACGCACTTTTTAAAGGGAGCGTGGCTCTTGGGGGAGCCTTAGCTGCACGCAGCCTCTCCCAGGCAGGGGATGAAGGCTCCCCTTGCCCGGGAGAGGCTGCGCACGGCAAAACCAGAACAGCCAGCGGGATCACAGCACAGCGCAGCATTGCTGCGCAGCAATTCTGCTGCCTTTCCTGGCTTCTGGCTTAGCTGCGCAGCCTCTCCCGGGCAGGGGATGAAGGCTCTCCTTGCCCACGAGAGGCTGCGCACAGCTATCCCATAAGCCAGGACAGCCAGTGGGATCGCTTCTGGGATTCAGAATCCCCCCCCCCCCCGTTTTCCTCTTCCAAAAACTAGGTGCGTGTTATGGTCTGGTGCGTCTTATAGAGCGAAAAATACGGTAAAATAGGGAGTTTTGTTCGTCAAGCCTCCACCCCAATACATGCACATGCCAGCAATAATAAATGGGGGCCACTCCAGCTCATTTTCA
Organism: Podarcis tiliguerta; assembly: GCF_965153285.1. Taxonomy (NCBI): domain Eukaryota; kingdom Metazoa; phylum Chordata; class Lepidosauria; order Squamata; family Lacertidae; genus Podarcis; species Podarcis tiliguerta. The sequence goes on along the minus strand of NC_139543.1, from coordinate 69,209,153 downwards.
GTCCTTCTTGCTAAATATTTCCACCTGCCATCCCTCCCCACTCTATTGGCTAGTATCTGTTCTCTTCCACCACTCTCCCCCTCCACCCTCAATGTGATGTGATAAGCTCTCTTCTGGGCAGGGAGCAGTTCACTTCTCCTTGTTTAGGGACACAGGAAGATGCCTTATGCAATTGCTGCCAGACTGTCGGGTTCCTCTATCTTGGTACTGTCCACACTGACCGAGAGAAGCTATTCAGTGGACAGTCCCAGCCCAGTGTTGGGTTCAGCAATACGCAGAAGGCCATACCTACCCAAGCATCCCAGATTCTTTAGTCTTGATGATGTACAGGAACATGAGCAAGGTGTGGAACAAGTTGTTTCTGCCCTAAATTGAAAGACAAAAGGGGTCCGAGTGAGCAGGAGGGGAGTCACGTGACAAAGACTTAGACTAAGCATGAGGGGCTCTTGCCCTTTGTATATTGTCGGATTGCAATACAGTGGTGCCTCGCAAGACGAAATTAATTAGTTCCGCGAGTTTTTTCGTTGTGCGAGTTTTTTCGTCTTGCGAAACACCACGGCGGGGAGGGGAGAAGCAGGGCAGCTGCCGCAGCCAGTCCTTGGACTCACCCATGCCTTGTGGACACCGCGCGACGCGGCTGCTAGAGGGCGGCGGGGCTCAGGAGCGCGACTCCAGCTGCAACGCTGGCTGCTGGCGGCAGCGGCTCTCTCAGAGGAGCGCGCGAGGGCGGTGGGCAGCGGCGCGAGGCAGCCGGAAGGTCGGCCGGAAGGTGGGAGGGAGCCGGAGGAGCGGGGAAGCGAGCATGCGTGCGTGCAGTGACCGTCGCCATGACAGGAGAGGCAGGGCCGTTTCGTCTAGCGAAGCAAGCCCTTAGGAAAATCCGTCTTGCGAAGCACCTCAGAAAACGAAAAACCCTTTCGTCTAGCGAGTTTTTCGTCTTCCGAGGCATTCTTCTTGTGGGGCACCACTGTACTGGAATTGCTTGCACCTCTGTAAGACCACTATGCACACACCTGGTTGGGCCAACTGAGAATCTAGCGCACGATACCGCATCTCCCAGACTCGAAAGCAGCTATACTTTTGGATAGCTCAAGCGTGAACTGTTTCTTCCCCCTTGTAGCTTCCTAAGTATCCTATACATTAAATGTGAGCTCATTCCCAGGACTGTGGGCCCTTATGCAGTTGAGGCTGCACCACCCACACCCAAGAGGGAGGGGTCAGCAGGTTCCCTCAGGGAAGCCCCCAGGGCTGCCGAAGTAACCAAAATATATTCAGGGCGAAACCACCTCTAAAACGCCAAAAAGCTGAAAACAGACCGATGAGGCTGAAAACACACCAATGGGGACTAAGCAAACTCAGTGACTGCATGCTGGTTGACAATTAGGGGAAAGAAGCAGCAAATTCAGGAGGGGAGCGGAAAATGTCATGTAGAAGCTTAGAAAAGGGAATTCTGAACAGCAGTACTCCATACCACAACATTTTGTTGCAGGGATTGTCGCTTATAAGGAAGGGTAACTGGCAAGCCTCGTTAATGGAGACGACCAGTACAGTGGTACCTCGGATTACATACGCTTCAGGTTACAGACTCCACTAACCCAGAAATAGTGCTTCAGATTAAGAACTTTGCTTCAGGATAAGAACACAAATTGGGCTCCGGCGGCACGGCAGCAGCAGGAGGCCCCATTAGCTAAAGTGGTACTTCAGGTTAAGAACAATTTCAGGTTAAGAACGGACCTCCGGAACGAATTAAGTACTTAACCTGAGTTACCACTGTACTTTGCTCCCTTCTCCCAGCCACAGATGCATCACCATGGTGCGAGGAAGACAGGTGACAGCTCAACAGGTGTGTGGAGACCGATGCCACGGAAATATCCTGTACAGCAGGCGGCTCATATCCCCTCCCACTGGACGCCTCCCTAGCAGTTTTGGAACACCACCCAATTTCTTCTGTGCTGATCTGCTGTCCTGGAGGCACCAATGGGAAGTTGCTACATTCCTACCTTTGGTAGACTGTAGACTTGTCGCTGGTAAATAAGTTCATAGTGGGGAGGGTTGACGCTACTCTGGTAGATGCAAAACAAGTTCTCGTTGGAGACGTCTGTGAACAACAAGTTCAGATTTTGCCTTGATTAACGGAGTTATTTGGCTGATGACAAGTGGTAAAAGGTAAAGGGACCCCTGACCATTAGGTCCAGTCGTGGCCGACTCTGGGGTTGCAGCACTCATCTCGCTTTACTGGCCGAGGGATCCGGCGTACAGCTTCCGGGTCATGTGGCCAGCAGGACTAAGCTGCTTCTGGCGAACCAGAGCAGCGCACGGAAACGCCGTTTACCTTCCCGCCGGAGCGGTACCTATTTATCTACTTGCACTTTGACGTGCTTTCGAACTGCTAGGTTGGCAGGAGCAGGGACCAAGCAACGGGAGCTCATCCCGTGGCGGGGATTCGAACCGCCGACCTTCTGATCGGCAAGTCCTAGGCTCTGTGGTTTAACCCACAGAGGCACCAGCGTCCCTTGATGACAAGTGGTAGAGGGAGGGAAATAATATCCAGCCATTTCCCCTCCCCCCCCCGAAACAACTCTGCAAAACCTCAGGAGCAGATGGGGATAGGCTTGGGGGGGGGGGGGAGAATGGCTGAAAATGACTTCTCTCCCTGGTCCACTGATAGAGGCCTTACTGTCAGCTGAGCAGCACCACTGGATACAACCCTGTGTGTTTGTTTATATAAAGTAAGATAATGCTACTCAACCCACAGCTTGTGGGAGACTGCTGGATGTATCTAAAGGCCATACTCAAAAAGTTTTATGAGGCTCCAATATGCATACAGAGCTCCATGTACACAAAGGCATTCCTGCTTGTGTGGAGCTTCCTCTGCTCTCGTGATCAACCATCATCAATGAGTGAGGGCAAAACACCGCCCCACCCAGCTCATAAAATGCTATAAGAGCCCCATTACCTGGTTTATCAGGCATTTGGATGAAATGTTGGGAGGTGAATGTTTTGCCATCGGGATATTTTGGATGAGGTGGCAGCCTGGAGTCAAGGTACGTGCAGAACACGTGCATGATAATCTGAAGAAAGAGAAAGAAATGCATTTTCCTCACCATCATTGGCAAGAAAATATCCCCAGAATAAGCCATAAATTCACTCTTCTTCTTAATACAAAACACAACCCTGTTCCCAGGCAACTGAATAAAGAATGACATGAATATGACCCTTACTAGCAAATACTTATATAGAAGCAAAAGTATACTAAGCAATTACCATATTTTTCACTCTATAAGATGCACCAGACCACAAGATGCACCTAGTTTTTGGAGGAGGAAAACAAGAAAAAAAATATCCTGAATCTCAGAAGCCAGAACAGCAAGAGGGATCGCTGCGCAGTCAAAGCAGCAATCCCTCTTGCTGTTCTGGCTTCTGGGATAGCTGCGCAGCCTGCATTTGCTCCATAAGACACACACACATTTCCCCTTACTTTTGGGGAGGGAAAAAGTGAGTCTTATAGACCAAAAAATACGGTAAGTGCATCTCTCTCTCTCTCTCTCTCAGCTTGCCGGGGTGCACTGAAGGAGGCGGAGGGAAATGAAATCCACATTCAACCAAGCTGGGACAGAGCCAAACAAACTCCTTAATGTCTGCTAACGACTTACTGTGTTTGCGTCACTTCAAAACAATTTTATTCTAGTGCTTTGAGAAAGTGTAGAGCTAGTTAAAAAATTTCAAGGTCAGTCCAGTACAGGCAACCTAGCAATCAGCTCAGATCCAAACAGAAAAGTTCGTACAAATGTGATACGTTTCATGTAACCTCGTTTAAGCACAAGAGGACTAAAATTAATGGTATATAACCCCTGCTTCCGAGTACTGCAATCTACATTCCCATCTAATTCTTACCGCTGCTGCTGAGCCGCGGAACCTTAATGGAATATATTCAGGGCAGACAACACACAAGACTTACTGCAGAGTCTGTGGGCAAATCAGTATCCCATTTCCGTGCTTTGAAGTCTCCGCCCCGATTCCACCGGAAAGAGCTCATGCACCCTCCTTGAGAAAGCTCTGTGGGTTGGCAGAATTGTACAGGGCGTTATTTGGGGGCGGAACTGGAGGAAGGTTTAACGAAAGAGATTCTGTTCCTGGAGCTTCAGTACCATTCAGTGACTGAAAGGGATAGTTCTAAAAGAGGGCTGTTCCCTTCAACACCTGTTTGACCAGACTTCATCAATCTGGTGCCCTCCAGATGTTTTGGACGATGGTGCTGACGGGAGTTGTAGGGAGCCAAGTTGGCAAAAGCTGGTTTAGAAGGATATACCTGAAGGAGCATCTCCACCCTCATCATTCTGCCCGGACACTGAGGTCCAGTGCCGAGGGCCTTCTGGGGGTTCCCTTGCTGCGAGAAGCCAAGTTACAGGGAACCAGGCAGAGGGCCTTCTTGGTGGTGGCACCACCCTGTGGAACACCCTCCCACCAGATGTGAAATAGAAAAACAACTACCAGACTTTTAGAAGACATCTGAAGGCAGCCCTGTTTAGGGAAGCTTTTAATGTTTAATAGGTTTTTGTATTTTAATATTCTGTTGGAAGCCGCCCAGAGTGGCTGGGGAAACCCAGCCAGATGAGCGGGGTATTAATAATAATAATAATAATAATAATAATAATAATAATAATAATAATTACTTCCATGTGACAGCCCTTGATTTATTTGAAGACATCTGAAGGCAGCCATGTTCAGGGAAGCTTTTACTGTTTAAAAACTGCAATTAATCCAGAATGCGGCAGCTAGACTGGTGACTGGGAGTGGACACCAAGACCATATAACACTGGTCTTGAAAGACCTACATTGGCTCCCAGTACGTTTCCGAGCACAATTCAAAGTGTTGGTGCTGACCTTTAAAGCCCTAAACAGTCTCAGCCCAGGAAACCTGAAGGAATGTCCAGCGCCAAGGGCCTTATGGTGGTTCCCTCCCTGCGAAAAGCCAAGTTACAGGGAACCAGGCAGAGGGCCTTCTCGGTGGTGGCACCCACCCTGTGGAACGCCCTCCCACCAGATGTGAAATAGAAAAACAACTACCAGACTTTTAGAAGACATCTGAAGGCAGCCCTGTTTAGGGAAGCTTTTAATGTTTAATAGGTTTTTGTATTTTAATATTCTGTTGGAAGCCGCCCAGAGTGGCTGGGGAAACCCAGCCAGATGGGCGGGGTATAAATAATAATAATTATTATTATTACTTCCATGTGACAGCCCTTGATTTATTTGAAGACATCTGAAGGCAGCTATGTTCAGGGAAGCTTTTAATGTTTAATAGACTATTGTATTTTAATATTCGGTTGGAAGCCGCCCAGAGTGGCTGGGGAAACCCAGCCAAATGGGTGGGGTATAAATAATAAATACTTATTATTATTATTATTATTATTATTATTATTATTATTATTATTATTATTTCATTTGATTTCAGCCTGTGGAAAACTTCATCGGGATCACCATTAAGTGCTATACTGCCAATCTGTAATATTGTTGTTTTAAACTCAAGACCCTCCCTTCTACTACCACACCTCTGCCTTAGCAGAGGCCAAAGTGCAGAGGCCTGGCTGATGCAATAGCAGCTTGCTGAAAACCAATGCTATTTATACCGAGCGTAAAAAAGCCCCAAAATGCACACCAGCGCCTTGACTCTTTACCTTTGATCCTTTCAACCAAATATTCCTGGTTTGGTGTAAGGTCCAGATACTGCACTATTGTGTTCAGTGTGGGAATGAGTGGAGCTTTAACCAGGGCTGCTTGCTTCAGACTGCTGATGCTGGCATCTGCAAAAACAAAAGGCCATGAGCCCGCCAGACAGGAAAAGCCCCAAAAGTTCTAAGATAAGTCATGATAAGGGCTGCTCACTTCCTTTTATTTAATCTACAAGGTTATGTTCTGCTACCCACAAACATGCAAATATATCTGTACAGTGTCCCAGTAGATCACAACAACCTGACCCGACTCTGCCTCTAAAAATAAACAAATGTGGCGTCCAAAGGGTGTTCCCAGATATTACCAAGTGGTAAAAATAGTGGGCTATTTCCCCTATTTCACCTTCAACAGGAGATAACAGGCCACAAGTTTTATGGAAGTCAACGTACCTCCAATTTGCAACTCTGGGCACCCCATTCTCCGCATCTGAGTGCTCACGGACTCAATCTCCTGAACGAGGGGCACTAAAATTGTTTCATTGATCCACTAAATGGCAGAAAGAAAGAAAGAAAGAAAGAAAGAAAGAAAGAAAGAAAGAAAGAAAGGTAAGCTGATCTGCATCTTGGGCTTTCAAGCCATTTCAGTTTGTCCCACACAGCAATCTGTCAGCCATCCCTCCTTAGCTTAATTTGACTATTTATCCCCCAAATCAAACAAGAAGTCACCTGTTTGATTTCAAAGGCCAGCGGCAGAACTCACGTTTCTGAATTTAGCAGTCCAGGAGTCCATGTGATCCAGAAGTTGCCTACTCATTGACACTCTTGCCCAAACCTGAATGAGAAAACAAGATGGTCTCAGTATGTCAACTCAGTCCAGTCATTGTATGATTATTATTATTTACATCCTCCTATCTTCTTGAAACATAGTAAGCAAGTTATAAAGTCGCAAGTCTTTTAAACTTTTATTTTATCTATACCCCGCCCATTTAAAAACAAAATAAACCATCTGTCAGAGCTGGCTCCGGGTCCCAGCTCACCAAGGACCAACGCTAGCCGATCGTACAGTATCAAAGTCTTTATTGAAGAATAGTCTCCATTTACAAGTCTCAGCGTCCCAGCCCTACGTCTGGACTTTAGACCGGCGAAGCTCTGTCTGGATCTCCACCCCCTGTGCACCAGCTTAAGACTCTAATCTTACTCCACCTCTTCCTTCTCTCTCTCTTCCTCTGGGTCTTACTACCCCCCGGGGTCTCATTCCTCCTGGACTCTTCCGACGCAGAGCTTGACCCCTCTGACTCCTCCCCCTCTCTTCGGCGGGCTTTAGGACCTGGCTCCCTACCCGGGCTGCCCACCTTGCCGCCCTCCTGTACATTTGAACTTGGCGCGCGCGCGCGTTTTACTTTCCGGATGACCGTTTCCTCGCTCCCTGACGAGGGTGTGGTCATTCCTGCCTCACGTTCTCCCTCTGCCTGCGCGCTCCCTGATCCCGATGCCTTGGACTCCTCCCCCTTACTGCACTCTGGGGGGGACGCTGGTCCGGATTTCCAGCTGCTACTCTCTGAGTCCCCTCTGGCCCCTTCTTCCCGAGGTGTCCCCCTGGGCACTCCCCTTGCCCTGACCATGGGGGCCCCTTTCTGTGAATCCTCCGAGTCACTGGAGAGACTCAGAGACCTCGGACTACTGTCGCCGCTGACATTTCCTTCCGACTCCTCCCCCTCGCTCTCCGTTTCTTCCCTCTCCTGTGACTCTGCTCCTGAACCCCTGACACCATCAAACAATAATAACAACCAGATCAAATACAAAAAAGTCACAATCACTTTAAAATAAACAACTTACCGTATTTTTTGCTCTATAAGACTCACTTTTTCCCTCCTAAAAAGTAAGGGGAAATGTGTGTGCATTTTATGGAGCGAGTGCAGGCTGCACAGCTATCCCAGAAGCCAGAACAGCAAGAGGGATTGCTGCTTTCACTGCGCAGCGATCCCTCTTCCTGTTCTGGCTTCTGAGATTCAGAATATTTTTTTTTCTTGTTTTCCTCCTCCAAAAACTAGGTGCGTCTTGTGGTCTGGTGCATCTTATAGAGCGAAAAATACGGTATATCAAACAAAGCAGTATCAATAACCCATTAGAGTCTAATAGTAAACAACTATTACTACTCCCAAATGCACGCTCCAATGCAATTTTACTCTGAATTCAGTCTTCCAGTTCACTATTAAGTACATGCACTTGTAGTGATTTGCCACCAACATGTACAGTGGTACCTCGGGTTACATACGCTTCAGGTTACATACGCTTCAGGTTACAGACTCCGCTAACCCAGAAATAGTATTTTGCTTCAGGATGCGAACAGAAATTATGCAGCGGCGGTGCAGTGGCAGCAGCGGGAGTCCCCATTAGCTAAAGTGGTGCTTCAGGTTAAGAACAGTTTCAGGTTAAGAATGGACCTCCGGAACGAATTAAGTACTTAACCCGAGGTACCACTGTAATGACTCTAGAGCACTGGTCTTCAGCTGGTGGGTTGGGACCTGAACTAAGGTGAATAGCACTAAAGGTAAAGGGACCCCTGACCATTAGGTCCAGTCGTGGCCGACTCTGGGGTTGCGGCGCTCATCTCACTTTATTGGCCAAGGGAGCCGGCGTACAGCTTCCTTCCGAGTGGCCAGCATGACTAAGCCGCTTCTGGCAAACCAGAGCAGTGCACTGAAACGCCGTTTATCTTCCCGCCGGAGTGGTACCTATTTATCTACTTGCACTTTGACATGCTTTTGAACTGCTAGGTTGGCAGGAGCAGGGACCGAGCAACGGGAGCTCACCACATCGCGGGGATTCGAACTGCCGACCTTCTGATCAACAAGTCCTAGGCTCTGTGGTTTAACCCACAGCGCCACCCGCATAGCAGTAACACCATATAAATATATTGGGGGAAGTAGGGGGGTCCCCAAAAGCATGTTTGGGTTAAATGTGGGCCTGGATGTGAAAAGGTTGAAGACTGATGTTCTGGAGGTGCCATTCAGAAGGAAACAATTCCCTACTGCCCTGATGCCAATTTCCGTTTACCTCTTCAGCGACCTGCTTGGAGCTCAACTCAGCTTCATCTTTGTGGGCCGATGGGGCTTGGGACCTGCAGGCAGGTTGGTACTGGAATTTCCTGAGCATCTGGGCATAGTCTGCCATGGACCGGCTGTAGTTCCAAAAGGTTGGGCTGCTAGAAGGAGAACTGGAATCTGTGCTCCCTGTAAAAGGTAAAGGACCCCTGGACAGTTAATTCAGTCAAAGGCAACTATGGGGTTGCGGCGCTCATCTGGCTTTCAGGCTGAGGGAGCCAGCGTTTGTCCACAGACAGCTTTCCGGGTCATGTGGCCAGCATGACTAAACCTCTTCTGGTGCAATGGAACCCCGTGACAGAAACCAGACCACACAGAAATGCCGTTTTTACCTTCCTGCTGGAGCGGTACCTCTTTATCTACTTGCACTGGTGTGCTTTTGAACTGCTAGGTTGGCAGAAGCTGGGACAGAGCAACAGAAGCTCACTCCGTCACGGGGATTCGAACCACCAACCTTCTGATCAGCAAGCCCAAGAGGCTCAGTGGTTTAGACCACAGCGCCACCGTGTGCTCCCTGTAATTATCCAACCACAAGCATGCAAAAGAAATTATGGGAAGAAGAAGAGGAGTTTGGATTTGATATCCCGCTTTATCACTACCCAAAGGAGTCTCAAAGCGGCTCACATTCTCCTTTCCCTTCCTCCCCCACAACAAACACTCTGTGAGGTAAGTGGGGCTGAGAGGCTTCAGAGAAGTGTGACTGGCCCAAGGTCACCCAGCAGCTGCATGTGGAGGAGCGGGGAAGCAAACTCAGTTCACCAGATTACAAATCTACTGGCTACGGGAATCTACAAATCTATGGGAACTGGCTGGCAAGGCTTTCATAGCTATGGACATATACGAATACTCTATCAGGTGGGGCGGAAGACATCATTTATGTGGAGAATTGCTTACCCAACTGAACTCTGTGCAGCTTCTCCTCCTCGCTTCGAAGGAAGTTGTCCAGAGACCTGAGGTCTGTCATATAGTCTTCCTTGCCAGTCGGGGAATTGTATACAGTTGGCGAAGAGCGATACCGTGACCTTATTCCACTGCTATCCATTGGGCCGATGCTGGTGGGGTATGGTGAAGTGCTTGGGGAAGGGCTAAAAGGGGGGACCTGGGCAAAACAAAATGGAATATACTAATAGATAGATAGATAGATAGATAGATAGATAGACAGACAAGTAGATAGATAGATAGATAGATAGATAGATAGATAGATAGATACAGTGGTACCCCGCAAGACGAATGCCTCGCAAGACGGAAAACCCGCTAGACGAAAGGGTTTTCCGTTTTTCGATGCGCTTCGCAGGACGAATTTCCCTATGGGCTTGCTTCGCAAGACGAAAATGTCTTGCGAGTCTTGAGATTTTTTTTCGCTCCCCACCCCCTTTTTCTAAGCCGCTAAACCGCTAATAGCCTTTTAGCAGCTAATCCGCTAATCCCTTAAACCTTTAATAGCCGCTAATAGCCGCTAAACCGCTAATAGCGGTAATCCGCTAAGCCACTAATAGGGTTGCTTCGCAAGACAAAAAGACCGCTAGACGAAGAGACTCGCAGAACGAATTAATTTCGTCTTGCGAGGCACCACTGTAGATAGATAGATAATTTATTACGGTCAGAGACCAGCTTATAAAACACACTTGGGGGTACAGTCCCAGAAGGAAAAACAAACAAACAAAACAATGTACAACAATAAATTTAAAATCTATAAATGCGATAAGCGTACAGACACTTAAAACTTTAAGATAAACTACCGCAGAGAGCTGACCCAGAGTTACCCATGGAACAAGGTTTGGGGATTTTCGAACTAGTTTGAGTCGGGAGATGGTCTGCGCCTACAGATCTGTACACAGAATCTGGTGACCATCCGGGTCGTCTTCTGATCTTTGCCAAACACAGAAGGATTTAAGTATAAATAGATTAAATAGAATTTTAAAGGTAAAATAAGGTTAGAATGTGTTAAGATGATTGTAGGATAGATAACAGAGGAAGATGGAAAGGAATTGCTGAAACATTTGACAGAAGTGGAATACAAAAAGGGAGGTGCAAGGAGGTAGGTGAAATAAGTGAATGAAAGATAAGATATTGAAATGGTTTGTGTGTTTTAAATTGTTATTTGTTTGGTATTGTTAGTTAGTTTAATGTGTTAGTGTATTGCATTGTTAGTTTAATGTGTTAGTGTATTTGTATTGTATTGTTTCCTTTTTTTTTGTTTTTTGTTTTTCCCCCCTTCTTGTTTTGTAGTGTTTAAATTGTTTAAAAAGCAATAAATATTATATGATCTATGCCAAACAGGAAAAGGTCAATTTTTTGCTTTTCTGGGAGGTCAGCAAGCCTCACCAGTAGGGGTTCAATGGTCTTACTACGTGCCTATTCATAAAAGGGACATCTAAAGAACAAGTGCTCTGGGCTTCCTATCTCCCTGGAATATACTGGGAATCCCAACATGTGGATGAGTGATCTCTCCCCGTTTATTTTCCATCAGAGAGCTGCAAAGTTTTTTTTGGTTTTTTTAAAGAAACACTAACTTTTATTCATGCCTCTGGCACTTGGCCCAAAGGGGGTACAAAAAGGTGGGAAAATCTGGAAAGAATTCCACCTCTGCGTTGCAACAGCATAAGCTCATGTCATCTGAGGCGGTTGAAATCAAAGCCATGTTGGAGCAGGGAAGCGGTCAAGGGTGCAAGTCTTAAACACACAGACCTCATCAGTCAATAAACCCACACTTCCAGCCTCAGCCTCCCTATCCACAACTGTAAAATGGGGAGAGGCAGTGTGGTGTAGTGGTTAGTGCTGAACTGGAAGAGACCAGAGTTCAAATCCCCACTCAGCATGAAACACACTGGGCCAGTCGCTGCCTCTCAGTTCAACCCACCTTACAGGGTTGTTGTCAGGCCCATGCAGGGAATGGGGTAGCCAATGTACACTTGCTCTGGGCCATGGAGGGCTAAGCCAGCTGGGGACCCCCACCAGGGGCCTGCTGGACTTAACACTATCATGCCAAGAATACAATGTTCTGGACTTCCATCAACCGCATCTGAAGATTTTTCAGTCTTTATCACTTAGTCTACATTTCTTAATTTCCCTATTACTTTTAATTGTCCTTAACTAATAACTCTCTTCATAATCTTCTCTGCAATATTTTGCATAATCATCCTTACAAAACTTCTTGCAGTCCTACTAGCATAACCTGTTTATTACAATTGCTTTTCAAATAGTTCAAATAATTACTCAAGTCCTCTGAGAATCTCTGGTTCCGCAGGTTTCTGATCCTTCCTGTCATCTTATCTAATTCTGCATAGTCCATTAATTTTGTCTGCCATTCTTCTTTCATCAGTAATTCTTCTTGTTTCCATTTCTGCGCCAATAATACTCTTGGGGCTGTTGTTGCATATAAAAACAATTTACTATCCTGTCTATTAATATCCTCCCCTACAATGCCAAGTAAAAATGCTTCTGGTTTCTTAATAAATGTATATTTCAACATATTTTTCATACATTCCCACCACATGTGATAAAAATATTCTTCTTTTTCTTTACATTTCCAACATTTATTACTTGTTTTATACATTTTGGCTAATTTGTTGTGAGCATTTTAATGAGGAGTGAGGAGAGCCATGCTCTTCACCTTGAGCTGCTTGGAGGAAAAAATATAAATGCAGCAAAATAACTGCAACATGCATGTGTGCATGAGTGCCCACACAGAGTGCTTTGAGCACTAAATGAAAAAACATTTTTATAAATACTTGTTGGTATTATATCAACAACCTCAGATATGCAGATGACACAACTTTGATGGCAGAAAGTGAGGAGGAATTAAAGAACCTCTTAATGAGGGTGAAAGAGGAAAGCGCAAAATATGGCCTGAAGCTCAACATCAAAAAACCGAAGATCATGGCCACTGGGCCCATCACCTCCTGGCAAATAGAAGGGGAAGAAATGGAGGCAGTGAGAGATTTTACTTTCTTGGGCTCTATGATCACTGCAGATGGTGACAGCAGTCACAAAATTAAAAGACCCCTGATTCTTGGAATAAAAGTGATGACAAACCTAGACAGCATCTAAAAAAGCAGAGACACCACCTTGCCAACAAAGGTCCATATAGTTAAAGTTATGGTTTTCCCAGTAGTGATGTATGGAAGTGAGAGCTGGACCATAAAGAAGGCTGATCGCCGAAGAATTGACGCTTTTGAATTCTGGTGCTGGAGGAGACTTGACAGTCCCATGGACTGCAAGAAGATCAAACCTCTCCATTCTGAAGGAAATCAGCCCTGAGTGCTCACTGGAAGGACAGATCCTGAAGCTGAGGCTCCAAGACTTTGGCCACCTCATGAGAAGAGAAGACTCCCTGGAAAAGACCCTGATGTTGGGAAAGATGGAGGGCACAAGGAGAAGGGGACGACAGAGGACGAGATGGTTGGACAGGGTTCTCGAAGCTACCAGCATGAGTTTGTCCAAAATGCAGGAGGCAGTTGAAGACAGGAGTGCCTGGTGTGCTCTGGTCCATGGGGTCATGAAGAGTCGGACACGACTAAACGACTAAACAACAACAAAAGTATTATATGAGGAAAGACTAATGAGAAAGCTCTGTACCTTACTGTAGCAGCTGCTTGGGGAGTAGCTCATAGCAGCACTGTAAGAACCAGAGCTGCTGCCCGACAGAGCCTGGAGCTGAGGGCTGTAGCCAGACATGCAGCTGGAGGCAAATTTTGGGCTGGCACTAGGCGAGCGGGAAGGGCTGTAGCTCAGCACACTCTGCCCCTGGATGGGAGGAGAAGGCGTCGAAGGAGGAGTTTTCTTTGGCGTCAGCTCACGGGGTGGAGTAGTCTGGACAGCTGAAATTGAAATTTTTAAATATATATATATATTTAAGCTTTAGAAAGTTTCTGCAACTTTATCCCTTACACAGCCCAACAGGAAAACAACAAGAATCCCCCGACAGCATACGAATCAATCTGGCTAACCTGATTCAAAAATACACACGCACACCCCGCTCACACACAAATACAATTCTCACTACAGCCAACCAAAGACAACCAACCACACTCTAAGCCGTACCCAACCTCTCTCACCACCAAGGAAATACAACAAGTGAATAGTAAGAGAACCCATACAAGTACAGTGGTGCCCCGCAAGACGAATGCCTCGCAAGACGGAAAACCCGCTAGACGAAAGGGTTTTCCATTTTTCAATGCGCTTTGCAGGACGAATTTCTCTATGGGCTTGTTTCGCAAGACGAAAATGTCTTGCGAGTCTTGAGATTTTTTTTTGCTCCTCACCCCCTTTTTCTAAGGCGCTAAACCGCTAATAGCCTTTTAGCAGCTAATCCGCTAATCCCTTAAGCCTTTAATAGCCGCTAATAGCCGCTAAACTGCTAATAGCGCTAATCCGCTAATAGGGTTGATTCGCAAGACGAAAAAACCGCTAGACGAAGAGACTCACAGAACGGATTCTTTTTGTCTTGCAAGGCACCACTGTAACGCTGACACAACCCCTCACAGACACTAAATAAAATAATAGAAGGATAACCACCCCACGCCCCCTCTTCCCTTCCTTCTTCTTCCTAATTATTTAAACCAATTCATAAACCAAGAACTGATACAGTCACCACTAATAACGAAATATATGTTGTAGATATTTTCCCACATTTGTTATGCTATTTTTGTGATATACAAATAACATGAGAAAACTTGGTATATTTATTTGTATAACATTATTCTTATTTATAAAACCTAATAAAGAAGAAAAGAAGGTTTCTGCACATCCCACAGGATCGTATATATGTCAAGGAACTCAGCCATTTTATTTCCTTTTTAAATTTTCTGCTGTTTCTGGTGTGCTTTGCAGAGAAAGCTTGGCGGGCGACAACAGGCTGCTGGGGGCACACCAAGCACAGCTACATTTAAGATCAGGTAAAAAGGTAAAGGGACCCCTGACCATTAGGTCCAGTCGTGGCCGACTCTGGGGTTGCGGCGCTCATCTCGCTTTATTGGCCGAGGGAGCCGGCATACAGCTTCTGGGTCATGTGGCCAGCATGACTGAGCCGCTTCTGGCAAACCAGAGCAGCGCACGGAAATGCCATTTACCTTCCCGCCGCAGCGGTCCCTATTTATCTACTTGCACTTTGACGTGCTTTTGAACTGCTAGGTTGGCAGGAGCAGGGACCAAACAACGGGTGCTCACCCCGTCGCGGGGATTCGAACTGCCGACCTTCTGATCGGCAAGTCCTAGGCTCTGTGGTTTAACCCACAGCGCCACCCGCATCCCGTAAGATTAGGTGCTCCCACCCTATTGCCTTGCCCTTGCCCTCCTCAACAAGATGATCTGTCAAATACATGACTTTCCCCATACAAAATATCAACTACACACCACTTCCATTGTGTTAGTATTTGCATGGGTGCTCCAAATGTTTTGAATAAGTTACTTCAATTGCAGAGTTGTTGTTTTTTTAATCTGCATTTTAATCTGCATTCCTACCTGCATTCTGCAACCCCAGGAGGGTCTGCTGTCCAGGACTCATAACCAAGCTGGTTGGAGCCATAGTATATTTAAAATACCTCCAGAAGTCAAATAAGGCATTAAGGCTGAACAAAGACGCAAATGCAAGTTCTAGAACAAAACAGAAGATTACAGTAAGAGTTTGTGAACGGAATGAGATAGGTAACAATTTAAACAGCCAGCCACTCATCGGTTTTATCGTACGAAAGATGCTGGTTTCACCAGGTAATCGGGATTATCAAAATATTTGAACAATCAAGAAATTTAGTATGGAAAGTGTTGGTCCGTAGCAGAAAAGGGGGGTGGGTAGAATTCAGACAATTCTTAATCGACTTACGGCAAGCCACAGGTACATGGAAATTCCAGTCTCACTGAATTTATGCAGTTGCCTGGCAACCAGAGCAGTCAAGAGCAATTAATACTTTATAATTTGTCACATATATATGCACTTACAGGGACGCGGGTGGCGCTGTGGGTAAAAGCCTCAGCACCTAGGACTTGCTGATCGAAAGGCCGGCGGTTCGAATCCCTGCGGCGGGGTGCGCTCCCATCACTCAGTCCCAGCGCCTGCCAACCTAGCAGTTCGAAAGCACCCCCGGGTGCAAGTAGATAAATAGGGACCGCTTACTGGCGGGAAGGTAAACGGCGTTCCGTGTGCTGCGCTGGCTCGCCAGATGCAGCTTTGTCACGCTGGCCACGTGACCCGGAAGTGTCTGCGGACAGCGCTGGCTCCTGGCCTCTAGAGTGAGATGAGCGCACAACCCTAGAGTTTGTCAAGACTGGCCCGTACGGGCAGGGGTACCTTTACCTATATGCACTTAGCAACTCACAGAAATGGTCTAACCAGAGGTAGCACCAGTCACAGATGATGGCACTTGTAATGCTGAACTATTTTTAAGGGAACGAAAGGGAGGAAATTTGCACCACCGAGGTGGGGGGGGGGAGGCTGGAGGGAGGAGAGGTGCAGCCCTGAAACTAACTCCTGAAACACAGACCAGAGTTTGCAGGAAGCTAGTGTTGTGTCCGCACCTGATCATGTTTACCTAATATGGATGGAACCTAGACGGAGGGATAAGCAAGCATGGGGACAGCAAGGTGGCATTAAACCCTACAATATGGCTTTATACCCTTATGAAGAATGGTTGAGGGAGCTGGGCATGTTTAGCTTGGAGAAGAGAAGAGTGAGAGGTAATAGAACCCCATCTTTATCTGCAGGGATGTCAAATGGAGCAAGCTTTTCTCCTGCTCCAGAGAGGAGGACTCAAACCAGAAGGACACAAACTACAAGAAAGGTTTCAGCTGAACATTAGGAAAAACTTTTCAATATCTACATGCAGCCGCTGGGAGAGATCATCAGGGGGTTTGGGCTGGGTGTCCATCAATATGCAGATGATACTCAGCTCTACCTTTCTTTCAAATCAGAACCAGTGAAGGCGGTGAAGGTCCTGTGTGAGTGTCTGGAGGCGGTTGGAGGATGGATGGCGGCTAACAGATTGAGGTTGTATCCTGACAAGACAGAAGTACTGTTTTTGGGGGACAGGGGGTGGGCAGGTATGGGGGATCCCTGGTCCTGAATGGGGTAACTGTGCCCCTGAAGGACCAACTGCGCAGCTTGGGAGTCATTTTGGACTCACAACTGTCCATGAAGGCGCAGGTCAATTCTGTGTCCAGGGCAGCTGTCTACCAGCTCCATCTGGTGCACAGGATGAGACCCTCCCTGCCGGCAGACTGACTTGACAGAGTGGTGCATGCTCTGGTTATCTCTCGCTTGGACTACTGCAATGTGCTCTATGTGGGGCTACCTTTGAAAGTGACCCAGAAAGTACAACTAATCCAGAATGTGGCAGCTAGACTGGGGACTGGAAGTGGCTGCTGAGACCACATAACACCAGTCTTGAAAGACCTACATTGGCTCCCAGTACATTTCCAAGCACAATTCAAAGTTTTGGTGCTGACCTTTAAAGCCCTAAACGGCCTCAGTCTAGTATACCTGAAGGAGCATCTCCACCTCCATCGTTCTGCCCAAGCACTGAGGTCCAGCGCCGAGGGCCTTCTGGCGGTTCCCTCACTGAGAGAAGTAAAGCTACAGGGAACCAGGCAGAGGGCCTTTTCGGTAGTGGCACCCGCCCTGTGGAATGCCCTCGTATCAGATGTCAAAGAGAAGAACAACTACCAGACCTTTAGAAGACATCTGAAGGCAGCCCTGTTTAGGGAAGCTTTTAATGTTTGATGCATTACGGTATTTTAATATTTTGATGGAAGGCACCCAGAGTGGCTGGGGAAGCCCAGCCAGATGGGCGGGGTATAAATAAATTATTATTATTATTATTATTATTATTATTATTATTATTATTATTAAATCTTTCAGATAGTAAAAGTTGTTCAACAGTGGAATGGACTCCCTCGGAAGGTGGGGGAGTCTCCTTCTTTATGAGGTTTTCAAAAAGAGGTTGAATGGCCATCTGCCAGGGATTCTTTAGCTGTGATGACAACACTGTAGAGGGTTGGGCTAGATGACCCTTGGGTTGCCCTTCAAACTCTACAATTCTATGAAAAACCAAAACCCAGAGGATCACCTCCTCACTTCCTTTTTTTCTCCCTAAAGGCATAAATGCAGAGACATCCCCAGTCCATTCAACCAACTTCTACATTCTTCTGGGGTTTCAAAGTACTTACCAACATACCACAGTAACCAGCACGAAATGTTATAATAGGAACTGATTAGTTTTCCAGACCTGGGGGGGGGGGGGGGGGGAGAGAAGGAGACAAAGGTCATTCATAGCCCCACAGCATGGAAGCACCAACTACTTTTCAGTGATTCACAATAAATAGCTCACTCCTCACGATGAAGATACAACAATTTCCCCCAGCATGAACTTTATGGCTGGATTTCCAGCACCTCACAGTGGCCTCCCCGATTCTCTCCTCCAAATCTGGGCTATGAGAGATTGGTGTCTTCCACCCAACAGTCATCTGCCAAAGCAGAGCAGACACGTTTACTCATTAATAACACCTTTAAAATTTAATAGCATTTTAGAGCATCAGAAAGCACTTCCACAAACATTCTCTCTGTCATTTTTAAAACAGCCAGATACAGCCATCCCCTATATGGCTGACACCAAGAGAACGTGACTTGAAATCCTTCATGAATTCATGGGAGGATAAGAACAGAAATTGTGCTCTGGAGGTGCGGCAGCAGCAGGAGGCCCCATTAGCTAAAGTGTGCTTCAGATTAAGAACAGTTTCAGGTTAAGAACGGACCTCCGTAACGAATTAAGTACTTAACCCGAGGTACCACTGTATATATCATCCGAACGGGAGCTCACCCCGTCGCGGGAATTCGAACCGCCAATTCATAGTCACTGATGACTATGGGCCACAAGAAACCATCAGCAAGGATGCAGAATGAAGTTGGAGGGTTTGCCTCTCTTACATTTCAGTATAAATCATGCCAGCCATGGACAAGTTCAGAAGTCCCCATGCCAAGACCACTTTTTTTGCTTCAGTTTCTTTCCTCATCTCGATGGTCCTGTCAATGAGGGAAGCAGCTGGACCTTGTTCCCCCTTCATTGTCTGGAAAGAGCAGAGGGACAGTTAGTTGTAATAATAATAATAATAATAATAATAATAATAATAATAATAAATAAATAAAAAATTATTTATATCCTGCCCTCCCCAGCCGAAGCCGGGCTCAGGGCGGCTAACAACAATCAAATAATCAAACAATCAAATAATCCAACATTCTAAAAACATTTCATTATAAAAATTAATTAAAATCAAATTAATGGCAACCGTTAAGCAAAATTCTGTGCAGGTTGCCAGAGGAGGGAGTCAGGCTGGGCCCTGACCAAAGGCCTGGTGGAACAGCTCTGTCTTGCAGGCCCTGCAGAAAGATGTCAGGTCCCGCAGGGCCCTAGTCTCTTGTGACAGAGCGTTCCACCAGATTGGAGCCGCGGCCGAGAAAGCCCTGGCTCTAGTTGAGGCCAGCCTAACCTCTCTGAGGCCTGGGACCTTCAGGATGTTTTTATTTGCAGACCGTAGGTTCCTCTGTGGGGCATACCAGGAGAGGCGGTCCCGTAGGTACGAGGGTCCTAGGCCGTATAGGGCTTTAAAGGTTATATGAGAACATTTACTTAACGTTCAAAGAAATTAATATTTCAGTGCTAATTCAAGTGCACCTTCTCCTGTTTACCCCGGGTGTTGCCCAAAGCTGTGCGACCAGATGTCCCCTTCTTCCCTCGAAATCTTCTCAAGATGGTCTCTCAGCCTTCTACAGCAGATGGGGGGAGCCAATGGGGGCTGCTGGGAGAGGAAAGGGAAGTGCCACTATACAGGAGGAATTCCTTTCATAGAATTGTAGAGTTGGAAAGGACCAACCCCTTGCAATGCAGAAATCACAGTGATTACACTTGCAGATGGGCACTGTGGGATATCAGTTGTGCTTCCTTTAAAAGGTAAAGGGACCCCTGACAGTTAAGTCCAATCGCGGATGACTCTGGGGTTGCGGCGCTCATCTCGCTTTACTGGCCGAGGGAGCCGGTGTACAGCTTCCGGGTCATGTGGCCAGCAGGACTAAGCCGCTTCTGGCGAAACCAGAGCAGCGCACGGAAACACCATTTACCTTCCCGCTGGAGTGGTACCTATTTATCTACTTGCACTTTGATGTGCTTTCAAACTGCTAGGTTGGCAGGAGCAGGGACCAAGCAACAGGAGCTCACCCCGTCACGGGGATTCAAACAGTCGACCTTCTGATCGCCAAGCCCTAGGCTCTGTGGTTTAGACCACAGCGCCACCAGCATCCTTTACCTTTAGCCAAATTTTATATTGCAAGCTCCTCTCCTTGCATTCTGCACACTGATGAAGCCATATAAATAAGTAGTAAAGAGAACACACTGAACTAAATATAAAGCTCCTTTTTACAGTAAGCAAACATTATAGGTGCACTTCAGTTGTTTGACGTCAGGGGCTTAAAAGGGCCTTAGCCCACCAGTGACTTCCCTTTGGGCCGCATAGCTGCAAAGCAATTTTTTCCAGCAACATTACAAGGGCCTCTGCTCTGCCCCCAGTGTTAATTTTGTACCTTTGTCTTATTCCAATTGTCTTAATGCCATTTATAGAAATGCATTCATGGATTAAATTTTGTTTCTATTGAACACCACACCGCCCTGCGATCTTCAGACGAAGGGTGGCATGCAAATTTAGTAAACAACAATAGCAACATTAAGTTATTGGGCAGCTAATGAACACATTAAGTATTATTATAATTATTAGTTGCTTTACAGAAGGGAAAAAGCATTGAAACACCAGGGAACAGTAAAAAATACAAGCAATTTAAAACCAGGAGAGTTTTAAAAGAGAGAAAGAGGCTTTCAACTGGAATCTTGGGGCACAGGTCCATGTAAATCATACACTCTTGTGATCATTATATCGTTATTTATACTCTTCTCTCCCCCCCCCCCCAGGAAATTTACAGATGAGAACAGCTAAAAACATGGGGGGGGGGGCAATAATTAAAATACAATTAAACACATACACAAGTTCTATTAAAACATAGCTGAGTTGGTCAGAGCGTGGTGCTGATAGCACCAAGGTTGCGGGTTCAGTCCTCGTATGGGATAGCTGCCCATTCCTGCATTGCAGGGGGTTGGACTAGATGACCCCAGCGTCCCTTCCAACTCTACAATTCCACAATTCAAATAATTACAATAAAAACAGCATGCCGCCAGTCCCCTCATTAAAACAGTCGGGTCCCAAAAGAACGTTGGAACGGGAAGATCTCCTCCACCTGCAAAGCGGAGGGAGGACAAGGAGGGAGCCAGGCTGGCTTCTCGTGGCAGGGAGTTCCACAGCTGCCTGGGAGAAGCCACCACCGAGAAGGCCCTCTCCCGCGTGCCCACTGAACGTGCCTGGGAGGGTGGCAGGATTGGGACCAGGGCCTCCCCTGGGCAGATTCCCATGAGGGGAACAGGGTCCCTCAGGCAGCCTATGCCTCATTAGCCCAAGCTGCCTCATAATGTTAGGGGGCCAGCCGGGCCCACACTTCCTGGTCCAGCTACAAGGAGGTGGCCAGGGACTGATCCTGACACCGGCTGCTCCGCCCCACAGCGAGAAATGGGGCGCCCCACGCGCTCCCCCTTGGGCAGGGGCAGCCTGAGGCCCTCCAGGCGCTGCTGGACCACAACTCCCATCATGCCTAGCTACTGGCCGTGCTGGCTGAGGCTCATGGGAGTTGGAGTCCGGCAGCCTCTAGGGCCACAGGGCTCCCCGTCCCAGCCTCTGGGGCCCAACGGTAAACACGAGACGGGGCCCCTGGGAGCTGCCCCCCCAATTCAAAGGCAGGCAGACCAACCGCCTCGTCTCCCTTCACTCACCCCGGCAGCTCCTCACGCGGCTTCGTTTTTAAAGCGCGCATGCGCAGCGAGGCAGGCTCGGTTTTTGATTTTTTTTAAAAAAGCCAAACCTCTGACGACAGCAGAATTGGCTCGCACCAATTGGAGGAGGGAGAAGACAGCGGAGGCGGGAGCTGTCGCCGGGGCGACGGAAGGGTGAAGGCGGCGGTTGGTGGTTGCTCTCGCGCTCGGCTCCGATTGGGTCGCATCTGTTTCCCTCCCCTCCCCGCCCCCTTTCTCGTCACGACGTGGCCCCTCCCCTCCCTCTATTAAGCCGGTCGGTCGCTATCAAGTTTTGGCGGGAGAAACCGCTGAGGCGGAGCAAAGTTCTCTCTAGACGCCTCACGTTATATTATTATCACTTTTTTAAAAAATAATCTTTATTAATTTAAATGGCACACGTATACAAAGAATTTACAATCTCATACTGCAAAAAGGAAAAAAATTAAGAAATAGAGAAGAAAATACAGAAAAAAGAAGAAAAAGCAGATTTACATGCATAAAAAAAACCTAATTAATACTTAAATAAACACTTAAATAAAAAAGACCTCTGACAAAACGAGTCTTCCAATCATTCTCATTGTACTGTTTATACTGTCCTTTTTTCCGCAGTTTTGTATTCTTTAATATTGTTCCCGTCTACTCCACAAACAGTATTTTTTGGGTTTACAAGTATCACTCAAGTTCTGCTAATATGGTGTGTGGTTGGTACAATGTGATCTTATAGAATCCTTAAATATTCTCCATTCTCCAAATATTTTCTGGTTCAATACTCCTCTAACTCTTTCCGTCAGTTTTGCTAGTTGTAAATATTCTATCACATATTTATACAGCACTTGTTTCCCTGATAAGGACCCTTATTAGCCAGAATTAGCCAATCATGTGCAGCCCATTGTGTAAATAATGTATATAAAGCAGATACTTTGAGGGGACTTTCATTCATTCCTCCTCACCACTATGAGCTGAATAAAGAGCATGAAATCACTTTGAGACTCTGAGTATATTTCAGATGCCCTCTCGCATCTCTGCCTCCCAAAGGCTTGTACAGTGGATGCTCGGGTTGCGAACATGATCCGTGCGGGATGCACGTTTGCAAACAGCAGCGTCCACAACCCGCAGCGGCGCACCTGCGCATGTTGCGATTCGGTGCTTCTGCGCATGCGCATGCACAAAGCACAGTTTAGCACTTCTGTGCATGTGCTGCTGCTGGAACCCAAAAAAACGTAACCTGAAGCGTCTGTAACCTGAGGTATGACTGTACGGCTGTTTATTGCAGCAGCCCTAGCTACAAGATCCGCAGGCGAATGGTGCCCCTGGGGGGCACCTCTCTTTGCGGCAGGGAAGGGGGCAGCTCAGCAATCAGGCATGGACGGCTGCCCAGAGTGTAGGGATCAGTTGGGATTACCATGAGGAATTATAAAATATACATCAAGCCATCGTGTCCATGATGAAAGCATTGTGTTGACTGGGTTTGATATATTGACGATAATTTCTGATTAAATCCCATAAGATTCTACAGTCCTTTCCATGCCCTTTTGCTTCTGCTGTCCATTTCTCTTGTCACGTACACAGCCCAGTTGCTTACACAGGCAGGCGTCCTGGGTCATCAAAGATAGTGGGCAAGTTTATTTGATGTAGGATGTTAATCTTAGGGCCAGGAAACAGATCTCACATTGCGGGGATAATGGTCACTGTCCTCCTGGCCATCCTTCTTATCATGTGTACTGATTGTTTATAACCTCGGGGTTGCCAGATGCTCTTCTTTGTAGTTCTCAACATATTTACCCCAAAATATATGCATGCTAATTAGTGTTGTAGTGTAACTTTCTCCCCATGTGGGTTTGATGAAATGCTCAGAGGAAATATGATTGGTTCTTACGAGCACTGTGTAAAAGATTCTTTTGCTAATAAAATGGCCTGGCGAGGGGTGTGGTGGACGCACTTTCTCTGAGAGCCTTGCTGGTCAAAGCCTCGTGTCTTGCTTTTAATCAGGGTCCAATCCTTCCTTTACTTTGCGAATGCAACATAGAGGACCCCCAAGGAGTGGGGAGAGGAGAGGAGGCAGCGGGAGCACTCCACAAGGGTGGGTGTTCGGAAAAGGGTGAGGGGCTGCCGGCTCTGCAAGCAACGGGTGAGATTACTGGGGTCCTGAGCGCCCCCAGGGGTGCCGCAGAAAGAAGGTAGTTGATCAAGGGAGCCATGAACTCAAAAAGGTTGGAAGCCTATGCCGTAAGGTGATTATTAGTGGTTACCAGTCTGCTTTGTGCAGTGCTTTTCATTTATTTTATTTATATATAGTGGTACCTCTGGTTGCGAACGGGATCCGTTCTGGAGGCCCGTTCGCAACATGAAGAGAGAGCATCATCAAAACCCCTCATATGACATGTTCCATAATCACCTGTGTTGTGCTGCTGTTTTGCTATTCATTGCTATTTGTTGTATATTGCCCTCTGAATATCTTCACAAACTGCCCTGGGAATGCAAATGGCGTTGAAGGGGAAGGCAGACCTGTGGCCGCCAAATGTTGCAGAATCATAGCATCACAGAATTGTAGAGCTGGACTGGACCACAAAGATCTTCTAGCCGAACCCCCTGAAAATGCAGGAATCTTTTGTGGCAGCTCCCATCATTTTATTATTATTATTAAATATTTTTATTAACCAATTTCAGTGTAACAATTTATCAATCCTCATAATCAGTTACATTATTCCCCCCCCTTATTACTCCCCCCTCAACCCTCCCTCTCCCCCCCCAGGACTTACCTCAGCTCCCCTCCCTGATTTTTTTTACATATCTTGTTCTCTGCCTGTTATAAAATGGTACATATCCCTGCTTTATCTATCATATGTTCAACTAATCAATTTGTGAATGTTTATTCAAAACCTGCCAAAGAGCCCAGTTCATTTTGTTGTCTTTTGAGATCGTTTACAAAAAGTTCCCATTCTTCCTTGAAGTCACAGTTGTGCTTTTCACACAGTTTGTATATCAATTTGGCCAGTCCTGCATAACTCATCAATTTTTCTTGCCGCTGTTCTTTCGTTGGAGTTTCCTCATTCTTCCATCCTTGTGCTAACAAGACTCTTGCCGCTGTTGTAGCAAACATAAATAAGCTCTTTATTTTTCTTGGCAGGTCTTGTCCTACAATCCCTAGCAAAAATGCTTCTGGTTTTTTTTTTTTACATATGTCAATTTAAACATTTTTTTCAATTCATTATATATCATTTTCGAATTTTTAAAAACTTCTCTACATTCCCACCACATATGGTAAAAAGGTTCCCATCATTCTTAACAGCTTGCCATGCTGGGACTTGGGGCGGGCAGGTGAGTGCCTGTGAGTGCCTGGAGGCGGTTGGAGGATGGATGGCGGCTAACAGATTGAGGTTGAATCCTGACAAGACAGAAGTACTGTTTTGGGGGGACAGGGGGCGGGCAGGTGTGGGGGACTCCCTGGTCCTGAATGGGGTAACTGTGCCCCTGAAGGACCAGGTGTGCAGCCTGGGAGTCATTTTGGACTGACAGTTGTCCATGGAGGCGCAGGTCAATTCTGTGTCCAGGGCAGCTGTCTACCAGCTCCATCTGGTACGCAGGATGAGACCCTATCTGCCCGCAGACTGTCTCGCCAGAGTGGTGCATGCTCTGGTTATCTCCCGCTTGGACTACTGCAATGCGCTCTACGTGGGGCTACCTTTGAAGGTGACCCAGAAACTACAACTAATCCAGAATGCGGCACCCAGACTGGTGACTGGGAGCAGATGCCGAAACCACATAACACCGGCCTTGAAAGACCTACACTGGCTCCCACTATGTTTCCGAGCACAATTCCAAGTGTTGGTGCTGACCTTTAAAGCCCTAAACGGCCTCGGCTCAGTATCCCTGAAGGAGTACCTCCACCCCCATCGTTCTGCCCGGACACTGAGGTCCAGCTCCGAGGGCCTTCTGGTGGTTCCCTCCCTGTGAGAAGTGAGGTTACAGGGAACCAGGCAGAGGGCCTTCTTGGTGGTGGCGCCCTCCCTTCAGATGTGAAGGAAATAAGCAGCTATCTTGTCTTTAAAAGAGATCTGAAACTGCTTAGGGAAGTTTTTAATACTTAATGCTGTATTGTTTTTAACACTCGATTGGGAGCTAGCCAGAGTGGCTGGGGAAACTCAGCCAGATGGGCGGGGTATAAATAATAAATTATTATTATTAATTATTATTATTATTATTATTAAATAAATGTGACAGACAAGCAAGCGTTCTCGATGACGTGCCAACAGCAATGGTCCAAATGAGTGTTTCTCTGAGCAGCGGCACCCTTCTCCCATTTCCTATCGCCACGGTTCTGAGAATGATGCGAGAAAAAGGTTCTGTTGGGTCCTGGCCCACGGCTTGTGAGGCAAACTCTGGTCAACAATCAGTTGCCAGGGTGCCATGTTGCCGCTGGCTCTTCAAACTCTTCACTTCCTCACCTGACATTTTGGCCCTTCGTGGTCCATGGCATTCCCCTTCCCCTTCCTGTGGTGGATTTATTCACGTACCAGAGACCCCGTCGACACCGGCTCCCTGGAGGAATTTGAGTGCGAAGAGGAGGTGCCCGAGGAAGACGATGTCTGCTGGGCCCTGGGAGAAATTCTGCTTTATTACTGCCTGGCTGTGGCTGCTATAAGGATCATCTACATTGGTGCAGACTGGGTAAGAAGTCTTTTATTAGCCGTATTCCTCTTGTGTGCGGCTGGAGGACAGAAGGGGAGCCCAAAGCGCTGTCTTGTTGAGCCTTTGGCTTCCAAGAGTGGCCAGCTGGATGTCCAGAACTTTTATTTCCCTTCTCTTCCCTTCCCCTCCCCTTTTTATGAAGATCACCCACTCTGAGCTAAAAGGTAAAGGGACCCCTGACCATTAGGTCCAGTCGTGGCCGACTCTAGGGTTGCGGCGCTCATCTCGCTTTACTGGCTGAGGGAGCCGGCGTACAGCTTCTGGGTCATGTGGCCAGCAGGACTAAGCCACTTCTGGCAAACCAGAGCAGTGCATGGAAACGTTGTTTACCTTCCCGCCGGAGTGGTACCTATTTATCTACTTGCACTTGACGTGCTTTCGAACTGCTAGGTTGACAGGAGCAGGGACTGAGCAACGGGAGCTCACCCCGTCGCAGGGATTTGAACCGCCGACCTTCTGATCTGCAAGTCCTAGGCTCTGTGGTTTAACTCACAGCGCCACCCGCGCCCCAATTAGTAGGACCAATTCAGCCAGCTAGCCCTGGGGATTATCTGATTGATTTTCGAGTGTGAGTATCTGGAGGCGGTTGGAGGATGGATTGAGGTTGAATCCTGACAAGGTTCAAGAAGTATTGTTTTGGGGGGACAGGAGGCAGGCGGGTGTGGAGGACTCCCTGGTCCTGAATGCCTCCCACACGGATCACGTTCGCAACCTGATCATCCACTGTGCAACGTATCAATAATGGAGGATAGTTCTGTCAATGGTTCCTAAATTATGCTAGCCAGGTGGAACCTCCATATCCAGGGACAGTGCATCTCAGGATACAAGTTGCAGAGTAGCAACAATTTGAGCGCCGGTGGTGACGAGACACCTAATAATAATAATAATAATAATAATTTTTTATTTATACCCCACCCTTCCTGATTCAAAAACCAGGCTCAGGGCAGCTAACAACAAATTTAAAACACTTTAAAACACTTAATTATAAGAGTAGCATAAAATATGGTATAAAAACATGAATAACAATAAAATCCCATATTTTCCGAGAACAGATCGTCCCGAAATGCGGTGGTGGAATTCAGCCATGCAAGAAGGTTAGATATACAAAAGGTAAATTTTAATTTATTTGCTGCAAAAAAAACACACACAAAAAAACATTTCTTATTAAGCAAAAGTCAAGGAGTAACTGGAAGTTTAAAAACAACCTGCTGTTTGCTTTGGAGGAGACAATTGCCACATACCCAACTGTCCTGTTTTAAGCAGGACATCCCGGAATCACAGAATCCTATCTTGAATGTTCAAAATAATTCTTTTAACCCGTTATTGCTTTGTTCTTTTGTAAACTGCTTTGAGGGTTGTTTTTTTACCATCAAATGGTGTGTAAGCTGTAAGAAATATACGAAATAAGAATAGATCAAGTTGTGAGGCAATGACCGAGAGCGTGTCGCTCTTCACTGTCACCCAGTGAGTTTATAGTAGGCTGGGGATCAAGTACAAAACAGTGATCTATTTAATAGGTGGATTAAACTAGGGTTGCCATATCCAGACAGAAAAGTTGTTGAACTTTTTTGGGGGCAAAGCTGTTCCAATTTGTTTTTAATTTTTTTGCCAAAATTCTATACCTTTTTTTTTAGTTTAGGCCAAAGTTGTTTGACGTTTTTGAGTTATTTTAGGGATGTCCAACCGGTCGATTGATTGAACCAGTTTCTGATTTGATCCCAGAATGTCCCCTGCTGGGGCGTCCCTGTTTTCACTGGAGAAATGGTGGAGGGCACGGAATAGGATATCCCTCTTTTCATTGGAGATACGTTGGAGGGTATGGTGGCGATGCTCTTTGAGAACCACTGAACTCAGGCGAAAGTGGATGGCAGCCTTGCTATTTCTTCACCGCAAAATTAACCCCCTCACCTCTCTCTCTCTCTCACCTGATGCCTGCTAGTGTTGTAAACAAAAATTGCCCTTTTTCCCTTATGGGGTATCCAAGAGCCCATACAGAGTCCTTACATAGGTTCCCTATTGGTAGGAGAAGATAACAGAGGCCAACCAGAGAATATTGAGAAGCAAAGCAGCTAGTAAGCCTGATCTTTATTGAACTGTTGCAACAGGGTGCTCCCCTCATCTGCAGGAGAGAGGAACCCAGAAAAATGGTGTGCAAGGCCTTATAAAGACTTTTGAAATTGCCACCCTGTAGATCAAGACCACCCCCAGAAACCTCATACATACATCACAGAAGGGATGTAACCTAAGACCACCCCTCAGGTACATCACACCTACATCACAGAAAAGGCGGTCTAAACAGAAAATTTGAATGTTGTTTTTCTCCTGTCGTTGTTTATCTCCTGTCTGGCAGGTTACTTGATTGGATTGCCCGGGGAGCCTGGCCAGTCTTTTGTAATTATACATACTTAGTTCCTGGGCCAGGTCACAGACTCACACCCTATTCAAAGACAGACATACCCTTAAGACAGGATTTGTGAAGGGAAAGACAATGGGGAGGCTTTTCCATTTTGACCGTGCAGAGAAAACATTTGGTCAGTTTAGGAATCAAAATGGTTCCAGGTTGGCCTTCCT
The DNA here is from genome assembly GCF_965153285.1 of Podarcis tiliguerta. Classification (NCBI taxonomy): domain Eukaryota; kingdom Metazoa; phylum Chordata; class Lepidosauria; order Squamata; family Lacertidae; genus Podarcis; species Podarcis tiliguerta. Next base: position 69,180,245 of record NC_139543.1, on the reverse strand, counting down.
GTGCTCAATCTATGTATGTGTTTGGTTGGTACACTTATGAACATTATCATATATCTAAGCGACGGCAGGCGCTGGGAGGAGGCTCACAGCACAAAGTAACCTCTGGGCATATCAAGAGTGCAAGAAACTTTGTTTTGCAGTCTAAGAAGCTAGGTTGCTGTTCCTTTTTAACTGGTCCAAAAGCCAGAAAGTGGGCAAGGCAGATCTATGACCCTAGAGCTCAGAAAACATTTGCTCAGTTTAGGAATCAAAATGGCTTCAGGTTGGTCTTCCTATGTACGTGTGGTTATGAACGTTACCATATATCTAAGACCTCAACATTTCTTTCACAATATCCCCCCTTTGGGGCTAGAATTTTTCTTTAAAAAATTTGCCCCACAAATAATAACATGGTATGTTGTAAATGGATGCCTTTGTGTAAATATATAGGATGTCCCTCTTTTCATTGACGATAGGTTGGAGGGCATGGCAGCATGGTCGCAATGCTCTTTGAGAACCACTGAGCTCAGGTGAAAGTGGATGGCAGCCTTGCTATTTCTCCACCGCAAAAATAACCCCCTCGTGTCTTTCTCTCTCTCTCACCTGATGCCTGCTAGGTTGCCAGGACCCCACCGACAGGTGTCAAGACAGCGCGTGCGGCATCCTGGGGTGCCTGAGGAAGCTATTTACAGGAGAGTGTGACAGGGACGTTGCAGAGGACGAGGCGTCCCCCAGTTCTCCTCCTCCCAGGAAGGAGACGAAGGAGCGCCTCTCCAAGCTCAGCCAGCAAACCTTCTGTGACAGCGACTCCGTGGGCACCTCGGAATCGCAGGTGTCCTCATGGAAAGGCAGCCAGACGGGCGATACGGACGGCAGCGCCTCCAGCACGAAAGGGAGGAAGATGGCGGTAAGGCAGAGGAGCCCCAGGCGAGTGCCCTGGATGCCTGAGGAACCATGTCCCCGTTGCAAAGCCAAGAGGACAAGAGAATGGCTGGCTCAACACTTCTTTGACCCAGAGTGGTGTTCTCCAGGGAAGCGCAACTGATCCTGAGGGGAGTCCCTTCCGGGGAAGGGAGACAATGTCCACACACAACCCGCATTTGCCTGGGCTTCCTTCAAGGGTTGTTGGCCTGGGCGAGGAGGGTGAGATGGGCGACTCACACCTCTGAGAGGTGGCTGAGGGCTGAGTCGTGTCAATAAAGCTCCTATACCACATATGCCTGTTGTCTTTGTCCATGGAGTTTTCTTGGCAGGGATACTGGAGTGGCTTGCCGGTTCCTGCTCCAGGTGGATCACGTTTGGTCAAAACTCTCCACTATGACCTGTCCATCTTGGGTGGCCCTGCATAGCATAGCTCATAGCTTCTCTGAGTTATTCAAGCCCCTTCACCACGACAAGGCAGTGATCCATGAAGGAGAATTATGAATAATTATGATGCTTTTGTATTCTGGTGCTGGAGTAGACTCTTGAGAGTCCCATGGACTGCAAGATCAAACCTCTTCATTCTGAAGGAAATCAGCCCTGAGTGCTCCCTGGAAGGACAGATCCTGAAGCTGAGGCTCCAAGACTTTGGCCACCTCATGAGAAGAGAAGACTCCCTGGAAAAGACCCTGATGTTGGGAAAGATGGAGGGCACAAGGAGAAGGGGACCACAGAGGACGAGATGGTTGGACAGTGTTCTCAAAGCTACCAGCATGAGTTTGACCAAACTGCGGGAGGCAGTGGAAGACGAGAGTGCCTGGCGTGCTCTGGTCCAGGGGGTCACAAAGAGTCGGACACGACTAAATGACTAAACAACAACAACATACCACATAACGTTCTCCTCTTTGCAACGTGCTACGAAGGCGGCCGGCTTGTTGAAACACCGTTTGCCAACTGAATGGTGCCATCTGTGAGAAACCACACTGTCAGGCATGGAGAGTCCTCCCCTTGCTTCGGTAACTTCACAGACAAGAATTAACGAGCGGTTTATATTTTATAGTTGTCAGGTGCTGGTGGTGGTTGCTCGTGAGTAACCAGGCAGTACTCCGACCTGTCTTTAACAGCTTTTATTTGGTGCAAACTATTTACAGTGCAGAACCACAAAGTTCATGTCTGTCTCAGTCACTTGCAGATTCTGGGATTGGCCCCTTCCGGTTTCTCCCCCAACATAAGAACTTAGACACCCCAAATCTCCTTACGTTTCACCCCTCTGCGTAAGCTGGGTGACGGATACAGCGTGTCTGCCTCCTGGCCAGCCTGGCTAGGTGAGGCACTTGGGCTTTCAGTAGCATCTTCGAGCCCGCCCCTCGCTTGGCTGCCCCCTTCCCCCTCTGCTCCCCTGGTGGTGTGGCTTTCACCACCGCTGGACTAGACGCTGCTCCTCAGAAGCGTCAGAGGCTCTCTGTATCCCCCGGCCTCCTGTCAGGATCTGCGTTTGACCGAGCTGATAAAGCTCATCTTCCTCCGGCCTCCGAGTCCTTTGGAATCGCCCCCGACGAGATTGACGACCTGAGCCTCTGATAAGGCTCCAGGCACATCCCATTCAGCAGAGAATCCAAAACAGCAGGCGGAAGTGATGAGATTTATGGATACATTGCTATGCTTTATTACTAAGCTACACAGACAAAAAACTACACCCTCTCCCTGCGAGAGCAGAGAGCAACTGAAAGAAAGGAACAAAGAACAGGAAACCAGTACGTCACATCTGTCTCCCGTCTCCTGTGAGACTTCCAACAGCCTGGACTGTCTCTGGAATGTAAACAGAGTCTTGTGACTCCAAAGCACTGCACACTGGCAAACAGAAACTAACACCTCCCTCCCCTGTTCTGATGGCAGTTCCCTGACAATAGTCTTTTTGATTCAGTCATCTGGTTGCAAGCAAAAATCGACATCTCTCCACATTTAGAGTTGGCTATTCTAAATCCTCCCCCTTCTGTCTCCAGCAACATCCTGGGCGCCAAAGGGAAGTTCCTTCTCCTCTCTGCGTTCTTTGTTCTCTAATACAGATGGATCTCCTGGTTCTTGGGGAGGGAGGTATTATGTTGTGGGTGAACATGTCAGACGACACAGCGATTCTTCAGACAGCTCTTCTTTATTCAGATGCCAGAACAGAACGGAACTGAAGGCCTCAGTCAGCCTGCTTATATAGAGCTCCAGTACCTTATTACTGTAACAACTTTCTAAATCTATCCAATCACTGAACGTCACTTTCGATCCTTCATTTGCATACTAACTATCCAATCACTGAACGTCACTTTCGATCCTTCATTTGCATACTAACTATCCAATCACTGAACGTCACTTTCGATCCTTCATTTGCATACTAACTATCCAATCACTGAACGTCACTTTCGATCCTTCATTTGCATACTAACTATCCAATCACTGAACGTCACTTTCGATCCTTCATTTGCATACTAACTATCCAATCACTGAACGTCACTTTCGATCCTTCATTTGCATACTAACTATCCAATCACTGAACGTCACTTTCGATCCTTCATTTGCATAACTATCTACAGTATCCCCCTGCTGGCCCAGGGTGAGAACTTCAGTACATAACAGGAGGGTCTCCTCAGGGGCATCTTACCCATAGAGGCTAGTGGCGCCGGCCGCCAAGTGTGCTGGTCCCGGGGGTTAATCAAGAGGCAAGGTCCAAGTCCAGTCTGTGGTCGATGAAGCAATATGATGGAAGTCCGTAAATGTCGAAGCTGGGTGCAGGGCAGGGTTCAGGCAGAGACTGACAACCACCAACGTTGCTCCTGCAGCTTGGAACTGGGGCTGGCCGGCTTTTATCTGCCCCAAGGCATAGGGCGGCCCCGATTCTCAGTGACTCACCTCTCCTGGCCTGGAGGCGAGCGCTCCTCCTGCGGGAACATAGTTCCCTCCGCCTCTCTGCCCTGAGCCTCTGGAGCTCAGGAGAGGCTGGAGGGTTACCGGACCCAGAGGCAACCTCAGCTTCCTCTGACGGGGCTGAGAGTGGAGCACCTGCAGGCAATGGGTCCTCCATCACCTCAGGAGCCAGAGCAGACTCAGCTGATGCCTGCACCTGAGGATCCAGCACAGGTGAGGACCCTTCAGGCTCAGGCCCCAGCCCCGGCTCAGCTGGTTCTGGAGGCAGGGACTCCTGTGCAGGCTGGGACTCCTCAGGTTCAGCATCTGAATCCGAATCCCAGGCCATCACACCAAGTTCTGGAGGGCGTCTGGCAGAATAAGGACAACTGCCCCACCGTCCTGAGAAAACCCCTTAATTCCGATTTTATTTTATTCTTTGGTAGATTTACAGAAAGGTAAACGCACACCAATAATAAATTTTAGATAGGAGGAAGACTAGACATGGGTGCACAAAGCATCACTATTTTGAATGCAGAAGGTCCTGGGTTCAAAACCCTGGCATTGCCAGGTAGGGCTGGTACAGATTCCTGCCCAAAGCCCCAGATATCTGCTGCCAGTCAGTGTAGACAATTTGGAGCTACCTCTGTGTGGGGAACCTCCAGAGGTTGCAGAACTACAACTCCCATCAGCCCCAATAATGACCACTGGCTAGGGATGATGGGTGTTGTATTATTATTATTATTTATTTATTTATTTATTTATTTATTTATTTATACCCGGCCCATGTGGCTGGGTTACCCCAGCAACTCCGGGCAGCTTCCAACAAAGATTAAAAATACATTAAAATGTCACACATTAAAAACTTCCCTGAACAGGGCTGCCTTCAGATGTCTTCTAAAAGTTTGGTAGTTACAGTATTTTTCTCTTTGACATCTGGTGGGAGGGCGTTCCACAGGGCGGGTGCCACCACCGAGAAGGCCCTCTGTCTGGTTCCCTGTAGTTTTGCTTCTCACAGTGAGGGAACTGCCAGAAGGCCCTCGGCGCTGGGCCTCAGTGTCCCGGCTGAACGATGGGGGTGGAGGCACTCCTTCAGGTATACTGGACCGAGGCCGTTTAGGGCTTGAAAGGCCAGCACCAACACTTTGAATTGTGCCTGGAAACGTACTGGGAGCCAATGTAGGTCTTTCAAGACCGGTGTTATGTGGTCTCGGCGGCCGCTCCCAGTCACCAGTCTAGAATATCTGGGCCACATCCAGTCGCTTGGACAATCCTGCAATTTTGCTGTTTACTACCGTGCCCCGAGGGCTCCTGCGTCCCAGCCTTGCTGATCAAGGTCCACCCATTAATTATACGATTACATCAAGGCAAGCAAGACTTTCCGAGGGAAAGATACTCCCTTATCTGCCAAGGTGCTTTGAACCTTTCGGACGGGACATGGGAATTTAGACACATGCAGCCTCTTTGGAAAGGCTTGGAGGCAGCTTAAATACAGCCTCGCCGAATCGTCGGTTCTTCCGCTTCTGAACAACTTTCCAAATATGAGGTTGTTTCTGCTTCTTGCGGCCCTTGTTGGGGCTTCCCAGGGACTGCAGACATTTGCTGGGTGAGTTGTGCTTTGCTCCCCACTATTTCTGAAACACTTTTTTTGCTGCTTTCGTATCCTCCAACCGCCCCTATTTTCCCAGGAAATTCTTGGAACCACAGAAGCCATCCCAGCTTCTGATCTGATCCTGCGATGTCCTGAGATGAGCCAGCGTTGGCTCTGGTGCTTGCAAAAGACGCGTGTCTTTTGGTCACACTCTTCCGTGCAAGCCAGCTGACTTGCGCAGCGCCAAAAGGTGTGCCTCCCAGTTTTCATCAGAGGAACGTTGGAGGGTATGTGGTTCTCAAACGCTGCAACACCAGCAGACTTCGGGGCTCAGGCTTCCCCTGCTGGCTGATGGCAGTTTTGTAGTTCGTCTAGAGATTGGGGTGTGTTTGTGTTTGGGCAACCTCAAAATACCTTCCTATGCCCTCAGGAAGATTGCTTCTTAGTTCGGCAAGCGTCCGTCCTGATCCGTTTACAGGGACGACTTAGCAAATATCATCTCGCACTTTCCGGTGTATTTCCCCAACACTCGCAAAAAAAGGAGGGGGTGCAGGTTTGTTGTGCGAAAGCTCGGAATCAACTCTAGTTGCACAATCTGAATCGCGCAACTCCCCCAAAATAATAATATTTATTATTACAGTGGTGCTTCGCAAGACGAAATTAATTCGTTCTGCGAGTTTTTTCGTCTTGTGAATTTTTTCATCTTGCGAAGCACCACTGTGTATTGACGGTTTCCCATAGGAATGCATTGGCGGTTTTTTAAAAAAGGCGCAAGACGTTTTCGTCTTGCGAAGCAAGCCCATAGGGAAATTCGTCTTGCGAAGCAACTCAGAAAACAAAAAACTCTTTCGTCTTGCGAGTTTTTCGTCTTGTGAGGTATTCGTCTTGCGAGGTACCACTGTATTATTATTATTATTATTATTAGTATTATTATGCATATGTGGCTCCGGGGTGCAAAGATCTGCCCGCGCCCCCTCCCCAGGTTGCCCAGTCCCAGGTGCGCAGGAGGCCAGAGCTGGCCGGCCGCCTCAGCGTCTTGCTGGCTCGGTCGCCCCTGAACTCACGGCAGCAGAAGAGCGGTGCTCCGACCGACAGGCAAGCTCTTCCCCGGACTCAACTCTCGGGCCCCGGACTCTCGGCCTGGCATCCCTGAGAGCCCGGCGCCCAGGTGCCCCGCACCCCTAGTGCCTATGGGTAAGAGGGCACTGCATCTTTGTATGGAGTTCTGTGCTGCCGTGTGATAGCCAAAACCACATGTGGGAGGCATTGTTCCTGACACACACCTGAGGTGGTAGACAATTTTGTCTCCCTGGGTTCCACCATAGTTTAGACATGGGTGTCAGGCAAAAATGACCCAGGGTGCTTCCCCAGGGAGATTCAAGTTTCTCTGTGAGAAAAAGGAGTCTTACACCAAAGATCAGGCATAACCAGATTTATTGTCAAACAGCGATGTACGAGATACCTGTCCCAACCCAGTAGGCATTCCAGTTTACATTACATATAATTTATATCCTACCTAGTCCAAAATTCCTTCCTACAATCTCCTATTGGTCCGGAAACTGCAGTTACAGACTTTTCCGACACGCCTCCTTCACATTTTCTACTTGATATGTGCCCCCAACCGTTATGCACATCCCATGTCCATCTACATACATCGCATGTTCATGCTAATTAACTTTATCTTCTTCAAGGGCCGTCTTGCCAATATTCATAAGCCTTTTAAGCCTGCGCTAGCCCTCTAACCAGGGACGCGGGTGGCGCTGTGGGTTAAACCACAGAGCCTAGGGCTTGCCAATCAGAAGGTCGGAGGTTCGAATCCCCACGACGGGGTGAGCTCCCGTTGCTCGGTCCCTGCTCCTGTCAACCTAGAAGTTCGAAAGCGTCAAAGTGCAAGTAGATAAATAGGTACCGCTCCGGCGGGAAGGTAAACAACGTTTCCATGCGCTGCTCTGGTTCGCCAGAAATGGCTTAGTCATGCTGGCCGCATGACCCGGAAGCTGTACGCCGGCTCCCTTGGCCTATAGAGCGAGCTGAGCTCCGCAACCCCAGAGTCGGCCATGACTGGACCTAATTGTCAGGGGTCCCTTTACCTTTAGCCCTCTAACCTGTCTCTGCCATTTCTGGTTATAGCTAGAAACTATAAATCTGCCAATTTTCCAGAGTCACAAACCACTTCTAACACACTGTTCCTAGTCTAAATTGCACCACTAACAAAGAGAGGAATTTCTAAGGCGTATCTTTACTTCTTGCAGCATCCTTCTGTGTCAGGCATTTGTCCCTTACTTACAACAAAGAGTTTTACTATTTGTGAACCTTTGAGCCATAAGGTTTCTCAGTTTCTCAAGGCAAGACATGGTCGTTCCTGCTCTTATTTATTCATTCGTTATTCGTTTATCCCACAATGGGGCAGGTTTAATAATGCTTATCTTTACACTGCTCTAATGTGCATCACTGACATTGCTGCTGAAATAAAAAAATTAAGGTTATATACACACACACACACACACACACATATATACCGGCATACACACACACACACCTGTATAAAAGATAAATGTTCATAACTGAATATATAGACCACATGTCTGAAACCCCACAGAAAAAGTCCTGAAACCATTTTATCCCTCCCAAATTGACCTCAAATATTTCTCTGCAAGGTCGAAGGAAAATGGAAAAGCCTCCCCATTGTCTTTTCATTCACAAAACCTGTCTAATGGTATGTCTGTGTTTGAATAGGGTGAGCCTGTGACCTGGCTCAGGAAATAAGTATTTGTCATTACAAAAGACTAGAAAGGCTCCCCAGGGTATCCAATCAAGTGACCATTAACAGGTAACCTGCCAGACAGGAGATAAACAACGCACTCAGATTTCTGTTGTAGACCGCCTTTTCTGTGATGTAGATATGATGTATCGGGGGGGGGTCTTGAGCTACACCCCTTCTGTGATGTAGGTATGATGTTTCTGGGGGCAGTCTTGGACTGCAGGGCGGGCAATTTAAAATGTCTATATAAGGGTGGGCACACCTTGGTTCGGGGTCCTCCTCCTTTCCTGCGTGTGAGGGGAGCACCCTGTTGCAACAGTTCAATAAAGTTCAGGCTTACGAGCTGCTTTGCTTCTCAATATTCTCTGGTTGGCCTCTGTTATTTTCTCCGACTGATGGAGAACCTGCGAAGGACTCTATAAGGGCTCTTGTGTCCCCCATAAGGGAATAAGGGCAGATTTTTGTTTATTACACTGCCAACTTAGACGAACCATATCAATTCGGTGAGGATGGTTGTTGTCCTATTTTGCCAACAGGAAATTAAGGGGCAAAGAGAGCAGCTGGTTTTGGCAGAGCAATCCTACCACATCTGGAGCAGGTGTTGGTGGGGCAGCGGAACCGGTCCAAAGACCGGTGGAAAGACAACTCCCCGCCCCCTCTTTTCCTCCTATCTCCAGCACTTTCATAAACACACAAACAAAATAATTAAGAGATTTTCCTTCCCCTGGCCAGTGCACAGTTTACCAACCACTCTTGTTGGGCGTAAAAGGATCAGGAGGGTTAGGGATCCAAAGCTGCCTCTGATATTTATTTTCTAAGGTTTATACACAGCTCGATTTCAGCAAACGAATCTCAAAACGAGAAAAATCATCGATGAGAAGAATGAGCAGCCTTTCAAAAAGCTAAGATAGCAAGAGAATGAAAAAGGAATAGAACTCGCATCAGCTTTGTAAACTCCTGAGTAGGCCTGTCTAAAAAAAAAAAAGGTTTAGCAAGCTCTGAAAAGAGCACAGCGAAGGTGCCTGTCTGGTTTTCAAGTGGCAGGGAGTTCCAAAGTGCAGGTGCCACCATACCAAAATACTGTATTTTTCGCTCTATAGGAAGCACCGGACCACAGGACGCACCTAGTTTTTAGAGGGGGAAATCAAGAAAAAAAATATATTATTCCACCCCCCAGCCCCGAAGAGTAAAGAGCATTTCTCCCAGAGCTTCTCGGGGCTACGGGGAAGCCCGGGTCCCCCCCCCCAGCCCCAAAGAGCAAAGAAGCCAAGCCAGCGAGCGGGATCTATCCCTGACTGACCGGCTGCGTCAGTCCCTTCTCCCTCCTGGGGAAAAGCCCCCAAGAGCCGCGCAAAGCTTGTGTGAGGTTCTTGGGGGCTTTTCCTGCCTGCCTCCCCCCTGCATTCACTCCATAGGATACACAGACTTCCCCCCTTAGTTTTTAAGAGGGAAAAAGTGCGTCCTATGGAGCGAAAAATACGGTAGTTCTTACAAATGTGGCACAGGGGTTATGCACCTGTAGCGGTGCCAGTTCCGCCAAATGAAGTGGTGAAGTGGGCGATCTCATGGGTAAACGTCCGAGGGCAGATCTCCCCCCCTCTCTCTTTCTCTCTGAGGGAGGATCTCCTGCTCTGTCTGCTTGAAAACCAGCAAAAAAGCATTCCAGTTTGCAGGTTGTTTTTTGACAAGGCCCCATGGAAATCGGTCAGCGTCTTTCCATGCATTTCTCCTAAAACACAAAACGTTTAGACGAAGGTTCCCTAATATAATGCATTTATCTGTGTGATTTTCTCTACCACACACATATTTCAGCACACCACACAACCGGGCTTTTTTCCAGCCAAAACTCAAAAGAGCTCAGTTCAGGCACCTCTCAGGTGTCATTATAAGAGAACAAGGCTATGACATAGGCTATGAGATTAACCCCACTCAGTGGACCGGAATGTGGTCTAAACCCCCCTTTAAATCCATATCAACGAAAAGAAAAGAACTCACTTCGAAACTCACCTACAGGTGGTACCTAACACCAAGAAAACTAGCGCTAATACGCCCAGGAACCTCACCAAAATGCTGGAGAGGGTGCACCTCCACAGGCATAGAATCATAGAATCATAGAGTTGGAAGAGACCACAAGGGTCATCGAGTCCAACCCCCTGCCAAGCAGGGTGAGAGTGCCCCAAACTCTGGAAAACAGTCACGCAAGAAATATGTAAAATAACTAAGCAAGTATTAGACATCACCCCAGAATTGGCCCTACTAAACATCTTCCAAGACAACAATGCCCATTTACACCACAAAGAACTCATAACCCACCTACTTTCAGCAGGCAGAAACACCATAACCAGACACTGGAGAGACCTGTCAGGAGTAAGCATGGACCAATGGTACCAAATAGTATGGGAAACAGCCCTACTAGAAAAATTAACTAATAAACTGAAACTGACACGGGGACAAATAGAAGAAGATGCCTTCACCCCAGTATGGCTCCCCTTTATCACACACACAGCCCAACAAGGCAATGACAATAATCCACCAACTGCATACAAATCAATATGGCTAACCTGATCCAAAACACCCACCCACATCACTCACACACGAAAACAAAGATCACCACAGCCAATCACAAGCAAACAATCACACCCTAGGCCAACCCCAACCTCTCTCACCACCAAAGGAACACAAGTGAACAGAACAAGCAGCGCTGACACCAAACCCTACATACATTAAGCATAACAGAAACATCGCCACCCAACCCAACACCCACCCATCTTCCCTCCCTCCACCCCCCCTTTTTTTGCCTCCCCCTAATGTCTCAACAAATGAAACGGATTTGTAAAAATGTTACATGGAAAAAATATGAGAGACATTACACTTATTTCTGTAAAACAAGAAAATCTTTAATAAAAGAGAGAGAGAGAGAGAGAGAGAGAGAGAGAACAAGGTAGGTGTTCACACTGAGTTCCGGCACCCTCGTTTTCTAGAAAAATAGCACAGGAACACAGACATTTTTGTACATGTTGTCTGGTCAGGGAAGTGCACCGCAAAATTCAGAGAACTGCAAATTTTGGGAGAGATATTTTGGTCCAGGTCTGTTTTGAGAATACAGTGGTACCACAGGTTAAGAACTTAATTTGTTCCAGAGGTCCGTTCTTAACCTGAAACTGTTCTTAACCTGAAGCACCACTTTAGCTAATGGGGCCTCCCGCTGCTGCCGGAGCACGATTTCTGTTCTCATCCTGAAGCAAAGTTCTTAACCCGAGGTAATATTTCTGGGTTAGCGGAGTCTGTAACCTGAAGAGTCTGTAACCTGAGGTACCACTGTATCGGACTTGGTAGGTTCACCTCAAAATGTCTCCTCCCGTCCCAAAGCTCACATTGGCTTCCCTGTGCGGTAAATCTACCTTGGAGAAAATTGCAGTGCAGCAAAGAGCTGAGCTAAGTACCATTTTCAAAATTTTGTAGGGATCAAGTTCTTCGGCTGGAGCCAAGCAACGATGAACAGGTTCGCCTTCTGAAACAGCTTGAAGCTATGGAACCGCTCCAGGTGTGTGGTTTTTCCTCTTGGGGGTGTTGGCTAATTATGGGTCCTGAATGTGAATGGTTGAGGGTGACAGCTGAATTGAATTTTATTATTACGGTCACAGACCAGTTCCAGCTCACTTACAATATCAGAAAAATCATAAAACACAACAGGAACACATTGAATTGCACTTGGGTATAACAGACAATTCAGATATAGCGGCAGTTAAAAATATATATTAAATCTTGATCACTAGAAGGGAGGAGAACAACAGGAAGATTTAAAGAAGGAACTATTGGAAACTCAAGGCAGTAGAAACATAAGACGATTAGAGCCCTACTGGACTTGAAGCATGGGAAGCCCCAACAAAAATTTATAATTTGGCAGAATATTTGGACTATATGATATGTATTTGTATAATTTGGAGTATTTAATGTGATTGGATTGGATGATTAAAATGGAAAATTAAAAATTATATATATCTATTTGTCTTGATCACTAAAATATAACCTAAAATTGTCATTTAAAACCTTAATCAGTTTGGTAGTACAGCTTATTCCCCAGGTTTTATGGCAGCTGCACAGAATTTGGCCACCCTTGGCGTGATCTCTAGATCCTTGTCCTCTACCAGGAGTTTTAGACATTGAAGTTCGGACCCCTTTGGAGACAGCTTGTTCGGAGACTGACAGAGCTTCTGGAAAAAAAATATCCTGGAAGCTCAGCTCAGAAGCCCAGGCTACGCCTTGCATAACTTCAGTTCCTTAAAAGTTGCACACGTAATAATGCCTATAATTGCACCGGCTTCCAAAAGAGCATCTGTTTTTTCCTTTGCTTGTTATACTTCATTTCCAGCTTGGGCTGCCTCTCCAAGGCATTCACAAGCTCCACGCAAAGAGGGAGGCTGTAATTAGGGAGATGCTTAGGTGTGTACGGCAGTCCCAATCGCCCGGTTCCTACTCAGAGTCCTGATTATACTGGATCTGAAATCAGCATGAAATTAAAAAATAAACAAATAAGGTCTTATATACCGTATTTTTTGCTTTATAAGACTCATTTTTTCCCTCCTAAAAAGTAAGGGGAAATATGTGTGCGTCTTATGGAGCAAATGCAGGCTGCGCAGCTATCCCAGAAGCCAGAACAGCAAGAGGGATCGCTGCTTTCACTGCACAGCAATCCCTCTTGCTCTTCTGGCTTCTGAGATTCAGAATATTTTTTTGGTTGTTTTCCTCTTCCAAAAACTAGGTGCGTCTTGTGGTCTGGTGCGTCTTATAGAGCGAAAAATACGGTATATAAAATAAATGTTCATAAATGTACCAAGCAAACACGTACATAAATATATAAACCACATGTCTGAAGCAGCACAGGAGAACAGCCATGAAACCATTTTGACTCCTAAACTGACCAAATGTTTTCTCTGCAAGGTTGAAGGAAATAGAAAAGCCTCCCCGTTGCCTTTTCCTTCACAAATCCTGTCTTAAGGGTATGTCTGTGTATGAATAGGGCGAGCCTGTGACCTGGCTCAGGAACCAAGTGTTTATCATTACAAAAGACTGGCCAGGCTCCCCAGGGTATCCAATCAAGTAAGCATTAACAGGTAACCTGCCAGACAGGAGGTAAACAACGCACTCAGATTTCTGTTGTAGACCGCCCTTCCTGTGATGTAGGTATGATGTGTCTGGGCTTGGACTCCAGGGTTGGCAATTTAAAATGTCTATATAAGGGCGGACACAGCTTGGTTCGGGGTCCTCCTCCTTCTCCTGCGTGTGAGGGGAGCACCCTGTTGCAACAGTTCAATAAAGATCAGGCTTACTGGCTGCTTTGCTTCTCAATATTCTCTGGTTGGCCTCTGTTCTTTTCTCCGACCAATAGAGAACCTGCAAAGGACTCTATAAGGGCTCTTGTGTCCCCCATAAGCGAATAAGGGCAGCTTTTCGTTTATTACAAGCAGGTACACACTCCCTGCAGGTCCAAATGTCCCTCCCATGTTGGGTTCGACATGCCTGGCTTCTCTGACTCCCAGGAGTGGGGGCAAAGGAGCCAACTCTCTCCCTGCTCCCCCATGCTTCCCCATCATCATGACACTGTTTCTGGCTAGCGTACCTCAACAAAGATGGGGATTTGAGACTGTTACGGCAAAATCTGGGTGCGAGGCTGCTCTGCCACCCAGCTCATCGGACTAAGTCCGCGGGTCCCTGCGGAGGAAAATGAGTTCAGCCAGAGAGGAGCAAACTGCAGAAGATCCAAGTTTATTGCGCAACAAGGTTCAAGGTGAGATTGAACCGCGAGAAAGTGGTGACATGAACTTTTGAAACTTCCCTCCATGTCCCAGAATACAGTGCAAAATACATCCCAGTTACATCATGAATACATTAAGAAGAGGTTGGGTTACACAGGATTAACATATGGAGGAGGGAGGGGGGAATATGCAGAGCTGGAGATATGCGTAGATAAGCACATCCTGAGTCCAGGTGATGAGAAGACAATGGTCCATGTATGCATAGTCTGCCACCTGGCATTGCCATGGGAAGGCTTGGCAGAGTGATTTAACAGGATTAGGGTCTTGACACCTTGCTTGAGGGATTATGGAGGACAGGGGAGGCGTCATGGAGTCCTAGAGAAATTGAGCAAATTGGCACGTTGATTTTCTATGAATTTTATAGATTTTAGTCCCTTTTGACATTGACAATTGGAAATAAATGGATATATTGTAGCGCAGAAGGAGGTGAAGAAGACATGCCCCCCCCCCTTCCGTATCAAGACTCTCTGTGGCCGTGAGAAGCTGCAATGGCTTCAGGGTTTTGCGACGGTCCCGGCATTTTCAGGGGCGTCAGAGCCTATGCTGTTTCTTTCAACGATTCATTAACTCACTTTTTTTGCTTGTCTTTGTTCGTCAGCTGGATTTCTGGCGTTTCCCTTCATATCCTGGTCGCCCGGCGGATGTCCAAGTCCCCTTTGTCTGCCTGCAAGAGGTCAAAGCCTTCCTGGAATCCCATCAAATCAAGTACTCCATCCTGATTGAGGATGTCCAGGTAGAAAAAGGGGGGGGGAGAGGGGGGAGGAAATCTACCATGAAGCCTTATGTCTGTTACGTCTGTTGAGAATGCTTTAAAAGTATGGTGTGGATTTGACCTTAAAAAAAAAAGGTAAAGGACCGCTGACAGTTAAATCCAGTCGCGAATGACGCTGGGGTTGCGGCACTCATCTCGCTTTACTGGCCAAGGGAGCTGGCGTTTGTCCGCTCTGCAGACAGTTTCTGGGTCATGTGGCCAGCATGACTAAGCTGCTTCTGGCAAAACCAGAGCAGCGCACGGAAACGCCGTTTACCTTCCCGCTGGAGTGGTACCTATTTATCTACTTGCATTTTGACGTGCTTTCGAACTGTTAGGTTGGCAGGAGCAGGGACCGAGCAACGGGAGCTCACTCTGTTGCGGGG
Source organism: Podarcis tiliguerta (assembly GCF_965153285.1). NCBI lineage: Eukaryota > Metazoa > Chordata > Lepidosauria > Squamata > Lacertidae > Podarcis > Podarcis tiliguerta. The sequence goes on along the minus strand of NC_139543.1, from coordinate 69,165,148 downwards.
ATTCGAACCACCGACCTTCTGATCGGCAAGTCCTAGGCTCGGTGGTTTAGACCACAGCGCCACCCGCGTCCCTGGATTTGACCTTATCAGCATTATATTTCATGCGAAGAAGTGCCATATACTTAATGTTTAAACACCAAAGAGGGGTGGCTGCTCCCCAGTTTTTTAACTCCCTCCCACGACTCGAGAATCTTTGATGTCCAAGGCTATAACGTACAAGGCTGGGCACCGTTAATAAATAATAATAAATTAGTAGCAGCAGTAATGTTGCAGCATGGAGTTCCACGGTTCAGGATTCCAGTGACTCCACTCCACTCCTTTATGTCTCTTCTGCAGGGAAGGAGAGAGGTGCCATCCTGTAACTTTGTCAACAACAAATTGTTTTTGAGTTGAATATATGCTATATGGTAATTTACAGACCTAATAGGTCCATAAAGGTAAAGGTAAAGGGACCCCTGACCGCTAGGTCCAGTCGTGACCGACTCTGGGGTTGTGGCGCTCATCTCGCTTTATTGGCCAAGGGAGCCAGTGTATAGCTTCCGGGTCATGTGGCCAGCATGACCAAGCTGCTTCTGGCGAACCAGAGCAGCGCACAGAAACACCATTTACCTTCCCGCTGGAGCGGTACCTATTTATCTACTTGCACTTAGGCATGCTTTCGAACTGCTAGGTTTGCAGGAGCAGGGACCAAGCAACGGGAGCTCACTCCGTCGCGGGGATTCAGCCCGCTGACCTTCTGATCGGCAAGTCCTAGGCTCTGTGGTTTAACCCACAGCGCCACAGGATCCTAGGTCCATACACCACACAAAACACTGTTGCTGTATGTAGGTTTTATTTAGGTTTAATGAGGCCCTAAGCTACTGAAGGTAATGGGGCCCTTGATATGTCCAGCTGTCCTTTGTCAACAACAAATTGTCCCTGTTTTTCGTGTTGAATATATGCTATATGGTAATTTATGGACCTAATGGGTCCATACACAACACAAAACACTGTTGCTGTATGTAGGTTTTATTTTATTTGTTTTTTATCTTACATTTTGGAAATGTTCATCCAGTCTTGTTTCCTTTAAATTTTTGGGGGGCCCCCAAGAGAGTGGGGCCCTAAGCTGTAACTTGTTTAGCTTATACAGTGGTACCTCGGGTTACATACGCTTCAGGTTACATACGCTTCAGGTTACATACGCTTCAGGTTACAGACTCCGCTAACCCAGAAATAGTGCTTCAGGTTAAGAACTTTGCTTCAGGTTGAGAACAGAAATCGTGCTCTGGCGGTGCGGCGGCAGCGGGAGGCTCCATTAGCTAAAGTGGTGCTTCAGGTTAAGAACAGTTTCAGGTTAAGTACGAATTAAGTACTTAACCCGAGGTACCACTGTACATAAATCTGGCACTGGTTCTTGTCCTAGGCTATTGTGGATGAAGAAGCCCGAGAGATGAACCTCAACGAGCGGAGGGAGCGTGGAAGCGACAGTTTCAACTACGCTGCATATCACCCCTTGGAATCCGTAAGAGGGATAAATATTTGCACACCTCCTCTAACCCGCCGCTTTTGTCTTTCTCTTCAAACTCAAGAAGGAGATGGTGGAGGCGCAGGGAGCTGTGGACCTGCTCTTGCCCCAAATGCCCATTTCAAGTGCAGGTAGTTGATCCTGGCATTCAGGTGGCCTCAGAGAGCCAGTCTTGGGCCCTGCCCTGACGTGCCAAATCTGCCGCACTGTTACAGCGAGGGCGACGTGCTGTCACTCATCTGTAAGATGAAGAGACCTTAGGAAGATGCCTCATGCTGAGCCAGATGTTGTTGGCCCGCCTAAGTCAGTATTTGTGGGGAATTAAATAATAATAATTTATTATTTATACCCCGCCCATCTGGCCGGGCCTCCCCAGCCACTCTGGGCGGCTTCCAAAAAAATATTAAAATACATCAAACATTAAAAGCTTCCCTAAACAGGGCTGCCTTCAGATGTCTTCTAAAAGTCTGGTAGTTGTTGTTCTCTTTGACAACTGATGGGAGGGAGTTCCACAGGGTGGGTGCAACCACCAAGAAGGCCCTGTGTCTGGTTGCCTGTAACTTGGCTTCTCGCAGTGAGGGAACTGCCAGAAGGCCCTCGGCACTGAATGATGGGCTAAATGATGGGGGTGGAGACGCTCCTTCAGGTATACTGGACCAAGGCCAATAATTGAATGGACTCATGTGGGTGGACGGACAGCAAAAAAGAAACGGCTGGGCACCTGGATTCGAAAGGGCTAGCACACAGAGCCTCCCAGTAGTGGAGAATTAAACTCATAAAAGTTGCCCAACAGTGTAGCGTTAGGAATACACCATATTTTTCACTCTATAAGACGCACTTTTTCCCTCCTAAAAAGTAAGGGGAAATGTGTGTGCGTCTAATGGAGCGAATGCAGGCTGCGCAGCTATCCCAGAAGCCAGAACAGCAAGAGGGATTGCTGCGCAGACTGCATTCGCTCCATAAGATGCACACACATTTCCCCTTACTTTTTAGGAGGGAAAAGGTGCCTCTTGCTGTTCTAGCTTCTGGCTTAGCCCCTCAGTCCCTTCCCTCACCTCCTGGAAAAGCCCCCAAGAGCCACACTCCCTTTAAAGAGCCGCGCGGAGCGTGTGTGCTCTTGGGGGCTTTTCCCCGAGGACGAAGAAGGACAGCCTGTCACTGGCAGAAAAGCCTGCAAGCGCCGCACACACGTTCCACATGGCTCATGAAAGGGACGCTGAGCAGAGCTTGGGATGCATACAGACTCTGATCAGCGCTCCCTTTAAAGAATATTTTTTTTCTTGCATTCCCCCTCTAAAAACTAGGCGCTTCTTATGGTCGGGTGCGTCTTATGGAGCGAAAAATACGGTAGTTTGTTAGACCTTTCTTATCCCATTACAACACTCCCCTCTTTTTCAAGGAACAGACCACATACTGCTAAGTAAGTTAAACACGCTTTACTTACAGATTCAAGGTCTCAGTAATGCATTGTTCCATGCAGCAGCAGGAATAACACAGGCAAAATAGTTACTGCAAGCGTCGCTTTTCACCCAACACTTGTCCCCAGATACAACATTCTCTCTCTCTCTCTCTCTCTCTCTCTCTCTCTCTCTCTCTCTCATAAACATTCCTCTCTCTGACGGAGGTACAAAACACACAATGTTGTATTTTAGATTTACAGTGCTATGGATGATATTGTGGCTGAATACCCCCAGCTTGTGAGCAAACATCAGATTGGGGAGTCTTATGAAAAACAACCCCTCTTCGTTCTCAAGGTACGCCAATTTCATGTTAACTACCACATCATTAGCTAACTGCAAATGGGGCAATTTCTCCCCCAGCTAGCTGCTTCTTGCCTATTTATGTTAGGATGTAGTTCCGTTCCACCTTAAAAGGGAACATGTGTGTCACATGCCTGTTTACTTCCAGCACAGATCTGCTGGGAACTTCCGTTTGTATATAGCTTTTGTGTTACTGCTGTTTTGCTGGAAACGAAGGGAAGCAGACATGTTTTCCTTTGTTCCTGAACTATACTGAATAAAATGCTGTACATTATGCTTGCACATCTCTCTGTCCGCCTCTTCTGCTGTGAGAAGATTTGCACACTCTGCTGATAGAGCGTGCACAAGTCTTTAAATGTATCAGAGGCTTGTGTCGCTGATTGATGCTGTTCCAAGGGAGACTGGCTGCCGGCCAGTGGCTGGAGCCAGCTGGGGGCCTGCCTGATGCCTGCCTGATGCCTCCAGTATCCCAACAATTTAATCAGCCTGCTGCCATGTTTCTGTTAGGATATTTCCTAACAGAATGCTCTGTCATTTTCACTCATGGATTGTGAATGGTTGATGCAACTGTTTCAGGACATCAGAGTTTCTGTGAAGTGTCCTATACAAGTGTATCAAGACAATAGATCCTGTTTGGCTTTGCTGGACTCAGAGAGTTGCAAGCAAAGAACCAAGTACTTGCACATTAAGCTACATCGTGCAAGAGAGTGTATTCAGAAAGGACTAATTCAGGTGTCCTACATGCCAGGAAATGAAATTCCTGCTGATCTGTTGTCTAAGGTTGTTACCAGAGAACAACTTAAGGTTTATGTACAGAGGTTGCAATTGGGTTGAACCACAGGTACTACAGGTTACACGGAAAGGGGGAGGATGTTAGGATATTTCCGTTCCTCCTTAAAAAGGGAGCGGGCTGTTGTGTGTCACAAGCCTGCGTACTTCCTGCTCATAGGATGCTTCCGTTTTGTATATAGCTTTTGTTTCTCATAGAATCATAGAGCTGGAAGAGACCACAAGGGCCATTGAGTCCAACCCCCTGCAAAGCAGGAAACACTATCAGAGCACTCCTGACATATGGTTGTCAAGCCTCTGCTTAAAGACCTCCAAAGAAGGAGACTCCACCACACTCCTTGGCAGCAAATTCCACTGTCAAACAGCTCTTACTGTCAGGAAGTTCTTCCTAATGTTTAGGTGGAATCTTCTTTCTTGTAGTTTGGATCCATTGCTCCGTGTCCGCTTCTCTGGAGCAGCAGAAAACAACCTTTCTCCCTCCTCTATGTGACAACCTTTTATATATTTGAACATGGCTATCATATCACCCCTTAACCTCCTCTTCTCCAGGCTAAACATGCCCAGCTCCCTTAGCCGTTCCTCATAAGGCATCGTTTCCAGGCCTTTGACCATTTTGGTTGCCCTCCTCTGGACACGTTCCAGTTTGTCAGTGTCCTTCTTGAACTGGGGTGCCCAGAACTGGACACAGTACTCCAGGTGAGGTCTGACCAGAGCAGAATACAGTGGCACTATTACTTCCCTTGATCTAGATGCTATACTCCTATTGATGCAGCCCAGAATTGCAGCCCAGAATTGTTTCTGTCTCTGTGCCTGAGACACCGAAGCAGGCAGTCATGTTTTTCCTTTGTTCTGACCAACGCTGAATAATGTTGTAAATATGCTCTTCTGGGTGCATCTTCTGTTGCGGAGTCTGCTGCAAGGGCGTGCATGAGTCCTGGAATGTGTCTGAGGATTGTGTCGCTAACTGACTGATGTTGTTCTACGGGAGACCGATGGATCGTTGGGAGATGACTGTCTCTCTGGCCAGTGGCGTAGCGTGGGGGGTGCAGGGGGGGCCGGCAGCACCGGGCGCAACATCTGGGGGGGGTGCTCTCGCACTCGCAGCTCTTTGCCCCTACCTGGCTCACTCACTCTCTCTCACTGCAGTGCTGGCTGTGCGAATCCGATCCAAGCCGCCGGGTCGCCGCCCACTGTGGAGGGGAGGGTGCCAGGCGTGCGGTGCGGTGCGAAGATAGAGCGAGGGACTATCTGGGGGAGGGACAGTGCAGCGGGGGGCGGGGCGCAAATTACTTGCCTTGCCCCGGGTGCTGACAACCCACGCTATGCCACTGTCCCTGGCAGTATCCCAACAGTTTCGATGGTTGTATTTTGCTCCTGTTAGCCACCCTGCACACATTTTGGTGGGAAGGCAGGGTGCAGACTCAGCATGTAAACATCCCTTTCCGCCCAATAGTTCAGCACCGGAGGAAGGGGCCGCCCTGCGATCTGGATCGATGCCGGCATCCACGCTCGAGAATGGGTCACCCAAGCTACTGCCCTTTGGACTGCGAAGAAGGTTGGCTGTTCTTTCCGACTGAACTATGGCTAATCCCTTTTCGCCTAAGGGCCGCATTGAGCCTTCGGCGTGCCTCTGAGGGCCACAAGCCAGCAGTGAGCATGGCCAAAATGTGGGGGACCCATGCTCATAAACATACCGCTGACGAATAAAAGGGAGCAGAACTATTTCTGGGAAGGAGGTTCCACTGCAGCCCTTTTTGCCTGGAGTTCCACCAAAACTCAGGTCCCACTCAAGCTGGCCATCTGTAGGTGAAGAGGATTACCAGCTGAAAACACAGAATGGCTGTTTTCCCTCCTCCCAAAGCCATAGCAGTCAACTCTTCCCCTTTTTTTTAAGGGCAATTCCCTTATTCCGAATAGGATTCCTCGCAAGAAAAGGGGAAAGTTGACAGCTATGCTCAAAGCTGGTTTGGGGGGGAAATTCATCTAAGTGAAGTTTTCCCTAAGAATCATAGAATTGCAAAGTTGGAAGGGAACCCAAGGGTCATCTAGTCCAACCCCCTGAAATGCAGGAATCCGTCACCCAATGTGAGACTCGAACTCATGACCCTGAGATTGAGTCTCGTGCTCTACCGACTGAGCTAGCCCTTGGGTTAGGTACAACACGAGAGAGACAGGATAAATATGGGTTGTGGCTAACACTGTGTCTGCATCACTTCCCACACCAGCCGTGAGAGTGTGCTGCATGCAGAGTAAATAGGAGTATGTGCACACACTATAAAGGCTTAAATGGTTCAGGGCCACGATACCCCCAGGACCACCGCTCTCCATATGAACCGACAGAACTGGACCCTGTGATCATTATCTGAGGCCCTTCTTTGTGTGCCTCCTCCCATGAGATATACAGAGGGCAGCAACATGAAAGCAGGGCCTTTTCTGTGGTGGCTCCCCGCTTGTGGCATGCTCTCCCCAGGGAGGTTTGCCTGGCACCTTCATTATACATCGTTACTCAGCAGGGTAAAAACGTTCCTCTTCACCAGGGGTCCCCAAACTAAGGTCCGTGGGCCATCCAGCCCGCGATGACCCCCGCTGCTCACTGCCACCACCCGCTTTTACCAGCGCTGTGCTGCTTGGCTGCCCACTTCCAGGAGGAGCACCGGAAATAGCCTGTGCACACGCGGAAGCGTTATTTCTAGTGCACATCCGGGCATAGCTATTTGGCAGGAAAGTCCCTTATCCCAATGCCGTGACCCGCTGCTGTCCCTTATTGATGATGTCCCTTAAATTTCCCAGGTTTCAAAGGAAGCAGCTCCTCTCCCTCCCTCCCTGCCGGCCAGGGAGGAGGGAGATTCCAACTGTGTTGCTTGGCTGCGTTGCTCACCGAGTAAGGAGTCTAAGAACGACTGGGGGGTGGAGCTTGCATGCCTTGTGCCGATCAAATCAGCCACGTTGCCTGGGGACTTGTCTTTGCTCAGCGCTTCCCAGCAGAGAGGTGACAGTGGTTTTCCTTGCTGCATCCCCTTTGCTGGGTTGCTGCACTGTGGGAACCACCGCTGGAGGCTTCGTTTGGCTGCTGGGCTGTCTGGGCTTTCTGCCTTTGGCTCAAGAGCGGGTTGGCTAAAATCCCTTATTTTGGCTGCTGGTCCCTTATTTTCAAGGCCGCTGGTCCCTTATTTTCAAATCTGTAAGTTGACAGCTATGCATCCGGGTCGGAAGATGCCCATACACATGCGCACAAGCTATTTCCGGTGATCCTCTGACCCGGAGGCACGCGCTCCCCCGTCCTTTGGCCTGCCTCGCGATTGGCGCTGGAGACACCGGCCCAAGGCGTGGTAAGTTTGCTAACCCCTGGTCTTCCCCTAGGCCTTTGCGTGAACGACATCCGATGCCCTTTTGAATGTGTTGTGGGAGGCGGCGATTATGGGTTTGCTGTTCTTATGTTCTGAACTGCCCTGAGATCTGTGTGAATGACGGGTGGTATACAAAAAATAATAATAATAGTAATAGTAATAATAATAATAATAACAATAATAATAATAATAATATACAGATTGAGACAAAAATAGCCCTAAGACCTCTTCTGCCCTCTGCAGATTGCCAGTGACTATGGGAACGATCCATCAGTAACTTCCCTGTTAAACACAATGGATGTTTTTCTGATGCCTGTTGCAAATCCAGATGGATACGTCTTCTCCCAAACCAAAGTGAGTCCTTGAAAACCTACCATCCTGTCTTCTCATTCAAACTGGGAAGCTTTTCAGCCATTGCGGTCCTTTATCCACCTTTCTCGCTGCTCTCTGTTGGCTTTTTGCAGTCTGGTAACGCTGCAGAGAGCTTGCTGGGGAGACCATGCATTAAAAAGGGACTCAAAAATAACTTAAACAAGGTTTTAATTACAAAAACAAAAACTCCTTTTACACTAAATACATCAACAAACACGACCCAACCACCAACCCATCCCCCAGGGTAATGGCAGAGCTAGGTGCTGCTCCTTATATACTACACCCAATTCCTGACACAGCTTAATCAATGCAACTCAGCAGCACCTGCTATGTTTCACAGCTGTAAAGCTAGATCTCATTATTTTGCTCTGGCTCCTTACAGATATACACATCGGGTGAAACAATGATGAACCTTTACATTTAAAGAAACAATTCAACACTCTCCTGGTGTTTTGTGGAGGGTTGCCCCCCCCCCCCCGTTTTTCTTTTTTAAAATATTTTTATCAAGCAATTTTAACAAAACAAATTATATAACCATATAACCAATTACATTTCCCCCCTTCCCCCCCCCATCCCTCCTTCTCCCACCTCGAAGGACTTCCGTCAGCTCCCCTCTCTGATTTGTTTGCACATATTATTCTCTGCATGTTATAAAATTGTACATATCCTTGCCTTACCTATCATATATTCAACAAATAAATTTGTGGATGTTTATTCAAAACCTGCCAAAGAGTCCAGATCATTTTGTTGCCTTTTTGAATAGTTTGTAAAAAGTTCTCAATCTTCCTTGAAGTCACAGTTGTCCTTATCACACAGTTTGTATGTCAACTTTGCCAACTCCGCATAGTTCATCAATTTTTTTTGCCGCTGTTCTTTCTTTGGGGTTTCCTCATTCTTCCATTCTTCTGCTATCAAGACTCTTGCCGCTGTTGTAGCATACATAAATAAGTTCTTTATTTTTTTTGGCAGGTCTTATCCTACAATTCCTAATAAGAATGCTTCTGGGTTGTTGTTTTTTACAAAAGTCACTTTAAACATTTTTTTCCAATTCATTATACAGTGGTACCTCAGGTTAAGTACAGTGGTGCCCCGCAAGACGAATGCCTCGCAAGATGGAAAACCCGCAAGACGAAAGGGTTTTCCGTTTGCAGAGGCGCTTCGCAAGACGAATTTCCCTATGGGCTTGCTTCGCAAGACGAAAATTGACGAAAATTCTTGCGATTTTTTTTCGCTCCAAAACCCCTTTTTCTGAAGCACTAAGCTGCTAAAAGCATTTTAGCAGCAAAACCGCTAATCCCTTAAGCCTTAAAAAGCCGTTTTTAGCCCTTAAAATGTCAATAGCGCTAATAACGCTAATCCGTCAATGGGCTTGCTTCGCAAGACGAAAAAAACGCAAGACGAAAAGACTCACGGAACGGATTCTTTTCGTCTTGTGAGGCACCACTGTACTTAATTCGTTCTGGAGATCCATTCTTAACCTGAAACTGTTCTTAACCTGAAGCACCACTTTAGCTAATGGGGCCTCCTGCTGCTGCTGTGCCGCCGGAGCGCGATTTCTGTTCTCATCCTGAAGCAAAGTTCTTAACCCAAGGTAATATTTCTGGGTCAGCGGAGTCTGTAACCTGAAGCGTATGTAACCTGAAGCATATGTAACCTGAGGTACCACTGTATAGCATTTCCCAAAATTTTTAAACTTCTGTACATTCCCACCACATATGATAAAAAGTACTCCCCATCACCTTTTTCCAACGACGCCATTCTTTTTTCTGACTTTCAGAATCGTATGTGGAGGAAAACCCGCTCCAAGATTCCTGGCAGCTTATGTTTTGGGGCTGATCCAAACAGGAACTGGGACGCCGGCTTTGGAGGTAGGTAGGTGGAGGGATTTAATATTGGGCTCACGCAACAGGGCGTGATGCTTTGCTCGACTGATTCCATTTATGAATCACCCTCCATAAAATATCTTGAAACCATTGCACAGGGCAAAACATCGACAGTTTAAAAATGAAATATGAATAATAATGATAGCTGTAAAAATCCGTATTTAGAAACAAACAAGGACAAACCCCACATACAAAAATTAAAAATAAAATTCTAATCCAATACAAACAGAAAGAAACATCTCCTAAAAGGCTTATTGAAATAGTCCTCGATAGTCCACGAAGATGGTGTCTGTTTGATGTGCAAATCTGTTAAGTTGTGGGTGAACATATCAGAAGACACAGCGATTCTTCAAACAGCTCTTGTTTATTCACAGGCCAGAACAGAACTAAACTGAAGGGTTCAGCCAGCCTGCTTATATAGAGCTCCACTCCAACGCAACTGTAACAACTTTCTAATAATATCCAATCACTGAATGTCACTTTCAATCCCTTATTTGCATGTGTGGACCTGAGTGAAAACTATCTACAGTATCCCCCTGCTGGCCCAGGGTGAGAACTTCAGTACATAACAAAATCCCTTTCAAAATTCCCAAAGGATTCTGCTCTTATTTATCCTCCATGAGACCATCAGTTTGGCTCCCAGCCCTTTCCCACAGTAGCGCCAGGATTCTAGTTCTCATTAATACTACTAATAGCAATTTTATTATTTAGACCCCACCCACCTGGCTGGGTTTCCCCAGTCACTCTGGGCGGCTTACAGAGCATATAAAACATATTAAAACTGTTGCTTTCAGCCCTAACCACTAGGCCACTGGCAGCTGTCGTGGGAGCAAGGAGAGGCCTTAAGTGCAGCATATACCCTCCGACATTTCTCTGATGAAAACAGGGACGTCTTATTCCATAACCATCATCATATTTTTATTATTTATACCCCACCCATCACACTGGGTTGCCCCAGCCCCTCTGGGTGGCTTCCAACATGTATAAAAGCACAATAAAACGTTGAACATTAAACAGCTTACATATCTGCACACATAGTTGCTTTCAGAGCCTAGGACTCGCCGATCAGAAGGTCGGCGGTTCGAATCCCCGCGACGGGGTGAGCTCCCGTTGCTCGGTCCCTGTTGCTGCCAACCTAGAAGTTCGAAAGCGTCAAAATGCAAGTAGATAAATAGGTACCGCTCTGGTGGGAAGGTAAACGGCGTTTCTGTGCGCTGCTCTGGTTCGCCAGAAGCGGCTTAGTCATGCTGGCCACATGACCCGGAAGCTGTATGCCAGCTCCCTCGGCCAGCGAAGCGAGATGAGCGCCGCAACCCCAGAGTCGTCCACGACTGGACCTAATGGTCAGGGGTCCCTTTGCCTTTACTTTTACCATACCTCCAACATTTCTCCAACAAAAATAGGGACGTCCTAAGGAAAAGCGGGACATTCCGGGATCAATTCAGAAACTGGGATTTTCCGGGACTGTCCCTGGAAAATAGGGACCCTCGGAGGGCCTGCAATCCCAGCCTCGTGGTGAGCTTTCATTTTGACCTTGTTCCTTGGGCTTCCCACTTTTGCAGGACCCGGAGCCAGCAACAACCCCTGCTCAGACTCCTACCACGGCCCCAGCGCCAACTCCGAGGTGGAAGTGAGGTCCGTCGTGGATTTCGTGAGGAGCCACGGAAACCTCAAGGCTTTCATCAGCATCCACAGCTACTCCCAACTCCTGATGTTCCCCTACGGCTACAATTGCACCGCCGCCATCAAGGATTACGAAGAACTGGTAAGGCCCCAGGCTGGAGTTGGCTGTCCTGGCAGAGACGCCTGTTATGTACCGAAGTTCTCACCCTGGGCCAGCAGAGGGAATACTGTAGATAGTTTTCACTCAGGTCCGCATATGCAAATAAGGAATTGAAAGTGACGTTCAGTGATTGGATAGTTACAGAAAGTTGTTACTGTTGCTTTGTAGTGGAGCTCTATAGAAGCAGGTTGGCTGAACCCTTCAGTTCAGTTCTGTTCTGGCCTGTGAATAAACAAGAGCTGTCTGAAGAGTCTGATATCTTCACCCACAACTTAACAACGCCCGCTGCCTGGCCGGCTGCTCGATGACAGCGGCGAAGGTGGAACTCCCGGGCACAGGACAGCCACCGACTTGGATGGCTTAAAAAAAAAAAAAGGAATAGGTGAAAATCACGGAGGAGATGGCTCCCAGCCTTTGCAGTGTTTGCTTCCGCTGGTGGAGACAATTGTGCCATTGTATACCAGTTGCTGCGAACCACAAGTCTGGAATGGTCTTCCACTTGCACCCAGGTCCTGCTTTGTGTTTCCATAAGTATCTGGTTGGCCACAGTGAGAAAAAGATGCTGGACCTGCAGCTCAGAGATAAGCACTGCCAGACTCCTCTTAGGTCCCAATTTATTTCTCCAGTAGCACCTTAGAGACCAACTAAGTTTGTTCTTGGTATGAGCTTTTGTGTGCATGCACGAAATATCTGAAGAAGTGTGCATGCACACAAAAGCTCATACCAAGAACAAACCTACCATATTGTTTGCTCTATAAGACTCACTTTTCCCTCCTAAAAAGTAAGGGGAAATGTGTGTGCGTCTTATGGAGCGAATGCAGGCTGCGCAGCTATCCCAGAAGCCAGAACAGCAAGAGGGATTGCTGCTTTCACTGCGCAGCGATCCCTCTTGCTGTTCTGGCTTCTGAGATTCAGAATTCCCCCCCCCCCCTTGTTTTCCTCCTCCAAAAACTAGGTGCGTCTTGTGGTCTGGTGCATCTTATAGAGTGAAAAATATGGTAGTTGGTCTCTAAGGTGCTACTGGACTTTTTTTATTTTTTATTTATATATTTCTACTGCATCGCGGCTACCTACCTGAATTTATTTATCATATTCTTTATTTGTTTTAAGAATCCATTCATTTTAATACTTTACTCACCCGGTTAATTTCATCGTTTCTGAGCAATGGACAAAGGAATCTGTCATAGATCTGTAGAAAGTCAAGGCGATTTGAAACTGTTTTAGCATATGACCTTTGCATGTTTTGTTTTGTTTTTTCGAAATCCTTTTGATTTGATTTTACAAATATAAGCTTATCACCAAACCAAATACACATCCATATATTACTCTGAATCTCAAGACTTCCCCTCACCCTCATCCCCTCGATGGATCCTATTGTCAACATTTTCAACCGCATATTGTTTCGTAATCTATATTTTATATCAATCCATATTGCCCATAGCATTTGTTACATTACGGGTGAGATTAAAACCCTGCTAATGTTTTCATCTGCTTACAGTGGTCTTCTAAATAAATTATAAACTTTTCCCATTCTTTCTCCCTTTCGTATGTTTTAAAGTAGTATTGTAAATCTGTCTTGATTTTCCTGTTTTTATTTTTGCCAAATTGCTGCGAGGTTGTTGTTGTTGTTGTTTTACCATCCAGCGATGCATAGAATAAACCCAATCAACCAACCACACCTCTAGCTTTGTTTTATCCATCCTTTGGTAGGAGATGTTCCAGGAATCATAGAATCATAGAGTAGGAAGAGACCACAAGGGCCATCGAGTCCAACCCCCTGCCAAGCAGGAAACACCATCAGAGCACTCCTGACATATGGTTGTCAAGCCTCTGCTTAAAGACCTCCAAAGAAGGAGACTCCACCACACTCCTTGGCAGCAAATTCCACTGTCGAACAGCTCTTACTGTCAGGAAGTTCTTCCTAATGTTGAGGTGGAATCTTCTTTCTTGTAGTTTGGATCCATTGCTCCGTGTCCGCTTCTCTGGAGCAGCAGAAAACAACCTTTCTCCCTCCTCTGTGTGACATCCTTTTATATATTTGAACATGGCTATCATATCACCCCTTAACCTCCTCTTTTCCAGGCTAAACATGCCCAGCTCCCTTAGCCGTTCCTCATAAGGCATCGTTTCCAGGCCTTTGACCATTTTGGTTGCCCTCCTCTGGACACGTTCCAGTTTGTCCGTGTCCTTCTTGAGCTGTGGTGCCCAGAACTGGACACAGTACTCCAGGTGAGGTCTGACCAGAACAGAATACAGTGGCACTATTACTTCCCTTGATCTAGATGCTATACTCCTATTGATGCAGCCCAGAATTGCATTGGCTTTTTTAGCTGCCGCGTCACACTGTTGGCTCAAAGGTTGTTTTGTGATTCTCCTCGACTGACTTTTGATTTCCTTCTAGGATGCGCTAGGAAAAAAGGCGGCCGATGCTCTTGCTTCTCTCTACGGCACCGTATATAAAGTTGGCCCCATTTGCAACATCATCTGTGAGTATATATGCCTGATATTGTGGTCATCAGAGGTCTTCCTCAGCTCAGGATGGGGACGGCTTTTCAGCCCGAGGTGAAAGAGGGCGGAGCCACAGAGGCCACACCCACCTTAATTGCTTTCTGTAGTTGCACTACCAAGGTCCATATAGTTAAAGCTAAGGTCCGTATAGTTCAAGCTATGGTTTTCCCAGTAGTGATGTATGGAAGTGAGAGCTGGACCATAAAGAAGGCTGATCGCCGAAGAATTGATGCTTTTGAATTATGGTGCTGGAAGAGACTCTTGAGAGTCCCATGGACTGCCAGAAGATCAAACCTCTCCATTCTGAAGGAAATCAGCCCTGAGTGCTCCCTGGAACGACAGATCCTGAAGCTGAGGCTCCAAGACTTTGGCCACTTCATGAGAAGAGAAGACTCCCTGGAAAAGACCCTGATGTTGGGAAAGATGGAGGGCACAAGGAGAAGGGGACGACAGAGGACGAGATGGTGGGACAGTGTTCTCGAAGAGACCAGCATGAGTTTGACCAAACTGCGGGAGGCAGTGGAAGACAGGAGTGCCTGGCGTGCTCTGGTCCAGGGGGTCATGAAGAGTCGGACACGACTAAACAACAACAACAACAACAACAACGTTTTGCTACCAGCACTGATAAATATTTCAGTTTTTCGGTTGCACAATAAACTGCTTGCATGTTTAGCAATATTATTTGACACCTTAACACGACAAATATTAAATACTTTGTGGAATATGCCAGAGCTCAGGGATGATGGGAGTTGTAGTCCAACAACATCTGGGGACCCACAGGTTGAGAACTGCTGATCTATGGGCTATTATTAAAATTAGGCTGCATTTTAAATTGTATTTTTAACCTGTATTTTAATAATCCCCCCCCTTATTCCCCCCCTGTTTCCCCCCCATTATGTTTTTATTGTAATTTTACTGGTGTCAGCCGCCCTGAGCCTAGCTCTGGCCGGGGAGGGCGTGGTATAAATAAAAATAAATTATTATTATTATTATTATTATTATTCGTACAGATTGTCAAGCCAGAGCTCCATCCTGAGCATTTTTCTTCCTTCCAGATCAAGCCAGTGGAGGCAGCATTGACTGGACTTACGACCAAGGCATCAAATACTCCTTTGGTCTTGAACTGAGAGACACCGGCCGGTACGGATTCCTCTTGCCCGCTGACCAGATTATTCCGACAGCCCAAGAGACCTGGCTGGCTCTGAAAACCATCATGGAGCACGTGAGGGACCATCCATACTGAGAGGAGGGATTTTGGAGCCTAGAGGGACAGGGAGAGAAATCAGCCACACGCTTCCGTTTAAAGATGAATAAAGACATCTTCCAAAAAACCAAAAACCAAAGGAGCTGTGTTTTCTCATATGAAAAAGGGTACAGTGGGGAAAAGCTAAACGCCATGGTTGGGAGATATTTTTAAAATGGGACCGGCTTGAAATACCAGAAAATAGCAAGGGAACTTTCATGTTTTCCAGATCGTTTCAATAGGAAACATTTTACACAGAACTGCTGCCCCAAATTTAGACTGGATATGAATTACAGTGGTACCTGGGTTCTCAAACTTAATCCGTTCTGGAAGTCCGTTCCAAAACCAAAGCATTCCAAAACCAAGGCGCGCTCTCCCATAGAAGGTAATGCAAAACGAATTAATCTGTTCCGGACTTTTAAAAACAACCCCTAGAAGCGCCAAACTGAATCCGTTCCGTAAGTCTGTTTGACTTCTGAAATGTTTGAAAACCAAGGCGCAGCTTCTGATTGGTGCAGGTGCCGCGGAAACAATAGCCAACAGCCCCATCGGACTTTCGGCTTCCGAAAAACGTTCAAAAACCGGAACACTTACTTCCAGGTTTTTGGCATTTGGGAACCAAGGCATTTGAGAACCAAGGTACCACTGTGTATTTATTTCAGCCATTTATTTCAGCCATTTATCATCGCCTTAGGTTCCTTTGGGAGAAAGGATGGGATAAATGAGTGAATAATAAAAGTTCAACAACACACCATACATTTAAAGCACTCCTCTGCCCACCCAGAACTCTTGAAATTACAGTTTAGCCCTTCAAACTAGAGTTCCCAGTACCCTTAACAAATGACAGTTCCGAAGATTCCTTGGGAGCAGGGGCGTGCTTTAAATAGGTGTTATGTACTGAGCTGAACCCTAGAACAATAGGATCCAGAATGCAGCAGTCTGATTGGTCTGTAGGAGCCACCCAATCCAGCTCCAGGTGGAAGTGAATCAGCAACCTGATTGGCCTGCAGGTGCAGCCAATCAGGCTTCTGGAAGAGGTGAATCTGCAACCTGATTGGCCTACAGGAGCAGCCCGGAATTAGCCAATCATGCGGGGCCCATTGTGTAAATAATGTATATATAGCTAGACGTTTTGGGGAAAAGATTCATTCATTGCTACTATAAGCTGAATAAAGAGCATGAAATTCACACTTGACTCCAAATATATTTTAATAGGTGTGTACACAGCCACAGTTTCTAAGCAGGGTACAGTTAAGTTACGATAGACAGAAACAAAATAGTTAACCACATCATCAGAAAGCTTTTTAAAATGCCTGTTGAATGAAAAAGAAGCGAGTATTGCAGGTTCAAGAGGGAGTGGGACTGCTTGTCTGGTCTCAAGTGGGAGGGAGTTCCACAGAACTGGGCACCCAGTACTGAATGAATGGCTTCTGTGCAACTGGGCTGTGGGGGATCTTTAACAGTGACACCCCCCCCCCAGTCCTCAGGAATATAAGGAAGCAGACGTTTCTTAAAGTATCCTGGACCCCAGCTGTTAAGGGACTTGTAAATTAATGCAGTGAATGCAATATTATGGGCACTGAGGTCTGAATTTGGACTCAAATGCAATATTTGATTTGATTAGTAATTATATTTCTATGCTGCTTTTCATTCAGCTGAATAACTCATAATAATAATATGATAGAACATAATGGATCATCACAGCCTAGAGAATAATTAACAAATCACCAGTGAAACAATTACAATCTGTAAAACATTGTTAGCAAAACAATAAATAAAAAATTAGCTAAACTGCACAATCACAGCAAAAATCCTATTATATGATTAACAAATCAGTATGTTTATAATCTGTAAAACAATACAGTGGTACCTTGGGTTACAGACGCTTCAGGTTACATATGCTTCAGGTTACAGACTCTGCTAACCCATAAATAGTACCTCAGGTTAAGAACTTTGCTTCAGGATGAGAACAGAAATTGTGCTCCGGCGGCGCGGCAGCAGCAGGAGGCCCCATTAGCTAAAGTGGGGTTCAGGTTAAGAACAGTTTCAGGTTAAGAACGGACCTCCGGAACGAATTAAGTACTTAAACCCGAGGTACCACTGTATGAGCAAAATAGGAACCAAATAATATACTAAGCACACTCACTCTCCACCCCCATGACTCAAAATCCTTCACTCTGTTCATTACTAAGGACAGTCACATGGCATATTTAATAATAAAGCAACAAATAGAATTATAATGCATTCAAATCAGAAGAATACGCAGAAAACAAACTGCGTTGCTCCACAACTTGCTCCCAGGGCCCCACAAAGCATGGAGCCATGCCAGATTTTAGGGTCTATCTTGTCTCTCAAAAGCAGTGCAAGTTTTGTGGTGTCTCACAAACATCCAGTGTCTGAAGCTTTTGGTCTAGTGCAGCCTTTCACAACCTGTGGGTCCCCAGATGTTGTTGAACTACAACTCCCATCACCCCTAGCTAGCAAGGCCAGAGCTCAGGGATGATGGGAGTTGTAGTCCAACAACACCTGGGGACCCACAGGTTGAGAACCGCTGGTCTAGTGCATGGGTAGGCAAACTAAGACCCGCGGGCCGGATCCGGCCCAATCATCTTCTCAATCCGGCCCGCGGACAGTCCGGGAATCAGCATGTTTTCACATTAGCAGAATGTGCCCTTTTATTTAAAATGCATCTCTGGGGTATTTGTGGGGCATAGGAATTTGTTCATATTTTTTTCCAAAATATAGTCCGGCCCCCCACAAGGTCTGAGGGACAGTGGACCGGCCCCCTGCTGAAAGAGTTTGCTGACCCCTGGTCTAGTGCAAAGATGTGGGACCCCTGCGGTCGGGGCCAGCTCAATATAAGCCTTGTGGGGAGCTGCTTCTCTCCCGCCCCACTCCCAAATATAATGCAGATAACTACCGTATTTTTTCGCTCTATAAGACGCACCAGACCACAAGACACACCTAGTTTTTGGAGGAGGAAAACAAGAAAATAAATATCCTGAATCTCAGAAGCCAGAACAGCAAGAGGGATCGCTGCGCAGTGAAAGCAGCAATCCCTCTTCCTGTTCTGGCTTCTGGGATAGCTGCGCAGCCTGCATTTGCTTCATAAGGCACACACACATTTCCCCTTGCTTTTTAGGAGGGAAAAAGTGAGTCTTATAGAGCAAAAAATACGGTATATTCAGAATAGGGGCTTCTGGGCTGCACTGACACAAAAGCCGTGCCCTGCTTTGCTGTTCCTTGGGAGCAGAATGAAAAGAGGCAGCGAGGAGAAAAAGGAAAGGAAAGAAGTGAAGGGTGGAGAAAGAGAGAGGGGAGTTTTCCCGATTACTAAAAAGGCAGAGTAGACACCGGTTTATTGGGCCCCACAACTTTAGGGGCCCCGCGACAACGGATCAAAACAATATTGATTTGATCTTGAAAGAACATGACAACCAAGCTTTATTTGTCCAGTGCTTTGTGTAATAAAATTGGTTTATTAAAACGGTTTGTTGGTAAAATTAAAAAATGTATTGGGAGATAATTTCAGAGGTGAGCCCCCATCCCGATTTTGACTGCCTAGGGGGCAGATTAAATACGGGAGATTAAATACGGGAGATACGGGACAAACTGCGTCCTGTATTGTATCAATACAGGTCACAGCATTTTACACTCAAATAAGGGACAACCCTGCTCAGTGGTACTTTGGTTCTCAAACTAAATCCGTTCCGTGGGTGGCGCTGTGGGTTAAACCACAGAGCCTAGGGCTTGCCGATCAGAAGGTTAGCGGTTTGAATCCCTGCGACGGGGTGAGCTCCCGTTGCTCGGTCCCTGCTCCTGCCAACCTAGCAGTTTGAAAGCATGTCAAAGTGCAAGTAGATCAATAGGTACCGCTCCGGCGGGAAGGTAAACGGCGTTTCCATGCGCTGCTCTGGTTCGCCAGAAGCGGTTTAGTCATGCTGGCCACATGACCCGGAAGCTGTACGCCGGCTCCCTCGGCCAGTAAAGTGAGATGAGCGCCGCAACCCCAGAGTCAGTCACGACTGGACCTAATGGTCAGGAGTCCCTTTACCTTTTAAGGGACAACCCTGTTCAGTGGTACTTTAGTTCTCAAACTAAATCCGTTGTGGAAGTCCATTTGACTCCCAAAACTGTTCAAAAACCAAGGCATGGCTTCTCATTGGCTGCAGGAGCTTCCTGCACTCAATCGGAATCTGCAAAAGCTGTGTCGGACTTTTTGGCTTCTGAAAAACGTTTGCAAACCGGAACACTCACTTCCAGGTTTGCGGTGTTTGGGAGCCGATTTGTTCGGGAACCAAGGTACCACTGTATTATGCAAGACGGGTGGCAACCCAAGGTGCCAGTCTCTGCCCCCTAAAGCAGTCTGTCACTCTGCCTCGTGGCAGGGCTAATATAGATGCTGCAGGATTATGGGAAGTGTAGTCCAGCAGCCTCGAGAAGGCCACAAATCCCTCACCGCTGGCTGGACCAAAAGTACAATTCTCGTGCATGATTCTGCTTCCAGCAGTGACTAGCCAGATGCCACAAAGCAAGGCAAGAAGGCAATCGATTCCATGGAATGGGGCCGAACTCTGGAAACTTTTGTCCTCCAGTTTTTGCATGTTCACCACACAGACTTGTGGCAAAGGGTTGCAATCGCCTTTGTCTCTAGAGCGTGGGGGGCTGCCGTTGGTCCCAGCTCTGAGCTCCGCAGGCCTCTGTATCAGCGTACAAAGTCCGTGGTCTCCTGGGGTACCTGACAACCAAGACTGAGGGTTGGCCACACACCACAGCCTTCTGGTGAGGCTCAGATGCTTGTGGGCTAGCTGCTTTGATAATCCACATTAAAAAGCCGTAGCTTTTTCTAGGATGGAGATACAGCACCGGGAAAAGTGTCGGCTGCAAAATGATTGTCTTTAAGAGAGGGTCCAAGGCAGGCTACTCAAAGGAAAATAGCTCAGGACATTTATTAATTATTATTATTATTATTATTATTATTAGGTAAAGGGTAAAGGTAAAGGGACCCCTGACCATTAGGTCCAGTCATGGCCGACTCTGGGGTTGCAGCGCTCATCTCGCTTTACTGGCCAAGGGAGTCGGCGTACAGCTTCCGGGTCATGTGGCCAGCATGACTAAGCCGCTTCTGGCGAACCAGAGCAGCGCATGGTAACGCCGTTTACCTTCCTGCCGGAGCGGTACCTATTTATCTACTTGCACTTTGACGTGCTTTCGAACCACTAGGTTGGCAGGAGCAGGGACCGAGCAACGGGAGCTCACCCCGTCGCGGGGATTCGAACCACCGACCTTCTGATCAGCAAGCCCAAGAGGCTCTGTGGTTTAGACCACAGCGCCACCCACGTCCCAGTGATTATTATTATTACTTTCTCTCAAAGGAGTCCAAGGTGGTATATATGATCTAATCCCGAAGGTTAACATTTCTTCTGGCACAGTGACAAAAATAGCTTTAGTGGCTAATCTCTCTATGTCCTTCCCTGGTTGCAACAGCTGCTGAGTTACTCACTAGAACATGAAAAACATAATCTGTGGAGGACATCAGATATTCACTTTGACCCAAGAGATTATTAAAATCCCAACGAAAACAGACTGGCTTATGAAGATGATGGAATATGCTGTGAGGGCAAGACTAAATTACAGGACAAAATGAGAAAAACGTTCTTGAAGAATGGAATTACCTGGTGGAATTCCCCCCTGACTTTTCCTGTATTTTGCCCAACCAAAGGTGCATACCCACCAAACTTTTTCAGCAGGGGGCTGGTCCACTGTCCCTCAGACCTTGTGGTGTGCTAGACTATATTTTGGAAAAAAATTATTAATGAACGAATTCCTATGCCCAGAAATGCATTTTAAATAAAATAACAAATAAATAATAATAATAATAATAATAATTTATTTATACCCCGCCCATCTGGCTGAGCTTTCCCAGCCACTCTGGGCGGCATCCAATCGAATGTTAAAAACAATACAGCATTAAATATTAAAAACTTCCCTAAACAGGGCTGCCTTCAGATTTCTTTTAAGAATAAGATAGCTGCTAATTTCCTTGAGATCTGATGGGAGGGCGTTCCACAGGGCGGGCGCCACCACTGAGAAGGCCCTCTGTCTGGTTCCCCGTAACCTCACTTCTCGCAATGAGGAAACCGCCAGAAAGCCCTCGGTGCCGGACCTCAGTGTCCGGGCTGGACGATGGGGGTGGAGACGCTCCTTCAGGTATACTGGACCGAGGCCGTTTAGGGCTTTTAAGGTCAGCACCAACACTTTGAAGTGTGCTCAGAAATGTACTGGGAGCCAATGCAGATCTCTCAGAACCAGTGTTTTGTGGTCCCGGCGGCCACTCCCAGTCACCAGTCAAGCTGCCGCATTCTGGATTAATTGTAGTTTCCGGACCACTTTCAAAGATAGTCCCACGTAGAGCAGTAGTCCAAGCAGGAGATAACCAGAGCATGCACCACTCTGGCAAGACAGTCCGCGGGCAGGTAGGGTCTCATCCTGCGTACCAGGTGGAGCTGGTAGACAGCCGCCCTGGACACAGAATTAACCTGCGCCTCCACGGACAGCTGTCAGTCCAAAATGACTCCCAGGCTGCGCACCTGGTCCTTCAGGGGCACAGTTGCCCCATTCAGGACCAGGGAGTCCCCCACACCTGTCTACCCCATGTCCCCCATAAACAATACTTCTGTCTTGTCAGGATTCAACCTCAATCTGTTAGCCGCCATCCATCCTCCAACCGCCTCCAGGCACTCACACAGGACCTTCACCGCCTTCACTAGTCTGGGAGAGCAAGATTTAAAAGAGAGGTGGAACTGGGTATCATCCGCACATTGATGGACATCCAGCCCAAACCCCCTGATGATCTCTCCCAGCGGCTGCATTTAGATGTTGAAAAGCAGGGGGGAGAGGACAGAACCCTGAGGCACCCCACAAGTGAGAGCCCAGGGGTCTGAACACTCATCCCCCACCACCACTTTCTGGACACGGCCCAGGAGGAAAAACCCGCTGATTCCTGGGCCAGATTTGGAAGGCGATTGGGCCGGATCCGGCCCCTGGGCCTTAGTTTACCTACCCATGATTTATACGCAGAAAGAGCACCCTAGCCCGTCTAGGAGCACCTTCAACTACAGGTGTGTGTGTGTCGGGGGGGGGGGTTAATTTGGGTCAGAACCCCTGGCATGGATCTGAAGCCCTCTGCTCTGTTTGAGGTCTGTGGGGCGGATGATTCAACAACCCTTTCTCATTGCACGAAAGCTTGGCAGAGACAAAAGGAAACTTTGTGGGTCTCCGACCTCCTCGCTTATCAAGGCAGGTGCCACGTTCCCCAGAGCATCAATCACGAAAAGGGGCTGGAAGTGTCAGCCCTTTTCCCGACGGAGCTGTGGGAAGGAGGGCGGCTGGCGGAAGGCTGGTCCCTGTAGCCGCCGGCCACGCTCCAGCCAGCGTTTACACTGTGGATGGAATATAAGAGGCCTTGGGGAGGCACCTCAGTTCCTAGTGGCTGTCCCGTCTTGGCCAAAATGAGGAGTCTCCTGTGGTTTGGTGCCCTCGTGGCTGTTGCGTTCGGCACCGAGACCTTTGTGGGGTACGTAGACACAAGATCGGGGGGTCCGCGTCGTCATTTACCTAGCTCCACTTTCCATCTCCAGGTAGCAGAGAGAGAGACAGACAGACAGACAGACAGAGAGAGACAGAAAGACAGAAAGACAGAAAGACAGAAAGACAGAAAGACAGAAAGAAAGAAAGAAAGGAAGAAAGGAAGATGGAATAGTCCAGGGAAATGGAAAAGCATGACTTGTTTTTCTGTGTGTGGTTTTTTTTTTACTTGAACCAACCTGCAGCTGGTTCTGCATTTTATTTTATAGGTTTTGTTTTCCACATTTCATTTCATTTTTTGTTTATTTTTTGTTTCTTATGTTAACTTTTAACATTTTGATTGCCCCAAATTGCTCAAACCTACTCAAAGAATTCAATATCTTCTCAAACCAATCCTCCTATTAAGATTTTTCTAATTATAACTTAAATATCCACAAAGTCTCCTGCAGACATTAGTCGAACAAGTCCAGGTGCGTATTTTTGGGCACTGTTTTGTGAAGTATACTCCACATTTTCCCCATGCTTTTTGAAACTCTTGTCTAGTGTGATCTCTAATTGCCTCTGTTAATCTAGACAGTTTCATAGAATCATAGAATCATAGAGTTGGAAGAGACCACAAGGGCCATCGAGTCCAACCCCCTGCCAAGCAGGAAACACCATCAGAGCACTCCTGACATATGGTTGTCAAGCCTCTGCTTAAAGACCTCCAAAGAAGGAGACTCCACCACACACCTTGGCAGCAAATTCCACTGTCAAACAGCTCTTACTGTCAGGAAGTTCTTCCTAATGTTTAGGTGGAATCTTCTTTCTTGTAGTTTAGATCCATTGCTCCGTGTCCGCTTCTCTGGAGCAGCAGAAAACAACCTTTCTCCCTCCTCTAGGTGACATCCTTTTCTATATTTGAACATGGCTATCATATCACCCCTTAACCTCCTCTTCTCCAGGCTAAACATGCCCAGCTCCCTTAGCCGTTCCTCATAAGGCATCGTTTCCAGGCCTTTGACCATTTTGGTTGCCCTCCTCTGGACACGTTCCAGTTTGTCAGTGTCCTTCTTGAACTGTTTGATATACAGTGGTACCTCAGGTTAAGAACTTAATTCGTTCCAGAGCTCTGTTCTTAACCTGAAACTGTTCTTAACCTGAAGCACCACTTTAGCTAATGGGACCTCCCGCTGCCACCGCACGATTTCTGTTCTCATCCTGAAGCAAAGTTCTTAACCTGATGTACTATTTCTGGGTTAGCAGAGTCTGTAACCTGAAGTGTCTGTAACCCGAGGTACCACTGTAATATAATATAATATTATTATAATCTTTAAAGTGCTAAGGGCCTCTAAAGGTCTTAATCTGGCTCTGCTTGCACCCTTTCATAAGTAATAACTGAAGGAGCAGCTATGTTGCAGGCATTTATTTGATATCTGGTGCTCTACACAGCAAGGAAACCTCTGGTCTGCTGCTTGAGGTGAATTCCTTTTTGCATCTGCTGAAGAAAGAAGCACTACAGTGGCACCTAGTGATGGAACACAAGTATTACAGCTCTAATTTAGATCACCAGCTAAACCAGGCATGGCCAAACTTTCGCCCTCCAGATGTTTTGGAACTACAATTCCCATCATCCCTGACCACTGTTCCTGTTAGCTAGGGATGATGGGAGTTGTAGTCCCAAAAACATCTGGGGGGCCAACTTTGGCTATGCTTGAACTAACGCAGGTATATTGGGCATTGGGGAGGTGGGGCGTGGAGACACACCTTCCTCTGTCCCATTCTACCAGTGCTGCCTGACTAGACAACCAGCAAGCACAGAAGCCCGTGGGGGGAATTCAGCTAGCCAGCCACAGAATGACAACCATGTTTATGCTTCACGAAAGCCCATCGTCAAGCGTGCTATTTGATGGCGGCAAAGGCTCACCTAACTTGTCTCTGCAGTCACCAGGTGCTGAGGATCTTTGCTGCAGATGAGTTCCAAGTGGAGAAGGTGAAGGAGCTGGAGGCTCTTGAGCATCTTCAGGTAATGCCTTGGAGCAGAGATGCAGGTGGGGTTGTTTATCTCTGTTCGATGTAACACCCCGTCATGGACTGGTTGAATGCAGGGTGTGCTGGACCCGGGGGTAGCCTGAGCCACACGTCCCAGGTCCGGTCACGAAACCAAGGGTTCCACGAGGAGTCAGTCTGACAGGGCCAGGGCAGGACACGAGGCAGGAAACCAGGCAAGGACAGGCACAGGATCACAGGCAGGTTCTGGCAAACAGCAACGTTGCTCCCGCAACCTGGGGCAAGGTCCGACAGCCTTTTATCTCTGTCGGGGTAACAGCCGGTCCTGATCCCTCGGCGACTTACCTCCCTGTTTTGCCCGAAGGCGAGCACTCCTCCTGCGAGTACTCAGGTCTCTCCTTCTCTCAGACCTGAGTCTCTGCAGCTCGGGAGACGTCGGTGGGTTACTAGACCCAGGGGCCGCCTCAGCCTCTCCTGACCCTACCAGCAGTGGAGCAGCTGTAAGTGATGGCCCAGCTGAAGGCAACGAGGTCATCCCCGCACCTGGAGCCAGGGCAGGCTCAGGCCCCTGACTCGGCCCAGCTGGTGTTTGTTGCAGGGGAACCTGTGCTGACTGGGGCTCTTCAGAATCAGGCCCCAGACAAGGTTCAGATGCCGCCTGAGGCAAAGGATCCGGTGCAGATTGAGAGTCCTCTGGCTCCGAGTCTGAGCCTGAGTCCCAGGCCATCACAGAGGGGAGCGGTGGAAGACATCAGTTGGGGAACCCCAAGGGAAGAAGGCCTAGAGCCTGGGGAATGGTGGTGGAACGACCATGAGTGGTCAGGGGGAGAAGAGGGAGAAGACTGGGAGAAGGAGGTGTCAGAAGCTGAAGAGGCAACAGGGCTTAGTGAGCTAGGAGAGGCTGTGGCAGAGAGCAGTCTAGAATCAGCGGTAGAATCAGAGGTGGGAGAGGAGGAGGGCTGAGAGGCAGAGATGAGTCAGGCTGGTGAAAAAGACAGGGCGTCTCCCCTCCTGCTGCAACCAGCTCCCCTACCTCTGGTCTCCCAGAACCAGGAGAGGGGTGAAGTAAGGGGAGCAAAGGCAGGCATGCTGGCATAGTCTCAAATTGTTTGGGAACAACCTGGAAGAGGAGGAGACTTAGGCTATGGTTACCAGATTTTTTTTCAATGAATCCGGGGACACTTTTTTTCCCTTTTTTCTTTTTTTGAAGCTGAGTAGCAACAGGGAGCCAGTAGTGGGAACGTGTGAGGCAAAAGACCCTGGGCCCAAGCACACATGCATATTGTAGGCAAAGCCCTTCTTTCGCACCCTGTGAAACATAAATGTTTTTTAAAAAACTGGGCAATGGCACACCGCCCACCCGTGACTCCTGAGCCTCCTCCAATCTCCTTCCCCCTTTGTTTTGACAGATCGGGGGAGACTTGGGAGTTGCAGGCGGGCGGCTGTTGCCGGGGGGGGGGGGGCACACGATTTCTCTGCCAGGCAAGGTGCAAAGCCTTCTTTCATACCCTGTGAAACAGAAATGTGCAGAGTTTTTAAAAAACTGGGCAACGGCTGGCCGCTCGCGACTCCCGATCTGTACCACCAGACGTCCCCAGTTCCCCTTCGGCAGTGGCAGTTAGCAGCCCGGAGCCAGCCTGGTAGCGCAGTTGGCTCTGGCTGGCTTCAGGAGCTGCTCGCTGAGTGGCGCCCGCCATTTTTCCTCTACAGAAGTCCCTATATGATGTGTTGCACACAAGACACATCATATGGGGACTTCTGTAGAGGAAAAATGGCGGGTGCCACTCAGCGAGCAGCTCCTGAAGCCAGCCAGAGCCAACTGCGCTACCAGGCTGGCTCTGGGCTGCTGAGGCTGCCGCTGTCACGTTTCCTGGGGACAGATTTGCAAATCTGGGGACATTCCGGGGACAGAATTTGACCAGGGACAGCTTTGCAAATCCGGGGACTGTCCCCGGGAACTGGGGATGTCTGGTAACCCTAACCTAGGCAGCTGTGGGAAGGAGGGGACCTTCAGTCCCCACAACTGCCCCATGGAGCGAGATCTACTGGGACGAGTTGCTGTGCTCACTAGGCCTGGCCTCCTGAGCATAGCTGTCAACTTACAGATTTGAAAATAAGGGACCAGCAGCCTCAAAAATAAGGGATCAGCAGCCAAAATAAGGGATTTTCAGAGCACAGGTATGTTCGACTTCTGAGCCCCTCCGAGCCAAAGGCAGAACGCCCAGCCAGCAGCCAAACGAAGCCTCAAGCGGTGGTTCCCACAGCGCAGCAACCCGGGAAAGGGGATGCAGCAAAGAAAACCACCGTCACCTCTCCGCTGGGAAGCGCTGAGCAAAGGCGAGTCCCCAGGCAACGCGGCCGGGCACAAGGCATGCAAGCTCCACCCCCCAGTCGTTCTTAGACTCTTTATTGGGTGAGCAACGCAGCCAAGCAACCCAGTTGGAGCCTCCCTCCTCCCTGGCCGGCAGGGAGGGAGGGAGAGGAACTGCTTCCTTTGAAACCCGGGAAATTTAAGGGACATCATCAATAAGGGACAGCACTGGGACATGGCGCTGGGATAGGGGAGTTTCCCGCCAAATAAGGGACGGTTGACAGCTATGCTCCTGAGTCGACCTTGTGTTCAGGAATAAAGACTTGGCTTCACTGGTGCCGTGTGATTTATTGCCTGGCTCCTGCCCCTGACACCCACCCTGGGACCTTACAGCGAATGGCAGCTGAATGGAGGTATGGAAGGATAGGCAGAGAGATACCATATTGGCCTGAATATAAGCCGCAAATAAGCAGCACCTTTGAAATTCAGGGGGGGGGGGATAAAAAAAGACAATACCCAAATATAAGCTGCTCCCTTAAAATTGGGTTACAGGCTGAAAATCGCTGCGGTTAGTAGAATCGTAACTCTGAGCCAATTTAAGCCTTTGATCTTGCAAGCCCGCAAAAATTACTGTACAACGGCTAAAATCGCAAATCACTATTGCTACAATTCGGCAGGCACTCACACCTGCAAATGGCAAATGAAAAGTCTCAAGCTTGCAAATCGGCAATGAAACATTTTTCGGTTCCGATTTACCGTATGCCTGTTTCAGCAGCGATATTGTAAAAGCCATTTTTTGTAAGGTGGCGAACTTAAGCCGTACTTTAACTTTTCACTGTCGGAATTTAGGGGGGGGGGAGTAGATAAGGGCTGTAACTCAGTGAGCAGAACATCTGCTTGCATGCAAAAGGTCCCATGTTCAGCAGAAGGTCACAGGTTCAGTACCATCTCCACGAAGGGCTAGGAATGTCCCGCCTGAAACCCTGGGCAGCTGCTGCCAGTCAGTGTCAGACAATACTAAACTAGATGGAACAATGTCTGACTCAATATAAGCCAGCTCCCCAGGTTCCACAGCCAGCAAGGCAATTCTTACATTATTGTACCACAGGAGAGATCATAAATCTTACGCCCTGCACATATATTAAACTAATACTTCTCTTCTCCAGCTGGATTTCTGGCGCCACCCAGTTCACTCCGAGTTCCCCATAGACGTGCGTGTCCCATTCGAGAGCCTCCAAGGAGTCAAGGTGTTCCTGGAATCCAACCGCATCCGTTATTCCATCATGATCCAGGACCTTCAGGTCAGTGGCCTGCACAGATGACAAGGGAAACGGGCGCAGGTGTGTGTGGCCTGCAAAGCAAGGCCTGGCCCAGTTCTGACCTTCAAGACTTCACTTCTACCACTGTCTAATGGTAGGGTTGACCCTGCTGTATAAACGTGTGTGTTGTCAGCCCTGAGACCTGACACCAGGGCCGGCTGCAGGTTCTTGAGGGACCTCAGGCAAGCCTCCCCTCACAGGCTCTGACTGAGTCTACCTTCTCACCGCCACTATCATGCTGGAGACAAACCTCTGTAACCTAGGCTGTGTACACACTACAATGAATCCTGAGCATGGTAGTTTATCTATCACGTAGTTACAATTCCCAGCGAAGCTTAACAAACTATGGTGCCCAGAATTTTTTGAGGGGGGAAATGTGTTTCAAGTGTGCTTTAAAAGTATTATGTGTATGCTGTCCAAATCATTGACACCTCAGATATATGCTGTGTACACACTCCCCTTTTCACTGGCAGAGTTCAAAGGCTTTATTCATGCAGGAGCAGGAACTATTTGAAGGTTATAAGAGAGAACCACAAAATGGCTCAGCTTTTAGGGGCAGAGTTAACTTAGAGATTTCACAAGTAAGTGCGGGCTAGGTTGCTAGACAAGCCGTGGTTTAAAGTAACATGTGCATTAGCTACAAACTCAAGAAAAGGGAGTGTGCTTTTCTCCAACAACCCCCACTCCTCCCTGACTCTTCCCATTGTCCCTTCCAGTCACTGGTGGATGAGGAGAAGCTTTTCATGTCCCGCCAACATTTTATGCCCCGGTCGATTGAGACATTTAACTATGCTTCTTACCACAATCTGGATGAGGTGAGTGAAATAAATGCATACTTGTTGTAACTGCAAATATCCCATTTCAATGTGATTATTTTGTATGGGGAGCAAAGACATGGGTTTAGGAGAGAAGGTAAAAATATTTTCCAGCTAATGCTCTGATAGCAGAAATACTTATCACTTTTTTTTGCTGCTCTAGGTACACTTCACCTCTCCTGTTTATTGCTTCCTGAACTTGTAATATCATTGGATGGGATGGGATGATGTCATGACTATGCTAGGCAACCGAAGGCCTGGGGGCTGGATGTGGCCCAATCGCCTTCTCAATCTGGCCCACGGACAGTCCGGGAATCAGCGTGTTTTTACATGAGTAGAATGTGTCCTTTTATTTAAAATGCATCTCTGGGTTATTTGTGGGGCATAGGAATTTGTTCATTCCCCAAAAAAAATATAGTCCGGCCCACCACATGGTCTGAGGGATGGTGGACCAGCCCACGGTTGAAAATGGTTGCTGACCCCTGTGCTACTGTATATAGTCAAACAGGTTTGCCAATGTGGGGACAATACTGAGGGTTAACCAAGCCACTTGGGAGTGAGGGCATTCTGGGCTCATCACTTCACCAATCCAAGCCAATCAGAGACCACGCAGTGAATAGGATGTGTAAATAGCCAATCAGGGGTGGTTATGTCGTGACATCACCTTGGGCAAAGTCAACTGAAAGAGCAAGCGAGCGAGGGCAATGGTAGTGGATAGGTGGACATTTTTGCAAGTGTTATTAAAATGTCATCAAACATGGGGGATGCTTTTCAAGCTGCGGAGGATAGTCCAGAGGGAAAGTGTGCAGAACTGGCTCACCCACCTGGAACTCATTGAAAGATAAAAGTGGTATATAAATGGGAAGGTAAAGGGACCCCTGACCATTAGGTCCAGTCATGGCCGACTCTGGGGTTGCGGTGCTCATCTCGCTTTATTGGCCAAGGGAGCCGGCATACAGCTTCCGGGTCATGCGGCCAGCATGACTAAGCTGCTTCTGGTGAACCAGAGCAGCGCACGGAAACACCGTTTACCTTCCCACCAGAGCAGTACCTATTTATCTACTTGCACTTTGATGTGCTTTCGAACTGCTAGGTTGGCAGGAGCAGGGACCGAGCAATGGGAGCTCACCCCGTCACGGGGATTCGAACCGCCGGCCTTTTGATCAGCAAGTCCTAGGCTCTGTGGTTTAACCCACAGCGCCACCCGCGTCCCTATAAATGGTATATAAATGTAATAAATAAGAAGAGATAGCAGCTGTCATCATTGGGGTGGTGTGTGTATAGTAATGGTCTCTCTACTCCACGGTACATGGTATGTGCAAGTCAGGTGATTTAGCCCACCCCGCAATTTAATTGACTAACATTGCCATGTAGAACACAATGTGTTATGTACTGAGTTGAATAGGATCCAAAAGGCAGCAGTCTGATTGGTCATAGAACAATAGGATTCAGAATGCAGCAGCCTGATTGGTCCTAGAACAATAGGACCCAGAATGCAACAGTCTGACTGGTCCACAGGAGCCACCCAATCCAGCTCCAGGTGGAAGTGAACCCGCAACCTGATTGGCCCACAGGTGAATCCTGGAATTAGCCAATCATGTGGGGCCCATTGTGCAAATAATGTACATAAAGCAGACATTCTGGGGGAACTTCGATTCCTCCTCACCACTATGAGCTGAATAAAGAGCATGAAATCCACTCTTGACTCTGAGTATATTTCACAATGGAAAATAAAGCCTTATTTCAGGGACCCCTGGAGTCTTGACGTTTGCTTTCTTGAGGCAGAATTTCAGAACACAGACTCTTACAGAGACACACTTCACTCCAGCCCTCTCTCTCTCTCCTCTAGATCTACGATTTCATGGACCTCCTGGTGGGTGAAAACCCCAAACTGGTCAGTAAAATCCAGATTGGGAAGAGTTACGAGGGCCGACCAATCAACATCTTGAAGGTAATTTGGACAAACAAACATCAATTTCCACTCCTGAACTTCCACATCTCTAACACATACGGATATAATGTGTTAATATTTCGGCCTTTAAATATTGGGTCTCCAACATGGCACCTGTGGGCACCCCGACTTCTTCAAATACTTCCTTCTGGCATTCAACGGGACCCTTGTCCCTCCTAATTTTTATGTTTTGAGAAATTGTTTTCTGGGAAGTTGGTTTTGCGGTGTGTGTTTCAAGCACTACCAATTCTCCTTCTGTGAAATGGGCATTTTGTGGCATCCATAAAATTTCCTTAGATTTTTCAAATGTGCCCCCAGGCTCCAAAGAACTTGCTTTAGGGAATTTAACAAAGTGCTCAGATTTATGGGCCTGGATGCTAAGATGCCACTTTCAGTACCCGGCATTCATAGGGAGCTTGCAGGCCCATCAGACTTGGAGACAGCCTTGCGGAGGAGAAGGCAGAAATTCAGATCTCTCTTTCTCCTCTTTCCGCACAGTTCAGCACCGGGGGAAGCAACCGGCCAGCAATCTGGATTGACACCGGCATCCACTCCCGAGAATGGGTCACTCAAGCCAGTGGAGTCTACTTTGCAAAGAAGGTAAGGTAAAGGTAAAGGGACCCCTGACCATTAGGTCCAGTCGTGGCCGACTCTGGGGTTGCGGCGCTCATCTCGCTTTATTGGCCGAGGGAGCCGGCGTACAGCTTCCGGGTCATGTGGCCAGCATGACTAAGCCGCTTCTGGCGAACCAGAGCAGAACACGGAAACGCCATTTACCTTCCCGCCAGAGTGGTACCTATTTATCTACTTGCACTTTGATGTGCTTTCGAACTGTTAGGTTGGCAGGAGCAGGGACCGAGCAACGGGAGCTCACCCTGTCGCGGGGATTCGAACCGCCGACCTTCTGATCGGCAAGTCCTAGGCTCTGTGGTTTAGCCCACAGCGCCACCCGCGTCCTTTGCAAAGAAGGTATTGGCTGCAATTTAGTCTCAGAGGCACACATTTCATATGGAGGAAGAAGGGCTCAGAGCTCCATTGGCAACCGCCGTCCAAGAATGAACCGCCCATGTTCAGAGATGCCAATGCTGTAAGGATTTCACAACTTCGTGGCTGCATATTCACCACTGAAAGCACCCTTCCCAAAGAATCATGGGAACCGTAGTCTCCTGCTTAGAGCTACAATTCCTGGCACCATCGTGAACTACACTTCCCAAGATTCTTGGGTGTGGGTGGGTTTTAAATGGTGTGCATGCACCCAAATGTGTCCATGTACTAGGGGCACAGAACCCAACATCTTCAGAATGTCATTGTTTATTTTCTGCTAGAAGTTTCTAGTCTTCAAGGCTGCTGAGCAGTGGCGTAGCGTGGGTTGTCAGCACCCGGGGCAAGGCAAGTAATTTGCGCCCCCTAACCCGGGGCAAGGCAAGTAATTTGCGCCCCCTAACCTGGGGCAAGGCAAGTAATTTGCGCCCCCCCCCGCTGCACTGTCCCTCCCCCAGATAGTCCCTCGCTCTCTCTCCGCACCGCACGCCTGGCACCCTCCCCTCCACAGTGGGCGGCGACCCGGCGGCTCGGATCGGATTCGCACAGCCAGCACTGCAGTGAGAGAGAGTGAGTGAGCCAGGTAGGGGCAGAGAGCTGCGAGTGCGAGTGCGCACCCCCCCCAGATGTTGCGCCCGGTGCGGCCGGCCCCCCTGCACCCCCCACGCTACGCCACTGCTGCTGAGATAGACTTGGTGTGGCATCTCAGAGGGGGGCACCAGGATTCTGAGAGAGGAGTGCAGCTTCCATGTCTTGCATTGCCTTGGTCCCTTCCCATGGAAATCCAGAGTGAAGCTGGCTATCCAAAAGTGCAAATACATCCTGGTTGGTTTATATTTATGCCAATCACAGGATTCAAGGCTTCCAGACCTGTTTGATCTCTGATAAATTATTAGTTGTATTTATTTATTTCTTAATTCATTCAGATTATATCCCTTTCTTCCTCCTTAATGAGCCCAGGACAGCAACTGACAT
The DNA here is from genome assembly GCF_965153285.1 of Podarcis tiliguerta. NCBI lineage: Eukaryota > Metazoa > Chordata > Lepidosauria > Squamata > Lacertidae > Podarcis > Podarcis tiliguerta. The sequence goes on along the minus strand of NC_139543.1, from coordinate 69,131,971 downwards.
ACATAGGCAACATATAACAAAAATAGTATTATCTGTTTGTATTGAAATACTTGAACAGTTTGGTTTGATTTACTTGGATGCTGTGGTGTTTATTGATAGGATTATATTTATGGGAATGCTGATTGCTAATTTTAACACCTTCTTATAATTCTGAGCTCCCTTGAGCTCAGTGGTGCTATCACAAAAGCCGTATCCAAATAATAAATCAAATCAAAGGTCTTCTGGAGAAATTGATCTCATCTGCAGTTGTGTTTTCCTTCTCCTAACTATAACAAACACATTTCTCGTCTAGAGTAGATGCTCGCTACTTAGCAAACACAGACTAAATTGAAAAATATATTATTTATTATTATAGTTATTATAATTACCGCATTTATTACCTGCTGTTCACCATCGGGTCCCAGGGTGGGTCGCAAGAATCTAAAATTCAGAATTAAAAACAGCCCCAGAACAGTCGCAAGAATAGGGTGGGTCCTGAAAATACACCTGTCAGGTGTCAAGGGCCAGTGTGGTGTAATGGTTAGAGCACTGGCCTTGGACCTGGGTTCAAATCCTCCCACTTGGCTATGTTGCTCACTGGATGACCTTGGGCCAGTTGCTGCCTGTGGCGATCACACACAGGGCCCCCGGACGTTTGACAGTCTATTGACCCTGTGCCGCCTCTGCAATTGCTTTTACCGCTGCCACCACCCCGTATCTCACAGTCAGTTGTTCACAAAAAGAAATAATCAAGTTTATTTTTAAATGCAGGAACAAGCTTATGGTTTCAGTTAATTTTTCTCTTGTCAGTTTCTTATTCTTAGTTCCTAACAACTCCAAACTGATTATTCCAACTATCTATCTGACTCCACCTAACAATTCCTCTCACTATCTCACAATACAACTCTACCAACCCACACCTAAACCTCCCTCTTCCTTCTTCAACTCCCAAACCTCAACTGTCTACTTCACCTGACTTTCAAAACCTCCCACTCTAACTTTTATTCCCCCCTTGCATTCTCACTGGCCAATCACATCACACCTATTTTAACCCTTTCCTTATGACCCATCCTAGGAGGCAAACGCCACACTGCCTCTCAGCCTAACCAACCTCACAGGGCTGTTGTTGGGATTAAATGAGATGTTGGGGAACCATTTCTGCCACCTTGAGCTCCTTGGAGGAAAAAATGGTGGGTCATTAAGGAAATAAAGGAAAGATGGATGGAAGGCTGGAAACGAAAAGTGTCTTTGTCTTTGTCTGAAGAAGCCAGACACAACTCTGCCTACGAATGATGATGGACTCTAAGGCTCTGTCCCATAGCTCTTCTCTTTCGTCCCATTCAGATCCTTGATGGCTACGGCAAGGATGCCTCCCTGACCTCCATCCTGGACAACTTCGACATCTTCCTAGAAATTGTCACAAACCCAGACGGGTTTGCCTTCACCCACTCCAAGGTATTTCTTTCCCTTTCAAGACTCTGTGTTCAGAATGAAGCTGGTAGATTGAATTACTCATTCAGCTTCAGAAGCAGCTCTGAAAGTTCTGAACTTTGTTGATGGGCCTTTCCTGGCTGTTGCAGAATCGCATGTGGAGAAAGACAAGGTCTAAGAACAGCGGGTCAACCTGCATCGGAGTAGACCCCAACAGGAATTGGGATGCAGGATTTGGAGGTAAAGGGTTTTGCTTCCTCATCCCCCACCCTGATGGGGGGGGTGAACTTTTGTGAGGCCGAGCGGAATATGATTGTTTAGCCTGGAGAAGAGGAGGTTAAGGGGTGATATGATAGCCATGTTCAAATATATAAAAGGATGTCATATAGAGGAGGGAGAAAGGTTGTTTTCCGCTGCTCCAGAGAAGCGGACACGGAGCAATAGATCCAAACTACAAGAAAGAAGATTCCACCTCAACATTAGGAAGAACTTCCTGACAGTAAGAGCTGTTCGACAGTGGAATTTGCTGCCAAGGAGTTTGGTGGAGTCTCCTTCTTTGGAGGTCTTTAAGCAGAGGCTTGACAACCATATGTCAGGAGTGCTCTGATGGTGTTTCCTGCTTGGCAGGGGGTTGGACTCGATGGCCCTTGTGGTCTCTTCCTACTCTATGATTCTATGATTGTCTGAAGGGATCCAATGCGCCATGGCGCAGGATTTGTTGTTGTTTAGTCGTGTCCGACTCTTCGTGACCCCCTGGACCAGAGCACGCCAGACACTCCCATCTTCCACTGCCTCCCACAGTTTGGTCAAACTCATGCTGGTAGCTTCGAGAACACTGTCCAACCATCTCGTCCTCTGTCGTCCCCTTCTCCTTATGCCCTCCATCTTTCCCAACATCAGGGTCTCTTCCAGGGAGTCTTCTCTTCTCATGAGGTGGCCAAAGTCTTGGAACCTTAGCTTCAGGATCTGTCCTTCCAGTGAGCACTCAGGGTTGATTTCCTTCAGAATGGAGAGGTTTGATCTTCTTGCAGTCCATGGGACTCTCCAGAGTCTCCTCCAGCACCATAATTCAAAAGCATCAATTCTTCGGCGATCGGCCTTCTTTATGGTCCAGCTCTCACTTCCATACATCATTACATGTACCTAATTGGGGGTGTTGATGTAGGGTGGAGCACTATCACTTGGAGGTAGAACACACAAAGGTCATTGTTTCAATTCCAGCCTCCAGTTAAGAACACAGGAAGCGTTTGTTGGATCAGGCCAAGGGCCCACCTAGTCCAGCACCCTGTTCTCATGGAAGCCACTGAGATGCCTGCTGGAAAACCTCAAGCAGGACCCAACACCATTGGGGATTCCCCACTTGGTTCCTTCCACCATTCTTCTGTGTCCAACCATTCATCATTCCTGTCAACTCATTATGGCAAAATGCAAAACCTCCAGCCCCAGACTCCTAGACTGGAGCTAGAGTTCTCCAGTTTGGGTGGCCATCTGTCATGGAGGTTTCAGTTGAGATTCCTGCATTGCAGTAGGTTGGACTAGATGACCCTCAGGGTCCCTCCAAACTCTGCAGTTCTACGATTCTCTACCAAAAATTGAGGTGTGCGTGTGTGATTGCAGGGGATCCAGTGCTTTTTTTCTGGGGGTATGGATACCCCTAAACCAGAAGTTCTCAACTTGTGGGTCCCCAGATGTTGTTGGACTACAACTCCCATCATCCCAGAGCTCTGGCCTTGCTAGCTAGGGGTGATGGGAGTTGTAGTTCAACAACATCTGGGGACCCACAGGTTGCGAAAGGCTGCCCTAAACATTTTGTGAATCTTTGTACTTTTGTCCATTTACTGCATTTATTTCTCCCGATTTGAACTATAAAATGGTGGTTTTCTTGAGTGAAAATGAGAGTACCCCTAAACATTTTTTTTTAAAAAAAGCACTTGAGGGGATGAGTCTCAAACCAACATTTAACTTTATCGCGTAGACCTGCCCTTATCAATTCATGGGTTGTTGTTTTTTTAAAAATAATATTTATTAGAAGTTTCAAAGTTACACAAAAAAGAAAGAAGAATTAATGAATGTTAGGAAATGTTGGAATGAAATTACATGACTCTAGTAGAAATATTATAAGGAGTTAAGTATAAATAAATTTTAAGGTTTTGATGGTAAGATAAGGTTAAAATAAATTCAGATAATTAAATGATAGAAAGCAGTGAAAGACGGAAAGGACTTGCTGATATAATTAACAACTGGAATACAAAAATGGGAGGTGTGAGGAGGTCGAGGAAATAAGTTAATGAAAGATAAGGATAAATATTGGAGGTGTTTTTAATTGTTTTTGTTTTTTTTTGTTTTGATGTATTGTGTTTTTGGTTTTTTTTGCTTTCTTTTAATGTAATTTTTTACTCTTTTCTTTTTTTCTCTTTTCAATTCATGGGTTTTTAATGTCCAAACCAGCGGGTTATGGAAGGGTTGCATCACCAAATTGCCTTATCTGAATTGTTCCTGATCTACAGCAACCACTGAAACAGTGCTTTTTTGTGTGCATTACAGAGGCTGGATCCAGCGGGAATCCTTGCACCGAGACCTACCGTGGCCCCTACCCTAACTCTGAGCCCGAAGTGAAAGCCATTGTGGACTTTGTGAAGAGTCACGGCAACATCAAAGCCTTCGTCTCCATCCACAGCTACTCTCAGCTTCTCCTTTATCCTTATGGCTACACCAGCAAGAAAGCAGCTGATCAGGCAGAGCTGGTAGGACTCCATGGCTCAGTCCCCTCCCTTAGGGACGCGGTATCCGTGTGTAATGAACCAGCAGTAGACCCCCGGAGGGGACAACTTGTGCCGCTCCTGCTGAATCCCCATTTCAGCTAACTCCACACCCCAACCCAAAAGGCTTTGTAAGATCAAATCACTCCTCCACCTCACCACTCAACTGGAGGTGTTCTCCAATGGACTTCCCGTTCCAAAAGCTGGAGAAGGAATCCCAAGCTATCAGGGAACCGTCTCCCATCACTTATAAAACCTCAGCTGGCCATTCTGAACTACAGTGGTGCCCCACAAGACGAATGCCTTGCAAGACGGAAAACCCGCTAGACGAAAGGGTTTTCCGTTTTGGAGGTGCTTCGCAAAACGAATTTCCTATGGGCTTGCTTCGCAAGACAAAAATGTCTTGCGAGTTCCTGCGGGGGGTTTTTCCTCCCCCCCCCTTTTTCCCAAGCCGCTAAGCCGCTTAACAGCTGATCCGCTAATCCGCTAATAGCGCTAATCCTCTAATGGGCTTGCTTAGCAAGACAAAAAAAAGTGCAAGACGAAGAGACTCGCGGAACGGATTCTTTTCGTCTTGCGAGGCACCACTGTACAGTGGTACCTTGGGTTAAGTACTTAATTCGTTCTGGAGGTCCGTACTTAACCTGAAACTGTTCTTAACCTGAAGCACCACTTTAGCTAACGGGGCCTCCTGCTGCTGCCGCGCCGCCGGAGCACGATTTCTGTTCTCATCCTGAAGCAAAGTTCTTAACCTGAAGCACTATTTCTGGGTTAGCGGAGTCTGTAACTTGAAGCGTATGTAACCTGAAGTGTATGTAACCCAGGTACCACTGTACTAAAAAGCTGTCACTTCTGACAGCAGCTGAATGAAAGCCAAAGTGATGGGGCTGTCTCTACTGTGACCTCTTTAGAACAAGAGGGGTAAGAAGAAAAAGAAGCACACCTGGGAGACACCTTATAAGGTGTGTTTTTTCTTGTGAAGTACCACCAAAACAGGAGGACATACAAAGATTGGGACCCCAAGCATGAAAACATTTCCTGTAGGGAAAGAGGAGCTGGCCTAGCACAGAAAGGAGAAAACTGTGTAAGGAAAAAGTGCAGAAATTAAAATACAGTGGTACCTCGGGTTAAGAACTTAATTCGTTCTGGAGGTCCGCTCTTAACCTGAAACTGTTCTTAACCTGAGCTAATGGGTCCTCCCGCTGCCACCGTGCCACCACCGCACGATTTCTGTTCTCATCCTGAAGCAAAGTTCTTAACCCGAGGTATTATTTCTGGGTTAGCGGAGTCTGTAACCTGAAGCGTCTGTAACCTGAAGCGTATGTAAACTGAGGTACCGCTGTAAAGGTAAAGGGACCCCTGACCATTAGGTCCAGTCGCAGAGTACTCTGGGGTTGCGGTGCTCATCTCGCTTTATTGGCCATGGGAGGCGGCGTACAGCTTCCGGGTCATGCGGCCAGCATGACTAAGCTGCTTCTGGCAAACCAGATCAGCACATGGAAACGCCGTTTGCCTTCCCGCCAGAGCAGTACCTATTTATCTACTTGCACTGGTGTGCTTTCGAACTGCTAGGTTGGCAGGAGCAGGGACCGAGCAACAGGAACTCACCTCACTGCGGGGATTTGAACCGCCGACCTTCTGATCGGCAAGCCCTAGGCTCTGTGGTTTTAGACCACAGCGCCGCCCGCTGAAGGGGGTAAATTCTCCCCCCACAAGCCTGCATCTCTTAGGTCACCTTTGTTATGTAGCAGTTCTCATCCCATGCGTTTGACCTTTCTCGATCTCACTTTTTCTTCCTCTCCTTCTGCCCCTTGTTCCCTTCCAGGACGCTCTTGCTCAGAAGGCAGTTGAAGCCCTTACTTCTCTCCATGGAACCAAATACAGATATGGTAGCATCATCACCACCATCTGTAAGTGACCAAACTTGTGAAAACAAATGTGGTCCTCCAAGCCGCCAGGGGGCAGTCAAGTACTTTGAATTGAACTCTACCTTCTCAAAGAGTATAATTTTCTATGGAGGTTGCAGTACTGGAGATGCTCCAATGCACATCATAGAATCATAGAATTGGAAGGGACCCTGAGAATTATCTCGTTCAACCCCCTGCAATGCAGGAATAGGCAGCTGTCCCTTAGGGGAATCGAACCTGCGACCTTGCCGTTAGCAGCACCATGCTCTAACCAACTGAGCTATCCAGGTGATATACCATCGAACCCATAATATGCTGTGCTACTTGAAGACTGGCAGGGCCAGTTGTAGATGCAGCAGTTGCTGAGCATGGATGGGCAGGAATTAGGACAGAACTGGTATTTACAGTACACAGTACAGTCTATTCACAAAATATGGCTTTCCTGGGCATAAGTCTTTTCTACAATTTTTTTTAGGCCAAATGCAACAGCATTCATTTAGGCTACGCCTGCAAGATTCATGTGGCTGCTCTGTACGGGTGAAAAACTAGAGATTCCTGTGTAACGCTTAATTTGCTGACATTTTGCTAGGAGAAAAGAGGTTAGAAGGAGTGTGTGGAGGGGAATTGGTTGGGGAGAGATGGATTATAGAAGACCCAAGAGAGAAATTCCCATCCTCTGGATACCAGAAACATCTGAGTTTCTCTGGCTTTGAAAAGCTTCTCTTAAAAGTCTCTCCTACACAATCCAGGTTTGATTCATAACCATGAAGACTAGAAACCCACTTGCTTTTTAGAATGTTGAATGTGCTTCTTAAGGCATCACACTTTTATTATTTCTGAAGTCAAATGTATTCCTAGATGAGATAGCAAACAACCCAGAGTCCCCCCTCTAAGCAGGTGTGTTGAACTGGGTCCAAGCCTTATGTCAGCTGAGAACTGCTTGGATGCCAAGCTATTAAAGAGGATTAACAGAGTCTACCCTTTACTTTCAACCAGAACCCTAATGCTGAGTTTCAAAGCATGCACAGGACAGAAATTAAACTTTTCCAGACGGGAAGAGTAGCAAGAGTTGTATAGAAGAGATGTGATGCGGTTGCTTTCTTTTGTGTACCCATTTCCTTGATCTAGACCAAGCAAGTGGTGGAACCATCGACTGGACCTACGAACAAGGCATCAAGTACTCGTATACCTTTGAGCTGCGAGACACGGGCCGTTACGGGTTCATGCTCCCTGCCAGCCAAATCATCCCCACCGCTGAGGAGACATGGCTGGCCCTGATGGTCATCATGGAACACACACGAGACCACCCCTATTAGAACCAAAAGTAGGAGGCAGTCATCTCAGGAGACAACTTTGCAACCAACACACAGGAGCCTCCTTGGTAATAATAAACACTTGGAATGAGTACAGAAGTAGCTTTTCCATTGCCTTGTTGTTGTTGTTTAGTCATTTAGTCGTGTCCAACTCCTCGTGACCCCATGGACCAGAGCACGCCAGGCACTCCTGTCTTCCACTGCCTCCCTCATGCTGGTAGCTTTGACAACACTGTCCAACCATCTCGTCCTCTGTCATCCCCTTCTCCTTGTGCCCTCCATCTTTCCCAACATCAGGGTCTTTTCCAGGGAGTCTTCTCTTCTCATGAGGTGGCCAAAGTCTTGGAGCCTCAGCTTCAGGATCTGTCCTTCCAGTGAGCACTCAGGGCTGATTTCCTTCAGAATGGAGAGGTTTGATCTTCTTGCAGTCCATGGGATCCTCAAGAGTCTCCTCCAGCACCAGAATTCAAAAGCATCCATTCTACGGCGATCAGCCTTCTCTCACAAATAATTGCCTTACTCTCACAAATAATCCCTTCCAATTTACACACATGTCCTGAACGCTCACTTTTCTCAAACAAAAGAATTCGAGTGATCGTAGAATTGTAGACCTGGAAGGGACCCACTGTCATTTAGTTCAACCCCCTACAACGCAGAAATCATAGCCAAGAAAGGAATGTCCTTTTGAATATTTCCATGAAAGAGTTTCCTTGCTATTGTGCTAGCAAGCAAAGCTCCTCACGCAGAGCAGCCTTAGATAACGCCAAAGAATGTTTCACTTCAGGCTAGTGGCTCAGGAGTCCTTTACATGACTACCTATGTGTGGTCATAGAATCATAGAATCATAGAGTTGGAAGAGACCACAAGGGCCATCGAGTCCAACCCCCTGCCAAGCAGGAAACACCATCAGAGCACTCCTGACATATGGTTGTCAAGCCTCTGCTTAAAGACCTCCAAAGAAGGAGACTCCACCACACTCCTTGGCAGCAAATTCCACTGTCAAACAGCTCTTACTGTCAGGAAGTTCTTCCTAATGTTTAGGTGGAATCTTCTTTCTTGTAGTTTGGATCCATTGCTCCGTGTCCGCTTCTCTGGAGCAGCAGAAAACAACCTTTCTCCCTCCTCTATGTGACATCCTTTTATATATTTGAACATGGCTATCCTATCCCCCCTTAACCTCCTCTTCTCCAGGCTAAACATGCCCAGCTCCCTTAGCCGTTCCTCATAAGGCATCGTTTCCAGGCCTTTGACCATTTTGGTTGCCCTCCTCTGGACACGTTCCAGTTTGTCAGTGTCCTTCTTGAACTGTGGTGCCCAGAACTGGACACTGGTCACTGTTGGGAAAACCCAGAACTGGACACTGGTCACTGTTGGGAAAACTTGCAAATTGGGCTGTGTGTGTTTCCTGTCTGCAAACACTCAACACTTAGGCACCATTTTGTTATCAGCTTATGTAAGAGTGGATGTCATTCAAAGAGGACCCCTATCGCTATTTTACCAAACACAAGGTAGGTAGCCATGTTGGTCTGATGCAGTTGAAATATATAAAAAAATAAAAAAATTGTCCAGAAGCACCTTAGAGACCAACTAAGTTTGTTCTTGGTACAGTGGTACCTCAGATTACAGACACTTCAGGTTACAGACTCCGCTAACCCAGAAATAGTACCTCGGGTTAAGAACTTTGCTTCAGGATGAGAACAGAAATCGTGGCGCGGCAGCAGCGGGAGGCCCCACTAGCTAAAGTGGTGCTTCAGGTTAAGAACAGTTTCAGGTTAAGTACGGACCTCCAGAACGAATTAAGTTCTTTACCCGAGGTACCACTGTATAAGCTTTTGTGTGCATGCACACCTCTTCAGATCTGAAGAAGTGTGCATGCACACGAAAGCTATGAACAAACTTGGTTGGTCTCCAAGGTGCTACTGGACAATTTTTAATTTTTTTAATATATATTACCAAACACAAATGCATCTCAAGAGATATTTTGGACCACATCAGCGAAATCGAGGGTGGGGTCTTGTCATCTGGGCAGCCCAGGACCTCCATACACACTGCCTAGGCTTGCGCCCTGGAAAGTTCAGTTTGGTGTTGCTAGCATAGTGGTTTGACTTCACTCCTGGAGGCACACACTTCATTGTCTCTCGAGACAGCTGCCAAAAACTACAACAACTCAAATGATTTCTGCAGTTAATCTCCTGCAGTGACTTGACTGGTAGCCCATGCAAGAATCTTGTAGATATGGTGGACGGTTCTTATTTTATTGAGCTGAAAACAAAGTAAGAGGCAAAACTATACACAGAAATATCTGATCCACCCGTCATAAAAAGCAGGGCTGGCCAAACCGTTTGACATAATTAACCTAATGAGCAAAATATACAAAATCCACAAAGCCAATAAGAGGATCAAAGCAATGTCGAGCTGCTCTTCTTCCAGTGCCATGGATTAAGAGAGGCTCTTCTTCAGACTGCGGGATTCAGAATGCGATTGCCTTTCTGATACACAAGATGGCATTTGGAAGTCCAGGCCAGAAAGCTCAAGTCTTGGGGGAACGGAAACGAAACTGGGACAAAAAGACACACAAGCATCCAACACTTCATCAAGCATCTGCTTGATGAAACTGAGGTTCTGATCTAATGCTCAGTGGAAATGGGGAATCATGTAGTTTGTTGACTAAACAGACTCTTGATGCAGCTGCACAAAATGGTATTTGGGTTTAAGAAAAAGGACGTAGTACCTGAATTTCTAGTAAAAACACTTACTTGGTCTCAAACCAGTTTGCCTTCCTGCGTTTCCTCAAGGAATCCTGAACATTGCACTTTGGCAAAGGTTTACTAGAAAATCTTAGCTCACTTGTACCATTTCCAGAATTCCTTAGGCAGCTGGCAGTGTCCATAGGCTCCAGGTTTTTGTGTTTTTAAAAAAGGACTAAGAACTGCCAGCCAATAAAAAAGCAGGTGGAAAGGGAAAACACTACAAAGCTCAATCAGTCTACTGTGTAAAAAAAGACGATCACCGCAGACCAAGAGGGAGCGACACATATGCCCAGGGCAAACGTCAACCAACCACCAGTCTCGCCATTTATAATAAATACATGATATTTAAATACAACTCATTTCAAATGGTCAGGAAATCACTGGCAGGCGAGGCAAGGTTCAGGATAAATATGGGGAAGAGGAAGCGCAGAAGACTTCTGTGACTTGGTTACGTAAGGCAAACGAGCTTCGATGAAGGGCTTTGCCCACGCTGCAGACTGACCCAGACGCCAGACAGAATACTCACCCCCAATTCTTGGACCCCACCCTATTTAATAGCAGCTGCCCTTCGACAATCAGTTTTACAAGTGCTCAAGATGATCATGCAAATGAACAAAAATCAAATGGGAGAACTGCTCAGCAAGATGTCCACAAGAGCTTAAGGATATTGCAGATGACGTCCAACAAACAGCTGAGGAGTGAAACGCTCTCATGCCTATCTTAACATCCCCCAGTCTACAGAGGAGGCGCAATTCCAGCCTAATGTTAAAGCTAAGGGAAGGAACAAGCGAAGGCAGGAAAAAACCCAAAGAGAGCCAGGTGGCTGATGAATGCCCAACTCTTTAGTTGCTACGGGGGTTGGTGGTCACTTTTTGTAACCATGCAGAATTTGTTTCATATAAAAATAGAGCTCTTTAAAAAATTCTGTAGAAAAAGAAAAGCCCCAAAGGGTAGCTTTTCAAATTGGTGAAGAAAAATGAGTGTGACTGGAACCCATGTGTGCCACATGGAAGCCCTAGCGAGATCATTGCTTCTAAGATTTGAGATCCCTTGTACGGGGCGAAACTGAGATGCTGTAGTGTTGCTTCCAGGGGCTTATGAATGCAGACAGGGGTTAAAACGCCACCAGGGGTACAACTAGCTTGTAGAGTTAATGGCTGCAGTCACAACTTGAGAAGAAATAGATCCTGACGTTACCCAAATGTTCTGGGACTTTCTGCTCCCATCAGCCCCAGCTGACTTGGCCAGTGGCCAGGGATGATGGGAGCTCTGGTTCCAAAACATCTGGAGGGAACAGGTTGGGGGAGACTGCTCCAGGGCTATTTTATGACAGTGCCATATGGGGAAAGTTGAAGGACGGAAACAAGGCCAAAGTGTCAAATTAAGGACAGCAACCCTCGCCTGCATGAGGAACCACACACAGCCATATCCGTATGGGGTCAACAAAGGCAACTGATGTGGCAGAGACCAGTCTACAATTTAGTGCTTTAAATGGTAGGGATGGAGAGTGTCCAGGGAAGACTGGGCCTCCGAGGACATCTAAGGGAATCATCTTCGTCCGTGGAAAAAGCTTGTGGGATGATCTGGAAAACAGCATACTGGAAATCTGGGCAGATTTTCTCCTAGGAAAGGCCTGCAAAACGGGAGGCAGCTGGAATCTTGGATCTTTGCTCAAAGCGGATTGTACATTTATGGTCCCCACATGGATTCTTTCAAGCGAATATTTCCAGCACTAACCTTCCTTCTGTATGTAACGAGCGGGAACAGGAAAAGGGAAGCTCTCTCTTCCTGGGACCAACATGGGATACCATTGATTGTGGCTTTTACAGACCCCCAGTTGGTTCACATCGCAGAAACAGAGGTGACCCAGCTCCTCCTTTGGGGTCAGGAGAGGAAAACAAAGGGGCTTAGGAGGAGAAGGCTGTAAGCTCCGACGCTGCTAAGCAGGATCAGAGTTGCAGCAGTAAGCTGCCCATGACCTCTGGAGCGGAGATGTCCATGCCACAGACCCATTGGCACCATAGCTTAGGACTGCGAGCCAAAAGATAATTGCTCCAGTTTCTATTTGACACCGACAAGAAACCAGCTTGTCCTAAGAGCCAAGGCTGGGGAACACTAAGACCTCTCTGCCTCCTGCAAGGTGAACCACAGGTGGAAGGGAGAACTGATCTGACACTGATGCCACTCTGAGCTGTTCGGACCACAGCGGAGGTGAAGGCATTTTCTCCTGCGCAGCCAGCCGACTGCGCAAACTGTAAAAGAGAACGGCTGGCAGAGAGACAGAGTGCCACTGGCCTGCTAGTCGATGTGCCATTAATCTCAGGTGTCCTAGCAAGAGAAATGCCACAGGGGAAGGGAGAGAGAGGAGAGAAAAGGGGTCAAAAGGACTCCCCTTTCTGCCAACGCAACAAGCCAAGCAAATTTGCCAGAAGCTATCTGTATGTGAAACGCTGCCCTTTTGAGGTATGAGCGGCCTCAAAACTACCAGGGGTGGAATTACACCGCTCCATTGTGATGCTCAGCACCACCCTCGGAGGCAAACAAACAATGGAATTACGAAGTGGGACGGATACGCTCTCCCTCCACCACAACTTCTGCTACTCTCCCAAAATCAGGACGTTTTATTGAGAAGAGATTTCATCTAGGCTTTGCCTTCTATCCCTTGCATCTTATTTCCAGCATCTTTCACGATCTGGTCCCCAAAGTTATCCTTCAACATTAGGGGAGGGAAATTTCCCTCTGTGCTGCCCACATATTCACAATCATAGCCTGGAACGGCCACAGCAGGAAAAACAGCCGGCCAAGGTTTATGGCTCTGAAAATCCAGGAAGCGGAGGAGTTACGTTCTTTTCCCCTGCTGTTCTTAAGAGTATTTTTGGGACGACGACAAAGAACTCTGGGCAGAAGGCCACAAATTAAACACTCAAATCACCCATTCATCCCCTGGTTGTACCACAAACGTCTAGTTATTAAAACTCAAGCACTTAGAACTAACTTTGCTCACTACTAATTTTGCTCATTTTGCTCCATTTCTGTTCAAAGTCCAGTCACCTTTTTGGATTGCTCTGGTTTACATGTTCTCACGTACCAGCAGTTAGGAAATCCCATTACCTTTAGGGGTGGGGGGAGGCAATGACAAACACCAACCAGAGTCTTAGCCGGGAGGTTTAGATAAGGTTAGCCTGTTTCCTTCCCACCCTGGGCTTCTTTTCCGCTCCAGAGGTCCTTGGCCTGCGGCGTTTCCCCCTCTCCTGTCCCATACCTTGCCCACATTTGCTCCTCTGCCCCTCTCTGTCCCGTGCGCACCACCTTCCTAAAAGCGAAAGACTGGCTGTAGTGATCAAAGGGCCCCAGGAGAGGGGCTCTCTTTTATTGAGTGGGAAAGGACACCGTCTATCTCCAGGGCCTGCTTTGCAGGCTGCTGCTGCTGAGGGAGCGGGTGGAGAGGGCCACCGCTGTGTTGGTGCTGGGCAGGTTCTGGCTGCTCCGCACGGCGGTGGCTTTGGAGTCTCGAGCTGAAGAACCGCGGCTAAGACGGGCTGGAAGAGAGGAAGAAGAACAGGAGGGGGAGTGAGGCAAGCTGCCCTCTGGCTAAGCAACCCAGGCCTACTGCCACCGACAAGGCACAGCTTGGGACACATCCAGGCCTGGGACTTTTCCCCTCTTTTGCCCTGAACCTCTTTGCTCCACTCAATGTTAAAACTTAGGCTGTAAGCTTCTCAGGGCCGGAATCTGTCTTTGGGGGCTTATGTTCATCCTGTAACCTAAATAATAACTTACCTGTGATGATATATATATTGAATTGCTGCATGCGGCAGCTAGACTGGTGACTGGGAGCAGCCACCAAGACCATATAACACCAGTCTTGAAAGACCTACATTGGCTCCCAGTACGTTTCCGAGCACAATTCAAAGTGTTGGTGCTGACCTTGAAAGCCCTAAACGGCCTCGGCCCAGTATACCCGAAGGAGCGTCTCCACCCCCATTGTCCAGCCCGGACACCGAGGTCCAGCTCCGAGGGCTTTCTGGCGGTTCCCTCCCTGTGAGAAGTGAGGTTACAGGGAACCAGGCAGAGGACCTTCTCGGTAGTGGCGCCTGCCCTGTGGAACACCCTCCCAGCAGATGTCAAAGAGAAAAATAACTACCAAACTTTCAGAAGACATCTGAAGGCAGCCGTTTAGGGAAGCTTTTAATGTTTAATAGGTTATTGTATTGGCTGGGGAAACCCAGCCAGATGGGTGGGGTAGAAATTATTATTATTATTATTATTATTATTATTATTATTATTATTATTATTATTATTATGTTGGTTTTAACAGATGTTCTTAGCTTGTATGTTCTACTGACTGCAAGTTTTTTCGAGTGTTTTAAAAAACACCAGAGCAGTAATTCAGAAGTTTTACATTTACCATTCTTTCTGACTGACAGAAATTCAGCAGGTGGGGAGGAAGTGAGTCATTGAAATTAATATGCATTGCTAACCTAGGCCCGTAAATTTCATTTGGTCTATTGTATGACTAGCATTGGAAACAACCCATTATAATGGATTGCTCTGAAGTCATTTCTGCACCAGGGAGAGTAATTTTAGCCCCCCATCTCCCCCCCCCCGGACTTGTCCCATATTTTGCCTGACCAAAGGTGATAACCCCGGCTGTAGGAGACAGACAGCTAAGTCTTACTGGCGGAATCTGTCGGAAGTTGCTCCTCTTCTAGATAGTACTGTATCTTTTGTAGATCCTCTGCTGTAAATCTCCATTTATTCTCAGCGGGCGGGGGGAGGGGCTGCCTGGGAGTGGCTCTTTTCCGGGCGGTCCCAGGCTGGCTGGCCGAGAGGCAAGAGGAAGGGAATGTGCCAGTTACGAGACCTTCAGGGATCTTCTGAGCAACGACTCTGAGACCTGGCAGGCAAGAAAGGAAGAGATTCTGACAACGCAGTCCGGCTCGACACCTTCCGATGTTACTCTGAACGTGCTAAAGGCTGGTTTAGAATGAAGCCTCTGCCTATATCGGCATGGTCCGTTGCACATTTAGCACTGGAAATGGAGGCAGTGCACATATCACTCTCTCTTTGCCCTGCTGGGTGAGGGAATATGGCGGAAAAAAATACAGCTGCCTGTTCATTGAAACACTGAGGAAGCAGGGACGAAATGAGGTTTCTGTGTTCAGGGCTAATGTGCTATGCTCAGCTCTTTTAAAAGAGAAACCCAGATATACGCAAAGTGTGCTTTCTGATTTGCATAACCAGACAGGTCACAAAAGCAGGATTTGGGGCAACTTTGGCATGGGGTTTTGACCTAATTAGCCGAGCCTATTAAACTGGTTTGATCTTTCCAGAAATTTAGCTCTTTAGGCATGTTCGTGTGCAAGCATAGCCACCAGGGCACATCACTGTACTATATGCAATGCACGTCAGTTCTCTAGAGATCACATTGCAAAGTGGCCTCTGTGTGTGAGGGCTGGAGGGGAGGGAGAAGGGATTTGATGCCTGAAACTAGCAGGTAATTAGCAGGGAAATTCCAGGTCTTCCTACCTCCAGAGAGCATGAACAAGTTTTCAAAACCCCTTTCACACATGGTGGTAGCAGCTTGGCTCGCTACTCTCTCGTCGTCGTCGTACAGAATGATGATCTTTCCATGAGCGTTTTTCTGGCGGGTGGAGGTGCTAAGGCTTGTAGAATCAACGGAAGTGGGAAGAGAACAAGATGGTGGCAAAGTCCCGCCCCTGACCCCAGCCTCAAGCGTTTGGGAAGGTCAAAGTAACAGTGCCTGACAGCTCACTCCAATGGCAGATGAGGGGCACCTAGGCTTTGAGAAGTGAGATTTGGACACAAGCGTCAACACTTTCTCTCAAGGGAAACCAAGGTCAGTAGCCTCAACATTCGGTTTCTGTCAAAGACGGGCAAGCAACAGCTCTCGACTCCATCAAAACAAATTAAAACTCAAATTCTGTCTTTGGAAGTGAGCTAAATTAGGTAACATCCCTGGGCATTTTAAATGAGGAGAGATATTCTGTGTCTCCTTTTAGTCCCGGGGGTAAGGAATAGGATTGGGAGGAAAGAAGATGGATAGTTTATTATAAGGTAAAGGGACCCCTGACCGTTAGGTCCAGTCGTGACCGACTCTGGGGTTGCGGCGCTCATCTCGCTTTATTGGCCGAGGGAGCCGGCGTACAGCTTCCGGGTCATGTGGTCAGCATGACTAAGCCGCTTCTGGCGAACCAGAGCAGCGCACGGAAACACCGTTTACCTTCCCACCGGAGTGATAGCTATTTATCTACTTGCAGTGACGTGCTTTCGAACTGCTAGGTTGGCAGGAGCAGGGACTGAGCAACGGGAGCTCACCCCTTCGCGGAGATTTGAACCGTCGACCTTCTGATTGGCAAGTCCTAGGCTCTGTGGTTTAACCCATAGCGCCACCCGCATCTCCTCTCCTTAATGGTGTGAGAGGGTGCATGTCAGGGGATGTTGTGAAGAGGAAGGATCATAGACTGGTAAGTAGGAGGAGGTGGGGGCAGCAAAAGCTCCACATATTGGACGTTGGCTTATGCACCCCAGGCAGGTATCCTGGAGCCCCAATGCTTCATCTCTCTCCACCCTTCAGATCCCTGAAGTTTTCCCCATTTGCTTTGATCCCCATGGGGTTCCAGACCCACATATGCAAAGGAAACATGGATCTGGAAGACATACTGTGGGGAAAGCAGCGAAATATGATGATCAAGTGGATCTGAGCACAGAAGTGAGCTTTCCTCAAAGGGAACGTTAAGGGACTGTGAGCTTCGCTTCCTGTGGAGTCAGGGCTCCTGATCAAGCTGTGCATTGGAAGAAGAAATAGCGGCAGAACACCCAGATGCTTCTTTGCATGAAGGATACGTATTCCAAAATGTTATTCGTATAGGGATTCATGGTTCTGGATAGCGTGGCGATTGGGTAGGAGTAAGCTGCAAAGGGAAGAGAAAAGCAAGCTTAGAACAGAAGAGAGAAACTAAGCAGGCCTGTTCTCATTTTCTACAGCTGAGAAAACACACACACACACAAAATCATATTGGAATCGTGAGCATCCATTTGGAGGTGGGAGGATGGTTCTCTAGCTCTTCAGATAGGACAATGCTGGAGAAAAGAAGCCAGAGCAGAGGCTTAGGGGTCCATCCACTTCCAAGCAAGAGCAGCAGTGCCAGGCGAAGAACCCCAGTGTGAGAAGACACCTTGACCATTTTTGCCTCTTTCAGTTCACTAGCTAAGACAGGGAATAATAATACAGTGGTGCCTCACAAGACGAAAAGAATCCGTTCCGCGAGTCTTTTCGTCTTGCGGTTTTTTCGTCTTGTGAAGCAAGCCCATTAGCGGATTAGCGCTATTAGCGCTATTGACAGTTTAAGGGCTATTAACGGCTATTAAAGGCTTAAGGGATTAGCGGTTTTGCTGCTAAAAGGCTTTTAGCAGCTTAGCGCTTCAGAAAAAGGGGTTTGGGAGCGGAAAAAAACCTCAAAAATTTTCGTCAATTTTCGTCTTGCGAAGCAAGCCCATAGGGAAATTCGTCTTGCGAAGCACCTCTGAAAACAGAAAACCCTTTCGTCTTGCGGGTTTTCCGTCTTGCGAGGCATTCGTCTTGCGGGGCACCACTGTAATAATAATAATAATAATAATAATAATAATAATAATAATAATAATAATAATTTATTTATACCCTACCCATCTGGCTGGGTTTCCCCAGCCACTCTGGGCGGCTACCAACAAAACACTAAAATACAACAACCTATTAAACATTAAAAGCTTCCCTAAACAGGGCTGCCTTCAGATGTCGTCTAAATGCCTGGTAGTTGTTTTTCTCTTTGACATCTGATGGGAGGGCATTCCACAAGGCGGGTGCCACTACCGAGAAGGCCCTCTGCCTGGTTCCCTGTAACTTGGCTTCTTGCAGCAAGGGAACTGCCAGAAGGCCCTCGGAGCTGGACCACAGTGTCCGGGCAGAAAGATGGAGTCGCTCCTTCGGGTATACTGTATCGAGGCCGTTTAGGGCTTTCCAGGTCAGCACCAACACTTTGAATTGTGCTTGGAAAGGGGAAAGGGGAGGGAAAGAGAAAAGGCTGATCACACTATTGAATTTCTTTTTCTTCCTAAAGCTCAGCAGAAGCCCTGTTTTCTTTCTCTCACTGGGACTTAAACTGGGAGGGTGGAACTCCAACATATGTGTGCCAATTGTACAGATCTGCTGCTGAAGCAGATGGGCCAAAATACCTAGAATCATAGAATAGAATCATAGAATCATAGAGTTGGAAGAGACCACAAGGGCCATCGAGTCCAACCCCCTGCCATGCAGGAAACACCATCAGAGCACTCCTGACATATGGTTGTCAAGCCTCTGTTTAAAGACCTCCAAAGAAGGAGACTCCACCACACTCCTTGGCAGCAAATCCCACTGTCAAACAGCTCTTACTGTCAGGAAGTTCTTCCTAATGTTTAGGTGGAATCTTCTTTCTTGTAGTTTGGATCCATTGCTCCGTGTCCGCTTCTCTGGAGCAGCAGAAAACAACCTTTCTCCCTCCTCTATGTGACATCCTTTTATATATTTGAACATGGCTATCATATCACCCCTTAACCTCCTCTTCTCCAGGCTAAACATGCCCAGCTCCCTTAGCCGTTCCTCATAAGGCATCGTTTCCAGGATGCCTTCTCCTACTGAGGGAGGAGGCTAAGCATAGGAGACAGACTTGCAGCTTGGACTGCATTTGTAAACTGCTCCCCCCCCCGCCCTTTCCTGATGTGGTCACCTCTGGTACCAAGGAGTGCGGTAGGACCCCCTGTCTTACAGAGTTGCTTCTAAGCAGGCTCAGTGTCTGCAGATAGCAAACCCCAGAGGAGGAAGCCTGTTACTTGTGGACAACACCAATGACTCAGAATCCCGTGGCATTTTGTTAATCTTCCAACAGCATTTTGTGATTTTAAAAAGACATCTGAAGGCAGCCCTGCTCAAGTAAGTTTTTAGTGTCAGCTGTCTTATTATGTTTTTACTGTTGGGAGCTGCCCAGAGTGGCAGGGCAACTGAATCGGATGGGGAGCATATGAATGAATGAATGAATGAATGTTATCGTTATGCTTTGTGGGCCAGAGTCCACTTTGTCAGGTGCACAAAATTATCACCTAAGCAAGTAGGCGTGGTGACTGCTCTGAGATCTGTGGATATATAAATAAAATAGTGTATTATCACTTTGGTGAGCACTTTAGAGACTGAATTCATGCAGTGGTGATTGGGGAGTCAGTTGCTCATTGCCGTCTCCTGAGCTAGAAAACAGCCTGCAGTTCTTGGAGCTCTTTTTAAGAAGCCAGGTGTCAGGGGACTGCCATTTGAACAGGGGAGGGAGACGGGGGGCCGTTGGGATACAGAGAGCCTCCAAAACTCCTGAGGAGCAGTTCCTCTTCCAGCGGTGGGAAAAGCCACACCTCCAGTGGGGAAGAGAGGGAAGGGGCTCGAGGATGTTGCTGAGAGCCCCAGCGCCTCACCTAGCCAGGCTGGCCAGGAGGAACGCACGCCACTTCCGTCGCCCAGCTTGTGCAGGGGGGTGAAATGCAAGGAGGGGAGGAGGAGGCTTGGGGTGGGGAGAAGCCGGAAGGGGCCACTCCCGGATTCTGCAAGTGACCAAGATGGACATAAGCTTGGTAGATCTGCACTGTAAATAGTTTGCACAATACAGTGCTGCCTCGCAAGACGAAAAGAATCCGTTCTGTGAGTCTCTTCGTCTAGCATTTTTTTCATCTTGCGAAGCAAGCCCATTAGCGGATTAGCAGATTAGCACTATTAGCGGTTTAGCGGCTATTAGCGGCTATTAAAGGCTTAAGGGATTAGCTGCTAAAAGGCTATTAGCAGCTTAGTGCCTTAGATAAAGGGGGTGGGGAGCGGAAAAAACCCCCAGGAATCGCAAGACATTTTTGTCTTGCGAAGCAAGCCCATAGAGAAATTCGTCCTGCGAAGCACCTCCAAAACGGAAAACCCTTTCGTCTAGCGGGTTTTCCGTCTTGCGAGGCATTCGTCTTGCGGGGCACCACTGTAAAACCTGTAAAAGCCAGGTCGGAGTCCTGCCTGGTTACTCACAAGCAACCACCACCACCACCTGACACCAGGGGGAGTCAAAAGGCATCGGCAGACGTAAGTTGGAATACTGGAAGCAGCTCTTGTCTTCAGGGCAAGCTGGACACCTCCACAACCTTCTCTGCAGTTGAGAGGCTGTTTTGTCCATTCTGGTTTTCTCTAAAGGTGATTAGCCTCTGCAAGGGGGGGGGATGTTTATGGTGCACCCCCACGCACGCAACCCTTGGGGGGACGCTCTGGCTGCCTCACCTCCCACTATGTGGCACTGCTCAAACGCATCCCGCTCTCGCACGTCCAGCAGCAGGTAGGGGCAGTCGGGGTAAGGTCTGTCTTTTGCAAAGTTTTCCGTTTTCTTCGGGGCATCTCTCCCCAGGTCCAGCTCACCCACGCCGCTGATGACACTGGGAGAAAGAGGAGCCGTTAACTTCAGGATAAAGGCACAATAAGGACCGCCGTCAGCCTGTCAGGTCAAAATAGTATGTTTCTGTGGTTATCAGTGCCAGGCGGAAGCTGACCAAACGAGCCAGCAACTCAGTGACAGACAGACACTGCCCTCTGAGTTCAGAACAGACAGCAATCCAGCCAGTTTCCTAGGTGATGAATCCTGTAACCCCTTAAGATCACAGGGGGGGGGGGGTTCTGCTCCTGCTGCCGATGACTAAGAGCATCTGAAGATACCCTAACCTACTCTGCAGGGTTCTTGCAAAGATAAAATGGGAGAGCAAAGACATAGAATGATTCCTTGAACTTAATGGGAAAAGGTGAGGTTAAATATAAGGACAGAGACGTGGGTGCGCTGTGGGTTAAACCACAGAGCCTAGGACTTTGCTGATCAGAAGGTCGGTGGTTTGAATCTCCGTGACGGGCTGAGCTCCCATTGCTCAGTCCCTGCTCCTGCCAACCTAGCAGTTTGAAAGCACATCAAAGTGCAAGTAGATAAATAGGTACCACTCCGGCGGGAAGGTAAACGGCGTTTCCATGCGCTGCTCTGGTTCGCCGGAAGCGGCTTAGTCATGCTGGCCACATGACCCAGAAGCTGTACGCCGGCTCCCTCGGCCAGTAAAGCGAGAGCGCCGCAGCCCCAGAGTCGGCCACGACTGGACCTAATGGTCAGGGGTCCCTTTACCTTTAAATATAAGGACAAAAGCCCAGCTAGCCCAGGGGTGGGGAACATCTGGCCCCTGGGCCAAATGTGACCCACTAGGCTTCCCAACTTCGCCCACTGAACACTCCCCAATGCTTGTGAGAAGTTCACAAGCAGGGCATGAAAGCAGTAGCCCTCCTCCTGCTATTTGTCCCCAGCAGCTGGTATGAAGGTATGCTGCTTCTTGAGATTCCATTTAGCTGATGGCTAACGGTCATTGATAGAAAAGGACCCGGGTGCCCAGCTAGGACAAGGAGGGAGGCATCTATGATCACAGTTCTTTGCTTTCCAACTCCTTTCTCGTGGACGCTTGTCTCATCCAACTTTTTGGAAAGGCTATCAAACACGCCAAGAGCCCAATGGACCTGCTTTAGCATTTTAAGCCAAGCTAAGCAATGGTTTGGAATACCATGTGTTGCTTTTGGAGTCTCATCTATTAGTATTAGCGGACTTCATCAAATTGCATCACTGATTTTCCCCCAAACCCATCTTTGCAGGGAGCAAAGGGAATCATGGCAGGTGGAAGGAAGGAAGCCCGAGCACAGAGACAGACTCTTGGATACCTCTGTAGGGTGGAACGATGCGACTCCCCGGCTCCGGTGTTGTTTATGAACAGGATGGGACTGGCTGGTTTGTCACCAGGGCTGCTTTTGCCATTGGTCTCTGCCGCCATGTCAGGGCTGTTATCTGCAGGAGCAGCATCGCCTTCTGAAACAGGGGTGGGGAGAAGGCAGATATTTCACTGAAAAAGAAATTTATCTAAAAGCATTTCTGAATCTCTTACGACCTTTAAATCTCTCAGTGGTGTACAAAATGAGGAAAATAATACAGACAGAAATTTGGTAATAACAGGGTTTAGTCTGAGGAGGCAGGGTAAGTGCAGGGATAAGGCTGGAATTCTGCTGTAGACGATGAGATAGAGGCTATTTCCAAAGCCTCTAGACTGTATGGACAATAAGCTTTCCAGAGACGCAGAAGTGCTCTTCTCCTCTTGTAGCACATGATTATATTTGCATTCATTCGCTCACAGGAAACCAAATTTTCAGGACTTGTCTGTAATGTTTCAAGCGGCACTTGCCAAATCCCAAAGCCTCCTGCTAGGAACAGAACCAGCACTCACTGGACAGTGTTTGTGACATCGCTGATGACAAGACACAATGCCCACCATAGCCACTTCTGGCACGCATCTATCTCTGGGACAATCTTTTAACTTTTAACAAGTGCTTACTTTGTCACATGAGAACCTAAACAGTTCCTTAAATAAGGAAAAAAAAGAGTAAGCAGACCTCTGTGTAGGGAAAGGCCATAGCCCAGCGGCAGAGGACATGCTTTATATAAGCAGCACATCCCAGGTTTGATACTAAAACAGGATCTCAGGTCATAGGTTGGGGGAAACCAAGCAGCCAGCGCCAGACAAAATGGACCACTGGCACAAAGTTACAAGGCAGGACTTTATGCCTACACTTCTACCATTTCCAAGAACCTTAAAAAAAGTAATTTCTTAGAAGCCCCGGACCTTACCATCAAACTTTTGAATTTCCTCACATGGTACTTCTGAGTTTTCTTCAGCTAGGGAAGCAACCTGGGTCACCTGTGGATTGAGGCAAGGACATGATCAAAAGCAGCTCAGTAAAAGGGTCGTTCTGGGACTCAGGAAGCAGCACCAGTCCAGAGCAAGGCCAACCCTAGTGTGAGTTTTCATGGAATCACAGAACTGCAGAGCATGAAGGGACCCTGAGGGTTATATCGCGGCATCTTTATTTCTGCTTCACATATTATAGTTTAATATCAGGGTTGACACCTGACGGGCCCAAGAACCCTTGAATCCTGCTGGGTGTCCAGGATATTAAATGATGGAAGTCTCATTTGCAGAAGTATGGCGAGCTCACAGATATGATCGTCTGTTATACAAGAGCTGGGGTGGGAGCAGGGGACAATAGGAGCTTATGAGAAGCATTCAAACTACAGTGGTACCTCGCAAGACGAATGCCTTGGGAGACGAAAAACTCGCAAGACGAAAGAGTTTTTCATTTTCTGAGTTGCTTCGCAAGACGGATTTCCCTATGGGCTTGCTTTGCAAGACGAAACATCTTGCGCCTTTTTTTTTAACCGCCAATGCATTCCTACGGGAAACCGTTAATACACAGTGGTGCTTCGCAAGACGAAAAAACTGGTAGAACGAAAAAACTCGCAGAACGAATTAATTTTGTCTTGCGAGGCACCACTGTACTGTGAATACAGTGGGACACTTCAGGAAAAATACAGTTTAAGGACAGAACATACCAGCTGGGCAAAAGTAGTCACTTTCAGTCTCTTGAAGAGCTCATCTTTCTTGTATCTGTAATCTGGAAAACAGTGAAGAGGTGTAATCTATGAGAAAACTTTGGCAGCACCATTGCATTAGTTCCACGTATTATACTTGCATTCCGCTCTTCTTCAAAGGAGGTACGAAAACTTATGAACCTTAGAAAAAGGTTACCAGGCATTCCCGTTTCCCAGGGACAGTCCCCAGATTTACAAATCATTCCTGTGACAAAACCCATCTATTTAGTAGGAAGTTGAAAAGTGTCCCCAGATTCATTGAAAAAAATCTGGTAACCTTATCTTAGAACGAAATCTAATCTCACTCCCTACCACCTTGAACGGGATTGTGCAGGGAACAGAGCCCAAACCCCTCAGATCTATCCAACTAAAGATTCACCCAATTCCCAGGCCAATTCCCTCTCTCAAGGGTGGGGAAATCTGTGGCCTGCCATATACATTATCGGACCCCCTTCATATCCCTGATCACTAGCCATGCTGGCTGGGTCTGGTGGGAGTTGCATGCCATCATCACCATCTGGAGGGTGACAGCTTCCTCAGCCCTGCACTATCTACTGCTGCCTTCACAGAGGGTTGGAGGTGGGATCCAAAAGGTCACCTAAGATAAGACCTCCTTCTAACCAAAGAAAGCCCTTTCTCAAATCAGCAGCACCAATTACTTCATGCAACCGAGCCCACACTGAGCTAACAAGCAGAGGACTGAGCACACTGAAGCACAAGCCGACATACAACTCTGAATGACGCGAGAAAGCAAGACAAGGGTCACAACCACTCCATGGATATTCATCAGGTCACCATATACAAGATGCTGCTAAACTGAGCATGACTGAACTTTGCTTTTTAGCTACCAACACCTTAAATGAAACAATCTTAGCACCACCTGCCATGGAGTAAATATTTATTTATTATTTTCCCTGCCAGGCCTGGTCCAGGGGCATTATAAAAATGATGGATATGGATATCCAACAATTTGCTGTCCTTAAGAAGAGGAGTTTGGATTTGCTATCCCACTTTATCACTACCCGAAGGAGTCTCAAAGCGGCTAACATTCTCCTCTCCCTTCCTCCCCCACAACAAACACTCTGTTTGTTGCATGTGGAGGAGCAGGGAAGCGAACCCGGTTCCCCAGATTACGAGTCCACCGCTCTTAACCACTACACCACACTGGCTCTCCTTAAGGGAAGACAAGAAAATCTACAGCTCCCATCAGCACCAGCCAGTAGGGAGCTGTGGCCCAAAGCAGTTAGGGGCATCAGATAGAAGAGAAAATTAACAGAGCCACTTTGTCCCACAAAATCAGCATAACATACCTGGAGCTAATTCAGAAGGTCCCTTTAAGGTTCCAGACATCTTGAAGCAAAGATTCAGAGACAACCAAAGTACGACTGTTCAGAAGAGTCTAGAACTCCTCAGGAGCAGCAAAACAAGATTTACAATGAGAAGAAAACTAGGTGGTTTGTTTCTCACCCGTGTCCACTAGATAGGCAAATGAGGACTACACCTGCTGGCTTCTCAGTTTTGATTTTCTAGCCTCGCAGCTCTTTTTCTCAAGTTACAGAAGAGACAGAGGCAACACTGTACCAGGCATTTAAGCCTGTGTCCAACTGGTGTCGTCTATCCATGAGAAATCAAAGATGGTTAGCAAATTATCTGAACCACACAAGGTGCTATTCACCACTGGCCCAGTGAGAGGGTACCTGCATCTAAGCTTCTTGAAGTGGGATTTATAGAGAAAAAAAGAGTCTGACACAAAAGAGGCAATCGGGATTGCACAACAGGGAGTGCAGAGGAAGAAAGGGACAGAAACACAACAAGTTTTGTAGCCGTGATACAACGAGACCGCTGCTAAGATTTCAGTACTCAAAAGCAATCTCTGAACAAAAGAATGTTGTGGAACAAAGTAACTTCATTTCTAGTTGACCAAAGCAATTGCAACTAAAAAAAAGGAGTGCAGAGTGAGGAAAAGCCAAAACAGTTTTGTTTTTGAAAAATACACCTGAAATCCCTTTGTATTCTAAGTATGTAATGTGACTTGCTACTTGAACTGTACAAAGCTTAAAAAGGCAGTTCTCAGAATTAATTAAGCTGACAATCTTAGCATTCGTTTTGGAAAGCTTCCAGTCCCCATTTTAGCACAATGATGTTCTGAAAATGCACGCGGTGACATAGGCACACTTTGGTGAAGATTAATCCCTGAACGTGACTTTCCCTGAACAGAGATGCTTTGAATTTGGGTTGCGGGAGATCTCAGAATCATAGAATTGTAGAGTTGTAAGGGACCCTTAAAAGCAGAGACATCACCTTGCCAACAAAGGCCTGTATAGTTATAGCTATGGTTTTTCCAGTAGTGATGTATGGAAGTGAGAGCTGGACCGTAAAGAAGGCTGATCGCCGAAGAATGGATGCTTTTGAATTCTGGTGGTGGTGGAGACTCTTGAGAGTCCCATGGACTGCAAGAAGATCAAACCTCTCCATTCTGAAGGAAATCAGCCCTGAGTGCTCACTGGAAGGACAGATCCTGAAGCTGAGGCTCCAAGACTTTGGCCACCTCATGAGAAGAGAAGAC
Source organism: Podarcis tiliguerta (assembly GCF_965153285.1). Classification (NCBI taxonomy): domain Eukaryota; kingdom Metazoa; phylum Chordata; class Lepidosauria; order Squamata; family Lacertidae; genus Podarcis; species Podarcis tiliguerta. The sequence continues at coordinate 69,105,719 of NC_139543.1, read as the reverse complement.
TCCCTGGAAAAGACCCTGATGTTGGGAAAGATGGAGGGCCCAAGGAGAAGGGGACGACAGAGGACGAGATGGTGGACCAGTGTTCTCGAAGCTACCAGCATAAGTTTGACCAAACTGCGGGAGGCAGTGGAAGACAGGAGGGCCTGGTGTGCTCTGGTCCAGGGGGTCACGAAGAGTTGGACACGACTAAACGACTAAACACCACCAACAAGGGACCCTGAGGGTCATCTAACCCAACTCCCTGCAATGTAGGAATCTCAGCCAGATCATACATGACAGCAATTGCAAAGATGCCAACAACGCGTTAATTCCAGGACCCCTGCCCCCTGCTTGGGTGGGAACAATCCCAAGTCACATGGCAGAGCCTCAAAGTGCTAAACCCACTACAACAAGTTATCCTGCATTGCCCCCCCCCAAGCTCGATCTGTGGGTCTGAGTGAGTGGATTACAGGAGTCTAAGTGGTGGTTGTGATGTTACTCACTTCTTTTGATCTCTTCCAGTTTTTCAGTGTATTTGGTCATACTGCTACCTACAAGAGAACATACACCCAATGATGCATCCTTTCCCACCGAAGATGTGCGATTAATTCATTCTACAGCAATAGAAATGTTGGGGAAATGTTGGGAGAAATCTTAACTGTTACCAAGGCCTCACCTCACCTGTTTATTCTAAGTTAATCCTATGCTCATAATCCTTAATGTGGATTAGTAGGGCTGGAAAATCATAGGCATCCAAAAATAGTTAATGCTAGGTCTGTGAGGCTTGAAATATGTATTTTATTTATTGCATTTTAGTCCTGCTCTTCTTCCAAAGAGCTCAGGGTGGCAAACGTGTTTTCACCTGTCCCATCTGACTCTTGCAACAATCCTTTTAAATAAGTAGGGCTGAAATGAAATAAAGAACCGACTTTTCTAATACTTCCACTCCTGATTGCCCCATGGCAATTCTTATTCATCATAGGTGACCAAATACTTATGTTTACAAGCCTTCTCTAACACGATTATCAAATGTGCTGACTTTCTAATAGCTTGTACTAAGTTTACTCTGAGATCTAAGTCACAAAAGCACATTGTTACCTCATGATCTGACATCACAGCCCACAACCCTTGAAAGGTAACAACCTCCAGGATATAGGGGGAAAATTCCACAGATTGGACGTAGCAAGGTTTCTGTCTCACTTTTCTCTGATTAATACATTTCTATCCAAGCAGAGAGATGTTCACTTACCTGTGTCAAGGCGAGTTTTTACATGCTGGTATTTAGGATTCTGTGGGATCCTTTTGGTCAAAAACTGTTGTGTTTTTGAAAGAAAAAAAGGAAAGAGAGAAACCTTCAGTATACACAACAGGTATCCCAAGTACGGAGTGAAGAACTGGAATGCCAGATGAGATGTGCACATAATTGTTGAAACAAGAGTGCAGAAAGAAAATTTGGGCAGTAGTGGTCCTAAACCCAAGAGCCAATATACTAAGATATGCAAAGAGGCAAATGGCATAAGACCACATTTTATCACAACACAAACTTTATTTCTTCCTCCAGCCTCTACCAACGCTACACATTTATTACCCCTACTCTAACAGCTTTACTTCCATTTCATTCGCTGAGTTTAACCAAGGGGATCCCTTTTATTTATTTACAGTGGTACCTTGGGTTACATACACTTCAGGTTACAGACACTTCAGGTTACAGACTCCGCTAACCCAGAAAAAGTACCTCGGGTTAAGAACTTTGCTTCAGGATGAGAACAGAAATTGTGCTCCGGTGGCGCGGTGGCAGCAGGAGGCCCCATTAGCTAAAGTGGTGATTCAGGTTAAGAACAGTTTCAGGTTAAGAATAGACCTCCAGAACGGATTAAGTACTTAACCCGAGGTACCACTGTACTAAATATGCCATCCATCCTTACTATATTAAGCTGGTCCTTTCTCCTCCCCTTGGTCTGGGAGAAAGGAAAAACAAGTCTTATTATTGTAGGCCCACTCCACAATGTCCATGCGCCATGCAGGACTACAGGTCACAGTGATCCAATGTGACCCCCGAGACTCCCAGTGCGCCTCAGGGAAATTAGGATGAGGAGATGATCTAACAACCCAGCTGTCCTGTTGCTTCCAGTAATGCCAGACTGACACAGGGTAGTGGTTTTAACAGGCCCTCAGGTACAGCAGGGCCTTGTCTTCATGCTGTGCACTGGGGAGTTAGAAAGTCTACTTGCTTGAAGACCGCTGATCCTGGCTAGGTGGTGTTCAAACTACCACTCAGTCAGAGCAGCACTGGAAGGACCAGAGTGGCTGAGTTATTTGATCTCCTGGTTCCAAATGGACTCACGGCCTGCTAGGGAAAATAGATATCAGCACAGAACTGTAGACTGCCAGACAGCACACAGATATTGTGGCTTGAGCTCAGGCAATTACATGCCCTGGAAATGATTCTCTTCCGTTTGATTCCTATCAACTTTCAGCAAAAGTGTAGGGCTGAAAAAATAACCCAGATTCCTAGGAGCTAGCATAAAAGTTATTGGTTGCCTGTACAAAGAGGCACCCAGTAGCTTTGCAGCCTTGTTCACTTGTCCAACTGGCAATGCTGCATTATATACAACTGCCTCAAAGGTCCATTCACACGATCCTGTTAAAATGGCAATTATTGAATCAAATAAATTGTTTTAAACTACTCTCTCTCCTCCTCACAATGAGGAGGGTTGGCAAAGTATTTGTGTCATTGCTTCTCTCTTTCATGCACACACACACCACACCATATCACCACAGGTTCCTACCCAAAACTCTGCAGCAGCACAGAGAAGCAAGAATTCTGATATACATTCACAACAGAGTTTTCCCCAGGCCTGCTTGGAGCTACTAGAGATTGAACCAGTGATATTCTGCATTCAAAGCATCATGTGCTCCACCAACGAGCTGCAGCCTCCCTTCTGAACAGAGTGTCACAACCAATCATTAATTTAGTTATGTCCGACAACATAACGAATGAAAGCAGTTGTTTGGGTAGAACAATATTTCAGCAGGACTTTGCCACCAGCCCACTGCCATCTCAGTCCTGACCCTCCAAAGTCACTGCAGAGTCCGGGAACCTGTGGCTTTCTCCCATCAGCCCCAGCCAGTCTGGCCAATCAGTGGCCAGGGATGGAGGGAGCAACATCTGGAGGGCCACAGGTTTCCCACCCAGAGTCACATGTCACTCATAAAGCAATTTCAACATCCGTCCATTAAATCACCAATATGAGGTGGAGAGAGCGCTCATTACAGAAACCATGCAGGGCAAAGGGAAAGCCAAGACAAGAGCTCAGTTAAAAGGATGCAGCAATCATGTACTATGCGCTATGACTACCTACCCACCAACATGGTCAACCTAGTAAGCCTCCATCAATCACAGTGAGTTACAAGTATGATGTTTCTAGCCAGAGAAAATGACAGAGAAAATTCTTCCCCAGATCCTCGGCTGGAACTCAAATCCAGTCTCCCATATCCCACTGGCTCTCACATTCAGTTGGCATCACCAGAGTAACAGCAGGAAATTTAAACAGTACAACGATTTGGTACCTGCCTTCCACATCAGCGGAAGCAGGAAGCATCAATATGAGAAAGCCAGAGCTTTCTTTCCGAAACCTGTTTTTTAAAAAGTCAGAATGAGGGTGGCAGCAGCAGCAGCTCTGAATGTGCACCTCAGGCACCTCAGACAAGATATTACAGCAGCCCTGCTGGATACAACAGGTCTAGCATCCTCCTTCCTGTACCTGCCAATAGGATGCTTCTGAGAAGCTCACAAGTTTGTCTCCTAGCAACTGCTCCTGGAAGGTATACTGCTCCTGACTGTGGAAGTTCCATGCAGCCAGAGTGGCTAATGGCTACAAGAAGACCTCTCCCCTTCCACAAATGTCTCTAGTCCCCTTTGGGAAGCCTGGGTTGAGGGAAAGAACACCCCACCCCCCAAAAAAAAACCATTTTTATTTTATCTTAGGTATTAAATTCGTATACCACTTTTCATCCGAAGCACGAAGGCGGATTCACAGCATAAAAACACAACATAGAAACACAGAACAAAAAGGCGAACAGGACAATAATAGCCCACCTCCCGCAATGAAAGAGTCTATGGTAGGGGCTCCCTAGGGACTCAAAGCCAGGGCTTATTGGGAACCCTCAATAAAGAAAGAGTGAGGAAATATTTGCCCCACCCCTTGCCCCCAAAAATGTGTGTGGGGGGAGAGCAGCCTCTTTGAGGAGCCCCCCCCCCAAATTACAAAATCCAAGATCGGCAGGTGACATTAATATGTGTGTGAGAGAGAGAGAGAGAAAGAGAAAGAAAGGCTATTCTTCTTTTTCTTATGCAGGTCCAGTGTTGCTTGAGATATTATTATTATTAATAATAATAATAATAATTTTTTATTTATACCCTGCCCTCCCCAGCCAAGGCCGGGCTCAGGGCAGCCAACAAGTAACAATTAAAACAAGTCGAATGAATACAACCTAAAAACAAGATTAAAATACATCATCATCATTATTATTTTTAGTAGGTTGGTATTATAACGTTTATTAAATTAATGCTATGGGTTAATAGAAACAACAAAGAATTAAAATGCAAGCTAGGTAAAAACCCAACTAAAACCCATCATTAAAACACAGAGGGGACCCCGCCTAAAATGAGGACCACAATCCCCCCCCCCCAAAAAAGAGGGATAAGGTGCTGTTTGAGGGAGAGGCCCCCACAAAGGAGGGAGAAAAGGCGCCATAGCTGGGATATTGGGGGGTGTCGTCGGTGGGGGACCCCAAAAACGAAGGGCGACCCCCCCCATACACAACACCCCGTTTTGGCTTCGTGAGGGGGGGTAAGCAGAGGGGCGCCGGGGTCTCCCGGGGCTCCCCGCAGGGGCCGAGCCCTCACCTCCGGGTCCCCGATGCGCCTCCTCGCCGACATCCTGCCCAACTGTCAGCGTCGCCTTCCCACCGCCCCGCCCCCTCCCCCGGCGCCCGCCCCCGCGCCCCCCTCGACCAATCCCCGCCTCTCCGGCCGGCGTGCCGACGCCCCGATTGGCCCGCCTCTCGCCGCGCAGAGAGCCAATCAGCGCTCTCCCGCGCGCTCTCCCTCGTAAAATCCTTTGTGAGGGGTTTTCGGCGTGCCTTTAAAGTCCCGGCGCGGAGGCGAGGAGGCGCCGCGCGTGCGCACCGTAAAAAAAAGAGGCGTCTGTGGTTACCGCGGCAACGCCAGGACGCCTCCGCGTGAGGTGCGATTGTGACGTCATGCGCCTGCCGCTGGTGTCCTTCCGCCGGAGGCTCTTAGATGAAAGAAGAGGGTCCTTTAGAAAAGTAGTGCCGGGGGATTTTGGGAGGCGGCCGGGCGAGGGGGGCTTCTGGCGCCTTGTGTCCGGCCGTGGGCTTCCAGCTGGGCTACTGGGTTGCATCTGCCAGGATGTTAATCTACATAGATTTCTGGAGATATAACAAATGAGATCTGTTGCACCATCAATATGTAACGTGTCAGTTTTATCATTTGTGTACTGTATTTATTACATTTATATACCAAGGCACCCAAGGTTAGTTACAATTTTAAGTTACTGTATGGTGAGATAAGGCCAAAATAAATTAAGATAATTAAAGGACAGAATATAGTGAAAGATGGAAAGGATTTGCTGAGATAATTAATAATGTTGCCGGAAAAATCCGAGGGCTCCCTTGGACAAAAAGTAAAGACACCAACCAGAGTAAATTGGAGCAAATCAGCAGCCTGTAGGCTTGGCCTTTATTGAACTGTTGCAACAGGGTGTTCCCCTCACTCGCAGGAGAGAGGAAAGACACAGAAAATGGTGTGCAAGACCTTATAAAATTCCCCTCCTCTAGGTCAAGCCCACCCCCAGAAACATCATGCATACATTACAGAAAGGAGGGGTTGAGGGAGGAGTTGTGGAGGTAACCTGAGTGTCTTGTCACCTGGCTGGTTCCTCCTTTCCCCCTCCCCATGAGTACTTTCCAGGTGACAAAGGGGAGCTTGCAGTTTCCTGCCCCCTGAGGGGAAATCCAATCACTGTTCTTTTGTTATAGTCCAGGTTGAATCCACTCGTGTATGCAGGGTTGATGGTCTTCTGTCTGAGACCATCAGGGTTGGCATAGCAACTGGGCAGGGCTCCTGTGGATGTGCTGGTATGGTGAAGGGATTATGGCGCCCTGTATCAAACCTTCCCCATTTTGTAGTCCTTCCTTCATGGAGTAAAATAAAAGTGGAACAGTGCAAATCTGATGTATGGTTGATTTTCTATGAATTTATAACAGAAGTGTAGCGTATGTAGTGTGTGAGTGTGAGTGTGTGTGAAGTCTGTACAAACTGAATGATGGGGGGGGGGTTTCCTGCTACAATAATTAGGATACAAAAGAGGGAGGTGTGAGGAGGTCAAGGAAATAAGTTAACGAAGATAAGAATATGGAATTATTGGATTTGTTTTTAAATTTATTCTTTTGTTTTTGTTTTTGATGTTGGTGTATTGTATTCTCTTTTTTATCTTTTTATTATTGATTTGTATTGTTAATTCTGCTCTTTCGCTTTTCTTGTTTTTCTTTCTTTCTTTTCTCTTGTAACTTTAAATTTTCAATAAATATTATTTAAAATAAAATAAAATACAATTTTAAGTTACTGAAACAAATAGATTGTATAAAATATGGGCACCACAGCTTTTGCCTTCCATCAGGGCGTGCAGGTCTTAAGTCACTTCAGGGGTGGTGGGATACAGGCTGCCTTATCAGCAATCTCAGGCTGTTGATGAAAACATGTATGTTTTTCTTGATGTTACCGGAAAAATCCGAGGGCTCCCTTGGACAAAAAGTAAAGACACCAACCAGAGTAAATTGGAGCAAATCAGCAGCCTGTAGGCTTGGCCTTTCTTGTACTGTTGCAGCAGGGTGTTCCCCTCACTCGCAGGAGAGAGGAAAGACCCAGAACAATGGTGTGCAAGACCTTATAAAAACTTTTGAAATTCCCCTCCTCTAGGTCAAGCCCACCCCCAGAAACATCATGCATACATTACAGAAAGGAGGGGTTGAGGGAGGAGTTGTGGTGGTAACCTGAGTGTCCTGTCACCTGGCTGGTTCCCCTCTTTCCCCCCTCCCATGAGTCATTTTCTGAAGACAAAAGGTAGTCGCTGTTTCCTGCCCCCTGAGGGGAAATCCAATCACTGTTCTTTTGTTATAGTCCGTGTTGAATCCACTCGTGTATGCAGTCTGTTGTGTAGTTGATGGTCTTCTGTCTGAGACCATCAGGGTTGGCATAGCAACTGGGCAGGGCTCCTGTGGATGTGCTGCTATGCGCAAGGGATTATGGTGGCCTGTATCAAACCTTCCCCATTTTGTAGTCTTGATCTAGAGGATGGGAGTAAAATAAAAGTGGAACAGTGCAAATCCGATGTATGGTTGATTATCTATGAATTTATAACAGAAGTGTAGCGTATGTAGAGTGTGAGTGTGTGTGAAGTTTGTACAAACTGAATGATGGGGGGGGGGTGTTTCCTGCTACATTGACATAGGTATCCTGGGTTCTGCCTTCCCTCAGGTCACAGAGGTCTTACGTATCCCCAGGGAAGGTGCCGCACTGGAGAATTCTGGGTCCTTTTTAATGGTAAATTTCGATACAAAGCCAAATCCTGAAACCAGAGGGAGGTTCTTCTGCTACCTTTGAAGGTGACCTGGAAACTGCAACTAATCCAGAATGCGGCAGCTAGACTGGGGACTGGGAGCTGTTGTAAATAAAAATATGCCTTTTTCCCTAATGGGGTACCCAAGAGCCCATATAGAGTCCTTACATAGGTTCCCTATTGGTAGGAGAAGATAACAGAGGCCAACCAGAGAATATTGAGAAGCAAAGCAACTAGTTAGCCTGATCTTTACTGAATTGTTGCAACAGGGAGCTCCCCTCACACGCAGGAGAGGAAGAGGACCCCCAAAAATGCTGTGCAAGGGCTTATAAAGAGTTTTGAAATTCCCATCCTCTAGATCAAGACCACCCCCAGAAATATTATGCATACATCACAGAAGGGGTGTAACCTAAGACCACCCCTCAGATACATCCCACCTACATCAGAGAAATTTAAATGTTGTTTTTCTCCTGTCACAGTTTATCTCCTGTCTGGCAAGTTACTTGATTGGATTTCCTGGGGAGCCTGGCCAGTCTTTTGTAGTGGTAAAATACTTATTTCCTGGGCCAGGTCACAGGCTCACACCTTATTCATATCTTAAATGTGTCCTTAAGACAGGATTTGTGAGGAAAGAGACAATGGGGAGACTTTTCCAGTTTGACCTTGCAAACTGACCTTGCAAAATTTGGCCAGTTTGGGAATCAAAATGGTTCCAGGTTGGTCTTCCTGTGTTGATCTATGTATGTGCGGTTATAAACATTGGCATATATCTAAGACCATAAAATTCCTATCACAGAGCGGACACCGAGACCATATAACACTGGTCTTGAAAGACCTACATTGGCTCCCAGTACGTTTCCGAGCACAATTCAAAGTGTTGGCGCTGACCTTGAAAGCCCTAAACGGCCTCAGCCAAGTATACCCAAAGGAGCATCTCCACCCCCATCATTCTGCCCGGACACTGAGGTCCAGCTCCGAGGGCCTTCTGGCGGTTCCCTCCCTGCGAGAAGCCAAGTTACAGGGAACCAGGCAGAGGGCCTTCTCGGTAGTGGCACCCGCCCTGTGGAACGCCCTCCCACCAGATGTCAAAGAGATAAACAACTACCTGACATTCAGAAGACATCTTAAGGCAGCCCTGTTTAGCAAACTTTTTAATGTATGACATATTAGTGTATTTTTGGTCTTTGTGGAAGCCGCCCAGAGTGGCTGGGGAAACCCAGCCAGATGAGCAGGGTACAAATAATAAATTATAAATTATTATTATTATTATTATTATTATTATTATTATTATTATTATTATTATTATCTGCCTCAAACTTGGTCAAACTACAACATTAGTAGCTCCCCCCAAGCTGTGAACATTCACTGATACCATTCTAAAGGATCGGGACCCCTTTTAATTGAGACAGAAGCCTTTTCAATGTTTTATATTTGCTGTTAGCCACCCTGAGCCCGGTTTTTAAACTGGGAAGGGCGGGGTATAAATAAATTATTATTATTATTATTATTATTGGAAATACTACCCTCCCAGCTCGAGGGCCGCATTCCCCTCTGTGACAGCTTCTAGGGGCCACATGCGAGTGGTTCTGTTGCTCTCCTATTATGAAATTGCTTCTGTAGCGCTTATTTGAAAGGCATCCCTATTTCTTTGATGGAAGCGGCTTTGAGCGTGATTTTTGTGTGTGTCGAAAAGGAGCATGCAAACAAAATATATGCATATTATTATTATTATTTAATAAATGAATAAATTTATTGTTTACTAAGGGGGGCAGAGAAGCTAATGCACATAAACCTTTGGTTCTGAAAGGTTGTGGCCGGAGAGCAGGGCCGTGTGTCAGGTAGATTCAAGGACAATCACTACAGTATCAAAATATATTTATATTTGCAGCATATGGATAGATAGCTTTTTAAAAATGAGAGCAAGAGCAAAAAGCAATTTGTTGTTGTTAGTTGTTTAGTCGTGTCAGCCTCTTCGTGACCCCCTGGACCAGAGCACACCAGGCACTTCTGTCTTCCACTGCCTCCCGCAGTTTGGTCAGACTCATGTTTGTAGCTTCGAAGACACTGTCCCACCATATTGTCCTCTGTCGTCCCCTTCTCCTTGTGCCCTCCATCTTTCCCAATATCAGGGTCTTTTCCAGGGAGTCTTCTCTTCTCATGAGGTGGCCAAAGTATTGGAGCCTCAGCTTCGGGATCTGTCCTTCCAGTGAGCACTCAGGGCTGATTTCCTTCAGAAAAGATAGGTTTGATCTTCTTGCAGTCCATGGGACTGTCAAGAGTCTCCTCCAGCACCAGAATTCAAAAGCATCAGTTCTTCGGCGATCAGCTTTCTTTATGGTCCAGCTCTCACTTCCATACATTGCTACTGGGAAAACCATAGCTTTAACTATACGGACTTTTGTTGGCAAGGTGATGTCTCTACTTTTTAAGATGCTGTCTAGGTTTGTCATTGCTTTTCTCCCAAGAAGCAGGCGTCTTTTAATTTCGTGACTGCTGTCACCATCTGCAGTGATCATGGAGCCCAAGGAAGTAAAACCTCACACATGATTTTTTCATTTACTTCTTTATTCTTTCTTTGTTTTTTTCCCCTTTTTCTGATATCTTATCTTTCATTTCACTGTGTCATCATGAATAGCATTTTATAGAGGTATAAATAACTGTAAATATGAAAAGAGACAAAATATTCTCTAATTCTTTTTCCTTGGTTAGATGCATTTTCTTTTGTTGTGAATGTGTATGTTTTTTAATTTGTACTGAATAAAAATCTATAAAAAAAAGAAAGTAAAACCTCTCACTGCCTCCATTTCTTCCCCTTCTATTTGCAACCCCCCAAAAAACCCCCCAACTAATAAAAACTTTGGGCGACTTAGCCGCGTCCCCAACGCAGCAAACCCGCTTCTCCCTGCGGGCTGCAGTACCGCCTGCCCTCGCCAGGGGGCGCGGAAGGGTAAGCCTTCCCAGCCGCTCCAACGCAAGGGGCGTTTTGCCCAATAATAGCCGGTTTTTCGAGGAGGGGGCGTGGCAATCGAGGAGCTGACCAGGGCGCGCATGCGCTTTGGCCCTCCCCCGGCTCCAGAAGCCTTTTTCTTCCCGCGGGAGCGGCATGGGACGCGCCTGCCCGCAGCCCGGAGCGCAGGTGAGCGGAGAGCGCATGCGCGCCCTCTCTGGGACCAGGAAGAGGGGCGGTGACCCCCACTTATTCTTTTGGGGGGGTCTGGGTTTGGGGGCAGCAGGAGCAATTGCTGGGTTTCCCCCTTCTTTGGAGCCCTGGGGCTCTTTTGGATGGAAATTTGGGAGAAAAGCAGGAGGGGGGTGTTTTATGGGTGCAGAATTGCTTGTTTATTTGCTTATTTATTGCATTTAGAAGAAGGCAGCCCTGTTTTAGGGAAGCTTTTAATATTGCATTTTAATATATATTTTTCAAATAATATATTATTTTCAGTAAACAGACATAGTAAAGAAAGAAAAGATTAACAATAATAAAGACAAGCAAAAAAGAAAAGAAGAAGCAAAAAGATACATACCACATATTACCACTTAATTAATTAAAATTAAGTACCATCCATCTTCATAAACATATTTGACTTCCTCGAATCGCTTCCATCCGAATTTCTTAGTAATTATATGTAGCAGTTTCCAATGTCGGGGTTTCAAAAGACCATATCATAGTCCAAATCATATTACATAACTTTCCTTATCGTACGTTTTCTTATTGATAAATTTAATTCCGTTTTACTCCTAGGCCTAATTGTTTCTTTCAAGTGATTACCTATCTTTAATATTACAATGCTTATTCAAATAGTCTTTAAATTTCTTCTAGTCTTCTTGATGTTCCTCTTCTTTCTGGTCGTGGCGAGATCAGCCAGCTCCATAAATTCCATCATCTTGCATTTTAATATTTTTGCTGGAAGCCGCCCAATGTGGCTGGGGAAACCCAACCAGATGGTTAGAGCATAAATTATTTATTTATTTATTTATTTATTTATATCTGCCACCTTTTCCTGCCAGGAGCTCAAGGGAGTGTTGCCCATGTTTAGTGCTGAGCTTTCAAAACACAACGTTTTTAAACCAAGCACTGCAAAGTTTTGCACCAGCAAGCGGCATTAATTTTCTTGAGATTGCATGCCTACTCTTATCCCAGAATTGTTTTAGCACAGCAGTGCTGGGTGCTGCTCCCTGTCAGGGGCCTGGGACGGGTCCAGGCATAGCTTGGCCCCCACATCTGGAGAGGGGGCAGTGGTCAAACAGACCACTTTGAACGCAGAAGGCCTCAGGTTCAAACTCTGCCCTCTCCCGGTTTGCAGAAATGTTTGGAAAGCCACTGTGTGGATTATGCTGAATTAGATAATAATTATAATAATAATAAGGGACCCAGGTGGCGCTGTGGGTTAAACCACAGAGCTTAGGACTTGCCGATCAGAAGGTCGGCGGTTCAAATCCCTGCGACGGGGTGAGCTCCTCTTGCTCGGTCCCAGCTCCTGCCAACCTAGCAGTTCGAAAGCACGTCAAAGTGCAAGTAGATAAGCAGGTACCGCTCCAGCGGGAAGGTGAACGGTGTTTCCGTGCGCTGCTCTGGTTCGCCAGAAGCAGCTTAGTCATGCTGGCCACATGACCCAGAAGCTGTATGCCGGCTCCCTCGGCCAATAAAGCGAGATGAGCGCCGCAACCCCAGAGTCGGTCATGACTGGACCTAATGGTCAGGGGTCCCTTTACCTTTACCTTATAATAATAATAAATGATTTTATTTATACCCCGTCCTCCCCGGGCTCAGGGCGGCTAACAACCAATAATAAAAACATGTTGATTAAAATACAACTTTAAAAACAAGATTAAAATACAACATTAAAACATAGACCCAGATAAAAGATAGACCCAGAGTTTGGCATTGGTGACGTTCCTGTGCTCCGAAGCAAGAGGTTACTCATCGGCTCTGGATCCATTCCAGTCCGGCTTCCGCGCTGGTCATGGGACCGAGACGGCTCTGGTCGCCCTAACAGATGATCTCCGCAGGCAGCTGGATCAAGGCGGGTCGGGGCTGCTGATTCTTCTAGACCTGTCAGCAGCCTTCGACATGGTCGATCACGAACTCCTGGACCACCGCCTTGCCGACGTGGGGATCCAGGGCACAGTCCTTCAATGGCTGCGCTCGTTTCTCTCCGGTCGGGGACAGAGGGTGGCGCTTGGGGGGGAATTGTCATCCCGCCACTCCTTGGTGTGTGGAGTGCCCCAGGGTGCGATACTCTCCCCGATGCTTTTCAACATCTTTATGTGCCCCCTCGCCCAGCTTGTCCGGAGTTTTGGGCTGGGCTGCCATCAGTATGCTGATGACACCCAACTCTATCTGTTGATGGATGGCCACCCTGACTCGGCCCCAGACACACTGACCAGATGCTTGGAAGCTGTGGCTGGATGGTTACGTGGGAGCCGGTTGAAGTTAAATCCTTCGAAGACAGAGGTCCTCTGGCTGGGACGGGACGATATGGGATTGAGGGGGCAACTCCCATCTCTAGCGGGGGTGCAATTAGTGCCAGCACCGTTCGTTAAGAGTTTGGGTGTAATCTTCGACACCTCCCTCTCCATGGAGGCGCAGATTGCAGCTATAACAAAGGCGGCATTTTTTCATCTCCGCCAAGCTAAGCAGTTGGCTCCTTACCTCTCTCGCCCTGACCTAGCCACTGTGATCCATGCGACGGTCACCTCCAGACTGGATTATTGTAACTCGCTCTACGTGGGGCTGCCCTTGAGACTGACCCAGAAACTGCAGCGGGTGCAGAATGCCATGGTGAGACTCCTTATGGGGTCTTCGCTGCGAGATCACATTCACCCGGTGCTATACCAGCTGCACTGGCTCCCGGTGGAGTACAGGATCAGGTTTAAGGTGCTGGTTTTAACCTTTAAAGCCCTATACGGCCTAGGACCCTCGTACCTACGGGACCGCCTCTCCTGGTATGCCCCACAGAGAAACCTACGCTCGTCAAATAAAAACATCCTGAAGGTCCCAGGCCTCAGAGAGGTTAGGCTGGCCTCAACTAGAGCCAGGGCTTTCTCGGCTGCGGCTCCAATCTGGTGGAACGCTCTGTCACAAGAGACTAGGGCCCTGCGGGACTTGACATCTTTCCGCAGAGCCTGCAAGACAGAGTTGTTCCACCAGGCCTTTGGTCAGGGCCCAGCCTGACTCCCTCCTCTGGCAACCTGCACAGAATTTTGCTCAACGGTTGCCATTAATTTGACTTTAATTAATTTTTATAATGGAATGTTTTTAGAATGTTTGATTATTTGATTGTTTGATTATTTAATTGTTGTTAGCCGCCCTGAGCCCGGCTTCGGCTGGGGAGGGCGGGATATAAATAAAATTTATTATTATTATTATTATTATTATTATTATTATTATTATTATTACTCAGTCCCAGTGCAGAAGACCTTGGAGATACTGATCAGGTCGTGACATGAGATTGCATCTCTGTGGGATCCCCTGATACCCAAGAAAATTCCTGGGGTTGGACTAGATGACCCCTGGGTCCCCTTCCAACTCTACAATTCTTTGATTCTATGAAAAGGAAAATTGTGGGCTTTAATATGTCCCGACTTGAGCTGCCTGCAGTCCTCCCTCCACTGGGCTGAGCAGCATGGGGTTAGTTCCTGGTTCTACCCTCTCCTCTCATTCTGCAATTCCTTATTAACATTTCCTTGCCCACACAAGCCCTCATAAAAAACTTGGGGGACAGGAGGCAGGTCAAAGACTGGAACTGAGGGAAGTCAGGTTTCTGTGGGGGGAGGGAGGAAAAATGGGGGGGGGGGAATAAGGATTATATGTTTCTGGATAATATGTTTTTTAATTTTGAATAAAAAAGTAATAATAATAAAAAAAGATAAATGTGTGCATGCCCGGTTTTCGAACTCTGAACCTTGGAGCGTGGAGCAAAGTCCAGCGTTGTGAAATAGGACTGCACTGTTCTCTCGCTCTCTCCCCCCGTGTAAACACTAAATTTCTCTTCTTTCTCTTCCCAGAATGAAAGAGTGGTGGCTTCAGGTGGGGCTTCTAACCGTGCCCCTCATTGCTGTCTACCTGCACATCCCGCCCCCCAAGTTATCGCCGGCTCTGCAGTTATGGAGGTCGTCGGGAAGCTATTTCACCTTCCAGAACCAGAATATCTTCTACAGAGGTTTCCTCTCCTGTGTTTTGCGTCCTTGTTTCCGAAATGCCTGGCCGAGTTTTCTGCGAAATGCTCTGTGCGGCTTGCAGTAAAAGACGGCCTTGAAAATAGCCGTGAGGTTGTTCTGTGACTGCTTTTTAAAAAAGAGACAGACAGACAGACAGACGCAAAAGGTGGCAGACAAATCAAAGGAAGCTCATTGACCTAAAAGCGGCCATTTTTAAAAGCGGCCGACGTGCAATGAGAAATCTTAAGACTATGCTAACGAAAAGGGAAGCAAGGAAGGTAGATATCTAGCTAGCAGGTTTATTGATCGGTGCAAAGATTTGCATTGCACAATATTGGAAAAATAGAACCCTGCCTCCGTTGACAGGGGACGGACGGACCGTTAATTGATCAGTAATAAGGATGACATAAAGGGACGCGGGTAGCGCTGTGGGTAAAAGCCTCAGCGCCTAGGACTTGCCGATCGAAAGGTCGGCGGTTCGAATCCCCGCGGCGGGGTGCGCTCCTGCTGTTCGGTCCCAGCGCCTGCCAACCTAGCAGTTCGAAAGCACTCTCGGGTGCAAGTAGATAAATAGGGACCGCTTACTAGCGGGAAGGTAAACGGCGTTTCCGTGTGCGGCTCTGGCTCACCAGAGCAGCGATGTCACGCTGGCCACGTGACCCGGAAGTGTCTGCGGACAGCGCTGGCCCCCGGCCTCTTGAGTGAGATGGGCGCACAACCCTAGAGTCTGGCAAGACTGGACCGTACGGGCAGGGGTACCTTTACCTTTACCTTAAGGATGACATGCAATCCACGGGAAGGGAAATTTATAGAAAGATGGAACTGGGAAAAGGTTGTGAACGGCTACTTGGCCGTAATTCCTGCTTGCCATAACGATATGCTTTTTGCTGGTTAATAAGAGTTAAAACTTAAGTGGCATTTTATTTTTGTCGTTAGATTTATTGCTTGCTTTTTTGGTGTGTGTGGCCACAAGCAACCCAAAATGACTTACACACACACACACACACACACACATTAAAACCAGAAAAGAAAAGAAGATGTTTAAAAATCCCACCTCCTCTAAAAGGTCCAAGATCATTAAAAGCCTAAGGCTTGATAGTTTTTACCTGGTGCCTGAAGATCTATGTATTAAGTTTATAAACGCCCCCAAGTTTAAAAAGTCGTACAGTGGCCTCTCAGGTTGTGAACGTGATCCGTGCGGGATGCATGTTCGCAACCCACAGTGTTCACACCCCGCGTCTGCGCACGCTTGGGTTGCAATTTGGCACTTCTGCGCATGTGCAAAGCGTGATTTAGCGCTTCTGCGCATGCGCAGCTGCCAAAACCGTCCTGGTACTTCCGGGTTTCGGCGGTCTGTAACCTGAAAAAACTCAACCTGAAGCGGCTGTAACCCAAGGTATGACTGTAGATGGTTTTAACAGCCAAAGGCCTGGTTGAAGAGGAAAGTTTTTGCCTATTGCCTAAAGATACATAGTGAAGGTGCTGGGCGAGTCTCCCTGGGGAGAGCATTCCACAAATGGGGAGCCACCCCAGAAAAGGCCCTGTTTTTGTGTTGCCGCCCTCATGGAGGAGGCTCACGAAGGAGGGCCTCAGATGATGATCACAGAGTCCAGGACAGTCCTTGATAGACAAGGATGGCACCCACGAGAACCTCCCTGGAGAGAAAGTGCTTTGGGGATTGAATTCTGACAAGATAGAAGTACTGTTTTTGGGGGCCGGGGGGCAGGCAGGTGTGGGGGACTCCCTGGTCCTGAACAGGGTAACTGTGCCCCTGAAGGACCAGGTGCGCAGCCTGGGAGTCATTTGGGACTCACAGCTGTCCATGGAGGCACAGTCAGTTCTGTGTCCAGGCCAGCTGTCTACCAGCTCCATCTGGTACGCAGGATGAGACCCTCCCTGCCCAAAGACAGTCTCGCCAGAGTGGTGCATGCTCTGGTTATCTCCCGCTTGGACTACTGCAATGCACTCTATGTGGGGCGACCTTTGAAGGTGACCCAGAAACTACAACTAATCCAGAATGTGGCAGCTAGACTGGTGACTGGGAGCGGCCACCAAGACTGTACAACACCGATCTTGAAAGATCTACACTGGCTCCCAGTACGTTTCTGAGCCCAATTCAAAGTGTTGGTGCTGACCTTGAAAGCCCTAGATGGCCTCGGTCCTGTTTACCTGAAGGAGCGCCTCCACCCCCATTGTTCTGCCCGGACACTGAGGTCCAGTGCTGAAGGCCTAGTGGTTCCCTCCCTGCAAGAAGCCAAGTTACAGGGAACCAGGCAGAGGACCTTCTTGGTAGTGGCACCCGCCCTGTGGAACGCCCTCCCACCAGATGTCAAAGAGAAGAACAACTACCAGACTTTTAGAAGACATCTTAAGGCAGCCCTGTTTAGGGAAGCTTTTAATGTTTAACAGAGCACTGTATTTTAATACTTTGTTGGAAGCCGCCCAGAGTGGCTGGGGAGGCCTGGCAGGATGGGCAGGGTATAAATAATAAATTATTATTATTATTATTAGGGTGGGCCAGTGCTATAACGGATGTTCTGTTCTCTGCAGACGCCTCGGGCGCCGTTGGCAGTTCGGACATTGTGGTCCTCTTGCATGGCTTTCCAACCTCCAGCTACGACTGGTGCAAGGTGAGGCAGGCCCTGAGAGGCGTTGAAATTTTGGAGACCGGTTATAAAGGGAGCTCCCTGTTAAGAGGGAGAGAGAGAGATACCTCCTGGTTTTCTTTTTTTAAATAATGTTGTTGTTGTTGTTGGTTAGTCGTTTAGTCATGTCTGACTCTGCGTGACCCCTGGACTAGAGCACGGCAGGCAATCCTGTCTTCCACTGCCTCCCGCAGTTTGGTCAAACTCATGCTGGTAGCTTCAAGAACATTGTCCAACCATCTCGTCCTCTGTCGTCCCCTTCTCCTTGTGCCCTCCATCTTTCCCAACATCAGGGTCTTTTCCAGGGAGTCTTCTCTTCTCATGAGGTGGCCAAAGTATTGGAGCCTCAGCCTCAGGATCTGTCCTTCCAGTGAGCACTCAGGGCTGATTTCCTTCAGAATGGAGAGGTTTGATCTTCTTGCAGTCCATGGGACTCTCAAGAGTCTCCTCCGGCACCATAATTCAAAAGCATCCATTCTTTGGCGATCAGCCTTCTTTACGGTCCAGCTCTCACTTCCATACATCACTACTGGGAAAACCATAGCTTGAACTATACAGACCTTTGTTGGCAAGGTGATGTGTCTGCTTTTTAAGATGCTGTCTAGGTTTTTAAATAATATTTTTAGGTTTTTTCTAGGTTTTTCAATAATATTTTTTATTAATTTTACATATAATCACAATACGTAACCTTGTATCCTCTTACTAAATCTCTTGGCTCAGCTGAGCCTAAATGATTTCCCTCCCACCCACCGAATGGCTTCCAAAATTAAATTTTGCATTTTTGCATTTCACTTCCTGTCCCATTCTTGTTATATCATTACTTAAAATATTAAAATTACTCTACATGAATAGGTAACTAATTCATCTCACAAATCTTCAGATAACCCTGCTAATGATGTTAATTGCTTACAGTTGTCTTTCAAATATAATATAAATTTGCTCCAGTCTTTTTTTTTGGAATACTTGATCTCCCTCGTTCCGGATTCTTCCTGTCAGTTTCGCCAGTTCTGCAGAGACGCCTCCTGATTTTCACCTCTTCTCTCCCCTGCTGCAGATTTGGGAAGGGCTGACGCAGCGATTTAACCGAGTGATCGCCCTGGATTTTGTGGGGTTTGGCTTCAGCGACAAACCGGTAAGCAATCTCGGCGCAAGGGCTTCCGATAAGTGAGTGGAACGACCTGCCCGTCACTCGTGCGACACAATAAGGATGTTCTGTGTTTGCCCCCTCAAAAAAACATTAAGCATTATCTGCTTGTAATATTAAGCATTATCTGCTTGTAATATCAGGGGTCAGCAAAGTTTTTCAGCAGGGGGCCAGTCCACTGTCCCTCAGACATTGGAGGGGGGGGGCGGAATATATTTTGAAAAATAATAATGAACAAATTCCTATGCCCCACAAATAACCCAGAGATGCATTTTAAATAAAAGGACACATTCTCCTCATGTAAAAACATGCTGATTCCCGGACTGTCCGCAGGTTGGATTGAGAAGGTGATTAGGCTGGATCCGGCCCCCGGGCCTTAGTTTGCCTACCCACGGCTTGTATGAACGGAGAAGTGTGTTTTGGAAGCATTCCAGTCTGCCTGCCTGCAGCTGGGCTCTCCCTTTACAGTCATAGCTCGGGTTACTGACGCTTCAGGTTGCGTTTTTTTGGGGTAAAGGTAAAGGGACCCCTGACCATTAGGTCCAGTCGTGGCCGACTCTGGGGTTGCGGCGCTCATCTCGCTTTACTGGCCGAGGGAGCCGGCGTACAGCTTCCGGGTCATGTGGCCAGCAGGACTAAGCCGCTTCTGGCGAACCAGAGCAGCGCACGGAAACGCTGTTTACCTTCCCGCTGGAGCGGTACCTATTTATCTACTTGCACTTGACGTGCTTTCGAACTGCTAGGTTGGCAGGAGCAGGGACTGAGCAAGAGGAGCTCACCCCGTCGCGGGGATTCAAACCGCCCACCTTCTGATCGGCAAGTCCTAGGCTCTGTGGTTTAACCCACAGCGCCAGAGTGCTGAAACCCGGAAGTACCGGAATGGGTTACCTCCGGGTTTCGGCGGTCGCACATGTGCAGAAGCACTAAATCACGCTTTGCACATGCGCAGAAGCGCCGAATCGCAACCTGCGCATGCGCAGACGTGCTGCTGCGGGTTGCGAATGTGCATCCCACACGGATCACGTTCGCAACTCGAGCGTCTGCTGTATTTCCCAAACAGAGGCCACATCAGTACTCCATCTTTGAGCAAGCCAGCATCGTGGAAGGGCTTCTGGACCACTTGGGCCTTTTGAACCAGCGGGTCAACCTCCTCTCGCACGACTACGGGGACACTGTTGCGCAGGAGCTTCTTCACAGGTGAGTGGAAGCCGCGACGCTTCTGCGTTTTCACCGGCGCCCTTTAACGGCTTGCTTCGTTATTTCCTTGCATTCACCGTATTTTTGCTCTATAAGACGCGCCCGACCATAAGACGCACCTAGTTTTAGAGGAGAACAAGGAAAAAAATATTCTCTCCCTCTCTGCGCAGCGCCCCTTCAGCGAACCGGCAGGAGAAACGGAGCCCCTTCCATTTCTCCTCCCGCTTCGCTAAAGGGGCGCTGCGCAGAGAGGGAAAGCTGCGCAGCGCCTCTCCAGCAAAGCAAAGTTAAAACAGCAAGATGGATCGCTGATTCTGGGGTTGCGGCGCTCATCTTGCTTTATTGGCCAAGGGAGCCACCGTACAGCTTCCGGGTCATGTGGCCAGCAGGACTAAGCCGCTTCTGGCGAACCAGAGCAGCGCACGGAAATGCCCTTTACCTTCCCGCCGGAGCGGTACCTAGCGTATTTTTCGCTCTATAATATGCACCAGACCATAAGACGTACCTAGTTTCTGCAGGAGGAAAACAGGAAAAAAAATATTCTGAATCCCAGAAGCCAGAACAGCAAGAGGGATCGCTGCGCAGTGAAAGCAGCAATCCCTCTTGCTGTTCTGGCTTCTGGGATAGCTGCGCAGCCTGCATTCGCTCCATAAGACGCACACACATTTCCCCTTACTTTTTAGGAGGGAAGAAGTGAGTTATAGAGCGAAAAATACGGTATATGTCTGCCCTTTGAGGCTCCCAGAGCCGCTTTCAGAATTCATTTCTACCCCAGAGAGGATAGTCTGGTTCTCTCCATCTGCCGACGGGCAAATATCTTCCTAGGAAACTTGCGCTCAGGTGTAGTTTTGACCGCTGGGCTACTGCCAGGGCAAACTCTTAATTGCTGGTTCTGCGTGTGCTTGGATGTATTTTAATTACTGTTTCTAATGTGTTTGTTTTCGTATTTTGTGTCGTCATTCTTAAATGCCACGAGCTGCCTTGGAATTCCTGGGGAGAAAGGTGTGGCATAAAGACGTTAACTTTTCATAACATGAACATTAACTTTTCTCTTCACCCACCCAGTTTTATTTTTATTTAATTTTTTTATCCGTTTTTCTTTTTCCTTCATTACACACATCTCAAATTCTTAACATTTACTCTATATTCCTCCCTGCCCTCCTAGGCTTCCCCCAACTTCCATTTCTGGTTTGTTTCTATTTTCACCCATTTTGCTATCTCTCAGCAGAAAAAGTTATTAATAACATAGCATTAAGCCCAAAAACATAAAAGTAACAGTAATTACACCATCATATTTCACTATCTTCTAAACATTTAAAGCAGATTATATTTGCAGAAACAAAGAAATGCCAATAATAATAATAATAATAATAATAATAATAATTTTTATTTATACCCCACCCTCCCCAGCCAAGGCCGGGCTCAGAGCGGCTTACAAGCAATAATAAAAACAAGATGAATGATTACAACTTAAAAACAAAAATAAAATACAACATTAAAATAATGGAACATTAAAATATTAAAATGTAGCCTCATTGCAGGAGGAGAAGGAAAAGAAAAAAGAAAGAGAGGGAGGGAGGGAATCAAATTGGCTCCAAGCCAAAGGCCAGGCGGAACAACTCTGTCTTACAGGCCCTGCGGAAAGAAATCAGGGCCCTGGTCTCATGAGGCAGAGCGTTCCACCAAGTCGGGGCCAGTGTTGAAAAGGCCCTGGCTCTGGTTGAAACCAAACTAACTTCCTTAGGGCCTGGGACCACTAGGGTGTTGCTATTTATGGACCTTGAGGCTCTCCGTGGGGCATACCGAGAGAGGTGGTCCCGTAGGTATGAGGGTCCTTGCCCGTGAAGGGCTTTAAAGGTCAAAAGCAGCACCTTGAACCTGACCCTGTACTCCACCGGGAGCCAGTGCAGCTGGAAAAGCCCTGGATGAATATGCTCCCATGGCAGAGACCCCGTGAGGAGCCTTGCTGCAGCATTCTGCACCCGCTGGAGTTTCTGGGACAGCTTCAAGGGCAGCCCCGCATAGAGCGAATAGACTTGATCGCAGGATTTAAATAAACATTCACATTACTAGCATTAGAAAATGAACCCACACAGTTTTAGCAGTCTTCCCTGCACCTGTCTGATGTAGCTGTTTGCAAAGAAGAGGCTCGTGGTTTGGGGTGGAGTTGTTGGCGCCATTGAACCTGCCCCCAGGTGCAGAGATCAGCCCACTATTTACAGCCCACTATTGAGGTTGAATCCTGACAAGACAGAAGTACTGTTCTTGGGGGACAGGAGGCGGGCAGGTGTGGAGGACTCCCTGGCCCTGAATGGGGCAACTGTGCCCCTGAAGGACCAGGTGCGCAGCCTGGGAGTCATTTTGGACTCACAGCTGTCCATGGAGGCACAGGTCAGTTCTGTGTCCAGGGCAGCTGTCTACCAGCTCCATCTGGTACGCAGGATGAGACCCTCCCTGCCCGCAGACTGTCTTGCCAGAGTGGTGCATGCTCTGCTTATCTCCCGCTTGGACTACTGCAATGCGATCTACGTGGGGCTATCTTTGAAGGTGACCCAGAAACTACAATTAATCCAGAATGCGGCAGCTAGACTGGTGATTGGGAGCGGCCGCCAAGACCACATAACACCGGTCCTGAAAGACCTGCATTGGCTCCCAGTACGTTTCCTAGCACAATTCAAAGTGTTGGTGCTGACCGTTAAAGCCCTAAACGGCCATGGCCCAGTATACCTGAAGGAGCGTCTCCACCCCCATCGTTCTGCCCGGACACTGAGATCCAGCGCCGAGGGCCTTTTGGCGGTTCCCTCATTGCGAGAAGTGAGGTTACAGGGAACTAGGCAGAGGGCCTTCTCGGTAGTGGCACCCGCCCTGTGGAACGCCCTCCCTTCGGATGTGAAGGAAATAAAGACATCTGAAGGCAGCCCTGTCTAGGGAAGTTTTTAATATTTAATGCTGTATTGTTTTTAACACTCGATTGGGAGCCGCCCAGAGTGGTGGGGGAAACTCAGCCAGATGGGTGGGGTATAAATAATAAATTATTATTATTATTAGTAGTAGTAAGCTATTCCTACAGAGGCATCTGTGAAATAATACCTTTGAGGGCTTGCCTGAAAGTGTCTTGTTACTTACTGCATTCTAGTCCACCTTTTTCTCCTGTCAGTCCTCACAACAACCTTGTGAGGTTAGGCTGAGACGTGGTGACTGCCCCAAGGCCACCCAGTGAGCAGAGGTTTGAACCCCAGGCCCTAGTCCAGCGCTCTAACCATTGCACCGCACTGCCACAAGAAGAGGTGTGGCTCTGCCCTGACTCCGCTCTCCTCTTCTTTGTCCTCAGGTATGAGCACAATACGACGGGAAGTGTCCTCATCAACAGCCTGTGCCTGTCAAATGGAGGTAAGGTTTTCATTGCAAAGAACGTCCTCCATATTCTTATTGTGATTACAGTACCCTGGTTCTCAAACGCCTTGGCACTCTAACAACTTAGAACCCAAACACTGCAAACCCGGAAGTACCGTATTTTTTGCTCCGTAAGACACACCTGACCATAAGACGCACCTAGTTTTTAGAGGAGGAAAACAAAAAAAAAAATATTTTGAATGAAACAGTGGATGTATGATTTTTGTGGTTCATGTTGTGGCCACAGACATGTGATTTTACGGTGAGTTTGGGGTAGCCCAATGCAAAAATCCTGAGGATCCATGTGGATCCGTGCTTTGTAACCACGTTTTTGCGCCATTGCGGCCCCAGGAAACGGCGGGTTCGTGATTTTTTTTTTTTTGGTGCAGGCTGTAACCATGGACATGCTATGTGATCTGATGATGGTGAATTTGGGGTGACCCAATGCAAAAACCCTGAGGATCCATGGGCTTTTACCTCCCCCCTCCCAGGCAGCCTCCTTTATCGCTAGAGTCCGTTATCTCCCTCTCGATCGCTTGCCGATCAGCTGCTTCCTTTCAACAGATTAGAGAACTGGGCAAAAACAAACAAGATGAATTTTAACAGGGAGAAATTAAAGTATTGCACTTGGGCAAAAAAAAGGAGAGGCACAAATACAAGATGGGTGACACCTGGCTTGAGAGCAGTACATGTGAAAAGGATCTAGGAGTCTTGGTTGACCACAAACTTGACATGAGCCAACAGTGTGACGCAGCAGCTAAAAAAGCCAATGCAATGCTGGGCTGCATCAATAGGAGTATAGCATCTAGATCAAGGGAAGTAATAGTGCCACTGTATTCTGCTCTGGTCAGACCTCACCTGGAGTACTGTGTCCAGTTCTGGGCACCACAGTTCAAGAAGGACACTGAGAAACTGGAACGTGTCCAGAGGAGGGCAACCAAAATGGTCAAAGGCCTGGAAACGATGCCTTATGAGGAACGGCTAAGGGAGCTGGGCATGTTTAGCCTGGAGAAGAGGAGGTTAAGGGGTGATATGATAGCCATGTTCAAATATATCAAAGGATGTCGCATAGAGGAGGGAGAAAGGTTGTTTTCTGCTGCTCCAGAGAAGCGGACACGGAGCAATGGATCCAAACTACAAGAAAGAAGATTCCACCTAAACATTAGGAAGAACTTCCTGACAGTAAGAGCTGTTTGACAGTGGAATTTGCTGCCAAGGAGTGTGGTGGAGTCTCCTTCTTTGGAGGTCTTTAAGCAGAGGCTTGACAACCATATGTCAGGAGTGCTCTGATGGTGTTTCCTGCTTGGCAGGGGGTTGGACTCGATGGCCCTTGTGGTCTCTTCCAACTCTATGATTCTATGATTCTATTCTATGTAAATTATGAAAACTGAAGCCAGGAATGAAAGGAAGTCCAGGTGCGAAAGGGCGCAGGGTAAATAAGAAGATACAAAAATGTTGAATCTAAAAGATGATGTTTTATTTAATTTTGTTTTCTTTTTGAAAATCAATAAAAAGCATTATTTTAAAAAAAGAAAATAGAACAAGAATTCGATTTGAGTGTGAGAGCAACTCTTCCCTCCTGTTTCCTGCAGGTATTTTCCCAGAAACTCATCACCCCAGATTAATCCAAATGGTAAGGACCTTTGCTCTTGCAGAAAAACACAGCTTCTATGAATAGAATTGTTCCATTATTCACTTAATATATTTCTATACTCCCCTTCATCCGAGGATCACGGGGCGGTTCACAATATAAAAGCACAAAAATACACACAGTACCAACAAACAAAAGCAACCCGTCTCCCTTTTGAAAAGGCCATAGATTTAATTTGCCAAAGGCCTAGTTAAAGTGGAATGTTTCTGCCTAAAGATGTATAATGAAGGCGCCAGTTAAACCTCCCTGGGGAGAGCATTCCAGAAACATTATCATTATTGTTATTATTTACTAAACTTAATTAAGTTCATTTAATTAACCAAAGGCCTGGGAGGGGAGGGATATATTTGCTCGGCACCTAAAGATATGCAATGAAGGCTCCAGGCGAGCCTCCGTGAGGAGAGCCAATTCCACAAATGGGGAGCCACCACAGAAAAGGCCCCGTTCTTGTGTTCCCGCCCTATGGACTTCATGGAGGACACTATATACCCGCCCATCTGGCTGGGACCTGAACGAGGACCTCAGATGATGAGCACAGAGTCTGTCTCAGTTCATATGGGAAGAGGCGATCCTTGAGGCATTGCAGTCCTGAGCCGTTTAAGGCTTTATAGGTCAAAACCAGCACTATTGAATTGGGCCCTTTCTGGGGCTGTTGGATTTGTAGTTCTCAACCAATTAAACAGTGATTAATTTTTTCTTTTCCTTCAAAGATTCTCAAAGATGGCGGCCTGATTTCACCCATTATCACCCGATTATCAAATTACTTCTTCTTTGCCAGAGGGTGAGTTGGTATTCTGAATCCTTGGATTCTTGTCCTTATTCCTGCCCTCTCTGAGAAGAGGGAAAGAGAACGTACTTGTTGCTCAAAGGATGTTGGACGGTTTTGGAAACCTCTTCTGGAGGGTGTTTAGATTCTCTTCCTTAATAGTCCACCCCCTTCTTCTTTCAAATCTTCCAGACTTGCGACTGTCTTTGGCCCATATACCCAGCCGTCCGACGCTGAATACTGGGACATGTGGGCAGCAGTCCGAACAAACGACGGCAACCTTGTGATTGATAGGTAAGGCCACCACGGGGGAAAAAACAGAACGGTAGTGGACACAGAGTTGCTTTTGGGGTCTGCTGTGGAGCCAGGCAAGCTGTAAGCGAGAAGTGGACATTATAGTCCATGAATCAGCTGCCGTCTCTGAAATAGGGCCGGTTTATTTTTTATTTCAGTTTTTAACAAATTACCATATTCTACATTAAGAGAGAGACAGCGCGCAAAGGGTGTGAAAAGAAGGGAGATGTAATGAATGTTAGAATGACGTTGGATTGAGGTTAAGGGGTTTTTAGTAACAACAGTACGAAGGAATATGCAAAAACGGAATGTTAACAGGTGAAAATTTAAAGGCATAATATATTAAGATCAAGATAAGGATAAAGTAAAGAGGGAAAGGATTTGCTGAATAAATAAATTGAACTGGAATACAAAGAGGGGAGGTGTGGGGAGGTCCGGGAAACAAGCAAATGCAAGATATGTTATGAAAAATTGAATTCTTTTTAATTGTTTTTCTTTATTATTTTTGTATTTTTCTTTTTACTTTCTGTAACGTTATGGAAACCTTAATAAAATATTATTTTAAAAAAAGGAAAAGAAAAGAAAAGAAGGGAGATGTAAAAGTAAAGCTTGACTGTGCAAATATTCGCCTTCTTGACTGCTGGACCCACAATTAGTCACGTCCACATGAAGGGAAACTCCTAACACTGGAGATAGATTTCGAGAGCGTTTCAAAACCGCCCGTCGCCTGCAGAGATGAGGCATTTATACTGCTTTGTCGTTAGATATTCCTGCTTTATGAGGGAGCACATTCTGTAGAGCCATCCTTATGCCGGACAATTGTGATATATCGGTATATTGCTTGTAGATTTCGGGAGGAAAAAGTTCTTCCTTTGCAGCTAACAGCTCACTCCTACCCAGAGGTTAAGTCCCAGTGAGTTGACTTTGGAAGTTGCAGGCTTCGGACTGTGGTTGCCAAACTTGGCTCTCCAGCTGTTTTTGGACTACAACTCCCATCATCCTTAGCTAACAGGACCAGTGGTCAGGGGTGATGGGAATTGTAGTCCCAAAACAGCTGGAGGACCAAGTTAGGGAAGCTTTTAATGTTTAATAGGTTATTGTATTTTAGTGTTTTGTTGGAAGCCGCCCAGAGTGGCTGGGGAAGCCCAGCCAGATGGGCGTGGTATAAATAATAAATTATTATTATTATTATGGCTACTGCTGCCTTAGGTCGCCATTTGCCAACCTAGTGCCATCCAGAGGTTTTGGACTACATCTCCTGTGGGCACCAGGTTGGCAAAGAGCTTTTTGTTAAGGTGCTTTTGAGACCGAGAGAATTTAACACTTGCCGTGCCGTCGGTGGGGCTCAATATTGCCCCTTGCAATCGACGTGGAGCCCTGTTTACCTAGCCGTGTTGGGGAAAACAGGATCCATTCTTCCTGGCGCAATTAAAGCATCCTGAGTCTCATGTTTACCTGGCGGAGACTCAGCTTCCTCTCGACTCCAAACATCCTTTCAGGGCCTCACAGGAGGTTTGGCACCTGGGCTATCCTGTTTCAGCGCCTGGGCCGCTGCTTTGTGTTGGATGAGCAAGCTTGCTGGGTTAGGGTTACCGTCACCTGAATTAACCTGGAGCGTTGAGCTCAAGGTTCAGGTGAAGAGCCTGCTGAGGAGTTCTCCCAAGTCCCGCCACCCCTGAAATATGGGGCACCCCCCAGCATAGTCGCCCAGGATGCCCACTTAGCCCGCTCCAAACCTGCGCATGTTGTACGCTCTAAGATCACTGCTCCTTGCTGAGATTTCTGTTCACAGCTCTGCATTCAAGGCAGAAATCTTAGCTTGGTATGCTGTACCTTCACGTCAGGTTGGGTGCCTGAGATCGGGGGGAGCCGATCATCTAAACCAGGGGTCAGCAAATGTTTTCCGCTGGGGGCCAGCCCACTGTCCCTCAGACCTTGTGGGGGGCCGGACTATACAGTGGGCGCTCAGGTTGCGGTACCTATTTATCTACTTGCACTTTGAGGTGCTTTTGAACTGCTAGGTTGGCAGGAGCAGGGACCGAGCAACGGGAGCTCACCCCGTTGCGGGGATTCGAACCGCCGACCTTCTGATCGGCAAGTCCTAGGGCTCTGTGGTTTAACCCACAGCGCCACCCGCGTCCCTAAATCTGAGTGTTCGTATCCTGCAAAACACCCGTTTAATAAAAGATTAAAGTTTTTAATATTTGATGCTGTATTGTTTGTAACACTTGATTGGGAGCCGCCCAGAGTGGCTGGGGAGACTCAGCCAGATGGGCGGGGTATAAATAATAAATTATTATTATTATTATTATTATTATTCACTTGTATAAGGTGATATTATGACTAGGGCTGGGCGATGCCTGGTTTTCAGCATTGCAATTTATCAGCAGCTAAGCACTGGGATATACCGATATATCACGATGTCTGGCATAAGGATGGTTCCACGGTTTTTCCTGCAACTTGATGATTGCAGGTGCCTGCTCTTGGGATTTGCTCCCCCAAGACCTGAGCAGCAGTGGCGTAGCGTGGGGGGTGCAGGGAGGGCCGGCCGCACCGGGCGCAACATCTGGGGGTTAAGGTTAGGGGGCGCAAATCCACGGGTTAGGGGGCGCAAATTACTTGCCTTGCCCTGGGTGCTGACAACCCACGCTACACCACTGCTGAGCAGGCAGAGTTTACAGGGATTGTAGGAATCGAGAGGAGCCTTGGCTGGTTTCACTGTTTCCCCCACATTGAGATTTTTGAATAAACACATGCCAAAATCCCGATTTGCAGTATCACGGATATGGACTCCAAACTGGTTTTGGACGATTTATCGCCCAGCTCTAATTATGACAAAGCCTTATGGAACCTCAGCTGAAAAATCAGCCTCAGAACTGCCTGCTTTGGGGGCTCATCGCAGAGATGGCTCTGTCTTAGAAAAGTGCTTTACACAAAGCCAGGCTGTTCAGCCCAGTATTCGCAGCACTGACAAAACCTTTAGGATTTTGATGGGGGAGCCCTAAGTGGAGATCTTTTTGGGGATTGAACCGGGGAGGTGCTCAACTAAAGAGCTTCAGACTTTCCCCCAAACGGACAGCGGCTGCCTCTGAGCGACCTGAGGCTCCTGCCAAGTGCTTGGAATCGGTCTCCATGGATGAATTTTGTTCTTCAGCCTTTTGCAGTACATCAACCAACGGAAAAAGCACAGGAACCGCTGGGTAGGAGCTCTGCAATCCACGTCTGTTCCCCGTGAGTAGGAAACGGCAAAGGCCGCAATTGTGTCTTGGACCGTACGGAAGAGCCAATATTAATTCTTCTGCTTTTGGGTTGGTGGGGTGGCCTGTATCCTGGAAGTTGACAAAGAAGCTGTTCTTCCTCTCTTGCAGTACATCTGATTTATGGGCCTCTGGACCCGGTGAATCCACACCCAGAGTTCCTTCAGCTCTACAAGTAAGCTTATTGTGAGGGGCCACAGTTGTACCATGTAATGGCTTGGGGCTATTTCATCAAGATATCGGTCTGAAACAAAATGAAGCCTTTGAGCACCAGCGAGGATTTCCAAATATCGTATTTTTCGCCCCATAGGGTGCACCTAGTTTTTTTGGGGGGGGAATAAAGGGGGGGAAATTATTTCCCCCCCAGCCCCCAGAACAGGCTGATATCCGCAAGCCTTGGGAGCCCGTGGGAACTCCTGCCGGGCTCCCCAGGCTTGCGGATATCTGCCCGAAGCCCGGGGCATGCTCCGCTGCGCTCCCCGGGTTTCGGGCTGCAGGCTGCTGTCTGCAAGCCTTGGGAGCCCGGCGGGAAGTCGCGTCGGGCTCCCAAGGCTTTCAGATAGCTTCCTGAAGCCTGGAGAGCGAGAGGGGTCGGTGCGCACCAACCCCCCTTGCTCTCCAGGCTTCAGCAAAAGCCTGCATTCACCCCATAGGACGCACACACATTTCCCCTTCATTTTTGGAGGGGAAAATGTGCGTCCTATAGAGCAAAAAAATACGGTACATACTGGAGATTGCCGCCTTTTCTCTCCAAGGCCCTCTTTACATTTTAACCAGGGCATAAGGCAGAAGTTCAACAGCTGCGTCTTCCCCCTGCATTGCCTGCTGGGGAAAGCAGCCCCTGTTGAATGCCTGTTAAGGACATTGTTTATTTGCTTGTTTGATTGATTTCCTTTTTTAATATTTCTATGTCTCTTCACTCAAATCAATCCCTGCTTACAGTGCTCTCCTAAGTAAATTATAAATTTCCCCCATTCTTTTCTAAAGTTTTTCTCCTCTTGGTTCCTGAGCTTCCCAGTCAGCTTTGCCATTTTAGTGTAACCCAACACCTTGGTTTGCTATTCCTTCCTGGTAGGGACTCTTCTTTCCATTTCTGGGCCAATAGCATCCGTGCAGCTTTTGTCACTGTAATGGTTCTAGGGGTTGCTCGTGTGTAAGTCGCCGCCACTGGTTGAACCCTTTCTGTCTGGACAGCCTCAAGTTCCGTGGCTGCCTCAGTCGCTGGCAGAATCCGTCCGTGGGCGTTTCTTGAACCTTTTCCAGCATAAAAGCTGTTTGACGCCCAGTCTCCTCCTACTCTCCCTGCGCGGAAGTCTTCTGCGCAGGGAGGGTGTGGGCAGCGGAGTACCCGTGCCCTCTCCGCTGGTCTCCGGCGAGGAGTCCTGGAGCCACCTCTCCGATTCCCCCATCTGCCCCCCTTCTCCACTGGTGTTACGCTGATTTCCTTCCCCAGCGGATGGGCTGCCTCTCTCCCTACTGGGACCCTCTCCGCCATCCCTCTGGAGCCTCCTCTCCGCCTCCAGCTCCGATGGCAGTTCCCTGACAGTCACATACATAAAAAGTCTTTTCTGCTCCTTTGGAATGTCGGTACCTACAATTCCTAATAAAAAAACCTGTTTTTTTAAAAACAAAAGTTGTTTTAAACATTTTTTTCAGTTCAATACATATCATCTCCCAGAAAGCTTTTATTACCTTACACGGCCACCCCAAATGATAAACGGAACCTTCTTTCTCTTTACCTATCCAGCAGGTATTTGTACTTTGTTCTATACATTTTTGATAACTCGTCAAAAAAAGAAAACACTTTTTAAACCCGGCTTGACATCCTAGGAAGCTGCCTTATACAGATCAGGAGAGAAGCTTCACCGCGAACCTTAATTCCGCTTTCTTCCTTTGTTCCCTGTAGCAGTTACGGGGTTTTCTAAAGAGCCCTTTCTCGCTACTTCCCCCCACAGGCAAGTGCTCCCCATGTCGACGGTTTCTGTGCTAGACGACCACATCAGCCATTACCCACAGCTGGAGGACCCTCTCGGCTTCCTGAACTCCTACCTGAACTTCATCAACTCCTTCTGAGCCGGAAGAGCGGGAGAGCCGATTCTCCGCTCTCAAGAGGCGTTCCTCCGTTCAAGAGGGCTAAATCGTGGGCTCGGGGCTCTCTGCCTCCGTACAAAGGGCAGGAAACCGGTTTC
The DNA here is from genome assembly GCF_965153285.1 of Podarcis tiliguerta. NCBI lineage: Eukaryota > Metazoa > Chordata > Lepidosauria > Squamata > Lacertidae > Podarcis > Podarcis tiliguerta. Next base: position 69,074,400 of record NC_139543.1, on the reverse strand, counting down.
TCCCTTGGCGACGGAAGCAATAAGACTCCTGGTTAGTCACCGGTGGCTGGCATGGAGAGACAAAAGCGATTTCCTTGTACGCTCAGCTGCTGGTCTATCCTCTGTGTTGCTTAAGGAGAGAAGGAATGGCGCCGAGGGGCTAGACTGAGCCATACAAACTGGTGTATAATTTCTCTGCATCCGTGTCTTGCTTCTTTTGAAGATGGCAGGGACGTTCACCGGGTTCTGGAAGGGGGAGAGGTCCTGTTTCTTGCACGGCTTGTTTACTTCCTTGCTGGGAGGCGAGCAGAGAGGAAGGGTGGACTGAATCGTGCCTACGGTCACAGCCACGCCGTGCATCTAAAGCACATGGCTTCCTCCCAAGGATTCTGGGAACTGTAGTTCAGCCCTCGCAGAGATGTTCACATCGCCCTTAAACTATGGTGCGGTGATCACACAGTTGTTAAAAGTGAACCCAAAAAAGTTTATTTTACAAACATTAACAACAACAACAACAACAACAACAACAACAATTTATTATTTGTATCCCGCCCATCTGGCTGGGTTTCCCCAGCCACTCTGGGCGGCTTCCAACAAAGATGAAAAATACACTAAAATGTCACATATTAAAACTTCCCTGAACAGGGCTGCCTTCAGATGTCTTCTGAATGTCAGGTAGTTGTTTATCACTTTGACATCTGACGGGAGGGCGTTCCACAGGGCGGGCGCCACTACCGAGAAGGCCCTCTGCCTGGTTCCCTGTAACTTGGCCTCTCGCAGTGAGGGAACCGCCAGAAGGCCCTTGGAGCTGGACCTCAGTGTCCGGGCAGAATGATGTGGGCGGAGATGCTCCTTCAGATATACTGGACCGAGGCCGTTTAGGGTTCCCAAGTTTATGGTTCTCAGATAATATTCCTGTCAGCATCTTAACTTTAGTTTCTTTACTGGCCTATACCTTCTGACTGATTTTCTCGACTGTTTGACTGACTCCTTTTAACAAATTCTCTCCCTCTCTCACACCAGACTAGCCCAACACACAGACTTCTCTTCTCTGTCTCTTCTAACTCCAGACTGTCTTCTTAGCAACACTAACTCCCTAAAAACCTCTGTGCTTAAACCTTATACACAGTTAACTCTCCCCCTTGGGTTACCATTGGTTAGTCATTTTACAATTTGTTAACCCTTTCCTTGTGAACCCAGTACAGTGGTACCTCAGGTTACAGACGCTTCCGGTTACATACGCTTCAGGTTACAGACTCCGCTAACCCAGAAACAGTACCTCGGGTTAAGAACTTCGCTTCAGGATGAGAACAGAAATCGTGCTCCGGCGGTGCAGCGGCAGTGGGAGGCCCCATTAGCTAAAGTGGTGCTTCAGGTTAAGAACAGTTTCAGGTTAAGAACGGACCTCCGGAACGAATTAAGTACTTAACCCGAGGTACCAATGTATGTCACGCACCTAGGAGGGCAAACGCCACATATGGTCCACAGTATTCTTTGAGGTGTGGTCTTATATGGCTTCTTGTGAGGGATAGTTCTACTGTTTTGTTCATGGTCCACCGGGGGGGGGGGTCACTTAAGGGATTCTGGGTTGTTTCCGGTCTTCTGCCCGTAATCCTTTCCATGTCCAACATGGAAAATAGACCTCTTGCTAATAGTGGGGAGGAAGGACTCTGAGGGTTCATCTCACTCTATAAGCTCAACCTTGGCATGGGAGAGATGGGTTGCGAAGTGTTTAAGCTCCACTGGGAGATGTTTTTAGGACACAGCAGGGGCCAGATAGATCAGGCCAATGGCTCATCTAAGAAGAAGAAGAGGAGTTTGGATTTGATATCCCGCCTTTCACTCCCTTTAAGGAGTCTCAAAGCGGCTAACATTCTCCTTTCCCTTCCTCCCCCACAACAAACACTCTGTGAGGTGAGTGGGGCTGAGAGACTTCAGAGAAGTGTGACTGGCCCAAGGTCACCCAGCAGCTGCATGTGGAGGAGCGGAGACGCGAACCCGGTTCCCCAGATTACGAGTCCACCGCTCTTAACCACTACACCACACTGGCTCTCTAGTCTAGTATCCTCTTCTCACAGCGGCCAACCTGTGGGAAACATGCAAGGAGGACCCGAGCGCAAGAGCAACTCCCCGTGATTTCCAGCAACTGGTATTCAAACTGGTATTCAGGACTCCCTGGTCCTGAATGGGATAATTGTGCCCCTGAAGGACCAGGTGTGCAGCCTGGGAGTCATTTTGGACTCACAGCTGTCTGTGGAGGAGCAGGGCAATTCTGTGTCCAGGGCAGCTGTCTACCAGTTCCATCTGGTGCGCAGGATGAGACCCTCCCTGCCCACGGACTGTCTCGCCAGAGTAGTGCATGCTCTAGTTATCTCCAGCTTGGACTACTGCAATGCGCTCTGTGGGACTACCTTTGAAGGTGACCCGGAAACTACAACTAATCCAGAATGCGGCAGCTAGACTGGTGGCTGGGAGCGGCCACCGTGACCACATAACACCAGTCTTGAAAGACCTACATTGGCTCCCAGTCCTTTTCTGAGCACAATTCAAAGTGTTGGTGCTAACCTTTAAAGCCCTAAACGGCCTCTGCCCAGTATATCTGAAGGAGCGTCTCCACCCCCATCATTCTGCCCGGACACTGAGGTTCAACAACGAGGGCCTTCTGGCGGTTCTCTCCCTGCGAGAAGTGGTTACAGGGAACCAGGCAGAGGGCCTTCTCGGTGGTGGCGCCCTAAAGAGAACAACTACCACCAGACTTTTAGTAGACATCTGAAGACAGCCCTCTTTAGGGAAGCTTTTAATACTGGATTGCATTTTAATATTCTGCTGGAAGCTGCCCAGAGTGGCTGGGGAAGCCCAGCCAGATGGGTGGGGTATAAATAATAAATTATTATTATTATTATTAAAAGCATATCGGTGTCTAACTGAGGTGGTACAGGAGAGCCATGCTGCCTAGGAGCCATCGATAACCCTGTCCTCCATTAATTTGTCCACTTCTCTTAAAGCCATCTAGGTTGATGACCATCACCACCTCCATAGTTTAACAAATGTGCTGTGTGAAAGACTTTCCTTTTTTCGGTTAAGTCACTGATTAAATGCCTGTGGGCTGACAGAAGAAGGGGTGCAGTGAAGTGCTTGAGTTTCATCTTCGGCCCGCCTGCTCAAAGTGTGGCGGCAGCATCCAATTTCTATAAAATGTTTGCAGCGCCGGCTTGGGTATCATTGATGTGCAATCTCTCGTCTGGTTGACTCATGCCCACTTGGTGACCGCGAATCCTGTTTTTAGTTCATTAGTGGGGAAAATATTGCACAGGAAGATGCCCAAATTAATCCATCTTAAAGTTTATTTGCTATGCAGAGTTGCCAGGCTGAAAACGGATTGTTAAAGGAATGCTTGGTGCTCTGAAGTTGCAAAAAACAAGAACTAAAGCTGCAATCCTGAAGTTGCAAAAAACAAGAACTAAAGCTGCAATCCTAACCTCACTTACCTTGAAGTAAGTCCTATTGAATTCAGTAGGATTCACTTCTGAGTAGTCATGGTTTGATAGTGCTGACATCTCTTACAGAAAAGGGGGCAGAAATTAAGTAGGAAGAGGCACATAAAGGATTTGGTCTGTTGCTAATAGGCCATCCCAAACTCTTCCACTGATATTTGGTGTCCGCTTCTAGGCTCCCGTCCTCTACCAGGGTACAGCTTTGTGAAGTAGTTGCAGTAACACAGCAGCTGAAAGGAACAGCTTTTTACACCCAGATGGCTTTAAACTGGCATTTCTGCTTCAGACGTATTTTCCTTCTCAAAAAGGTCCAGTTGAAAGGGAATCCAGACAGCTGGAGGCAGCTCTAGAACCTCATTTGCAGAGCGAGTCTAGCAACTTGAACCTGGGCCAAGAGGGAGATTTCATTCATACGGCCTTTAAGGCAGAGGGTACACATGCCCAGTGTAGCTTCAAACCATTGTTTACCTTATGAGGATGCCTTATGAGGAACGGCTAAGGGAGCTGGACATGTTTAGCCTGGAGAAGAGGAGGTTAAGGGGTGATATGATAGCCATGTTCAAATATATAAAAGGATGTCACCTAGAGGAGGGAGAAAGGTTGTTTTCTGCTGCTCCAGAGAAGCGGACACGGAGCAATGGATCCAAACTACAAGAAAGAAGATTCCACCTAAACATTAGGAAGAACTTCCTGACAGTAAGAGCTGTTCGACAGTGGAATTTGCTGCCAAGGAGTGTGGTGGAGTCTCCTTCTTTGGAGGTCTTTAAGCAGAGGCTTGACAACCATATGTCAGGAGTGCTCTGATGGTGTTTCCTGCTTGGCAGGGGGTTGGACTCGATGGCCCTTGTGGTCTCTTCCAACTCTATGATTCTATGAAACTCACCGGGTTGCCAACCTTTTCAGGCCCTGGAGCAGGTTTGGATTTTGAAGCAAGTGACCGTGGGCACCACTGCCTGTGGTCACTTCTTGACCTCCTCCCTCTGAAAGAGGAAAGGCCTGTACACATTTTGGTTCTCCCGGGGGTATAAGTCAGGACTTCCGGTGCTTTCTGCCATAATGGAGGCAGATCCCACACTAGCGGATCCCAACTGCGGACCATAAACAAGGACAAATGGGGGTAATTGTCCTTGCAACCCCCACTCCCTGGGTCAGGGGGGAGGGCAAGTTCCACTCGCAGATCGTCTGATACCTGGCTCTCGTCCCGATATGAAGGACGGAAGGTAGGAGGCGCTGAGTGTAAAGCAATTTCCTTATCAGCAACCCTCCAATGCAGCCATTGTGAGCAGACGTTCTGTATTTTTAGAAAGAAATTGGATCTAATTTACAGATGTGTGTTGGACTAAAGAGACAAGATATTCTGAATAGAGTGGTTCCTCGGGTTAAGAACTTACCGTATTTTTCGCTCTATAAGACATACTTTTTCCCTCCTAAAAAATAGGGGGAAATGTGTGCGCGTCTTATAGAGCGAATGCAGGCTACGCAGCGATCCCTCTTGCTGGTCTGGCTTCTGGGATTCAGAATATTTTTTTTCTTGTTTTCCTCCTCCAAAAACTAGGTGCGTCTTATAGAGCGAAAAATTAGGTAATTCGTTCTGGAGGTCCACTCTTAACCTGAAGCACCACTTTAGCTAATGGGGCCTCCCACTGCTGCACGATTTCTGTTTTCATCCTGAAGCAAAGTTCTCAACCCGAGGTACTATTTCTGGGTTAGCGGAGTCTGTAACTTGAAACGTATGTAACCTGAAGCGAATGTAACCCGAGGTACTACTGTAATCAGAATTTCTCTGCACCTTGAAAAGTACAGAGTGCTGAAAGAACTGTCGCCTTTTCCAACTTCATCTTTGAGCTCTGTGTACTTTAAAGGAGAAAGAAGTCAGCAGCCCATGACTAAGGGGGCAGTGATGTGGGGCTCAGAGGCTTCTTGGGTGCCAGGGGAAGACGGCGAAGGTACCAACTGCTCCAGGAGTGCCACGCTGGCTCCCCCTGCACTACAGCACTGGGAAATTATCATGGCATATAATTTACCATAAAGGGACGCGGGTGGCGCTGCGGGTTAAAGCCTCAGCGCCTAGGGCTTGCCGATTGAAAGGTCGGCGGTTCGAATCCCCGCGGCGGGGTGCGCTCCCGTCGTTCGGTCCCAGCGCCTGCCAACCTAGCAGTTCGAAAGCACTCTCGGGTGCAAGTAGATAAATAGGGACCGCTTACTGGCGGGAAGGTAAACGGCGTTTCTGTGTGCGGCTCTGGCTCGCCAGAGCAGCGATGTCACGCTGGCCACGTGACCCGGAAGTGTCTTCGGACAGCGCTGGCCCCCGGCCTCTTTGAGTGAGATGGGCGCACAACCCTAGAGTCTGTCAAGACTGGCCCATACGGGCAGGGGTACCTTTACCTTTATAATTTACCATCCTGCGCACAGAACCAACCATGTGGGAAACTAGTTATCTACAGTGTCCTGCCAAGAAGGGAGCAGAGCTTTTTCCTTACCCACCTCGAAATCTGGCAAGCGATAAAAGGCATGGCAGACGGCCATCTGCACTTGGCCTGCCCTACATCACAGGGTTGGTGTGAAGCTGATATACTGCTCTGAGCACACTGGGCAGAAGGTTAGCAGGACAAGAGTAAGCCTAGTTGCCTGCCACTCCCTCCTTTCTGGTAAAGCTGAGATCTGAAGCACCTCTCAAAAGGCCCTTGCAATCCGGGGTTTGCCATCCCTTGCAAGCTGCTCTGTGAAAGGGGCACATGAAAAACGACAGTATTTGGCAGACAGTTACTACAGAATGTATTTTATTAAACAGCACAAGTTGGGGGAAAAAGATGCATCAATGTTGGGATAGCCCATGTTTATTTTCTGTTAATAAAAGTCCATTCAAGAAAAGTTGATTTTCTTCTTCTTTTTTTAAAAAAAGGATCTTCTAACAGCTTTTCTGCCTCTACGGGCAGCACAGAAAGAGAATAATTTATTACAGGAATGCAGAGGTGGAGCTGGGGGCGTTTGCGGGCGAGGGGGCTGAACGCCCAGCTCCGGTTGCGTGGAAGAAAAGAAGCAGGGTGGGCTGCCGGGCCCCCAGTTGCCACAGAAGACCGCTGACCGAGAGGAGGGGAAACGAAAGAGGCATGCAGGACTGGAGGTCCCGGGAGTGCCTTTGAGGCAGGAGGTGGCGAGAGGGTGAGTTGACTCACGGAATGAGCTGCCGAGACTCTTAGCCGACGGAAGCCAAGATGACGTCCACCGGAGTTTCCTCTGTGCTCCGGACAGTCACCTGCATAGTCACGCCATCTCCCAGAGCGAGCCGGGACCTCACCAGCACATCCGAGCCGCCTCTGTACACACCTGGAGGCAGACAAGGAGAGTCACTGTTGGAAATCCAAGCCTTTATCAGGAGAAACTGGCAACTCTCCCAGGCACACGGCTTGGTCCCCTGTTGACCGCCCGGTCTGCTTTCCCGGCAAGTTCCAGGCAGAGGTCGCAATAGGCGATCCTTCTCAGCGTGAGAAGAACACACACCCTCTTCCTGCCCCCCCCCCGGTAGGGGAAAGAGATAGACAGAAATGTATTTACATGCCTTTATTTCTGTCTTTGCAGCGTTACAAAAAACATGACTGCTCTCTCCAAACTCCAGCAGTCGACTGAACAAAAACACTTCCTGTACAGCTCATATTACACTCTGAGCTAATTCCGGTGCCGTCTGTTTCCCACAGACACTCCCAACATCATGTGATGTTGTTTTCAAGCAATCAGCTCGCAGCAGCATTGCTTCTATATTGTAACAGTCACTGCGGTGGCACTCGGCCGCACCGGCTCAGGGCTGCTCATATCCTTTCTTGCAGAAATGCTACCAAGTTGCAATCGTCCAGGCAAGGAAGGAAGGGGATGTTGTGGGGGTGATTCAGAGCAGGGGTGGGGAACTTCTTGCCTTCCAGAAATGCCTGGTCTCGCATCTGCCCCAGGCCAGCGGGGCCAGTGGGGGTTGGGAATCCAGTTACATTGGATGGCCAAAGATGTCTTATCTCCTTTACAGTCCCTGCCCGTAAGCTCAGACTTATCTTTTGAAAAGGAGTAAGGAAGTGTGGGGAAAGAAGCAAATTCTGATGCCGACTCTTAAAAGTTGCACACTTCTTCTAGACAGCTGCCGAGAACATGGCAGTTTCCTATGCCGCACTGTGTAACTACGACCAGATTCTGAGACCTGGTTCTGCATTTAAAGTAAACATTTCTTCTGCGCCTACAAAAACCAAGGCAATTGACTCACAACCCACAGCCAAAAATACTTAACAAAGCGCTTCTCTAATAGCTATGCTAACTAGTTATATAACCCTTGGGTTGTTGGTTCTGAATGCCTTTAAAGAGCAGCCAATAATGATGATGATGATGATGATGATGATTTTATTTATACCCTACCCTTCCTGGTTCAGGAAACCAGGCTCAGGGCAGCTAACAATAAATTTAAAACACTTAACTGATGCAACAAAAAACAGCATAAAATACAGTATAAAATGTGAATAACAATAAACTCAGAATTTAAAAAATCAATCAATTTAAGGGGGGAAATCCATCCAATAAACATTAGATGATCACCAGGGCTAGTTGGCTAAGTTAGTCCTATTTGGGCCAGCAAGGAGACCAGGGGAGAATTAGCTGTGGGATCCCAGAGCGGGTAATCTTCATAAAAAGAGGAGGGGGAGGGAAGGAAGGGGAATAAAAGATCAGACTAAGATCAAATTGAAAGCCAGGCGGAATAGCTCCGTCTTACAGGCCCTGTGGAAGGAAGTTAAATCCTGCAGGGCCCTGGTCTCATGGGACAGAGCATTCTACCAGGTCGGAGCCATCACTGAGAAGGCCCTGGTGGAGGATAATCTGACTTCCTCGTGGACTTTAAGGTCCTTTGCAGGGCATACCAGGAGAGGTGGTTCCATAAATACGAGGGCCCTCAGCCACAAAGGGCTTTAAAGGTCAAAACCAGCACCTTAAACCTGACCTGATACTCCACCGGGAGCCAGTGCCAACTAGACAAGCGTTTGGGCAGAAGTGATCTCAAGAGGGGAGCAGCAGCTTTTAAAGCCGCTCCCAGCTCTACGCTGAGTGATGCTTATCGCTGGATGAGAATGAATGCTGTTCCTAAGAGAAGTGCTTCACAGAAGGTCCCTGCTGCTGTTCTTGGGACGGGACAACTCCAGTGCCATTAATTCTCTCGGGGTGACACCATTTCAGCCACAGGATGCCCAGACACCACTGAACCGCGCCCCCCTCCGGCTGATTCTTACCGGCCAGGTAGAGCGTGTGCGAATTCTTGTTCTCGGGCACTTTGTCGGATCTCTCGCACGGCTGCATGCCTAGGAACTTCACAATGTTGCTGACAGCTTCTGCATTCAGAGGAGGTTTCAAGAAGACCTGGGGTTAGCCCTGCGTTGTCTCGGCTGTGTGGTCAGATCCAAAGGGGATCTTTCAAAGTAGCAAGCTAGCCACCCCAGGATCCTAGGAAGCCGACTTAGACAAGAGTCAGGCAATTGTCCATCTAGCTCACCACTGTCTACACCAGGATTTCCCAATCTTGGGTCTCCAGCTGCTTTTGGACTACAATTCCCATCATCCCTGGCCACTGGTCCTGCTCGCTAGGGATGATGGGAGTTGTAGTCCAAAAACTGCTGGAAACCCAAGTTTGGGAAACCCTGCTCTATACTGACTGGCTCCAGCTCTCCAGGACTTCAGACATGGGTATCACCCAGCCCTGGCTGGAGAGACGGGGGATTGAACCAGGGATCTTTTTCATACAAGGCAGGTGCTCAGCCATTGAGTTAGACCTCTTGCCTCTAGCTATCTTGTTAAGTGGGGAAGTCAGAGTTGCTTCTGACAACTGGAGATCTAGAACAGGCTTCCTCAACCTCGGCCCTCCAGATGTTTTTGGCCTACAACTCCCATGATCCCTAGCTAGCAGGACCAGTGGTCAGGGATGATGGGAACTGTACAGTGGTACCTCGGGTTAATGGGACGCGGGTGGCGCTGTGGATTAAACCGCAGAGCCTAGGACTTGCCGATCGGAAGGTCGCGGTTCGAATCCCCACGACGGGGTGAGCTCCCGTTGCTCGGTCCCTGCTCCTGCCAACCTCGCAGTTCAAAAGCACGTCAAAGTGCAAGTAGATAAATAGGTACCGCTCCGATGGGAAGGTAAGCGGCATTTCCGTGTGCTGCTCTGGTTCGCCAGAAGCGCCTTAGTTATGCTGGCCACATGACCCGGAAGCTGTACGCCGGCTCCCTCGGCCAGTAAAGCGAGATGAGTGCCACAACCCCAGAGTCGGTCATGATTGGACCTAATGGTTACCTTTACCTTGGGTTAAGTACTTAATTCATTCCGGAGGTCCGTTCTTAACCTGAAACTGTTCTTAACCTGAGGTACCACTTTAGCTAATGGGGCCTCTCGCTGCCGCGTGATTTCTGTTCTCATCCTGTTCTTAACCCGAGGTACTACTTCCAGATTAGTGGAGTCTGTAACCTGAAGCGTCTGTAACCCGAGGTACCACTGTAGTCTCAAAACATCTGGAGGGCTGAGGTTTAGGAAGCCTGATCAAGAATAACCCTTCTTGTTCTCTCAACTAAAAGAACAGCCTTGCATTTTCTTGAATCTTACATACTAGGACCATATACCCTGTTCTTGGAGCAGAAGCTAAAAAGTTGTCTTATTTAGAAGTCACTCAGAATGATTTTTTTCTAAAATTGGTTTTAACATGCAATCTTAGATCTCAGGTCTTCTGTGGGGAAAAGCTGCCGTATCTCACCGTCCAGGGTTTTGATAGTGCTGAGAGCGAAGGTCTCTTCTTTCTCATAGTCATCCCCAACTTCCTCCCAGGCAGCTGCAAAATTGGGCTTCAAGACCTTCTGGAGGTGGTCGGAGAGAGTCAGCTCCAGGTCTTCTAGCTGGCAGACAAAAGGAGGTTAGTCCTCAGGGTGGGGAAACGCCCTCAAGATGCAAAAGAATGCAAGCTCACCCCCGTCGGCGTGTTGCAAAGATTGATACAGCACTTGGCCTCTGTGTGATCCGCTGGCAGCCTTCAGGCCGAATAATAATAATAATAATAATAATTGTCAGGGGTTCAGGAGCAGAGTCACAGGAGAGGGAGGAAATGGAGAGCGAGGAGGAGGAGTCTGAAGGAAATGTCAGCGAAGACAGCAGTCCAAGGTCTCTGAGTCTCTCCAGTGACTCGGAAGATTCACAGAAAGGGGCCCCCATGGTCAGGGCAAGGGGAGTGCCCAGGGGGGCACCTCAGGAAGAAGGGGCCAGAGGGGACTCAGAGAGTAGCAGCTGGAAATCCGGACCAGCGTCCCCCCCAGAGGGCAGTAGGGGGGAGGAGTCCCAAGCATCGGGATCAGGTGGCGCGCGGGCAGCGGGAGAACGTGAGGCAGGAGCAACCACACCCTCGGCAGGGAGCGAGGAAACGGTCATCAGGAAAGTTAAACGCGCGCGCGCGCCAAGTTCAAATGTACAGGAAGGCGGCAAGGTGGGCAGCCCGGGTAGGGAGCCAGGTCCTAAAGCCCGCCGAAGAGAGGGGGAAGAGTCAGAGGGCTCAACATCTGCTTCAGAAGAGTCCAGGAGGGAGGAGACACCGGGGGGTAGTAGGACCCAGAGGAAGAGAGAGAGAAGGAAGAGGTGGAGTAAGATTAGAGTGTTAAACTGGTGCGCAGGGGGGGAAGACTCAGATGGAGCTTCGCCGGTCTAAAGTTCAGACGTAGAGCTGGGACGCTGAGGCTTTGAAATGGAAACTATTCTTCAATAAAGACTTTGATAATATACTATCGGCTAGCGTTGGTCCTTGGTGAGCTGGGACCCGGAGCCAGCCCTGACAGTAAGCTCCATCTCCTAAAAAAGTTTTGGCACCAGGAACCTCGCCACGTGAGTCGACGCAGCGAGGGAAGAAGAGGGGTGCTTCCAGAGCTCACAACACTCAGGCAAGATGACTACGGAAGAGCAAATAAAAGCCCTGCAAGAAGCGGTGACACAACTCAGCACAGAGGCACTTGCATCCAGGAAGAGAGAGGAGGAAATGGTTACCGCCTGCCGGGATCTCCAGGTCAGGTTGGACGTGCTTTCTAAACAGGGGCAAACGGGATCCAAGGCAGAAGGCATTGGCTTGGGGAGAAGGGGAGGCAGCCTTGTATCGCATTTCGACGGGAGTTTGCAGCAGTACCCCAACTTCAGAGCAGACCTGCTGTTTGCGCTGGATCTACTTGACAAAGACTTTAGAGATGAGAGAGAGAAAGTGGGGTTTATCTTGTCCCATTTGCATGGGGAAGCCAAAACGTGGCTGAGGAATCTATGGAGAGACAATGATCCAGCGCTCCAAGATGCGAAGGCTTTTATTAAAGCAATGGACTCATGTTTTTTATCAAAGGTAGACGTCGATATTGCCAGGAGGGACATACATGGACTTAAACAAGGCAAAGCCAGCGTGAGGCAGTACCATACACGCTTTTTCGGATTGGTTCATGCCCTGGGGTGGGAAAAAGATTCTGCGCCAGTCAGAGACCTCTTTTGGGAGGGGTTGAATGCAGATGTAAAAGCGGAGATTGGAAGGGGGGAGAGACCAAGGAGCACCCAGCAAGTAGTCCAGAGGGCTCTGGAAATCGGGGTGCATCTGGAGGAACGTCCTTGGAACAGGGAAGAAGGGCGTTGGGGAAGGGCACCAGCCAGAGCACCTCCCTTCTTTCCCAGAGAAGCAGCGCGTGCGCACTCCACACCCTCGCAGGGAGGGGGAGAAGAGCCGATGGAGATCGGAGGTGCCAGGGCTCAGTCAGCTAACAGAGCCCTAACACCGGGAGCAGACAAAACGAAGCCTCCTAGAGGGAACAGGAAGTGCTACATCTGCGACAGTGCTCAACACATGGCGAAAGAGTGTCCCCAGAGGCTCCACAAGCACACTGCAGCCTCGGCAACAGTCGCAGAAGCAGCTCAATTGAAAACGCAGCAACAGTTAAACGACGGAGTCTGGCTGGAGGAAGAGGCACTGGGGTCCAGCCAGACAAGTCAATGAAACAATCCCCAGCACTTTTGCAACCCACAGACCCCCTCCCACCCAAACCAGTGGTGCAGCTTACAGCGTCTCTCCAACTGCCCAATGGACGCACTCTGGAGGTGCCGATCACCATTGACTCCGGCAGTAACGCTGACTTTATAGGACTGGAATTCATTCAGCAGCACAATATACCACTGCTACCAGCCACACTGCCCCTGAAAGTTGTCACCGTGGATGGCAGAGACTTGTTAGGGGGGCAGGTGGTGCAACAAACGCAACCAATGGTGATGCGGATTGGAAATCACCGAGAAGTCATCAGCTTTAATGTCACCCACCTGTCGGACACGCCTGTAGTCCTGGGCATGAGTTGGCTGCACAGGCACAGCCCAGCATTGGCGTGGTACCAGCGCCAACTGACCTTCGGCTCCTCCTATTGCGCGGAACATTGCATCCTTCCTAGCCCGGAAGAAGGGGGGGACGACCCGCAGCTACAATTAGGCACGCTGCAAGCAGTGCCGCGCAAGTACGCAGCGTTTTTGGAGGTTTTCTGCGAGAAGGAAGCGGACAAGCTGCCTCCCCACAGGCCCTATGACTGCAAGATTGACCTCCTGCCAGGAGCGACGCTGCCAGCCGGGAAACTGTATTCCATGTCTGAGGACGAGCTGCAGGAGCTCAAGGAGTTCATAGACCTCAACTTGAAGCGCGGTTTCATCCGGGAGTCGAAGGCAGCGGGGGGCAGTCCTGTATTCTTTGTGAAGAAAAGGGACACGCCCCAAAAGAGGCTTGTAGTTGATTTCAGGCTCTTAAATGCCAAGACCAAGCCCACGGCCTTTCCCATGCCCAAGATAGATGACCTGCTGGCAACGGTGAGGAAAGGACGCGTTTTTACAAAATTGGATCTGCGAGGGGCGTACAACCTGATTCGCATACGGGAAGGAGACGAGTGGAAGACTGCCATGTTCACGCCCCTGGGCACATATGAATACAGAGTTATGCCCTTCGGTTTACAAAATGGCGCCCACTGTTTTCAAGCCTTCATGCATCACGTCCTGGCGGGTCTCCTCTACAAGACATGCGTCTGCTTCTTGGACGACATCCTGATATTCTCAGAATCTGAGGAGACCCACGAAGGTGACGTCAAGGAAGTTCTGCAGAGACTGCAGGAGCATCGGCTGTATGCCAAGCTGGAGAAGTGCCAGTTCGACAGGAAGGAGGTGGATTTCCTGGGCTACAAGCTGTCGGACAAGGGGCTTGCCATGGACAGCGCCAAGGTTCGCGCAGTGTTGGACTGGAAGAGCCCGCGCAATCGGAAGGAGGTCCAGCGGTTTGTGGGGTTCGCCAACTTTTACCGCAAGTTCATCAAGGGGTTCGCGATGCAGACGGCGGCCATTACCGACACGCTCAGCTCTAAGAAGAAGAAGTTCATCTGGACGGAGCAAGCGGAGCAGTCCTTTCAGAACCTTAAGCGTCTCTTCTCGTCCGAAGGGCAGCTACTGCATGTGAATCCCAGCAAACCGATGAGGGTTGAAACAGACGCCTCAGACAGAGCCGTGGGCGCCGTACTGTTGCAGGAGGACCCGCATGGGGACTGGAGACCGTGTGCCTTCTACTCTAGGAAGCTCAGCAAGTCGGAGCAGAACTACACCATCTGGGACAGGGAGTTGCTGGCCATTCATGCAGCATTCAAGGCGTGGCGGCACTTCCTCGTCAGGGCCAAACACACAGTGCAGGTTCGCACGGATCATAAGAACCTGGAGTACTGGCGCACGGCAAGGTTCCTGAACCAGCGGCACATCAGATGGGCGAAATTTTTTGCGGATTTCGACTTCAGGATAGAATACATCCCAGGCGACAACAACATCATGGCGGATGCACTGTCCAGAAAGCCGCAATACCTCGAAGAGGCGGCACCAGCAGCGGCCAAGCACATTTTCGCTCCGAAAGCGTGGGCGTGCGCTTCAGCAACCGTGGACTTGGAGGCGGTCCGTCGAGCACTGCAGGAGGACCCCTTCGCACAAGCCAAGATGGAGGAGGTGCACAAGGGCACGGTGAAGGACGACGAGTTCCAAGTACGAGACGGATTGCTCATCCGCAGAGGAGCACTCTATGTACCGGGAGACGACCTCCGGGCGAAAGTACTGCAGCAGTTACACGACGCACCCACCGCCGGGCACTTTGGCAAGGAGAAGACGGCAGAACTAGTTGCCAGAGATTTTTGGTGGCCCAAGATGCGGGGGGAAGTCGCGGAGTACGTCTCGAGGTGCGACACCTGCCAAAGGGCCAAGTCAGTGCACAAACCTCCGGCGGGACTGCTCGAACCGCTGCAGACCCCGAGCGAACCGTGGGAGAGGGTGGCCCTGGACTTTGTCACGGATTTACCCAGCTCAAGGGGTAAAACGGCAGTGCTAGTGGTGGTGGACATGTTCACTAAAATGGCCCACTTCATTCCATGCGCGAAGGTGGCCACGGCAGAACAGACCGCCAAACTGTTCATAGACCACGTCTTCAGGGTGCACGGTCTGCCACGGTCTATCTTGTCCGACAGGGGGCGCCAGTTCATTTCGAACTTCTGGCAGAAACTGATGGGTTTCCTGAACGTCAAGATCAACTTAGCGTCGGCGAGACACCCGCAGACCAACGGCCAAGCGGAGCGCGTCAACGCCATCATGCAGCAGTACCTGAGATGCTATGCAAATCAGCAGCCGACAACATGGGTGGACTACCTGCCGCTCGCTGAGTTCGCCTACAACAACACGAAGCACGTGTCAACGGGGGTGACACCGTTCTTCGCCAACAACGGGAGGCATCCCAGAACCTTCCCGGGATTAGGGAGACTGGGGGAGGGAGAGCCACAGGCAGCGGAAGTCTTGGCGGCAGAATTGCAGGAGGTTCACGAACAGCTTAGGAGGCAGTTAGAGCTTGCAAAGCACGCATACAAACTGCAGGCTGACAAGCACAGAAGGGTTGGGGAGGACATAAAGGTGGGAGACTGGGTATGGTTAGCGGCACACGCAGTGCCGACCAGATCACTAGCTAAGAAGAAACTCGGACATAAGCAGCTAGGACCTTACCAAGTTGAAGCACGGATCAATCCGGTGGCTTTCCGGTTGACACTTCCGGAGGGATCCAGAATGCACCCAGTATTCCATAGGTCGGTGCTCACGCCCTACAAAGCACCTCACCGATTTCAGGCGCAGGACACGGCACCAGACCCATATGGGGAGACCCCCCCAAGGAGGGAGTCGCCAGGAAGGGAGCCCATCAACCAGGTCACAGAGATTTTAGACTCGAGATGGGGGGAAGAGGGAGTAGAATACTTGCTCGCCAGTGAAGGTACCCCGGCCAGCGCCAACCGTTGGGTGCCGGACTATGCCCTGAACGAGCCTCTTCTCAAGGAGGAGTTTCATGCCTTGTTCCCACACAGGCCCATGCCAGCCGAGTATTTCGACGACTGGCTTTTCACACCCACGCTTTCAACCAGCACCTTCCAGGGGTTCACCTCGGACGAGGAACCAGCAACGGAAACACGTTCCCCGGAGGGCTCGCCCTCGGGGTTTGCCTCAGACCGCTCGTTTTGGTGGGACGATCGAGGAGAGGAGCGGTGGAGCAGGAGGTGGCTGAGGGGTCCTTGGCGGGCAACGGACCCAGAGGACACCGAGGGTGAGATGGACATGGACAGGCTGGGGGAGGACGTTGGGTTCGAGCATGGCGGCACGGAGATGGAAGCAGAGGAGATCGAGGTCGGCGAAGACAAGGAGGACGAGCCGGACTTATCCGGATGGATGCACGCCACGGGGGACGAACTGTATCCGCCATTCACCCCCACAACGACGGAGCACCCAGCACCCCCGCCGGAGGAGGGGGAGGGGGGAACGGGGGGCTTCGAGGGGGGGATGGATGTCAGGGGTTCAGGAGCAGAGTCACAGGAGAGGGAGGAAATGGAGAGCGAGGAGGAGGAGTCTGAAGGAAATGTCAGCGAAGACAGCAGTCCAAGGTCTCTGAGTCTCTCCAGTGACTCGGAAGATTCACAGAAAGGGGCCCCCATGGTCAGGGCAAGGGGAGTGCCCAGGGGGGCACCTCAGGAAGAAGGGGCCAGAGGGGACTCAGAGAGTAGCAGCTGGAAATCCGGACCAGCGTCCCCCCCAGAGGGCAGTAGGGGGGAGGAGTCCCAAGCATCGGGATCAGGTGGCGCGCGGGCAGCGGGAGAACGTGAGGCAGGAGCAACCACACCCTCGGCAGGGAGCGAGGAAACGGTCATCAGGAAAGTTAAACGCGTGCGCGCGCCAAGTTCAAATGTACAGGAAGGCGGCAAGGTGGGCAGCCCGGGTAGGGAGCCAGGTCCTAAAGCCCGCCGAAGAGAGGGGGAAGAGTCAGAGGGCTCAACATCTGCTTCAGAAGAGTCCAGGAGGGAGGAGACACCGGGGGGTAGTAGGACCCAGAGGAAGAGAGAGAGAAGGAAGAGGTGGAGTAAGATTAGAGTGTTAAACTGGTGCGCAGGGGGGGAAGACTCAGATGGAGCTTCGCCGGTCTAAAGTTCAGACGTAGAGCTGGGACGCTGAGGCTTTGAAATGGAAACTATTCTTCAATAAAGACTTTGATAATATACTGTCGGCTAGCGTTGGTCCTTGGTGAGCTGGGACCCGGAGCCAGCCCTGACAATAATAATAATAATTATACCCTGGTTCATACCCTGGTAATTTTAAATTTTTTTGGTTCGAAAACAGGGATCAGGGCGGCTAACAACAAATTTAAAACGATTATAAAAGCAGCATAAAATACAGTATAAAAACATGAATAACAATAAAATTCAAAAGTCAATTTAGGGGAAATAAGCATTAGATAATCCTCAGGGCTAGCTGGCTGAATTGATCCTACTTGGGCCAGCGAGGAGGCCAGGGGAGAATTAGCTGTGGGATCTCAGAGCAGGTGATCTTCATAAAAGGGGAGGGGGAGGGGGAGGGAAGGAAGGGGAATAAAAGATCAGGCTAAGTTCAAATTGAAAGCCAGGCGGAATAGCTCTGTCTTACAGGCCTGACGGAAGGAGGTTAAATCCTGAAGGGCCCTAGTCTCATGGGACAGAGCATTCCACCAGGTCGGAGCCATCACTGAAAAGGTCCTGGCCCTGGTGGAGGACAGTCTGACTTCCTTAGGGCCCGGGACCTCTAAACTATGGTTATTCATGGACTTTTGTGGGGCAGACCAGGAGAGGCGGTCCCGTAGATACGAGGGCCCTAAGCCACAAAGGGCCTTAAAGGTCAAGACCAGCACCTTGAACCTGACTCTATACTCCACCGGGAACCAGTGCAACTGGTAAAGCACTGGGTGAATATGCTCCCATGGCAGGGACCCCGTGAGGAGTCTCGCTACAGCATTCTGTACCCGCTGGAGTTTATGGGACAGTTTCAAGGGCAGCCCCATGCAGAGCGAATTACAGTAGTCAAGCCTGGAGGTGACTGTCGCATGGATCACTGTGGCCAGGTCAGGGCGGGAAAGGTTAGTGTCAGCAACCCCAAGTCGCCAAAGAAGGGGCTCCTTACACCGCTGCCCCACGCGTTCCTCCTCCCCTCTCCCACCACTGGCATGAAATCTGCTTCCTCTGGAAACGAGGAAGCCACACGATGGTTGGCCAAGGTGGGAGCAAGGCTGGCAGGGATGAGCCCAAAGAGACCTCTTTGACACTGACCTCCATATGTGTTCAATGGCCACAGATGGAGGTTATCCAGAATGACAGGATTTCGACAGAAAAGATAAAATCCCAATGTGCTCTCAAACTGCGGTGCTGATTAATATTCTACAGCCAGTGCGAAATGGGGGTTATTGTTCTGCTGTTTTAATTATTTGTGTTTTTATCTTGTATCTTATTTTGCGATACAAGATCCGCCCAAGATCGTATGATGAAGGGCATAATCATCATCAACATCAGTGCTTTTTTCTGGGGGAACACAGGGGTACACATACCCCTAAACATTTTGTGAATCTTTGCATTTTTGTCCATTGGCTGTATTGTTCCCGATTTGAACTATAAAATGGTGATTTTCTTGAGAGTACCCCTAAACATTTTTTAAGAAAAAAAGCACCAATAATGATGATGATTTTTATACACTTTTCTGCACTGCTGAGTGAAAGCAGCGTGCAATTATACACTTAAAAATCAGTATAAAATGCTTCCAGCTAAGATAGATAAGAACAACAGGAAATGAGTAGCACAATGAAGTGTGCTCATCTCCCATAGGTGAAAAAGTCTTTCCTTATTTACGGAACAAAGGAGACAAAGGAACATCTCACTAGAAGGTGTTCCGGGGGTACAGCTGATGATTTGAAGCAAGGCCTCCCAGTGGCTGATCTTAAACTTTGGGATGGGTCATGTGGGAGGAGGGAAACCAGTTTCCACAACTCTCAGACTTCGAAGGAAGTAGCCTGGTTAGGTCTGTGAAGTTAGCTGAGGATTTGAGTCTATCGAATAAGTTTCCCCCACAACCATTTCTGGCAGAATGTGAATACAGTGGTGCCTCGCAAGACGAAAAGAATCCGTTCCGCGAGTCTCTTCGTCTTGCGTTTTTTTTCGTCTTGCGAAGCAAGCCCATTAGCGGATTAGCGCTATTAGCAGTTTAGCGGCTATTAGCGGCTATTAAAGGCTTAAGGGATTAGCGGATTAGCTGCTAAAAGGCTATTAGCGGCTATTAAAGGCTTAAGGGATTAGCGGATTAGCTGCTAAAAGGCTATTAGCGGCTTAGATCAGCTGATAAGCGGCTTAGATCAGCTGTTAGGCGGCTTAGCCATCAGCTGTCAAGCGGCTTAGCGAACAGCTGTTAAGCGGCTTAGGGGCTTGGGAAAAAGGGGGGGAGGGGAAAAAAACCCCAGGAATCGCAAGACATTTTCATCTTGCGAAGCAAGCCCATAGCAAATTCGTTTTGCGAAGCACCTCCAAAATGGAAAACCCTTTCGTCTAGCGGGTTTTCCGTCTTGCGAGGCATTCGTCTTGCGGGGCACCACTGTAGTATATAGACCAGACTACTATTGTGTGTGTGTGTGTGTTTCTTACTTTACAAACAGTCGGGGGCATCAACGACTGATTTTTATGCAAATCTCCAGGGTGGAACTGAACCTGTTCCTCCTCCTGTTCAGCTCTTTGCCTTGGGCTCGCTTACCACATATTCGTCGTCGTAGCCGTCCTCGTCCGGCACTCCAGTGTGAGGGTCGCAGTCTCGCACGGTGAACTTCATAGTGCAGCTAAAAGTGCAGGCGACTGGGGCGAGGGAGAAAGGAGTCCACGTTAAGGGGGAGAGCTGCTCCGAGCAAAACCCGAAGCCGGGAAGGAAAACAGCCCGGCCTCCGAGTGGCAAATGCCGAGGACAGACAGCCGAGGAATTAAAACCCAGGCACATCCCCAGCAGGGCGGCCTCGAAATCGCTTTACACGTTACGACAACTCCATGCGGAAGTGGCCGCATGCCAGGTCGCAACTCGGACGTATGGATCTGGACCCAAACACGGAGCTACGGCTCTCAAGGTTTGATTCGGGGCTTGTCGCTCACACTACGACAAGCGCCCTTGGCGCCAGGAGCTTTGATCCCTTCAACCAGCCACTTGGAATGATAGAATTGCAGAGCTGTGCTGTGGGTTAAACCACAGAGCCTAGGACTTGCTGATCAGCGGTTCGAATCCCCACGACGGGGTGAGCTCCCGTTGCTCGGTCCCTGCTCCTGCCCACCTAGCAGTTCGAAAGCACGTCAAAGTGCAAGTAGATAAATAGGTACCACTCCAACGGTTTCCGTGCGCTGCTCTGGTTCGCCAGAAGCGGCTTAGTCATGCTGGCCACATGACCTGGAAGCTGTACACCGGCTCCCTCGGCCAATAAAGCGAGATGAGCGCCGCAACCCCAGAGTCGGTCACGACTGGACCTAATGGTCAGGGGTCCCTTTACCTTATAATAAACTATCCATCTTCTTTCCTCCCAATCCTATTCCTTACCCCCAGGACTAAAAGGAGACACAGACTATCTCTCCTCATTTAAAATGTCCAGGGATGTTACCTAACTTAGCTCACAACTGGACCTAATGGTCAGGGGTCCCTTTACCTTTTAAGGGACCCTCAAGGGTCATCTAGTCCAACCCATTGCAATGCAGGAATCACAGCGGAAGAATCCCTGTCAGACGGCCATCCAAGCTCTGCTTTAAAAATCTCCCACTTGCCTTGCATGTATTGAAAAGCAAACCGATGGGCACAAAGGAGGAGAAAACAAGGGAGGAGAAAGTTGTTCCGCTTGGCCTTTGGCTTGGAATCAACTGGATCCCCTCTTTCCTTTTTCCTTTCTCCTTCTGTGATGGAACTCCTATTTGGGGACTTCCCTGGCTTTTTTCCGGCCCACGTAGGACTAGTCTGGATAGTTAGCCTTGGTGAAGATTTGACGTTTTCAACCCCGAAAGTTTTTGATTTGAGTTTCTACTGAAATGAGGCTGCATTTTAACGTTTATTTTAATCTTGTTTTTAAGTTGTATTTTAATCAATTGTTTTTATACATGGTGTTAGCTGCCCTGAGCCCGGTCTTGGCTGGGGAGGGCGGAGTATAAATAAAATTATTTATTACTGTTATTATTACTATTATTATTATTATTATTATTATTATTATTATTACCACTGGAAGCCCAGTGGGTGCCTTAAGCACTCAGGGCAGCTGCTCCACAAGGTGGCTAAACCATTACTAGCAAGAGCCAATCTATGCTACATGTCAGGATCATCGAAGAACACACAAGCAGCCATACAGGATCAGGCCACTGGCCTGTCCAGGCCAGCATCCTGCCCTCACTGTGGCCGACCAGATGCCTCAGAGGGAAGCCTGCAAGATGGACCTGGTGGAAGTTTTAGTGCTGGACACACCCAGAATGACGCTTTGTGATTATTTATTTCAGGCATTTTTATACTGCTTAATTATTATACCGCTTCAAGTTACATGAAAGGAGATTCGGACTCAGCATCAGGAAGACCGTTCTGACAATAAGTGCTACTTGACATTGGAACAGATTTCCTCGGGAGGTGGTGGACCAGGCACAGGCAAACACAGCCCCTCCAGATGTTTTGAGACTACAATTCCCATCATCCCTGACCACTGGTCCTGTTAGCTAGGGATGATGGGAGTTGTAGTCCCAAAACAGCTGGAGGACCGAGTTTGCCTATGCCTGTTGTGGACTCTCCTTCCTTGGAGGCTTTTAAGCAGAGGTGGGATGGCCATCTGTCCTGGATGCTTTAGTTGAGATTCCTGCATTGCAGGGGGTTGGACTGGATGACCCTCGCGGTACCTCCCAACTCTATGATTCTATGATTAACATTTCTATTTATATAAATATATATATATAAATTCCAACAATCATTTAACATAACTTCTTATCTTATATAATATTTTAGACTTCCGGCAACAACCTCTGAAGATTTTCCGTTCTTTATCACTTGTTCTGCATTTCTTAATTTCTCTATTACTTTTAACTGTCCTTAGCTAATAATTCTTTTCAAAGTCTTCCTTGCAATATTTCACAAAGTCCTCCTTACAGAACTTCTTGCAGTCCTCCTTGCTTATCACAGTTGCTTTTCAAATAGTTCAAATATTTACTCCAGTCCTGTAAGAATCTCTGATCCCGCAGGTTCCGAATCCTTCCTGTTAATTTATCTAATTCTGCATAGTCCATTAATTTCATTTGCCATTATTCTTTCATCTGCAATTCTTCTTGCTTCGATTTTTGTGCCAAAAATATTCTTGCTGTTGTTGTTGCATATAAAAACAATTTATAATCCTGTCTGTTGATATCCTCCTCTACAACGCCAAGTAAAAATGCTTCTGGTTTCTTAGTAAATGTATATTTCAACATCTTTTTCATCTCATTATATATCATTTCCCAGAAGTTTTTTACTTTCTTACATTCCCACCACAAGTGATGAAAAGTTCCTTCTTTATGATTAACATTTCTAAGTGATGTTCATAAAATTACCCACAGACTAAAAATAAACCATGCAAAGAATAAGAACCATTTAAAAATCTATCATGAAGTTGATATCTAGAGGGAGACATCTTTTGTTCCCAGAGAGTTTCTGTTTGGATTTGGTCAACTGAAAAAGCAGCCTACCTGCTGTGGGGTCGTCCAGGGGCAGCCGGACAAGGGTGTAGCACATGCCTGGCTGGTTGTAGGAGAGGATGGGGGCAGGGATGCAGCGGAGCACATCGTAGGCGTCGGAAGGCTCCATCTGCACCGTCACCTTCTCCAGTAGCTGGTCGTTGAGGGTGTTTGTGCAGTCGAACTAGAGAGAGAGGGGAGAAGCAAACTGAGGGCTGTTTGCGGCCTGGATTTCTCTTCTGCTGCCCTTTCTCCAGGGCTCATGCAAAGCACACGCCGCCAACCTTCTCCAATCTGGTGCCCGCCAGATGTTTCAGCCCCAGCAAGCATGGCCACAGGGCTCGTCAGAAGTGTGGACCAAAACATCTGGGAAAGGCAGATGTTTTAATAATAATAGTAATAATTTTTAATTTATATCCCGCCCTCTCCAGCCAAAGCCGGGCTAACAACAGTAAAAGTAACACAGTTTACATAAAATCACAATCTATTAATTGAAATACATTCTAAAATCAATTCATTCTAAAATTAATAGCAACCAATGGGCTGGAGTTCTATGAGGATTACCAAAGGAGGGGGTCAGACTGTGCCTCGGCCAAAGGCCTGGTGGAACAGCTCTGTCTTGCAGGCCCTGCCAAAAGATGTCAAGTCCCACACTTGCTGAAAACACTTGCTGAAAACTTCTTGAAGAGAGGGCCCAAACTTCTGTTCTGCCAGGCCTGCGCAGGCAACTAAGATTCCTACATGGAAGAGGGTTGAACTAGATGGCCCTTAGGATCCCTTCCAACTCGACAATTCTAGGGTTCTATAAAAGTACATCCCACCCACCCACAATGGTCTATTGAGGTTTGCTTTTAATTTCATTTTGCGTTTAACTTTTTGTGATTTTATCGCCTGCATTTTTATATTGTTATAAACTGCTGTGATGTGTATTTTTGTGATAAATGTTTTTCTAAATCAACACTGGCTGACAGCTGCTTTTGAGTATTTTGGGCAGGGGTTCTGTCTCAGCCCTGCTGGGAAAATGCATTCAGAAGAGCCCTGGCCCTTCTCCACTGCGGACACAGTGGTCAAAAGGCATGAAGTGATAACTTCTGGGGTCAGCAGCCTAAGGCCCATGGGCCGGTAGCAGGCCCATGAGGCTTGTCTAATCGGCCCATGGCGCTCCCTGCCGCCCGCCTCTTACTTGTGCGGCGCGGGGAGCGACTTCTGGGTTGATGGCGCCTGTGCGCATGTGCACGGCCACTCCTCCAACCCAGATGTGCGCCGGAAATAGCGTGCTTGCACATGTACGGGATGGAGAAGCTCCCGTGCGCATGTGCACACACTATTTCTTGCACACTTCCGGGACGGAGGAGCACCGGAAATAGCGTGTTCCGACCTGGAAGCGCGCACATGCACACACGCTCTGACCGACGGAGCGTCGACCGTCCCATCCTCAGATAAGGTTGCTGACCTCTGTAATAACTACTCCAGAGTCAGGGATCTTTTGTCACCTCAGACTGAAGTGCATCCTCATTGTCGTCATAATCCCAATCGTGTTTTCCTCTGTAAAAGTAACATCATTTTTTAAAAACCCCGTGAGGTACATTACGGTGAGAGCGCATGACTGCCCAAAGCCTGCCAGAAAGAGCTTCAAGCTGAGCAAGGAAGTGACTGAAGGTCTTCTGAATCAGAGTTCAGCACTCCTACTACAGTGGCCTACAAAAGGTTGAGACTACAAAGAAGCACCAAAAATTCCTTTCCAGGGCATGTGGCAATGGAAGGGGTTTAACTTGCACCTAACATCCTCTGTGGCCTCTGCCAACAACGCTGAGGCTTCTTGTACCTGGAAGACGATGTGATTTGAGAAGACGTGCTTGATGCAGCGGACAAAATACTCCGTCTCGGCCTCGGTCAGCTGCACTGGATCGGATGACTTGAAGAGAGGGCCCAAATTCTTGAACTCTGGAATGGCAGCCAGTTGTTCTAAAGGGGAAGAAACAGACTCAGCTTACAGGGAGACGTGTTCTCTCCCTCCAGCCACCTTGCAAACTGCCATGGCAAATGCAGTTAAAACACAACCTTCTGTAGCTCTCCAAGTTTTAAGAGCGCGGCTCTGGGGTCTTTTATTACCTTGGAATATGTCCTGCCGTGAAGGAGCGATTTTCTCGGGCTTGTTGGCCACCAGGGCAATCTCTGAAATGAGAAACGAACATTAAAATTTCCAGCCAAGATGCCCAAGACAAATCCATAACACAAGGGGTGAACACGTGGGCATGACTGCAGACCAGAAAAATTGTCCTGATGCGGGTGGCGCTGTGGGATAAACCATAGAGCCTAGGACTTGCCGATCAGAAGGTCGGCAGTTAGAATCCCCACGATGGGGTGAGCTCCTCTTGCTTGGTCCCTGCTCCTGCCAACCTAGCAGTTCGAAAGCACGTCAAAGTGCAAGTAAATAAATAGGTACCACTTCAGCAGGAAGGTAAACAGCGTTTCCGTGTGCTGCTCTGGTTCGCCAGAAGCGGCTTAGTCCTGCTGGCCACATGACCTGGAAGCTGTACGCCGGCTCCCTCGGCCAATAAAGCGAGATGAGTGCCGCCACCCCAGAGTCGTCCGTGACTGAACCTAATGGTCAGGGGTCCCTTTACCTTTACCTATCACACACACTACAGCTTATTTTACTATGCACCAGGGAAGGCCTTTTGCAGGCTCATGTGGGCGTCTGGGAGCCACTCTGGTGACTCCAGGCACAACATGCAAAAAATCCACCCGAGACCCATGGCATGTACAAAGTTCCAAACTGTGCCTGCTCCAGGCTCCAGGCAGGGATTGGGTTAAAATTGCTTAAAACACATGGTGTTTTAACACGGGATAGCTTTCTCCAAAAGAACATGGAAAATATATTGTATGTATCCATTGTGACTGGATACAGCTCTGGTGGAGAGCCCTCCAGACTCATTCCTGCTTCTGTCTGCCACGTCAGAGGCCATAAAGAGGGGAGGAAGCAGCCGTGCCAACATGCTAAAAAATAGCTTCTATCCGTGAGCTGTTGAACGAAAAATAACAGCGAAATTGACTTGCGCGGTGGTGTGTTGTTTGATAAGAGATTGAGGGGGGGAGGGAGGTTCGTTTAATTTCATTGTACACAGGTTGTACAATGAAAATAAAGGTATTATTATTTATTATTATTATTATTATTATTACTATTATTATTATTATTAGTTAGGCAACCCTCCATCCTGCCTGGAGATGAGCTGCAACAGAGAGTCTTTGCTGTGTGCATGAAGCTCCATTTGTACAAAAAACTACCTTTCATAAGCTGCTTTGGGATGGCTTGGCCTTGAAAGGCAGTACATAAGTACTTAACAGAACAGAACAGAATATTATCATCAGAACCTGTACAGACCGTTACAGTGGTAACTTGGTTCCCGAACGGCTTAGTTGATGAACAAATCAGCTCCTGAACATCACAAACGCGGAAGTAAGTGTTTTTCAGAAGCCGAACATCCGTTTTGACTGTTGGCATTGTTTCAGGGGCCAATCAGAAGCCGCGCCTTGGTTTGTGAACGTTTTGAAAGCTGAACAGACTTCCAGAATGGATCGAGTTCGAGAACCAAGGTACCACTGTATTCTGCAAGATTAACCGTGGTCAGATTATGTATCTACATATACCAAACTTCTGGCCGTGCACCCAATAAACACTCAAGATGTGGAAAGCTCACAGCATCTCTCAAGGATGCTGTTCTTGGGTGTCCCCATCACGCCACTTGGCACCCAGGTGGGCATTGCAAGCAGTTAAGGCAGTGGTTAGCAGAGTTTGTAACCTGAAGCATCTGTAACCCGAGGTACCACTGTATAGTTAAAGATATTGTTTTCCCAGTAGTGATGTATGGAAGTGAGAGCTGGACCATAAAGAAGGCTGATGGCCGAAGAACGGATGCTTTTGAATTCTGGTGCTGGAGGAGACTCTTGAGAGTCCCATGGACTGCAAGAAGATCAAACCTCTCCATTCTGAAGGAAATCAGCCCTGAGTGCTCACTGGAAGGACAGATCCTGAAGCTGAGGCTCCAAGACTTTGGCCACCTCATGAGAAGAGAAGACTCCCTGGAAAAGACCCTGATGTTGGGAAAGATGGAGGGCACAAGGAGAAGGGGACGACGGAGGACGAGATGGTTGGACAGTGTTCTCGAAGCTACCAGCATGAGTTTGACCAAACTGAGGGAGGCAGTGGAAGACAGGAGGGCCTGGCATGGTCTGGTCCAGGGGGTCACGAAGAGTCGGACACGACTAAATGATTAAACAACAACAACAAAAGGCAGTGGGGTTCCACATCTGGAGGAGAAGACCTCCCTCCTTAAGCCTGTTTTTGCCCCATTACCTGCTTTCTGCTCAAAGGTGGGGGCAGTGGCCAGAGGCACGGACCTCATGTCAAAAGGCTTCTCCGTGGGCTCCAGGGTGTATTGGTGCAGGGCCTTTTCCATGCCGGGAATGGAGACGGTCAGGCCTGCAAAGAGGGAAGGGTGAAAGGTGTTCAAGGAAGGATCGCATGGGGCTCAGAGGCCCAGTTTGCTGGCAGGAGCATCAAGGGTGGGGAAGGGCCCATAGACATGCCCAACACCAGAGCTTTATCCATTGTCAAGAGTGGCCCCAAGAGGTGTGGCAATTCCCTGGATATCCTGCAAAGGTCTCCAGTTCTTAACCAATGGCCCCTGCCCCCCCCCCCATTCTTTTAGGACTCGCAGGTGCAGATCCGCCCTTCCCAGCTGGCACCAACCGTTAAAGATGTACGCAGCGTTCAGAGCCAGCTGCCTCTGCTGCAGCACGTTCAGGTAGAAGGTTGCTCGGTCGCGGACCTCGTCGTCGCTGTCCATCATGCACCTGCATGGCAAAGGAGGAGAGAAAGCTCTTGAAGGGGGGATGGCCACTGCCCAGACATTAGGAATTACAAGACAGAGAAACCAGTAGGAGAACACTTCAATGTCCCAGGACATTCTATACAAGATCTCAAAGCAGCTGTCTTATTACAAAAGAATTTCAGAAATAGACTGGAAAGAGAAGTTGCTGAATTGCAACTTATTACCAAACTGAAAGGGACGCGGGTGGCGCTGTGGGTTGAAACACAGAGCCTAGGACTTGCCGATCAGAAGGTTGGCAGTTCAAATCCCCGCGACAGGGTGAGCTCCCGTTGCTTGGTCCCTGCTCCTGCCAACCTAGCAGTTCGAAACCACAAAGTGCAAGTAGATAAATAGGTACTGCTCCAGCGGGAAGGTAAATGGTATTTCCATGCACTGCTCTGGTTCGCCAGAAGCGGCTTAGTCATGCTGGCCACATGACCCAGAAGCTGTGCGCCGGCTCCCTCGGCCAGTAAAGCGAGATGAGCGCCACAACCCCAGAGTCATCCACGACTGGACCTAATGGTCAGGGGTCCCTTTACCTTTACTTTTACCAAACTTAGAACCATGGAGAGACCTGGTCTGAATAGAGACATTGGATTCTTATCTCATTATACACAATAAAGCTATTTTAGCCATCTCACCCCCTGCTTTTTCCTGTAAGACCAACAGCAGTCGTTAACAGTCATCGACATTTACCACACCTATCAGCCAATCAACCATTCCCACCAACCTTCTGAGTAATACCCCTCCCCACCCTCTCACTATACATAAGGGTCTGGTGACTTCTGTTTCAGTGTATCTGAAGAAGTGTGCATGCACACGAAAGCTCATACCAATAACAAACTTAGCTGGTCTCTAAGGTGCTACTGGAAGGAATTTTTTTATTTTGTTTTAAGTGTGTGTTCTCAGATGCTGAGGTAGCCCTTGTTTCCAAAAGAGAGAGGGGCCGGGGCCCAGGTCCACATGCAGAGCCCTGAGAACCCTGCTCCTTAGTTAAGAGTCATAGGACTGTAGAGTTGGAAGGGACCCCCAAAGCCCATTTAGTCCAGCCCCTTGCAATTCAGGAATCACAGCTGCATTACAGGTTCTAAGAGAGTGGGAAGGCAAGCTTTGGTGGTCGAGAGCTCAACTCCCTTTTTCTACTTTGTAGTTTTGAAGAAAGGGCGTGGTGAAGGCTGGAGGAGTGGCTTGCTAAGTGGGTGTGGCTACTAAACTTCTGGCAAGAATCCTACACCCTTTTTCTACACCTATACATGAAAGTTTTCTCCTCCCTTTTCTTACCAGCTTTTCGAATTTCCAGCTAGAGCAGGATATAGTTTTGCAATATTACAGCAACACTAAATTTATCTTTATTGCAGCTGATTTTAAAAAAAATAAATCAAAAAAGAATTAAAGGTGAATTAAGATGCCTGCTATCTACCGCCGTTCAGCTCAGCCCTGATGGATGCCCAAGAGGGCAAACAGCCCCTTATATGGCTGTTTCCAAGATGCCACAACGGAGCCCAACGCTCAAGGGACAGGAAAGAACCTGCTTTGAAAGTCTCTTCCCTGGCTTTGAACTCACCTCTGCAAGAGCACCAAGACACTGGGAAGGAGGTTCTCATTCTGGGCCCCAAACTTTGCCAATGCACTGACAGCAGCTGCAGAAGAAAACAGAGTCTGTAGATAAAGGGAGTCTGTAGATAAAGGGAAGTTATCGCTTGCTTGGATTACTGCCATGTGCTCTATGTGGGGCTACCTTTGAAGGTGACCCGGAAACTACAACTAATCCAGAATGCGGCAGCTAGACTGGGGACTGGGAGCGGCCGCTGAGACCACATAACACCGGTTTTGAAAGACCTACATTGGCTCCCAGTACGTTTCCGAGCACAACTCAAAGTGTTGGTGCTGACCTTGAAAGCCCAAAACAGCCTCAGTCCTGTATACTTGAAGGAGCGTCTCCACCCCCATCATTCTGCCCGGACATTGAGGTCCAGCTCCAAGGGCCTTCTGGCAGTTCCCTCACTGTGAGAAGCCAAGTTACAGAGAACCACGCAGAGGGCCTTCTCGGTAGTGGCACCCGCCCTGTGGAATGCCCTCCCACCAGGTGTCAAAGAGAAAAACAACTACCAGACTTTTAGAAGACATCTGAAGGCAGCCCTCTTTAGGGAAGCTTTTAATGTTTAACAGTATTTTAATACTTTGTTGGAAGCCGCCCAGAGTGGCTGGGGAAACCCAGCCAGATGGGCGGGGTATAAATAATAAATTTTTATTATTATTATAAAGTGGGGAAGAGTCGTGGCTCTGAAAGAGGGCACCTGCTTTTCCTGCAGAAGGTCCCAGGTTCAATCCTTGGCACATGCAGGTAGGGCTGGGAGAGACTCTCATCTAAAATGCTGGACAGTCACTGCTGACAGTATGGAGGTAGATGGATTTGGTATAAGGCAGCACCCACTATTCCTGTCTATTTAAAGCAAGCTTGGACCAGGTTGCCTCCAAGACCTCTCTCATTTGTATAAGAACAAAAGAAGAGCATGCTGGATCAGGCCAATGGCCCACCGAGTCCCGCATCCTCTTCTCACAGTGGCCGAATACCCCAAAGAACCTAGTAACCCAGATAAGATTGCCTATTCACTGGGAGTTTGCATAGGAACGTAAGAACAGCCTGGTTGCTGGATGAGGCCAACGGCCTGTCTAGTCCAGCACCACAAGCAGGATTTGAGGACAAGAGCATTCTCTTCTCCTGTGGTTTCCAGCAACCGGTATTTAGAAAGATTGCTGATTTCGTCTTCCTCAAATTCTTGCTGATACTTATCTGGATCAGTAAGTTATTATCCTGTGGTTGCTTTAGGTCTCTCTACACAGGCTTGCACACTTAATACCTTGAGGACAGCCTTTCCTCAAATAAACCAATTTGGACTCTGTGTTCATCATCTAAGGCCCTTCTTCATGTGCCTCCTTCTGGAAAGGTCCAGAGGGTGGCAACATGAGAACAGGGCCTTTTCTGCTGCGGCTCCCCATTTGTGGGATGCTCTCCGCAGGACTGCTCGCCTGCCACTTTCATTACATATCTTCAGGCGACAGGCTGTTGTTTTGTTGCTTTTGTTTTAACTATTTATTGTGTTTTTATCTTGTGAACCGCCCTGAGGTCTTTTGATGAAGGATGGTACAGTTGTAAAGGTAAAGGGACCCCTGACCATTAGGTCCAGTTGTGGCCGACTCTGGGGTTGCGGCACTCATCTTGCTTTACTGGCCGAGGGAGCCGGAGTACAGCTTCCGGGTCATGTGGCCAGCATGACTAAGCCGCTTCTGGCGAACCAGAGCAGCGCACTGAAACGCTGTTTACCTTCCTGCCAGAGCGGTACCTATTTATCTACTTGCACTTTGACGTGCTTTCGAACTGCTAGGTGGGCAGGAGCAGGGATCGAGCAACGGGAGCTCACCCCTTCACGGGGATTCCAACCGCCGACCTTCTGATCGGCAAGCCCTAGGCTCTGTGGTTTAACCCACAGCGCCACCCGCATCATACCTCAGGTTGAGCGCTTTCGGGTTGTGCTCCGCAGCAACCCGGAAGTAGCAGAGTGCATTACTTCTGGGTTTCGCTGCTTGCGCGTGTGCAGACAGTCAAAATGATGCCACGTGCATGTGCAGAAGCGGCGAAACGCAACCGCGCACGTGCAGACGCGTCTTACTTTCTGTTCGGGATGCGAACGGGGCTCCGGAACAGATCCAGTTCGCATCCCGAGGTACCACTATATATAAATCTAATAAAAGACAGCAACAACTCCTCACCTTTAAAATTCACGACTGAAGCTTGGCATCTTGCTCCCTTAGCCTTCCCAACAAAAAGCTAAGCTTATCTTTACACAGCAGTACCTGGGCCTCCTACAGTCTTGCTAAGCTAAAGGATCTGGGGCACGTATTCAACTCTGGGATGACGCCAGGTGGACCCAAAGGCCCCATTCACGGCAGCATCCCCCAGGGAAGACCTGCTCCCTTCCCCTTCTTGGCTACGTAGCAAAGACAGGTCTGGAGTCTGCCAACTCACCGGCCCTCACAGCTTCGTTTTCCAGCACCACCCTGTTGAAAATGAATCGGATGTACTTGGAAGGGGAGGGAGTCCTGGGCCCTTCCTTGCCAAGCAGGTGGAGGATCTTGGTGGCCAGCACCGTGTGCTCGCAGTCTTCAATGAACTCGCAGAGGTGGGCCAAGCCGGATTCCTTGCTCTCTGGGTTCTCCTCGATGATGCTGATGATGCAGTCGACGATGGCTCGCTTGTACTCAAAGCCACCCTGCGGAGGGGGAGGAAAAGCAGGAGTCAAAGGGGGCTTGGAAGACCAGCCTAGCCCAGACATCCATCCATCCTGCTTAGATCCTATTCCCAAATGCATGGGTCAAAGGGGGCTTGGAAGACCAGCCTAGCCCAGACATCCATCCATCCTGCTTAGATCCTATTCCCAAATGCATGAGTCAAAGGGGGCTTGGAAGACCAGCCTAGCCCAGACATCCATCCATCCTGCTTAGATCCTATTCCCAAATGCATGAGTCAAAGGGGGCTTGGAAGACCAGCCTAGCCCAGACATCCATCCATCCTGCTTAGATCCTATTCCCAAATGCATGAGTCAAAGGGGGCTTGGAAAACCAGCCTAGCTCAGACATCCATCAAGCTTAGATCCTATTCCCAAATGCACTTAATCAACTGAGGAACACACTTTATGGACACCATCTTAGGGACTTCCACATTGCAAGCACAAGAGCAACTTGCTGTTCGCAATGGGGTTTTTTAAAAAATGGAAACATGGGGGCAAGAATCAAACAAAAAGAGCAGAGAAATTCTTGCCCTAACAAATAAGAAAATAATGACAAAAACGAATGAGAAGGAAGGAGGCAAAACTAAATTCATTGTTGGTTTTTTTTTAAAAAAAAAACTTCATTTTTTGTCCATGTGCCAAACCAACGAGGTGACCAAAATTTGTCAAGTGTTGTTTGGCCGATTCTAAGTCATAGAAACGAGTCCCAAAGCAGGAACAGGGAAAATTGGTATGTGAGCCAACCGTGACCAGCCACAAGTGCCACAGGAAGGGACTAGGAAGAGGGATGGTCTGGAACGGCCTCTGAAAGCCCAGTTCCCACCATCACATTTATCACAAGTAAAAATGCCAGAATGCAACGTTTACCCATCATTTCTGCATTAAACACGCTCCCAAAGGGAAAGATCTGAGGTTTACTAGCACAGAATATTTTTCTTTGCCAGCTACTTGCAGGCTCTGAATGCTGAGTTTCCGCTGTGCTAACAACAATGATTCACACACACAGAGCGTGCAAGAGAGAGAAAGAGGGAGGGAGGCTTCATGGACTTTTAGCTGTCCGTGGTGAAACAGTATCTAAATTCCTTTGTTCTTGTGCAGCAGATAATCTAGTGTAACAGATAACCAGGAAAAACGAAACTTTACAGGGACTAAAAGGAACATCCTTGATTTTCAGATTGTTCAAAGGCTAGTATGTTTGCTCTGGCCACAAGCCCTACTTAGTAAACTCCACCATGACCTTCCCGTCCTAGGCTTATACCAAAAGCAGGAGGTCTCAAGCATGTGAGGTTCCTCCAACCTGACCTCTTTGGGAAAAGATACATGATAAAGAAATACTGGATCAACGTCACACTGTGGCAACTTCACATCAAGAGCAAACTTTTAGTATGCATCAGTGGCGTAGCATGGGTGGTGCAGGGGGGGCCGGCCACACCGGGCGCAACATCTGGGGGTTAGGGTTAGGGGGCGCAAATCCACGGGTTAGGGGGCGCAAATTACTTGCCTTGCCCCGGGTGCTGACAACCCACGCTACGACACTGGTATGCATGAAAATATATACTGGATACATTAACTGTATTTCACCAAAATATGAGTGGGATGCCGATATGGTTTGCCAGTTGCCCGACACAAGGCAGGCAACACAACCTACGTCATCCCGGAGCATGTTGGAGAGGAAGGTCATCATGACGCTGTGTTTCCGCGGGTACTTCTGGCACAGGGCACTGATGGCTTGGACCACCACCACCTGTTAAGGCAAGAGGAGCACAAGGTTTGAGTGAAGGGCATCAGTACCTGCATTCCAGCAAAGATCTCTACAGGCCCTGGACAGCCTTGATTCCACTTTGCCCCACTTGGGCCTTGCGAGGGCTGAATGGCAGGAAATAAATGATTTCATACAACAAAAACAATACAGCCGTACCTTGGAAGTCGAACGGAATCCGTTCCAGAAGTCCATTCGACTTCCAAAATGTTCAACTTCCAAGGCGCGGCTTCCGATTGGCTGCAGGAGCGTCCAATCAGCCAATCAGAAGTTGCGGAAGACGTACAGGTTCCAAAAATCATTTGAAAACCAGAACAATCACTTCTGGTTTTTGATCGTTCAGGAGCCAAAATGTTTGAGTTTGCAGGCATTCGGCTTCCGAGGTTCCACTGTATTCTGGTTCCCAAACGATCCTTGGTTTTGTTTAGACTGGTACTTCGGGTTACATACCCTTCAGGTTACATACGCTTCAGGTTACAGACTCCGCTAACCCAAAAATTGTACCTCGGGTTAAGAACTTTGCTTCAGGATGAGAACAGAAATCGTGCTCCAGCAGCGCGGCGGCAGCAGGAGGCCCCATTAGCTAAAGTGGTGCTTCAGGTTAAGAACAGTTTCAGGTTAAGAACGGACCTCCGGAACGAATTAAGTATTTAACCCGAGGTACCACTGTAATGCTGAATTTTGGCTGGGCTCACCAACTACAAGTGTTCTCTTATTGTAGATTCTGAAAAGCTTTGATTCCTGTCCTCACCTAGCCCAGGACCGCTGACCAACCCCAGGGAGACGAAGGTTGCCCTGCCATCTAGGAACTCCTTCCGCCTAAGAACTCTGCAGGCGGAAGGGCAGATGGGAAATCGCCTCACCTTAAACTCGTCCGAGATCTCGGACACAAAGGACGAGATCTGCTTCATGAGCCTGTCCACGCTGCTCTCGCTCCCCGTCTTCAGGAGGGTGGTGATGGCCAGGGTGGCAATGCTGCGGTTCGAATCCGTGATCAGGTTTTCCAGGTCCAAATTGCAGGCGGTTACTGCTGACGGGTGCTTCATCGCCACCTGGAAGGGCAGTCGGACGTTGGCAACCCACAACAACTTACAGAATGGAAGAATCGTACGGCAGCGGTTCAGGGGTCCAGTGAATAGGAAGGTGAGACACCCGCTGCTGAGACCAGCTTCTCTTGATTCTTAAGAATTGCACCCCTCTGTGTTCTGTTTTGAAACTGCTGGATTTTACATAGTATTTTGGCTTGCATAAGCAGCATACCGTATTTTTTGCTCCATAAGGAGAACCGGACCATAGGGAACACCTAGTTTTTAGCGGGGGAAATCAAGGGAAAAAATCTTATTCCCCCCCCCCCCAGCCCACAAAGACCAGCGACAGGCCCACTGCCCCCTTCTCACCTTGCAGGGAGGGGGAGGAAAACAGTAAAAACCTACTGGAGCAGTCTGACAAGTCACCTGTTTCGGATAATTCTAGGATGTGCAAAGTGCCTTGGAAATGCTTACCTTATTGAGGGTCCTGACTGCGGCGTATCTCAGGACAGGCTTGGGAGAACTACAGAAAAGCTGGAGCACTGAAACAAAAAGGAATTCACGTGTGGGGGCACAATCCCAGGAACTTTTACCGCTCTGTGCGCCCAGGTCCTAGGACAGCCTTTCTCAACCTGTGGGTCCCCAAGATGTTGTTGAACTACAACTCCCATCACCCCTAGCTAGCAAGGCCAGAGCTCAGGGGTGATGGGAGTTGTAGTCCAACAACATCTGGGGACCCACAGGTTGAGAACCGCCTATGGCCAGTCCCTGACAACTGCTGAATAGGAGTGCAAGCCAGAGCAGCCAGCACTAGGACAGAGGGAACAATAATCTCAGCCCCTTCCAACTTTAGGTGGATGAGAGCAAGCTGAAAGACACTTGAGATTCATTCTCCCCGGTAGCCAGCAGCCATATCTGCCCTTTGGAAATACTTGCCATATCAGCCTCTCCCGATCTTCCAATGTTTTGGACTACAACTCCCATCAGCCCCTGCTAGGCTGATGGGAGTTGTAGTCCAAAACATCTGGAGGCACCAGGATGGGGGAAACTGCTCTCAGTGAAGGTCATGCCTTCCTGAAGCTCACCTGAGACAGCTGGTGCCAGTTCCCTGGCTGTACAGTTTGGGAGATGGATGATGGCGGAGGCAGCCTCGTAAATGACCATCTCGTGTTTGTTCCGCAGGCAGCTTTCAATGAAATCAAACAGCGGGTTGTCATGCCTGCCAGAGAGAAAGGAAATTGCCTTTATGGATTTGTCAGAATTGAGAGCTGCTGCTCTCCGAAATTGCAGCTACAATCCCAGGTTGCCGTGTCCTCAAATGCAGCCCTGAGCACAACACAACCCAGCAGCTTCAATATCTCCTGAGGACCTTGAAGCCATAGAGAGAAAGTCTGAAATGGACTCTATTTGCACCTTTACGGTGCTGCAGGGAT
The DNA here is from genome assembly GCF_965153285.1 of Podarcis tiliguerta. Taxonomy (NCBI): domain Eukaryota; kingdom Metazoa; phylum Chordata; class Lepidosauria; order Squamata; family Lacertidae; genus Podarcis; species Podarcis tiliguerta. Next base: position 69,038,443 of record NC_139543.1, on the reverse strand, counting down.
TGAGTACGGCTGTTCTGCTAAAAGCCCTGGCAAACAAACAGGCTTACCCCTCCTCAGATTCTTTCAGCAGCCGGCTGGCAATCCGAATCAGCATGCAGTATGCAAACTGGGATTTCAGCCCAGATTTAGTGAATTTATTCAGCATCTTGGAAACACCGAGGCGGTCGTTCTTCCGAAGGTGGTAGAGCAGCCCTAAGGCATGGTACTGGCAGGTCAGGGGGGAAATAATGGGGGGGGGGGGAGCAAATAAATCCATGATTACTGTTGTGCTAAATATAACTAAATATGATTGCTTTTTCAAATGAAGCTACTCTGAAGTACTTATACAAATAGGCTCAATCCACAAAAGCTTATGCTATCATAAAATGTGTTATACTCTTTAAGGTGCCGCAGGAATACAGTCATACCTTGGAATCTGTTGCGGAAGTCCGTTTGACTTCCAAAATGTTCGGAAACCAAAACGCGCCTTCTGATTGGCTGCAGGAAGCCCCTGAAGCCAATGGGAAGCCCTGTTGGATGTTCGGCTTCCAAAAATAGTTCACAAACCGCAACAGTCACTTCTGGGTTTGCGCATTTGGAAGCCAAAACGTCAGAGCACCAAGGCGTTCTAAAACCAAGATACGGCTGTATTTGCTGCAGCAGACTAATGCACAGACTCCTCTGGAAAGGGGGGGGGGGGAGTTATTTAACCACATCATGTATTACAACTGCACAAAGCCAATTCAAACCACCTGCAGTGCCAAAAGCATGTATTCAAGGAAGGCGGAAGCATCGTACCTGCACCATGATGTTGTCACTGGAAGCAGCCTCCTGGGCTTCATTGATCCACCGTTTGACCACATCATAGTTGATCTTCATCATGTGCTGGAAATAATGGCCGAGAATCAATAACACTAGCCCTGCTCCTATCCTGGCACCAACCAAGTTTAGCGGGTACCAACCTGTTTAGCAGGTAGTTTAAACCCAGTAGCATATTACTGTGGCTGAAGAGATCAGAAGGACAATGATTACACTTTAGGAAGGCTTTTCTGGAGTAGGTCACCTGAGTGCTGCCGTCCCAAAAGTAGGGGATGCACCAGACCTTCAAAAAGCACATAGAGCTGAAAGAGGAAGTGTGGAAAAACGCTCCTCTTTCAAGTTCCTTTTTCATCTTTATGGGGAGGGTGGAGAGGCAGAGAGCCTTCTCAGCAGTGGCACCCTCCCATCAGATGTCAAGGAGATGAAGAACTACACAACTTTTAGAAGACAGCTGAAGGCAGCCCTGTACTGGAAAGTTTTTAAATTACGTTTTTATATATGTTGGAAGCCGCCCAGAGTAGCTGGTGCAAGCCAGCCATATGGGCAGGATAAAAATAATAAAATTATTATTCATACAGTGGCACCTCTGGTTGCAAATGGGATCCATTTTGGAGGACCGTTCGCAACATGAAAAGAGTGCAACCCCCAGCGGTGAGTCTGCGCATGCGCGGGTTGCGAATTGCCGCTTCTGCGCATGACGTCATTTTGCACGTCTGCGCATGCGCGAGCGGCGAAACTCGGAAGTAACCCTTTCCAGTACTTCCGGGTCGCCGCAGGATGTAACCTGAAAGAACGTAACATGAAGCAAACGTAACATGAGGCGTGACTGTAATAATATGGGGCCAGTTCAGAGGCTTCATAGACACCAGGGCAATTCTAGGCATCACTCTAGCAAACCCAAGATTAGGGAATGCCAGAGCTGTAGCTCAGCAGTAGAGCATCTGCTTAGGATGCAGAAGGTGCCAGGTTCAATTCCTGGCATCTCCAGGTAGGCCTGGGAAGGTCCTCCACCTGAAACCCTGGAGAGGTGCTGCCAGTCAGTGTAGGAAGAACTGAGCTAGATGGACCAAGGGCCTAACTCAGCATAAGGCAGCTTCATGTGTAAACTGTGGAGAAGGAGGTTTAGCAACTAGTCGGCAACGTTTTCTTTTGGGGTTTGCTTAATTCTGTGTCCAGGACGGCTGTCTGCCAGCTCCATCTGGTACGCAGGCTCAGACCCTACTTGCCTGCGGACTGTCTTGCCAGAGTGGTGCATGCTCTAGTTATCTCCCGCTTGGACTACTGCAATGCGCTCTACGTGGGGCTACCTTTGAAGGTCTCGGAAACTGCAATTAATCCAGAATGCGGCAGCTAGACTGGTGACTGGGAGCGGCCGCCGGGACCACATAACACCGGTCCTGAGAGATTTGCATTGGCTCCCTCTACGTTTCTGAGCACAATTCAAAGTGTTGGTGCTGACCTTGAAAGCCCTAAATGGCCTCGGTCCTGTTTACCTGAAGGAGCGTCTCCACCCCTATCGTTCAGCCCAAACACTGAGGTCCAGCTCCGAGGGCCTTCTGGCGGTTCCCTCATTGCAAGAATTGAGGTTACAGGGAACCAGGCAGAGGGCCTTCGCGGTAGCGGCGCCCGCCCTGTGGAACGCCCTCCCTTCAGATGTGAAGGAAATAAGCAGCTATCTTCTTTTTAAAAGACATCTGAAGGCAGCCCTGTTTAGGGAAGTTTTTAATATTTAATGCTCTATTGTTTTTAACACTTGATCGGAAGCCGCCCAGAGTGGCTGGGGAAACTCAGCCAGATGGGTGGGGTATAAATAATAAATTATTATTATGATGATTATTTCTCGTATTTTAAAATCCTGCAAAGCTGGGGCAGCAAGGGGGAATTGGAATTACTGCCGGAGCAAGGGAGGAGGACGGTGGCAGGAACCCCAGCCAGGCATTGAGAATGTCAGTGGTTCCCAGCAAAGCACTTTGCTGCAAAATTGGACAGGGCAGGAAGGACCCAGAAAGCAGAAGACAGTGCGCAACATGACCAAGTCAATAAAGAGGCAGAAGGTGGCCTGGCTACCAAGATATCGACAAGTCGGAGCTGCTCGGGTCTGCCCAGTCCCTGAATGTAATCGGATGACAGCAAAGAGATTCCTTCACTTACTAAGGAGGACACCAGCGCTGAACTGGAGACACTGGGGACTTTGTCCACAATGGCTTGCTTCATGTACCTCTCAATGGCCTGCAGCATGGTGCCCTGGGAATCCAGAGAGAGAGAGAACAAGAGGTACCAACACAGAGAGACTCCAGAGATACCAACACAGAGAATGTTATCTTCTTGAGATTGTTCTCCCAAGTTCAGGCAGAACCTGATACCTGGTATCGATTCCTAACTAGCTCACTTTCCGTTTTAAAATAAAAGCTTCTAGACCTCATGCATGGAAACAGTGTCTGCAAAAAGCTCCAGCGTTCAATAGGTCAAGATTCTGGGCTCTGCACTTTCTTCCATCACTCTTTTCACAGCCTCCCACTATTCTTCCTGAAACACCCCCTGGCCCTTTCTTACCATTTATTGTTTAAAAATAACACCAGGCAGTGGTAACAGCAACAGCAACAACATATTATTTATACCCTGGCTGGTTTTAATAAGTTTTAACTTTTAGGAAAAACATTCCTTAAAAAGCAAAATTGTAGTACTACGTTAAGTAGGCAACACGGGCTAATGTGCCAAGCTTAGTATGTACAGATATTTGTGTGGGTGAGAAAACCCATTAGAATCCCATTCATAAAACTGCTCTCTCCTGTTTCTGTCTGTGCACAGCTGTAGGGGAAGCGGAACAGCCAATGAAAGCTCAGATAACCAGGTTACCATCAGGATAATGGTAATCATCACATTATTATTCAACTCTTGCTGGAAAACAGACAGCACTAAACTTAAACAAATGGGTATAGCAAGACCCCTTTCATGGCTGAAGAATTTGATACTTACATCCGTGATTCTACAGAGGGCTCTGATAGCAGGGCCTCGGTACACATCCTCTTTCCCAGTCATGTCTTTGGTCAGGCTAGAAGAGTTAAGACAAGCTTCTGTTAACACAGACCTTTTGCAGAAAACAGGTGGACTTGGCTTCAATTCTGGGGCAGCCCCTGAAGAAAGCTTGGAGGCTTCAATTGGTTCAAAATGGGGCAACCACACTTTTGTCTGGCACTAGCAGGTCAGTTTAAATGTGAGACACTTCCTACCCCTACAGCAGCTTATGTTCACCTATATTTTTAGAAACACCCCCCCTGAGGCTGTAAACGCACATATAAAAATGTAAAGTCTACATTTGACCAAGATGCAATTGCAAATATCAAGGAAGTGAAACCTGCACCATTCTAGCTGTTATTGTAGTGCAACTCCCATTATCTCTGGCCACGCTAGGTGGGGCTGATGGGATTTGGAGTCCCTCAATGTCTGGAGGGACTGCATCTGGCGTATATTGTACCAGTCAGTCAACTCATCAGGAAGCAAACACAAGGGGCACTCAGTGTTTTTGCAAGGTGTATGAAACGGTGGTTAGAGGTGGCACAACAGAGTTCACACCATAACATGATAGGAGGGACTTAAGTCTTACTGACTGGAGCCAGATCCTCCACACCCAACCAAATGCCCGGGGAAAGACTCGAGAGTCACCATTCACTGAAACAAGAACATCAGTACCTGCTAGTGACAATGATGACATCCTCCGAAATGTTGGCCATCTCTTTGATGGTAAGGTAACACATTCTCCTTAATGTTTGCTGTGGAAAGGGCAAGATAACAGTAAGTGTCACCCCCCAGGAAGTTAGCCATGGGAACACCAACTTTCATCAAAGGTATGAGGATACCCAGCTCTACCTCTCGTTTAAATCAGAACCAGTGAAGGCGGTGAAGGTCCTGGGTGAGTGTCTGGAGGCGGTTGGAGGATGGATGGCGGCTAATAGATTGAGGTTGAATCCTGACAACACAGAAGTACTGTTTCTGGGGGACAGGGGGCGGGTGGGTGTGGAGGACTCCCTGGTCCTGAATGGGGTAACTGTGCCCCTGAAGGACCAGGTGCGCAGCCTGGGAGTCATTTTGGACTCACAGCTGTCCATGGAGGTGCAGGTTAATTCTGTGTCAAGGGCAGCTGTCTACCAGCTTCATTTGGTATGCAGGCTGTGAACCTGGCCTGCTTGCGCACTGTCTCACCAGAGTGGTTTATGTCTTGGTTATCTCCTGCTTGGACTACTGCAATGTGTTCTATGTGGAGCTACCTTTGAAGGTGACTCGGAAACTATAGCTAATCCAGAAACGGCAGCTAGACTGGTGACTGGGAGCGGCCACCAAGACCACATAACACTGGTCCCAAAGGATCTACATTGGATCCCAGCACAAGAAAAAAGAAGCAAATTCCCACCACCACCTAATCTGTACTGCTGCCTTTTACATTTTTCTGCAAAATTCAGAAATGTTCTGTCATGAAGCTGCTTTGCATCCCACACAATAATATATATATTTTTAAATCCTCTACAGCCCATTATGCAACCAGAGACACAGGCAGAGGGGAAACCCCTTTCTTGGAGCATTGGGAACTTACATCATTTGACTGAAACAATCTTGTCATTGCAAAGAAGGCCTCTGTGGCTTCTGTTGTTCCAAAATGTTCACCCTAGAGAGAAGCGAATTAATATGTGACAAAAATTAAGCCAGCGTATATGAAAAGCTGACAATGTTCCACTAAGACCTGCTTTTAGCTCCAGAGATCACTTTCAGCCATGCTCATCACAGGTGATCCCAGGACGATTTAATGCTTGCCTCTTGAGTGGGATTCTCTGCCATGTGACCCTGATTCTCATCTGCCAATGCAGGGAAGCCCCAGCCTTGACCTCCCCATCCACCACCCATTAACCTTTCCGAACTCTTCTTAATTAGCAAGTTTGTTTTATAAACTGTGCAGTTTTATGTGTGATATACAGTGCTGTTTTCTCTTTACCTAGTTTTTAGGAAATGATTTATGTTCTGGTTCGTATTTGTTCTTGTTCTCATGTGAACTGCTTAAGAGAGCATTACTATATCAAGCGTTAAAGGTAAAGGGACCCCTGACAGTTAGGTCTTTCATTCGGGAGCTTCAAAAGCTTTCTTCTGCCTGAACGTCACAGCGACCGATGCCAACAGACATCGGCACACTTAGGGATCCGCAGAGTTTGCGCAGCTTGCATAACAGACCTCAGCAACTCAGCTTTTTGGCTAATCTACTTTATTTACCGTATTTTTCGCCCCATAGGACGCACCGGCCCATAGGACGCACCAAGTTTTTTGGGAGGTAATAAAGAAAAAAAAATTTATTTCCCCCCCAGGCGCTTGTGGGGCCGGCAGTGGAGAGAAGCGCTCTTCTCCCCACCGCCCGCCTGCAGACCAGGTCTGGGGACAGTGGGAAGACGCGCTGCGCCTCCCCGCTGTCCCCGGAGCTTGCGGGGCAGGCAGCGGGGAGAAGCATGCATCTGCCCGCCGTCAGCCTCCAAACCACATCAGGAGACAATGGGATGGCAGCGTTCCGCCTCCCCGCTGTCCCCCGACCTTGTGGGGCTGGTGCTGCGGCTCTCCTGAAGCCTGGAGAGCGAGAGGGGTTGGTGCGCACCGACCCCTCTCGCTCTCCAGGCTTCAGCGAAAGCCTGCATTCGCCCCATAGGACGCACACACATTTCCCCTTCATTTTTGGAGGGGAAAAAGTGCGTCCTATAGGGCGAAAAATACGGTACATATAAACACACATGGAGCACTGCAACATGGCTCCCTCTTTTTCTAGCATCAGACAGCAAAGAGAAAAAGAAGAAAGGACAATAGTCCCACTTCACGGAACACAGTAACACAAACATCCTGTCTCTGTCACTTCCCACTCTGTGGAGTCAAAACATACAACATCATGTGACAGACAAAAATCCCATGACTGCAATCATGGAGCAGGAATTCTAACAGTTTCCTCATTAGCCAAAGGCTGCAGCTCAATTGCACAAAAGCAGCTGCACTTACCTGGTTCAGCAAGTAGAGGATCTTGGTAAGTATATGCAGGCATCTTCTTGGATTTATGGGCGTCTCGTTAAAGATACGCGCCTATGCAAAAGGAACAGGAATTGTGCAGTCAACAAAGACGGATATTAGGAATTTTCATTCTGAAGTTTCCTAAAATTCCTTTTCAACAAAATGGGGGGCGGGAACCAATATGCAGCAAGGACCTCTGGCTGCACAAAATAACCTCTCCCTCTTTTCCTTTACCTGAATCTGTTCGGGGGGGGGGGGGGGGGGCTCTCAATCTTCTGGAGCAGATTTGGTGCAAGAGGAGAGGGAAGGGAAATTGCACAAAGATAAACCCTTGTACTAATGGTATTATTTTGTTGGATACAACCCACTATTTCCTTCTGGCTCTAATCACAGATAAACCCAGAAAGCTTCACTTGGCAAGGTCTTGCTTCTACTTTTGGGAAGAGCCCTCAGAGCATCTCTGCTCAGCGGCCAATGCAAGGTTATAACCCAAGACCCAAAGTCTCCACACACAAGGGTATCTTTTTATATTAAGGATTCAGTTTCTAGAGTCTCCAAGAAAGGGGAGGTTTCTTGCACCACACATCACTTATCCCTGTTCCAAGATATTTTAGAAACTATGCAGGCAGGCAACACCCCAATTGTATAGAGATGCCCAAGGTGCAATAAGACAAGGCTGACACCCATATAGCACCCCTATGGCTGATGATCCCACGGCATACTCATTGTTGTGGTTCACATGTCCAAGCCCGAGATGCATATAAATTAGTTCACGCCCTCTTATCCATCCCATGTACCCATTTCTCCAGCTCAGGCTGCCATCTTTCTTTAAGGAAACATGGTGGTTGGGGTTGAGACGCCAGCTGCTTCCAGACATACCAAAGGAAGGTGCAGCAACATCTTGGGCAGCCACAGAAAGGGAAGTTGCAGAGACTCAGTAGACCTACAGCGGCCCCCCAAAGAATCAGAGCCCTAGACATCCACAGACTCTAGCCTGCAAATCCCAAACTTGATTTCAAAAAAGAGAGCTCTTATAGGGCAGGGTTTCTCAAACTTGGATCTCCAGCTGTTTTTGGACTACAACTCCCATCATCCCTAGCTAGCAGGACCAGTGGTCAGGGATGATGGGAACTGTAGTCCAAAAACAGCTGGAGACCCAAGTTTGGGAAATCCTGGAATGGGGAATTTATAGAAAGGTGTAGTCATACCTCCTGGAGGACAGAACTCTTTTCCAAATGCTGGAAGGGGTTGGAGCCGCTACCTGAAAAACAAAACACAATGTTGGCAGGGGACCAGATGCCAGCCACAAAATACATTGATGACAATTCTGTATGTCGTTTTTAAACTGTGTTCGGAGGAACTCAGGGCTTCCCTAGAAACTTACCTTCCTGAGAAGGTCAGTAATAGTGGACGAATACCCCTGAAAAATACTTTGCCTCATCACAAGTGATCTTTCTCTGAACTGTACAACTCCACAGGAGTGTTGAGGGAAGAAGCCAATGATACAGAACCTGTTGCCCTGATATTGTAGGACTCCAACTCCGATCCGCCCCAGCCAACATTACTATTACCGTATTGGCCTGAATATAAGCCTCACTTTGCCCCCCAAATTCCAACTGTGAAAAGTTAAAGTGCGGCTTATATTTGCGACCTTACGGTATGCAGCCAGGAGCATGGGGCAAACAATGCCAGGAGCATGTAGTTCCCCGTCCTCTTCCCTATGGCCGGAAAAGGAAAGAGCGAGGAAAAGGAAAGGCCTCTGACTCCACCCCCACGCAGTACGCAGCCAGAAGCAGCAAGGCTCCAATACTTTGGCCACCTCATGAGAAGATTCCCTGGAAAAGACCCTGATGTTGGGAAAGATGGAGGGCACAAGGAGAAGGGGACGACAGAGGACGAGATGGTGGGACAGTGTTCTTGAAGAGACCAGCATGAGTTTGACCAAACTGCGGGAGGCAGTGGAAGACAGGAGTGCCTGGCGTGTTCTGGTCCAGGGGGTCATGAAAAGTTGGACACGACTAAACAACAACAATAACATATTCAGGTATTTTTTCTTCCCCCCATCAATTTTAAAGGTGCGGCTTATATTCAGTATTAGTACCACAATTCATTACCTGCCCTTCACCCTACATTCCCAGGGTGGGTTACAACAATTCAATCAATGTTCAAAACAATTTAAAGCAACTTAATGCATGGCCACTGGCAAGGGATGATGGGAGTTGTAGTCCAGCAACGAAAAAGCAAGTATGGTGTGCAAGGAACGTGAGAAGAGCTCTGCAGCTGGATGAGGCCCAAGGCTCAACTCAAGACCAGCATCCTGTCCTCACCCTGGCCAGCCAAGATGCCACTTTCGAGAAGCCCACACAAGCAGGGCCTGAGTGCCACAGAATTTCCCCACCTGTGATTTCCAACAACAGGAAATCAGAAGCATGCTGAGCCCGACAGGGAAAGCCGAGAATACCTGCCTCCTTACCTGCCATGGCTTATTTATTTATTTCATAAAACTTACACATCGCTTGAGGGTAAAAGAAAAACCTCAAAGCGGTTTACAAAAGGTAAAACAGTAAAACCAAGAAAGGTTCACAATCCTACTAAAACAGATTAAAATTACCTGAATTTTCTAAGCATCTGAGTAGGCTTGTCTGAACAGGAATGTTTTTGCAGGAGCTGATAAGAGTACAGTGAAGGCAACCTGCCTGAATGCAAAATGCAGGGATTGCCAAAGTGTGGGCAACTGCCATACTAAACTTATAAGAAACTGCTGCTTGCCCGCCTCCCTGGAAGTCACAAATTTATGGATGTACCTTATTTCTTTGACAGATTTACAGGACTTGTATTTTTTTTTTTTTTGCAAGGAAGTGACCTGTGCTGTAATTCTTTCCATCCTTTCCCCCTTCTCTTCAAACTCCTGAATGCAAATTGTCAGCCACTGTAAACGGGAAACTCTATTCCCCCCTCCCTGTTTCCGTGTTCCTTTTTTCTTAAGTTACATATGTTTGCTTGTATACCTATTTAATAAACATGCAGGCGATTAACAGCACACCCACCCACCCACGTCGGTCTGCTGTTGTCTGTCTTTGATTTACAGAATCACAGAATCTTAAGAGTTGGAAGGGACCACAAGGGAACGCAGGAATCGTTATGTCACTGTCTGGTTTTAATGTTTCCAATATTGTTTGTTAACTGCTGTGATACATCTTTACGGACACAGAGGTGGCAAAATTAAACAAACAACAATAATTTATTACTACTATTTTATTATTATTTTAAAAATAGCTGCTTATGTGTTAGGCTTGGAGCACTGGGAGACTGTTACTTGTTTTATTTAAATAAATATTTACAAAGCGCACATCGTGTGGGGTTCACAGTACAAAAACCACAAAAACACACAATGTAATGGCAAACCTCTCATGCAGCCCCTGCTTGGGTGACCATTGGGCAAGGCTGGCTACAAACCGCTGTGATATAAAATACAGTGGTACCTTGGTTCTCAAATGCTTTGGTTCTCAAACTCTGAAAACCCGGAAGTGTTCTGGTTTTCGAATGTTTTTCGGAAGCCGCACATCCGATGCAGCTGTCGGCTATTGTTTCCAGGGCACCTGCACCAATCAGAAGCTGTGCCTTGGTTTTCGAACATTTTGGAAGTCAAAAGGACTTCTGGAATGGATTAAGTTTGGCGCTTTTGTTTTTGCTGTTTATTTTGCATTTTTGTTTTTGGGGCTTTTTCAGTTAATTAGTTTTTGTGATTGTGTGGAACCCAGTTCAGCTACCAATTGATTGCGTGACTGTGGAAATGGATAAAAGCCCCCCATCCAAACAATGACTATCATCCGCGCAGGTAAGAAAATATTAGTAATTTTAATTTTTATCATCTACAATACTGTCTTATTTATTTTATAGTACAGTACATTGATTATTGCTTTCATTTTATGGATCAATGATCTCATTACATAGTAAATTTCATGTTAAATGGCTGTTTTAGGGGTTGAAGGAAAGTCTCCACCCCGATCGTTCTGCCCGGACACTGAGGTCCATCTCCAAGGGCCTTCTGGAGGTTCCCTCCCTGCGAGAAGCCAAGTTACAGGGAACCAGGCAGAGGGCCTTCTCGGTAGTGGCGCCCGCCCTGTGGAACGCCCTCCCACCATATGTTAAAAAGAAAAACAACTATCAGACTTTTAGAAGACATCTGAAGGCAGCCCTGTTTAGGGAAGCTTTTAATGTTTAATAGACTATTGTATTTTAATATTCTGTTGAAAGCCGCCCAGAGTGGCTGGGGAAACCCATCCAGAAGGACAGGCTATAATTAATATATTATTAATTATAATAATTAATAAAGGCTATAATTAATATATTATTATTATTCTGTTGGAAGCCGCCCAGAGTGGCTGGGAAAACCCAGCCAGATGGGTGGGGTATAAATAATAAATTATTACTATTGTTGTTGTTTTTAAAAGTCGGATTAGTTCATTTTGCATTACTTTCTGCGGGAAAGCGTGCCTTAGTTTTGAAACGCTTTGGTTTTGGAACAGACTTCTGGAACGGATTAAGTTTAAGAACCAAGGTACCACTGTAATACACATAATAATAACAATAATAATAATAATAATAATTTGTACCCCGCCCATCTGACTGGGTTTGCAACTCTCTCCTGGTGTATTGATAACTATTATTATTATTACTACCATTATTATTATTTATTTGTACCCTGCCCATCTGGCTGGGTTTCCCCAGCCACTCTGGCCAGCTTCCACAAAGACCAAAATTATACTAAGATGTTACACATTCAAAACCTCCCTGAACAGGAAACAAACACATAAAATCAATAAAACCATTGTTATTTTGTTGTTGTTATTATTATTATTGGAAGAAATAGCCGCTTGTGTATTGGACGCGGGGCCGGGGGAGCATTATTTGTTCTGTTTTAAATAACTTTCCACAGGGCGCCCTCCATCCAAGTCCGTAAAAGGTTGGATTTGTGAAGAATTAAGTTTGTTGATATTGTTTATCTGTTTATTGTTCCCTCCCCCCCCTTTCTTTTTCTGTTTTTTGTGTATCATTTTGCTTTGTGGTCTGTGTTATCACTGTGGAAAATCTAATTAAAAAAATATTTTTTAAAAAAAGACGACCAAAATTACACTAAGATGTCACAAATGAAAAACGTCCCTGAACAGGAAACAAACACCTAAAATCAATAAAACATTGTTATTTTGTTGTTGTGGTTATTATTATTATTGGAAGAAAGAGCCGCTTGTGTATTGGACGCGGGGCCGGGAGACCATTATTTGTTCTGTTTTAAATAACTTTCCACAGGGCGCCCTTCATCCAAGCCCGCAGCCTAATGGCCAAAATTCCCCTCAGGCGCCCTCACCTACCTCGCGGGGTTGTTGTGAGGAGAAAATGGGGCATGGGAGGAACCATAGGCGCCACCTCGGAGGGGGGTGCCAGGGGGAAAACCTGGAAAGGCCCACCCCTGAAAAAGGCCTTTGGTACGATCCAGAAGGGCCTCTTCACACTACCATCTCCACCCCCCTTTCCCTCGTCCTGAAGTGGTAGCGCCCGCGCCCCCCCCCCTTTTAAACCGTTTTAAACCGTCCCGAGCCAGTGGGCGGGGCAAGCGCCCTCCGGCGCCGCTACGGGGCTTCCGGCCCACCTGCGGAAGGGGCAGCCTACCCTGCCTAGCAACGGGGCCTAGCTTGAGGGTCGGCGCCCGACCACCCTTCACCGGGGCTTTCTTACCCGACTCCTCATCCTTCTTGTCGAACTTCTTGATCATGGCGGCGGCGGCGGCCGGGTAAGCTCCTCTCCTGCCGCTTTACCTCAGCCTACACGCTCGCGGCCCTGGGGAGGAAGTCCCGCCCGCGAGGCCTTACTTCTCTGCGGCGCCATTGGCTGGCGGGGCCGCCGGTCAAAGGTGGGCGGGGCCACGCCCGCTCTTCTCCCTCAGACAGCTGACGGGCGACGCCGGCCGTCGAGAGGAGGAAGTACGGGTCCTCATTTGCATAGGGCACGCCCAGCTGTAGCCACGCCCCCTTATACAGCTGATGGGAGGGGCAGCGAGCGAGCGAGCAGCGCGCTGCTTAAAGAGACAGCGGCCCTAATAAGAGGGAAGTTGCTTTTTGCAGCTGCGGGTGGGATTTTAAACGTGGGATGACGTCATACCCTCCAACCACTAAATAATATTAAACCCTTTGGCTTCCAGTAGCTCTTTACTTTTGCCAACATACTTTTGCCGTATAGTTAATTTTCCCAGTAGTGATGTATGGAAGTGAGAGCTGGACCATCAAGAAGGCTGATCGCCGAAGAACTGATGCTTTTGAATTCTGGTGCTGGAGGAGACTCTTGAGAGTCCCATGGACTGCAAGAAGATCAAACCTCTCCATTCTGAAGGAAATCAGCCCTGAGTGCTCACTGGAAGGACAGATCCTGAAGCTGAGGCTCCAAGACTTTGGCCACCTCATGAGAAGACTCCCTGGAAAAGACCCTGATGTTGGGAAAGATGGAGGGCACAAGGAGAAGGGGACAACAGAGGACGAGATGGTTGGATGGTGTTCTCGAAGCTACCAGCATGAGTTTGACCAAACTGCGAGAGGCAGTGGAAGACAGGAGTGCCTGGTGTGCTCTGGTCCAGGGGGTCACGAAGAGGTGGACACGACTAAACGACTAAACAACAACGAGCTCTTTACTTAAAACTTTGCTCATAATTCTTGTTCCTTTTTCTTTTTTTACATTTAAATTCGGCTTACAGCTGGAGACAGACCTTGTGGGGCTGCTGTTTTCAAAAAACTATTGAAAGTAACATATTCGTGTTTCAATGATCAGTCACGACCAGGCATAGGCAAACTCGGCCCTCCAGATGTTTTTGGGACTACAACTCCCATCATCCCTAGCTAACAGGACCAGTGGTCAGGGATGATGGGAGTTGTAGTCCCAAAACATCTGGAGGGCCGTTTGCCTATGCCTGGTCGTGACTGTTTCTTCATCCAAGCCCTCTTCCGCTCAACCTGAAATCTGATCTCAGCAGAGGCTCATCGGGTTCGTATCTGCAGCTGCAGACTTTGTGGCTTTAATAATAATAATAATAATAATAATAATAATAATTTATTATTTATACCCCACCCATCTGGCAAGACCTACCATGCGGTATCCACAAAAGATCTTCAGCAGCCCCCGGGGATCCCTACCTCTTTCTGAAATTAGACTCAAAATAAGCATTTAGATTTCTCAAACATGGGAGCCACTTACCTGATACTTTGGAGCATATTTTCTTGTACTGCAAGAATTCGCCTTGGGGCGAATTTTTGGCAAAACACTGATTCTCTCTTATTTAATAGTGGGGGAAATCCCAGTGAGCTCAGGAGTGCACAGATGGGGGGCACCCCATTTGACCCCCACAAAAAGCCTGACGGGGACATGATTATCCCACTTAAAATGTTTCATCCGCCTAATACGTTACAGTAAGCACTGCACCGATTTTTATTCCTGAATCGGCCAGGGAAAAAAGCATAAGATGGTAACCAACTCCCTTCCCCTACTGTAAAAGGTAAAGGGACCCCTGACAGTTAAGTCCAGTCACGAACAACTCTGGGATTGCAGCGCGCATCTTGCTTTACAGGCTGAGGGAGCCGGCGTTTGTCCGCAGACAATTTTTCCGGGTCATGTGGCCAGCATGACTGGTGAAACCAGAGCAGTGCACGGAAATGCCATTTACATTCCCGCTGGAGTGGTACCTATTTATCTACTTGCACTGCGTGCTTTCGAACTGCTAGGTTGGTAGGAGCTAGGACTGAACAACGGAAGCTCACCCCGTCGCGGGGATTCGAACCGCCAACCTTCCAATTGGCAAGCCCTAGGCTCAGTGGTTCAGACAACAGCGCCACCCGTGTCCTTCCAGAACTGAGAATCACCTAAATTCATTATTTCCCCTGCATACATCAAGATTTAGGAACAAAAGAATGTCCTCCAGAAACCTTTCCCTAATAATTGCACCTTTAATAATGTAGAGTATAAAAAGCTATAGTGCTTTGTATGCACTGTACTTCCTCTTCCCTTAAGACCCCTCTCCAGATAAATTGCAGCTAACAAGGATTTTTGGCACATCTCCCATCTAGAGACACCGAATACATTGCTTGAAAGGCATAATTATTCTAGGTTAAGTGATACAGGGCAAGTGCTTTTCTTAAAGCGTGTAGATATGTCTTGCGGGGCCAGGCAGAGATCCAGTACTGTACTCTTTCCAAGAATCCCAGTAATCGCCATGGAAAATTGACCAACGGTCTGTCTCCTCTTGTCACAATTGAGGGTTCCTGCCATCAAGCCATCTAAACGAAAACAGTGCTACAAACGGCTAGAAAAAGCCAAGCCCCAAAGGTAATGTTTTTAGAAGGTTTCCATTGAAATGAAAAATTAACAAATTCTAGGCACCCTTACTAAGCAGTAAATCCCATTGAACACAATGGGATTTACAGGTTAACCTGCTTGGTTAACCTCTTGCACGTCCGCACCAAGTGCATTTTTGTGGTTTTTTTAAAAGAGAAATGGCTTCTGAGTAGGGTAGTGACAATTTTTGAGTTTCAACGTCAGTGGCAGCCTCAAGGTTCTCAGACACTCTAAACTCACAGTGAGTGGCAATCCTCAGGTAAGGAGGGTGTTATGTACTGAGTTGAATAGGATCCAAAATGCAGCAGTCTGATTGGTCCTAGAATAATAGGATTCAGAATGCAGCAGTCTGATTGGTCCACAGGAGCCACCCAATCCAGCTCCAGGTGGAAGTGAATCCGCAACCTGATTGGCCTACAGGAGAATCCCGGAATTAGCCAATCACGTGGGGCCCATTGTGTAAATAATGTAGGTAAAGCAAACATTCTGGGGGAACTTCCATTCCTCCTCACCACTATGAGCTGAATAAAGAGCATGAAATCCACTCTCGACTCCGAGTATATTTCAGAGGGGGTGCAGAGTAAGAGAGCTTCCACATATGGCTCCTCAGGACACTAGGCACAGGAGTGAGAGGTCAACTTGAATTCCTTACAAGTCGTGAAAAGACATAAGGCAGGTCTGAAAAGCAGGAGTGATACTTTTACAATTTGTCACCACCTGGGGCGATGACTGGCCTGCGCCAAGTGTGCCATTCCAACACAGAATTTGGCTTTCATTACAAGTACCTAGTCCTCATGATTGCACAGAAATGCAGGGAAGTGCAGGACACTAATGCAGTGTTTTCCAGAGTGTGCTGCACACATCCCAGCAGGGATGCGAAAGGATTTCAAAGGGTAAATGGCAGAATTTCTTTATCATAACATAACTTATAGTGTGTGTGTGTGTGTGTGTGTGTGTGAGAGAGAGAGAGAGAGAGAGAGAGAGAGATTGTATTTGAACTAGTCGAGACAAAGTATTGCGGAAGAACAATGTCAATCAACATCTGATGATTTCCTTCTGCCGGTCCACAATATAAAGTGTCCTTTCATACTGCATCACAGTGTGGTACACTGGTTTGACATCAACTGATAGGAAGCGCCCACAGAGGGTGGTGAATACAGCACAAGATATTATGGGCCGTCCCGTGAATCCACTGGATGAAACAGCGGAAGAACGTTGCCTCAGGAGAGTGAGGAAAATCCTCAGGGATGATTCACACCCTGGCCGGCACTTTCTTGATCTCCTACCCTCAGGCAGAAGATATAGAAGCATGATTAGTCGCGCCAACAGGGTAAAGAACAGCTTCTATCCATGGGCTGTTAGGCTGCCCAATGAAAAGATAACAACAGGGCAACTGACTTTTGGGTTTGGTGGGTGTGCATCAGTAAACGAGGGGAATTAAGACTAAGAGCGCTGAGTGGGGGGTGCTCGTGCAATCTCACTGTATACAAGTTGTACAAGTGAGAATAAAGTATTTCAATTTCAAAATAGTATTATTAGAACTACTCCCAAATCACCAGCATTCAATAAGGGGTATACTGGTAAGACTAAACTCCCAAAAAGGAATATGCAATTACTGTATGTTTGGGGAACACTGTGTTAATGAATATAAGAGCCAAACTAGACGCAACAGCACAACTTGGTTTTTAAAAAATCAAGCACAGCAGCCTCAATTT
Source organism: Podarcis tiliguerta (assembly GCF_965153285.1). Lineage (NCBI taxonomy): Eukaryota > Metazoa > Chordata > Lepidosauria > Squamata > Lacertidae > Podarcis > Podarcis tiliguerta. The sequence goes on along the minus strand of NC_139543.1, from coordinate 69,021,524 downwards.
GGACCCAGGCATTGTGGAGGGGGCGGGTTAAGGGGTTTAAACACTCCCCCCACCCACTGCTGGTGTGATCCCAAACCAGATTAGGTCCTCATGCCTGCTCATCTCCCGGTATGCCCCACAGAGAGCCTCAAGGTCCATAAATAACAACACCCTAGTGATCCCGGGCCCTAAGGAAGTTAGATTAGCTTCAACCAGAGCCAGGGCCTTTTCAACACTGGCCCCGACTTGGTGGAACACTGTCTCATGAGACCAGGGCCCTGCAGGATCTGATTTCTTTCCGCAGGGCCTGTAAGACAGAGTTGGTCCGCCTGGCCTTTGGCTTGGAGCCAATTTGATTCCCTCCCTCCCTCTCTTTCTTTTTCCTTTTTCCTCCTGTGATGAGGCTGCATTTTAATATTTTACTGTTTCACTATTTTAATGTTGTATTTTAAGTTGTATTCATTCAACTTGTTTTTATTATTGCTTGTTAGCCACCCTGAGCCAGGCCTTGGCTGGGGAGGGCGGGGTATAAATAAAAATTATTATTATGATTATTATTATTTGCACCGGAAAGGAAGCTCCCATACTAGAGTTGTTCCACTTTTTTATTATTAAAGTACAAAGAAGCAGATCACAGCGTCTTCTAATAATAAAGGGTACTCCCCCCCCCTTTACCCATTCTCGAGTGCGCAGAAGTGATACAGGACAGCCAAGCCTCTCCTGCACCCGCCCCCCCCCGAAGATCCGCACTCAGAAGAGTTAATTCCACATAATTCTAAGATAGGAAGTAAAGATTCAAAAAGCTACAAGGAAGTGCCTTCTAAACAAAGTACAATGTGTTAAAGAGTCCTTACGCTACACAAGTCTTGTAAGAGATACAGTAATGTTTATTATGGGGTGTTGGTTTTTTTTTATTTTTAAAGAAAGAGTCAAGAGGTTTGGTTCACCTCCCCATCTTAGCCCAGTTGCATGCAGGATTGGCCCATACGGACGCATGGCCTTGGGTTTAATATTCTTCCTCAGCATCCTCTTCCTCCCCGTCCGCAGAATCCCTCCCAACTTCCTCGTAATCCTTCTCCAGGGCAGCCAGGTCCTCCCGGGCTTCAGAGAACTCCCCCTCCTCCATGCCCTCCCCAACGTACCAGTGGACAAAGGCCCTCTTGGCGTACATCAGGTCAAACTTGTGGTCCAGCCGGGCCCAGGCCTCCGCGATGGCGGTGGTGTTGCTCAGCATACAGACAGCCCGCTGCACCTTTGCCAGGTCCCCCCCGGGCACCACCGTGGGCGGCTGGTAGTTGATGCCCACCTTGAAGCCGGTGGGACACCAGTCCACAAACTGGATGGACCGCCTGGTCTTGATGGCCGCGATGGCCGCGTTGACATCCTTGGGCACCACGTCCCCCCGGTACAGCAGGCAGCAAGCCATGTATTTGCCCCGGCGCGGGTCACACTTCACCATCTGGTTGGAGAACTCGAAGCAGGCGTTGGTGATCTCTGGCACGGAGAGCTGCTCGTGGTAGGCCTTCTCGGCCGAGATGATGGGGGCGTAGGTAGTCAACGGGAAGTGGATCCTGGGATAGGGCACCAGGTTGGTCTGGAATTCTATCAGGTCGACGTTCAAGGCGCCGTTGAACCTCAAGGAGGCCGTCACGGACGAGACGATCTGCCCGATCAACCTGTTGAGGTTGGTGTAGGTGGGGCGCTCGATGTCAAGGTTGCGGTTGCAGATGTCATAGATGGCTTCATTGTCCACCATGAACGAGCAGTCGGAGTGCTCCAGGGTGGTGTGGGTGGTCAGGATAGAGTTGTAGGGCTCCACGACGGCCGTGGAGACCTGTGGGGCAGGATACACGGAGAACTCCAGTTTGGACTTCTTGCTGTACTCCACCGAGAGTCGCTCCATCAGAAGCGAAGTGAAGCCCGACCCTGTTCCTCCGCCGAAGCTGTGGAAGACCAAGAAACCTTGGAGGCCGCTGCATTGGTCAGCCTGCATCAGGAAGAGAAATTTGGTTATTAGAGACGGCTGTTGGCAATATAACAGCTCGATTAGTAAGAACGTTCCTCAACAGCTATGTGATAGTGTACATATGCACAAAGTGGGACCAGGTTTAGGTGCTAACCATGGTTTGCCCAATTGGGGTATCACAGCAAACTGTGATGGGAGAAAACCAGGAAGTGGAGGAAACCCACGGCACACTCCCAAGTTGCCAAACCGTGGTTTGAAGGACTGGGTTTGTGGCACCTGAACGTAGCCCACCTTAAAGCAGTAGGGGATTTGAGAGAAAACACTCAGTGATCCCAAGAGTCAAGGAGTACCTCTTCTAAGTCAGAGCTCCATTTAACCATTACTCCTAAAAGCAAACCATTTGAGATGGTGACACCTGGCTTGAGAGCAGTACATGTGAAAAGGATCTAGGAGTCTTGGTTGACCACAAACTTGACATGAGCCAACAGTGTGACGCGGCAGCTAAAAAAGCCAATGCAATTCTGGGCTGCATCAATAGGAGTATAGCATCTAGATCAAGGGAAGTAATAGTGCCACTGTATTCTGCTCTGGTCAGACCTCACCTGGAGTACTGTGTCCAGTTCTGGGCACCACAGTTCAAGGAGGACACTGACAAACTGGAACGTGTCCAGAGGAGGGCAACCAAAATGGTCAAAGGCCTGGAAACGATGCCTTATGAGGAACGGCTAAGGGAGCTGGGCATGTTTAGCCTGGAGAAGAGGAGGTTAAGGGGTGATATGATAGCCATGTTCAAATATATCAAAGGATGTCACATAGAGGAGGGAGAAAGGTTGTTTTCTGCTGCTCCAGAGAAGCGGACACGGAGCAATGGATCCAAACTACAAGAAAGAAGATTCCACCTAAACATTAGGAAGAACTTCCTGACAGTAAGAGCTGTTCGACAGTGGAATTTGCTGCCAAGGAGTGTGGTGGAGTCTCCTTCTTTGGAGGTCTTTAAGCAGAGGCTTGACAACCATATGTCAGGAGTGCTCTGATGGTGTTTCCTGCTTGGCAGGGGGTTGGACTCGATGGCCCTTGTGGTCTCTTCCAACTCTATGATTCTATGATTCTATGAGATGTTAGAAACACCTCTAGGTACATAATCACTGATCTTCTGGATGTTAGAAGGAGCCCAGAGTGGTGCAATGCAAAGCAGACCTGGACACAGAGTCAGAGGCTGCAGGGCACAAGATGTGGAGCAGGGTCTGGGGTCAGGACCCAGAGCTGACTGCTGAAGATAGGGTGGCCATCACACGTGAGGCAGCTGGACAAGAACTTCCAGTGGAAATGATATATAATGAGATGAAAAAGATGTTGAAATATACATTTATTTTAAAAAAAAAAACCCCAGAAGCATTTTTACTTGGCATTGTAAGTGAGGACATTAATAGACAGGACAATAAACTGTTTTTATATGCAACAACAGCAGCAAGAGTATTGTTGGCACAGAACGGAAACAAGAAGAACTACCGACGAAAGAATAGCAGACAAAATTAATGGACTGTGCAGAATTGGATAAGGTGACAGGAAGGATTCGAAACCTGCGGGATCAGAGATTGAGAATCTCAGAGAATCTCTAAGAGGACTGGATTAAATATATGAACTGTTTGAGAAGCAATTGTAATCAACAGATTACGCTAGTAGGCTTGCAAGAAGTTTTGTAAGGAGGACTATGCGAAACATTGCAGAGAAAACTATGATAAGAATTATTAGTGAAGGAGTATTAAATGTACAGTGGTACCTCGCAAGACGAATGCCTTGCAAGACGAAAAACTCGCAAGACGAAATAGTTTTTTGTTTTTTGAGTTGCTTCGCAAGGCGAATTTCCCTATGGGCTTGCTTCGCAAGACGAAAACGTCTTGCGCCTTTTTCTTAAAACCGTCAGTGCATTCCTATGGGAAACCGTCAATGCATTTCCTATGGGAAACCGTGCTTCACAAGATGAAAAATTCACAAGACGAAAAAACTCGCAGAACGAATTAATTTCGTCTTGCGAGGCACCACTGTAATACTGAAAATAATGAAATGCAGATTAAGTGATAAAGACTGGAAAATCTTCAGATGCGGTTGATGGAAGTCCAAAACATTGTATAAGATAAGAAAGTATGTTATATGATTTTTGGAAATTATTTGTAAAAATCATTAAAAAATATTTTTTTAAAAAAGAACTTCCAGTGGAACGTCCCAGACCACCAAGGCTTCTTGGACCAGAGCCCGGATGCCTTGCACCACTCAGCACCCATCCAGCAGCACACTAGGAGGGAGGCTGGAGGAGTGGCCACCACCTTTAAGGCTCTGAAGCTCTCTCAAGGGGGAGGAGCCTGGATACAGAGGCATAAAAGTGTCAGTACAGTGGTACTTCGGGTTACAGACGCTTCAAGTTACAGACACTTCAGGTTACAGACTCCGCTAACCCAGAAATAGTACCTCAGGTTAAGAACTTTGCTTCAGGATGAGAACAGAAATCGCGCGGCGGCAGTGGGAGGCCCCATTAGCTAAAGTGGTGCTTCAGGTTAAGAACAGTTTCAGGTTAAGAACGGACCTCCGGAACGAATTGAGTTCTTAACCCGAGGTACCACTGTATCAGTGGCGTAGCGTGGGGGGTGCAGGGGGGCCGGCCGCACCAGGCGCAACATCTGGGGGTTAGGGTTAGGGGGCGCAAATCCACGGGTTAGGGGGCGCAAATTACTTGCCTTGCCCCGGGTGCTGACAACCCACGCTACGCCACTGCACTGTATGCCTTTCAACCGATGTCAGCGACTGGGCTCAATCACTGGTTCTGCCCCGACTGGGCTGGGCGACTGGAGCACTTTCAGAGACCTTCCAAAAACAGGTCCCAGTACACTGGACCCACAACTGTGCATTGCGAGCACCAGACTCAGCGGAGTATAAATAACGCAGAAGCTAGCTGTGAAGCCTAACTCCTTTTATTTCTAATAGCTACTACAAACTAAGGGACGCGGGTGGCGCCGTGGGTAAAAGCCTCAGCGCCTAGGGCTTGCCGATCAAAAGGTCGGCAGTTCAAATCCCCGCGGCGGGGTGCGCTCCCGTCGTTCGGTCCCAGCGCCTGCCAACCTAGCAGTTCAAAAGCACTCCCGGGTGCAAGTAGATAAATAGGGACCGCTTACTAGCGGGAAGGTATACGGCGTTTCCGTGTGCGGCTCTGGCTCGCCAGAGCAGCGATGTCACGCTGGCCACGTGACCCAGAAGCGTCTCCGGACAGCGCTGGCCCCCGGCCTCTTTGAGTGAGATGGGCGCACAACCCTAGAGTCTGTCAAGACTGGCCCGTATGGGCAGGGGTACCTTTACCTTTTTACTACAAACTAAAGAACTACAGTGGTACCTCGGGTTACATACACTTCAGGTTACAGACTCTGCTAACCCAGAAATAGTGCTCCAGGTTAAGAATTTTGTTTCAGGCTAAGGACAGAAATCATGCTCCGGCGGCAGCGGGAGGCCCCATTAGCTAAAGTGGTGCTTCAGGTTAAGAACAGTTTCAGGTTAAGAACGGACCTCCGGAACGAATTAAGTACTTAACCCGAGGTACCACTGTACTGGCTTGCATGAGTGTTACAGTTCCCACTCAGCTACATAGATAAGACTCTCTCCACACTCAGGGTCAGGCAGGAGTGGAAGAAGAGAAGAGCCGTTTCTTCCCCCTCCTTTCTCAAAACATCAGATCGGGAGAGTCTTGCAATGGGAGGGGGTAAAAATATCAAGCAAAAGGCCCCTATCTGCTCACTCGGAGCTGCCTGTGCTCCAGCATGTTTGAACCAGCCTCGCCACTTTCCCCACCAGACCAGTTCACAACACTGTGCACCAAAACCCATCCCATGTGCCTCCAGTTAAGAGAGCAGGTGATGGGAAGGACCTCTGAGCAAGGCGCCGTGCCAGCCAAAAAAAGTAGACAACTCTGGGATGGGTGGACAAGATGGCCTGACTTTTTATTAAGGCAGTTTCCTGTGTTTGGCTCCAGCCTGGCTATGAACATTTGTGAATTAATAATAATAATAAATAATAATAATAATAAAATTATTTATATCCCGCCCTCCCCAGCCGAAGCCGGGCTCAGGGCGGCTAACAACAATCAAATAATCCAACAATCAAATAATCCAACATTCTAAAAACATTTCATTATAAAAATTATTTAAAATCAAATTAATGGCAACCGTTAAGCAAAATTCTGTGCAGGTTGCCAGAGGAGGGAGTAAGGCTGCGCCCTGACCAAAGGCCTGGTGGAACAGCTCTGTCTTGCAGGCCCTGTGGAAAGATGTCACGTCCCGCAGGGCCCTAGTCTCTTGGGACAGAGTGTTCCACCAGATTGGGGCTGCAGCCGAAAAAGCCCTGGCTCTAGTTGAGGCCAGCCTAACCTCTCTGTGGCCTGGGACCTTCAGGATGTTTTTATTTGAAGACCGTAGGTTCCTCTGTGGGGCATACCAGGAGAGGCGGTCCCGTAGGTACGAGGGTCCTAGGCTGTATAGGGCTTTAAAGGTTAAAACCAGCACCTTAAACCTGATCCTGTACTCCACCGGGAGCCAGTGCAGCTTTTATAGCACCGGGTGAATGTGATCTCGCAGCGAAGACCCCATAAGGAGTCTTGCCGCGGCATTCTGCACCCGCTGGAGTTTCTGGGTCAGTCTCAAGGGCAGCCCCACGTAGAGCGAGTTACAATAATCCAGCCTGGAGGTGACCGTCGTGTGGATCACAGTGGCTAGGTCAGGGCGAGAGAGGTAAGGAGCCAACTGCTTAGCTTGGCGGAGATGAAAAAATGCCGCCTTTGTTGTAGCTGCAATCTGCGCCTCCATAGAGAGGGAGGTATCGAAGATTACACCCAAACTCTTAACGGACGGTGCTGGCACTAATTGGGCCCCCGCAAGAGATGGGAGTTGCCCCCCCAATCTAGATCTAGATTTAATTAAGCTTTTATTCCATCCTGTGGTGTAGACGTTGGCATGTGGGGGGGGGGGGACTTAACCATTTTGCGAATCCTGCCGAGGACTGTGTCAATGATCTCCTTCCCGATGGTGTAGTGGCCTCGGGCGTAGTTGTTGGCTGCATCTTCTTTGCCGCTGATCAGTTGTTCGGGATGGAAGAGGGAGTGATAAGGCCCTGTGCGGATTTCATCTGTAACGAGAGAGATAAAAGCAGGGGTCAGTAAACTTTTTCCACAGGGGGCCGGTCCACTGTCCCTCAGACCTTGTGGGGGGCCAGACTAAGTTGGGGGGTGTTACAGTAAAATCTGGGTGCGAGGCTGGTCTGCTACCCAGCTCGTCGGACTAAGTCCGCTGGTCCCTGCGGAGGAAAATGAGTTCAGCCGGAGACAGGAGCAAGCTGCAGAAGATCCATGTTTATTGCGCAATAAGGTTCAAGGCGAGATTGAACCGCGAGAAAGGGGTGACATGAACTTTTGAAACTTCCCTCCATGTCCCAGAATACAGTGCAAAATACATCCAAGTTACATCATGAATACATTAAGAAGAGGTTGGGTTACACAGGATTAACATATGGAGGGGGGAGGGGGGAATATGCAGAGCTGGAGATATGCGCAGATAAGCACATCCTGAGTACCGGTGATGAGAAGACAATGGTCCATGTATGCATGGTCTGCCACCTGGCATTGCCCGTGGGAAGGCTTGACAGAGTGATTTGACAGGATTAGGGTCTTGACACCTTGCCTGAGGGATTATGGAGGACAGGGGAGGTGTCATGGAGTCCTAGAGAAATTGAGCAAATTGGCACATTGATGTTCTATGAATTTTATAGATTTTAGTCCCTTTGACATTGACAATTGGAAATAAATGGATATATTGTAGCGAAGAAGGAGGTGAAGAAGACATGCCCCCCCTCTTCCGTATCAGGAGGGAAATCCCCCCCCCCCGACTGTCCCCTCCGTTCTCCACAGCACCAAACGAGCCCCGGTGGCTGCTTACCTGTGCCTTGCGAGCGGTAGGGGCTGGCGATGGCGGCGATGGGATGATGATGATGATAATAACAATAATAATAATGTTTTATTTATACCCCGCCCATCTGGCTGAGTTTCCCCAGCCACTCTGGGCGGCTCCCAATCGAGTGTTAAAAACAATACAGCATTAAATATTAAAAACTTCCCTAAACAGGGCTGCCTTCAGAAGTCTTTTAAAGATAGGATAGCTGCTTATTTCCTTCACACTTGAAGAGAGGGTGTTCTACAGGGCAGGTGCCACCACCGAGAAGGCCCTCTGTCTGGTTCCCTGCAACCTCTTTTCTCGCAATGAGGAAACCACCAGAAGGCCCTCGGCGCTGGATCTCAGTGTCCAGGCAGAACGATGGGGGTGGAGATGCTCCTTCAGGTATACTGGGCTGAGGCCGTTTAGGGCTTTCAAGGTCTGCACCAACACTTTGAATTGTGCTCGGAAACGCACTGGGAGCCAATGCAGATGTCTCATGACCGGTGTTATGTGGTCCCGCCGGCCGCTCCCAGTCACCAGTCTAGCTGCCACATTCTGGATTAATTGCAGTTTCCGGGTCACCTTCAAAGGTAGCCCCACAGAGAGCGCATTGCGGCACGAAAGGGCTGGCTCCAGAGAGGGGCTGCTCTGCTTTAAATGGCGCTCAGCCAACCACAGCTCCTGTGCCTTGCGAGTGGCAGGGGCTGGGAGCGGTGGCGGAGGGACGATGAGCGGCGCGAAAGTGCTGGCTCCGGAGAGGGGCTGCTTAAAATGGCGCTCAGCCAATCGTGGCTCAACAAAGCCCAGGCCCCTCCCTCCTCTAGGCAGGGCAGGGAGAAGCCAGGAGGAGGGAGGGAGTGAGGGAGGAGGTGCCACAGCGGTGTTGGGGGGGGATGGTGCAGCCCAAATGATCAGAATCCCCACGTCGATCCATGTGTCTATTCCCAGACCATCCGTGGGCTGGATCCAGAAGGCAATTGGGCCGGATGCGGCCCCTGGGCCTTAGTTTGCCGACCCATGGATAAGAGGGAGTCCACAGCCACAATAAATAGGAAAATGCCCTTTGTTACTCTAATATGGAGTACCCTCCCTTGCCATTGGCCCTGTTGGGTGGAGTTGTTGGGAGTTTGAGTCCTCAACATGGCAGGGCGCCATGTTTGTCTTGCCTCTAACTGTTTGCCTACTTTCACGAAAATCCAAAGGAAGTGATGTTGTTTGCTTCTACAGTCATAACTCGGGTTGAAGTACTGTATTTTTTGCTCTATAAGACTCACTTTTTCCCTCCTAAAAAGTAAGGGGAAATGTGTGTGCGTCTTATGGAGCGAATTCAGGTTGCGCAGCTATCCCAGAAGCCAGAACACAGCAAGAGGGATCGCTGCTTTCACTGCGTAGCAATCCCTCTTGCTGTTCTGGCTTCTGAGATTCAGAATATTTCTTTTCTTGTTCTCCTCCTCCAAAAACTAGGTGCGTCTTGTGGTCTGGTGCGTCTTATAGAGAGAAAAATACGGTAGCTTCAAGTTAAGTATTTTTGGGTTGTGCTCCGCGGCGACCCGGAAGTAACAGAGTGCGTTACTTCCGGGTTTCGCCGCTTGCACATGCGCAGTCGCTCAAAAATGATGTCACGTGCATGCGTGCAAGCAGCGAACGCGACCCGCGCAGTCTCACCTTACGTTTACTTCAGGATGCAAACGGAGCTGCCGTTCGTATCCAGAGGTACCACTGTACATTAGACTCACCCCCGGAATTGTAACCCATCATTTCAGGGGCAAACCTAGACTTTACTTCACCCGGGTCAAAGACCCAGTTTGGCACTCACCACCCCTCACACACATTGGAGTACACACACAGAAGCTTGGAGCCTCAATAGCACCCCTCTGGAGGCTTCCCCCCAGGGCAAAAAACTCAAGTAGTCTCCCCGTAGCTACGGCCCTGCCTTATTTAATCATATGCTGCAACTTTGTCAAATCATAGCAAGAGCACACAATGCAAGGAAAGTAGTTTACAGTCGTACCTCAGAAGTCAAATGGAATCTGTTCCAGAAGTCCATTCAACTTCCTAAACGTTCGGAAACCAAAGCGCAGCTTCTGATTGCCTCAAGAAGCTCCCGCAGCCAATTGGAAGCCGTGGATTGTCCCCATCGGACATTCAGGTTCAGTGGCGTAGCGTGGGGGTGCAGGGGGGGCCGGCCGCACCGGGTGCAACATCGGGGGGGGGGGCGCGCTCGCACTCGCAGCTCTCTGCCCCTACCTGGCTCACTCACTCTCTCTCACTGCAGTGCTGGCTGTGCGAATCCGATCCGAGCCGCCGGGTCGCCACCCACTGTGGAGGGGAGGGTGCCAGGTGTGCGGTGCGGTGCGGAGAGAGAGCGAGGGACTATCTGGGGGAGGGACAGTGCAGCAGGGGGGGGCACAAATTACTTGCCTTTCCCCGGGTTAGGGGGCGCAAATTACTTGCCTTGCCCCGGGTGCTGACAACCCACGCTACGCCACTGTTCAGGTTCCAAAGAACGTATGCAAACTGGAACACTCACTTCCGGGTTCACGATGTTCGGGAGCCAAAACATCCTAGTACCAAGGCGTTCAGGATCCAAGGCACAACTGTACTTGAAGTCTCCAAACATGAAAATAGCTGGACAACTTACATTCCCTCCAATAATACAGATTTCAAAGGCACAGCAGCCTTGCCAGCAAAAGTGGCAAGGACGGTACTGCGGTACCTCTGGTTGCGAACAGGATCTGTTCTGGAGGCCTGTTCGCAACCTGAAAAGAACGCAACCTGCGTCTGTGCGTGCACGGGTCGCGATTCGCCACTTCTGCGCATGCGCGTGATGCCATTTTGCACGCCTGCGCATGCGCGAGCGGCGAATCCCGGAAGTAACCCTTTCCGGTACTTCCAAGTCGCCGCAGGATGCAACCTGAAAATGCGCAACCTGAAACAAACGTAACATGAGGTATGACTAGCAGCCTAGTGGCACTGTACATACCGTATTTTTCGCTCTATAGGACACAGTTTTCCCCCTCCAAAAATGATGGGGAAATGTGTGTGCATCCTATGGAGCGAATGCAGGCTCCTTGGCTTCAGCGATAGCAACGCGATGCCTCCGAAGCGCAGAGGAAGAGCTCCCCCCGCTCTCCGGAGGCTTCGCGTTGCTTTCGCTGAAGCCGTCTAAAGCCCCCGGAGCGCAGGGAACTCCCGCTGCGCTCCGGGGGCTTCAGGCAGCTATCTGCAAGCCTTCGGAGCGCAGCAGGAGTTCCCGCCACACTCCGAAGGCTTGCGGATGGCCGCCTGAAGCCTGGAGAGCGAGAGGGGTTGGTGCACACCGATCCCTCTTGCTCTCAAGGCTTCGCTTCGCTGGAGAGGCGCTGCACAGTTTTCCCTCTCTGCACAGCGCCCCTTCAGTGAAGCGGGAGGAGAAATAGAAGGGGCTCCGTTTCTCCTGCCGCTTCGCTGAAGGGGCGCTGAGCAGAGAGGGGGAGAATTTTTTCCCCCCTGTTCTCCCCCTCCTATGGTCCGGTGCATCCTATAGAGCGAAAAACACAGTACTTCCCATGCAAAAGGTTCCTGGATCTAGCCCCTGCATGTATTGGTAGAACTGGAAAACACTCGTGCCTGAAAACCCGCTCTTTAATGCTGAAGTGGAAGAAACAGCAATTTGGATTGCTGTTTGCTCCATTTGCTGCTAAAGAGTCTGTATTCCCAGGGAGTGCTTGGACGCAGTGCTTGAAAGCCCAGACCTGTTCCTGGAAACAAAGAAGTTTGGGTGAGCCTTAACGCAGCTCTCTTGTATCTTGCGCCTAGCACTCACTACTGGACATCGTCCCAGAGGTCGTTTTCATCCCAATGGATCTCTGCAGATGATATTACCTATGACAGTCGGTTCCAAGTCAATGAAGACTGCCCTGGGCACGTGCTTCCCTGACGCAGTCTCGCAGAAGAACGTCTCGAAAGAAGCGTCCACCTGCTCTGTCTCTGGCAGGATTTTGGGAGCTGCCTGGTTCCCGGCGATGGTGCCGTCTGTCTGAATCCCATGTTCCAGGCAGTAGAGCTCCCAGCAGGCATTGCCCATTTGAACTCCAGCTTGGCCAATGTGGATCGACAGGCACTCCCTCTGGAATGGAAGGGGACAGAGAGAAAGATGCTTTAACACGCTTCACCAGCAAGAATAATAATAATAATAATAATAATAATTTATTATTTATTCCCCAGCCACTCTGGGCGGCTTTCAACAAAATATTAAAATACAATAGTCTATTAAACATTAAAAGCTTCACTAAACAGGGCTGCCTTCAGATGTCTTCTAAAAGTCTGATAGTTGTTGTTCTCTTTGACATCTGGTGGGAGGGCATTCCACAGGGCAGGTGCCACCACCGAGAAGGCCCTCTGCCTGGTTCCCTGTAACTTGGCTTCTCGCAGTGAGGGAACCACCAGAAGGCCCTCAGAGCTGGACCTCAGTGTCCGGGCAGAACAATGGAGGTGGAGACGCTCCTTCAGGTATACTGGACCGAGGCCGTTTAGGGCTTTAAAGGTCAGCACCAACACTTTGAATTGTACTTGGAAACGTAAATAGACCAGAAGGGGCTAGTTGCTGGATCAGGCTGAATAGATCTAGCCCAGCATCCCCTTCTCATCCCCCAGGTGTCACAAGGGGAAGCCTGTAGCCAGCATGACTAAGCCGCTTCTGGCGAACCAGAGCAGCGCACGGAAACACCATTTACCTTCCCGCCAGAGTGGTACCTATTTACTTGCACTTTGACGTGCTTTCGAACTGCTAGGTTGGCAGGAGCAGGGACTGAGCAACGGGAGCTCACCCCGTCGCGGGGATTCGAACCGCCAACCTTCCGAGGCTCAGTGGTTTAGACCACAGTGCCACCCACGTCCTTATACAGTGGTACCTCAGGTTAAGTACCGTATTTTTTGCACCACAACACTCACTTTTTTCCTCCTAAAAAGTAAGGGGAAATGTCTGTGCGTGTTATGGAGGGAATGCCTACGGGTGGCATGCCTACGGATTTTCCTCCTCTAAAAACTATGTGCGTGTTATGGTCGGGTGCGTGTTATAGAGCGAAAAATACGGTACTTAATTCATTCCAGAGGTCCATACTTAACTGAAACTGTTCTTAACCTGAAGCACCACTTTAGCTAACGGGGCCTCCTGCTGCTGCCGCGCCACCGGAGCACGGTTTCTGTTCTCATCCTGAAGCAAAGTACTTAACCCGAGGTAATATTTCTGGGTTAGCGGAGTCTGCAACCTGAAGCGTATGTAACCTGAGGTACCACTGTATTCAGGTGTATCCTAGAGCAAAAGATACACCAGGAGGCTTCGTTTGGTCAGAACGAGGGTGCAAACTTCCATTGTTAATGCTAAATACATTCATCCTGGTAAATGAGCCACCATAGTCGCTAGAGGGCCATGAAAATTTGTATCTCAGGCTTTTTAGACTCGTCTACCTGTGTCCTGGGACGCGGGTGGCGCTGTGGGTAAAACCTCAGTGCCTAGGACTTGCCGATCGCATGGTCGGCGGTTCAAATCCCCGCGGCGGGGTGCGCTCCCATTGTTCGGTCCCAGCGCCTGCCAACCTAGCAGTTCGAAAGCACCCCTGGGTGCAAGTAGATAAATAGGGACCGCTTACCAGCAGGAAGGTAAACGGCGTTCCCTGTGCTGCGCTGGCTCGCCAGATGCAGCTTGTCACGCTGGCCACGTGACCTGGAAGTGTCTGCGGACAGCGCTGGCCCCCGGCCTATAGAGTGAGATGGGCGCACAACCCTAAAGTCTGGCAAGACTGGCCTGAACGGGCAGGGGTACCTTTACCTGTGTCCTATCTGAAACCAAAGGGGCACATTGGTTGCCAGATGTGATTCCCCCCCCCCCAGCTCGGCTGATAAACCCTTGGTCTTATGATAGCCACGTGTTTTAAACAACCCCATTATTCCTAAAGAGATTCCATCCTTATCTTTTGTGGCCAGCGATCAATAATAGACCTTAACTGCAATAAAAATCCATGCTGCAGTGTGCTATGCCAGAGACTCTTTGTGGCTGGAGCCTCCAGCCTGGATTGGATGAGCTTCTGTGATGTCACAGAGGGACAGGGCAGCCAGGAGAGAGAGGGATGGGAAAATGTGCTTCGCTACTTTGGCTTTTCATTTTTCCCGATCCTCATTTCTACACCAGTTTGTGAATTTTTTTTTTTTTTAAGTCTTCGGGATAATTTGTCAGCATTTCATGTGACTTTCTCCTACTATACACATTTTTCGATGCAATTTTGCCTACTATTCGCATTTTTGCAAAGTGAATCAAAGCACTTTGACGTGCTTTCGAACTGCTAGGTTGTATTCTGCTCTGGTCAGACCTCACCTGGAGTACTGTGTCCAGTTCTGGGGACCACAGTTCAAGAAGGACACTGACAAACTGGAACGTGTCCAGAGGAGGGCAACCAAAATGGTCAAAGGCCTGGAAACGATGCTTTATGAGGAACGGCTAAGGGAGCTGGGCATGTTTAGCCTGGAGAAGAGGAGGTTAAGGGGTGATATGATAGCCATGTTCAAATATATAAAAGGATGTCACATAGAGGAGGGAGAAAGGTTGTTTTCTGCTGCTCCAGATAAGCGGACACGGAGCAATGGATCCAAACTACAAGAAAGAAGATTCCACCTAAACGTTAGGAAGAACTTCCTGACAGTAAGAGCTGTTTGACAGTGGAATTTGCTGCCAAGGAGTGTGGTGGAGTCTCCTTCTTTGGAGGTCTTTAAGCAGAGGCTTGACAACCATATGTCAGGAGTGCTCTGATGGTGTTTCCTGCTTGGCAGGGGGTTGGGCTCGATGGCCCTTGTGGTCTCTTCCAACTCTATGATTCTATGATTCTATGAATGCTGATTCAGCAAGCCTGCCTTTAAATGTGAATGGAATCAAATTTATCCCCCCTCCCTGGCAGAAACTTAACTACTGTTGCCTGCGCTGCTCAAATCAGAGAGTCTAAAAAAGGAGGAGGCAGGAGTCTGGGGCAGAAGGCCAAAGATGAGTTGTATTTTGTGGTGATGGTGAGGAGGACTAATGCATCCAGAAGACAACATAATCCAGAGAAGGAGGAGAGAAGATTGCCAGAGACACAGACAGAAACACATGCACACACATGTGTGGAATCAGGTGTTGCTGAGCAAAATTCAAATATTATTACCGTACTTTCCCGTCTATAAGACGCCCCCATGTATAAGACGACCCCTATTTTGGGGACTCAAATTTAAGAAAATGGGGGAAGATGCCACAGAGTTGTTGAGCTTTTTAGGGGAAATTACCCAAGGTGGATTTCAGGGGGGATTGCCAAAAACTGCTCACCCGCACACGTCGCTAAATCCGCCTCCCGTCTGTCCCATCGCCGGCAGAAGCTGCCAATCGCACGCCCAACTGCCGAAGCGTCAGCCAGTCAACACCACCCATTGACATGGCAACCAATACAGTGGTACCTCGCAAGACGAATGCCTCGCAAGATGAAAAACTCGCAAGACGAACGAGTTTTTCGTTTTTTGAGTTGCTTCGCAAGACAAATTTCCCTATGGGCTTGCTTCGCAAGACGAAAACGTCTTGCGCCTTTTTCTTAAAACCGTCAATGCATTCCTATGGGAAACCGTCAATGCATTTCCTATGGGAAACCATGCTTCGCAAGACGAAAAATTCACAAGACGAAAAAACTCGCAGAACGAATTAATTTCGTCTTGCGAGGCACCACTGTAACGCGCACAATAGCCGCTGACAGCCTCTGCAGCAACCAATCAAACGTCTACCCTATGCACTACCTGTGCATAAGATGACCCCCATTTTTTAGCATTAATTTTTTACAGAAAAAAACCATAGTCTTATACACAGAAAAGTACGGTATTTATTAAATCTATATAGCGCCCTTCATCTAAACATCATAGGGTGGCTCACAACTGAAAAATACAAAATGAGGACATGAAATATGTAATAAAACAAACCAGTAATCTCTCCCACATCCGTCTCCGCAGCCTCAGCAGGTGCTGCAACCTTCCTACATCTTGATTTCAGCCCCCAGAGGTGCACTGTATTGTCTCCCGATACAGATGGATGCCATAGAATGTTAATCAACCAAAAAGCTTAGTTACAGAGCAGCCTTTCTCAACCTGTGAGTCCCCAGATGTTGTTGAACTACACCTCCCATCACCCCTAGCTAGCAAGGCCAGAGCTCAAGGATGATGGGAGTTGTAGTCCAACAGCATCTGGGGACCCACAGGCTGAAAACAGCTGTTATAGAGAAACATTTTTGCCTGGTGCCTAAAGATATTTAAGGAAGGCGCCAGGCAAGCCTGGCTGGGGAGAGCATTCCACAACCAGGGAGCCACCGTTGAAAAGGCCCTGTTCTCGTGCTGGCACCCTCCAAACGCCTCAAAGAGGAGCCACACAAAGAAGGGCCTCAGGGGATCGCAGGGTCCAGGTCATTTCATAGCCAGCAACATTAACCATTTGCTTTAAATCATTGTTAAAAGGTGTATTTTAAATTGTTGTAACCCACACTGGGTTGTAATTGTAAATTGTTGTAACCCACCCTAGACAGCATCTAGAAAAGCAGAGACATCACCTTGCCAACAAAGGTCTGTATAGTTAAAGCTATGGTTTTCCCAGTAGTGATGTATGGAAGTGAGAGCTGAACCATAAAGAAGGCTGATCACCGAAGAATGGATGCTTTTGAATTCTGGTGCTGGAGGAGACTCTTGAGAGTCCCATGGACTGCAAGAAGATCAAACCTAGCCATTCTGAAGGAAATCAGCCCTGAGTGCTCACTAGAAGGACAGATCCTGAAGCTGAGGTTCCAAGACTTTGGCCACCTCATAAGAAGAGAAGAAGAAGAGTTTGGATTTGATATCCCGCTTTATCACTACCCTAGGGAGTCTCAAAGTGTCTAACATTCTCCTTTCCCTTCCTCCCTCACAACAAACACTTTGTGAGGTGAGTGAGGCTGAGAGACTTCAAAGAAGTGTGACTAGCCCAAGGACACCCAGCAGCTGCATGTGGAGGAGTGGAGACGCGAACCCAGTTCACCAGATTATGAGTCCACCGCTCTTAACCACTACACCACACCACAAGAGAAGACTCCCTGGAAAAGACCCTGATGTTGGGAAAGATGGAGGGCACAAGGAGAAGGGGATGACAGAGGACGAGATGGCGGGACAGTGTTCTTGAAGAGACCAGCATGAGTCTGACCAAACTGTGGGGGGCAGTGGAAGACAGGAGGGCCTGGCGTGCTCTGGTCCATGGGGTCACGAAGAGTCAGACACGACTAAACGACTAAACAACAACAACAACCCACCCTTGGGATCTCAGGGTGAAGAGCAGATAATAAACATTTGGCTGAAGAGCTCTGTGTTTTTCAGACTAAGGGCACTTCACTTACAGATGTCTCTGTTACATTGAGCATTCATCCTGATTCGTTTGCAAGGAGATTGGATAACATTGGCTATTCGGTGTGCATTCGTTCTGGCTTGTTTGCAGTGGGAGGCCAGATGATGTTGCATCAAAGCAAGCACATGTTCCTGACATTTTCCTTCTTGCAAAAAACCCCAAGCTTTTGGCAAAGCAGGTTTGTGGCTCGAGTTCTCGGATCGACTATAATTGCGCCACCTGGATTGGCCGCAATGCAGTGGAATCCTACCCCGAACTAGGAACATCCTGGAAGCTCCCCAAACTGAGGGAAGCAGGCCAATCATCCTGGTTGACCATAAATGCAGTACCGCTTCCATTCAGCTGTCCTGAACTCCCGCAGTTACTTTCAATGACTCCACATAGCGCCTTCCCTTTTGGTTTTGTTTTTTTTTAAGAGGGGGTTGTGGCAAGACTTTGGTTCAGAGCCCAGAAATGGCCCGAGAGACAAGAGCGCCTCAATAACAGGTGTAAAACCCAGCGAAATCTGTTCGGCATATTTGAGATGCCACGACCATGACACATGCGTGCTTTTTGGGCGGAGAAAGAAAGCAGAAGCAGCATTAATTTTTTTAAAAAATGCTTTATCCCAGTGAGATGACTACGGCCAGCCACAGCCTGATCTGCGTTCTTCCCACTGCGGCGAGATTATGAGTCATGTGTCAAGAACACAACGCGAAGGATCAGAGGAGAGTTCATCTAGTCCTTCGCTCCCTGCCTCCCGCATCCTACAACGGTCAGCCCCAGGAAGCCTACAGGCGATCAAAATGCGAGATGACCACACCAGCTTCAGCTCATCAGATCTGACAGCTGCTTTTCACGCCGCCCTCCGCAACATGCCACAGTCCCCGTCCATCTATCTGTGATGGGAGTTCTAATTGTAGCTCTTCTGTCCCAATTTGCTGGAGTCACTCAGGGGACATTCCTTGCGGCTAGCAAAGAAGAGAGGTCCCCACTCCCCTTTTTCCTCTCTCTCAACAGTTTGCCAAGTGGTAGCACCTGCTTCCTATGCAACCACAGAGCAAGGAAGCCAGTCTGGAATTGCAGAAGATATCCTCAGCCGGAGACAGCCGCCTCTTGGCTTCCACGTGCAACTGTTAAAGCATACCACCCCCCAACTTAAAAAAAGTAAAATATTTTAAAAAAGCTTAATCCATTTCTGCTCCAGGACCATACAAGATCAAAATTGTACAGGGTTTTTTTTCTCCCCTCCAGGAATTCCAACTCAACCCTGTTGGACTGGCAGGTTTTCCTAGTTAAACTTCCATGCAAATACTCAACTGGGCAACTTGATAACATGAGAACAATAGGTCTTTCAATCCAAATTTTTGCTGGGTTAAGGAGTGAAGTCACAGCTCAGAAATTCAGCTCATGCAATATAGACTTCCAGGACTGCCCTGTCAGTGGACCTGGGCCTACTCATGAGTAAAGACCAACAATGGATCTCCTTTTTGGGATAAAGCACTCTAGATTTTTGGACTCCCCACACCCCCCCCCCAGCAGCTATCTTAATTAAAATCCATTAAGATTAGCATAAATAAATGAAATGCAAGCAGCAGTCCTTTGGAAGAGCTTCCCAGAAGTTTCAGTTAAACTTTTTTTTAGGTTGTCTAAGAGTCTATAGTTTTGAAACATTCACAAATAACATATATAATTTTTCTTTTTCTGGAAAGGGGGAGCGACTCTATTCTTTTAGCATATCAGCCCTTGGGATTACAGTAGACAAAGGCAATATGGCAGTTTCCTCTTATACAGGGGAGGGGAATAAGGGGAAGAAATCTGCAAAAGTACAGTAATCTCCCACCTAAACCATGCTCATAACTGAAGTGTGAAATAATGTAGGGGAAAGGGCAGGAGGAAAGGGGAGGTGGAAAAAGGAGAGCGGGATTTTATACGGCAGAAGAACACATTTTATGCCTCTAAAGATCCAGGGGGAAAAGAGAGCTCAGCTGTCAGAGACCCACAACTTTGCAAGAAGATCAGCTAAGCCACCGAACAGAGAAAAACTAAGGGGAGGGGTGTGCGGAAAAGACCCCCCTCCTTCTAAACCTCCCTTTTGCTACAGCCTAGCTTTTACCTTATAAGGAGCAAACACCAGCCCAAATGAGCTTAAAGTATTCATCAATAACCCTTCCAGAAAAGTTAACTGAAAGTTATCAGAAAGATCCACAGCCCAGATCAAATCAATACATACAGCACTCAAGCGACAGTTTCAAATCCAAACGAGAAACTACAATGCCATCAGCTTACCATACTGGTTCTATACGCTTGCTAAGATTCCAGCCAAAAAACAACAACCAGCTGCTTTCTCTGCTCCCAGCAAATTTATAACCCAGCAAGAATTGACTCCACCTGAAGATGAAGTCCTCTCCTCATTTAAAGCAACAGAGGCGCTTTTTCAAAAAATGCCAGGAAAAGGCTGGAATCGGCCGCAATAGTTTGCTACTGGCTTATGCCTCTGCTTGCTGTCAGGTTCGGAGTGAAACGGCTGCTGAGAAATCCTCACATCCTTTCTGAGAGCATCCCTCAGAAAACAGGGGGAGGAATGACTACTATGTCCCGACCCCCCCGGGAAGGATCCTGCACTGTGCACACTTTTGGTGATGGTGGGGAACCCACAGGTGTCGGTTTTCCAATACTGCCAATGTGGTGATATTATTATTATTATTATTATTATTATTATTATTATTATTATTTATATCCCGCCCATCTGGCTGGGTTTCCCCAGCCACTCAGGGCAGCTTCCAACTGAATATTAAAAACAATACAGCATCAGACATTAAAAGCTTCCCTAAACAGGGCCGTCTTCAGTTGTCTTTTAAAAGTGAAATAGTTGTTTATTGCCTTGACATCTGGCGGGAGGGCGTTCCACAGGGCAGGTGCCACCACCGAGAAGGCCCTCTGCCTGGTTCCCTGTAACCTCACTTCTCGCAGGGAGGGAACCGCCAGAAGGCCCTCGGCGCTGGACCTCAGTGTCCGGGCAGGACGATGGGGGTGGAGACGCTCCTTCAGGTATACAGGACTGAGGCCGTTTAGGGCTTTCAATGTCAGCACCAACACTTTGAATTGTGCTCGGAAACGTACCAGGAGCCAATGTAGGTCTTTTCAGACCGGTGTTATGTGGTCTTGGCGGCCGCCCCCAGTCACCAGTCTAGCTGCCGCATTCTGGATTAATTGCAGTTTCTGGGTCATCTTCAAAGGTAGCCCCACGTAGAGCGCATTGCAGTAGTCCAAGCGAGAGATAACCAGAGCATGCACCACTCTGGTCAGACAGTCTGCAGGCAGGTAGGGTCTCATCCTGAGTGCCAGATTGAGCTGGTAGACACCTGCCCTGGACACAGAATTGACCTGCGCCTCCATGGACAGCTGTGAGTCCAAAATGACTCCCAGGCTGCGCACCTGGTCCTTCAGGGGCACAGCTACCCCATTCAGGACCAGGGAGTCCTCCTCACCTGCCCGCCCCCTGTCCCCCCAAAACAGTATTTCTGTCTTGTCGGGACAGGGAAAACTTTTTGTTTCTTTTACAGCTAGGAACATATTGAACTTCCTGCCTTCTTGCTCTTAGCTTAGCTACAGTATGCTATGCAGGCATTGGCTACCATGAGACTGGGTTACTGCAATGCTCTCTGTGCAGGGCTGCCCTTGGTTTGGAAGCTGCAGCTATGGTTTGCCCCAGGTTGGCGGCTGGGGGGCAAGAACCCTCCCACAAGCAAGACGCTTGCCTCCCCCAATTGTTGGACTATAGCAGCAGATCGTGAACACGGAACACCAGGGGCGAACGAAGGCGTCGTGACACCCAGGGCGGGGCATCGCTACACACGATGCATGCACCATACGTAGAAATGCCGCACATGCACTGTTTGCCGGCGCTCCAGTGCCGTATGAACGGTGCAGGGATCCTCTGCTTGCAGCTGCAGCCGCGAACGGAGGATCCTCTACATGCGGCTGTAGCAGCAATGGAGGGATCCCACTGCCATCTGTACGGTGCTTGAGGGGCGTGGCGGCAAACCATCATGTACAGCGCATGTGCGTGTCGCTACATACAGCGCATGCATGCGACGGTGCACATACACTGTACACAGCGGTTTGCCGACAGCGCCGGGATCCTCTGCTCACGGCTAGAGCTGCGAATGGAGGATCCTCCACATGCCTCAGTCCTGTACAAAGTGTGATTTAGCGCATCTGCGCATGTGCGACCGCCGAAACCCGGAAGTAACCCGTTCTGGTACTTCCGGGTTTCGGCAGTCCGCAACCCGAAAAAACGCAACCTGAAGCAGCTGTAACCCAAAGTGTGACTGTAAATCTTAGAATCATAGAATCATAGAATCATAGAGTTGGAAGAGACCACAAGGGCCATCGAGTCCAACCCCCTGCCAAGCAGGAAACACCATCAGAGCACTCCTGACATATGGTTGTCAAGCCTCTGCTTAAAGACCTCCAAAGAAGGAGACTCCACCATACTCCTTGGCATCAAATTCCACTGTCGAACAGCTCTTACTGCCAGGAAGTTCTTCCTAATGTTTAGGAGTAATCTTCTTTCTTGTAGTTTGGATCCATTGCTCCGTGTCCGCTTCTCTGGAGCAGCAGAAAACAACCTTTCTCCCTCCTCTAGGTGACATCCTTTTATATATTTGAACATGGCTATCATATCACCCCTTAACCTCCTCTTCTCCAGGCTAAACATGCCCAGCTCCCTTAGCCGTTCCTCATAAGGCATCTTTTCCAGGCCTTTGACCATTTTGGTTGCCCTCCTCTGGACACGTTCCAGTTTGTCAGTGTCCTTCTTGAACTGTGGTGCCCAGAACTGGACACAGTACTCCAGGTGAGGTCTGACCAGAGCAGAATCTTGTCGTGCCTTAAGCTGCCTTGAGCATTGTTTTCACTATGGAAAGGTGGCCTACAAATAAAATGATGATGATGATGATGATGATGAGGCAGTTGTAGGGACTGAAGTTCCCCACCTTCCAACAGTTGTCTAAGTCTCCTCCTCCTCTGGGTTGTTCCCAAGCAATTTGAGACTACGCCAGCATGCCTGCCTTTGCTCCTCTCTCTTCACATCTCTTCTGGTTCCGGCAGACCAGAAAAGAGGGGAGCTGGTTGCAGCAGGAGGGGGAGACACCCTGGCTTCTTCACCTGCCTCATCTCTGCCTCTGGATTCCCTCAGTCCTCTCCATTCTCCACCTCTGCCTCCGATTCTGGACTTCTCTGCCGCAGCCTCTTCCTGTGCGCTAAACCCTGTTACCTCTTCGGCTTCTGACACCTCCTTCTCCTCCTCTCAGTCTGCTCCCTCTGACCACTCATCGTCGCCCCACCACCAACCCCCAAGCTCTGAACCTTCTTCCTCAGTTGCTTCCTCCCACCATTCCTCTGCATCCAGCAGGTCTATTAATTTTTTTTCAAATTTTTTTATTCATTTTATAACACAAATAAAGGACACAAACAGAAAAACAAACAATGCCAACAGATTCTTGTCTTATCTTTATTTTTCTAGGTGGGCTTCCCCACGTCCCACCTATCTGATTTTCATTTTACAGTGGTACCTCAGGTTATATATGCTTCAGGTTACATACGCTTCAGGTTACAGACTCCGCTAACCCAGAAATAGTGCTTCAGGTTAAGAACTTTGTGTGATGGCCTGGGATTCCGATTCGGAGGATGAAACAGAGGAATCCCGGCCTGCACAGGAGTCCCCGCCTCCAGGGCCGGCTGAACGGGGGCAAGGCCTAGATGCTGAAGAGCCTGCACCTGTGGCAGTGCATCAGGAGCTGGCCCCAGGTGAAGCCCTTCTGGCCCCAGAGAGGCTTGACGACTCAGTGGCCACAGGTGAGCCTCCTCCAGGGCCCAGTAACCCTTCGGCCTCTCCTGATCTGCAGAGGTTTAGAGCAGAGAGGCGAAGGGAACTGGTTGCCCCCAGGAGGAGTGCTCGCCTTAAGGCCAGAGGAGGCGGGGCTCCTGGGGGCCGGGACCGCCCCTGGCCTTAGAAGAGGATAAAAGCCCAGTCAGCCCGGCCCCAGGTTGCGGGAGCAACGTCGTTGTTGGCTTCGGACCTTCCTGCGTTCCTGATCCCTGCTCGGCCTCCTGTTCCTGACTATCCGGTACTCCTGTTCCCTGCTCGGCCTCCTGTCCCCGACCATCCGGTGTTCCTGTTCCCTGCACAGCCTCCTGTTCCAGCGTTCCTGTTCACCGCCCGGCACTCTGCCTCGGACCTTGCCCCTCTTCGTGTGGACTCTGCTACACCCAAGGTACCTTACCCCCGGGACCAGCACAGTTTGCTCCCGCCACCTCCCGCACTCCCCCTTTGTAGGGGTGCGTTCGGGAAGAGCCAGAGGCCATGGCTGAACAGGCGGCTGCACTGGTGGCTTTGGCCCAGGAGAATCAGGCCTTGTCTCACACCGTGCAGCAGCTCAGTGCCGCGGTTGAGGCACTTCAGCAACGCTTGGAAGCCCTACCGGCTCCTGGGGCCGACGCCCCGGCTCCGGGCAAGTACCCAGTGGCTTTGCCTGAGAAATTTGATGGAGCCCCGGCCAGCTTTCCCATGTTCCTGGCCCAGGCCAAACTGTATATTCAGGGGCGAGCCCGGAACTTTCCTGACGACCGTACCAAGGTGCACTTTTTGATTAGCTTGTTAAAGGACCAGGCGGCCAAGTGGGCGTTGCCGCTACTCAGGCAAGACTCCCCCTTGCTGGCAGACTATACGGGGTTTTGCAATCGTTTGGAGGCCGCGTTCGGCAACCCCCAGAAAGAGAGTCAAGCCAACCGGGCGATTCGGCATTTGAAACAGGGCAAGTCCACGGTGGCCACATATACCACGGAGTTTCGGCTGTTGGCACAGGACTTGACCTGGAATGACTCGGCACTGCGGGACCAGTATCTCGAAGGGCTTTCGGACGAGGTACTGGACCAGTTGGCCACAATGGAACGCCCCACCACGCTGGACACTCTCATTCAACGGAGTCTACAAATAGACGACCGGTTGGAGGATCGTCGTCAGGCCCGGGGTCGCCGACACTTCCAGTTCACGGCACCAGCTTTTTCCGGCAGCCCCACGGTCACAACTGATTTAACGGAGGAGCCTATGCAGCTCGGGGCAGTGCGGCCACGCCTTTCCCCCGCAGAGAAGGCGCGGCGTCGGGATGGAAATCTCTGTCTTTACTGTGGCGGAAGTGGACACTTCGCTCGGTCCTGCCCTGAGAAACGCCAGCCGCAGGGAAACCGCCAACCCCAGTAGCTGATGGCCCTAGCTACCGGGGGTCCCAAACCGTACAGAATGGGCCCGCACCAATGGACTTGCAACATCTTATGGTTTCGGTACGTTTATACCCTCCAGGTGGGCCCTGGATCCTCACCCATGCTTTGGTAGATTCAGGGGCAACCCGCTCCTATATGGACGCTGCTTTTGCCGCCCATCATCAGGTGCCACTTCGGAACAAGCCAGTACCGGTCCAGGTGGAAGCGATTGACGGACGACTTCTGCGGTCAGGTGCCGTTACTCAGGAGACCCAGCCTCTGGTCCTGTGTCTCCAGCAGCACCGGGAGTTGCGAACTTTGGACATTGCCTCTATGCCCCGCTTCCCCCTGGTGCTAGGGATGGACTGGCTGGAAGCCCACAACGTTCAGATTGACTGGGTCAAACGGACCGTGCACTTCCCAGTCCCATGTTCCCATGCTCAATCCGGAACGCTGGCGTCCGCGCCCTCAGAGGAGGCAGCACCCACGCTCCCAGCCGTGTACCAGGACTACCAGGACGTGTTCGAGGAACGGGGGGCAGACCAGCTGCCGCCGCATCGGCCTTTTGACTGCGGCATAGACCTCCAACCCGGAGCGCCTTTACCAGTGAGTCGCTTATATTCCCTAACAGAGCCAGAGCGCGAGGCTTTGCAGGACTTCTTGCGCAAGAACCTGGAGCGTGGGTTCATTAGGCCTTCCACCTCGCCCACCGCGGCACCGGTGCTTTTTGTTAAGAAGAAATGTGGGGAACTCCGCCCTTGCCATGATTACCGAGCCCTGAACAAAATTACCGTCCCAGACCGGTACCCCTTGCCCCTTATCTCGGAGCTGCTGGAGCGGGTGCAAGGGGCACAGGTGTTCACCAAGCTGGACCTCCGGGGGGCCTACAACTTGATTCGGATCCGAGCCGGGGATGAGTGGAAGACAGCGTTTGGGACCCGGTACGGGCAGTTCGAATATTTGGTTATGCCTTTCGGTTTGTGCAACGCGCCTGCTGTGTTTCAACGCTACATCAACCACGTGTTTCAGGACTTGTTAGACAAGTACGTGGTGGTGTATTTGGATGACATACTGATTTACTCCCGTGACCCGGCCCGCCATGAGGGACATGTCCGGACCGTGCTGCAGCGCTTGCGTGAGCACCGTTTGTACGCAAAGCTCAGCAAGTGCGAGTTCCATCAGCGGACTGTGGACTTCCTTGGTCACCGGCTCTCTCCAGATGGGGTGCAAATGGACCCGGGGAAGGTGACAGCGGTTCAAGAATGGGCGGCACCCCGGAACCGCAAGGACCTACAGCGTTTCCTGGGGTTCGCCAATTACTACCGGACCTTCATCGCTGATTATGCTCATCGCACCACCCCGTTGACCCGGCTACTGCGCCCAAAGACGCCGTTTTCCTGGGACAAGGAGGCAGAGGAGGCGTTTCAGGGGTTGAAGGCCTGTTTCCAGAGGGCACCAATCTTACAACATCCTGACCCCTCTCGACCCTTTGTGGTGGAGACCGACGCTTCCAGTACGGCTCTCGGTGCCGTCTTGTCTCAACAGATTGGTCCTGAAGCGCCACTCTTACCCTGTGCCTTCTATTCCCGCCAGCTCCTACCAGCGGAGCGTAACTATACTGTGTGGGAGCGGGAACTACTGGCCATCAAGGTAGCCTTTGAGGTCTGGCGCCACCATCTTGAGGGGGCACGACATCCGGTGGAGGTGAGAACCGACCACCGGAACCTGGAGTACCTCCAGACCACCCGCAAGCTGAACCAAAGACAGATCCGGTGGGCGTTGTTCTTTTCCCGGTTCCAGTTCCGGATCCGCTACATCCCTAGCTCTCAGAATCAGAAGGCGGATGCCCTGTCCCGGAAACCTGAAGACAACGCAGACACGGTACAGCAAGCAGAACCCACCACGATCCTACCTCCGGCTGCATTCCTGGCCACCCAGGAGGCGCAGCCACTGCAGGTTCGGGTGCGGGAACAGCAGCGGGTCGACGCTTGGGCCCAGGAACGACTCCGGGAGCTGGCTGAAGGGTCCAGCCCACAGTATCCGGGGCTGGTCCTGCATCAGGGCCTTCTGCTGCACCACGGTCGTCTGTACATCCCGCCAGGGCCACTACGGCTGGAGGTTCTCCGGATGGCCCATGATGCCCCAGCAGCGGGGCACTTTGGACGGTATCGGACCACCCATCTGGTCAGTCGAGAGTTTTGGTGGCCCCGCCTGAAGGCTGACGTGGCTCGCTACGTTGCTGGTTGTGATGTCTGCCGGCGCGCTAAGGGACCTACCGGGCGACCCCCCGGCCTACTTCAGCCATTGCCAGTTCCACCGCACCCTTGGCACACGGTTTCGTTGGACTTTGTAGTGGACTTACCCTCGTCTCGTGGCTGTACCTGCCTTCTGGTTTTCTCCGACCATTTCACCAAGATGGTGCACTGCGCTCCCTGTCCATCTGTACCCACAGCCAAGGAAACTGCTCAGCTGTACCTTCAGCATGTCTTCCGCCTGCACGGCCTACCTGAGCGCGTGGTGTCCGACCGGGGCGTTCAGTTCACATCCCGGTTCTGGCAAGCACTACACCAGACCCTCGGGACGGAGGTCTGCCTCTCGTCAGCCTATCACCCACAGACCGATGGCCAGACGGAACGGGCGAACGCGGTGCTGGAGCAGTACCTCCGGTGTTACTGCAGCTACCAGCAGGATGACTGGGTCGACCACCTGGCATTGGCGGAGTTCGCCTACAATAACGCGGTGAATGCGTCCACCCAGCAGACCCCGTTCCAGGCCAGTTATGGTTATCATCCACGGCTGTTTCCAGAGGTGCTGCCGACATCCGCAGTCCCGGCGGTGACGGAGTGGCTTCAAGAGCTCCAGTCCCAGCAACAGCTTTTGGTGGAGCAACTGCACCAGGCCAAGGAAGCGTACAAGGCCCAGGCCGACCGCCACCGCCAGGTGGGGCCGGAACTTCGCGTCGGTGACCTGGTTTGGCTCTCCACTCGCCACCTCCACCCCTCTCGACCTTCGCGGAAGTTGGACGCCCGCTTCACCGGCCCGTTCCCTATCGTAGACCAAGTCTCTCCTGTGGCATTTCGTCTCCGGTTACCCGCAACCCTGAAGGTTCACCCGGTCTTCCACAGGTCCCTTTTGAGTCCGGTGGCCCCACCCGACGAGTTCCACCCGAACCGTCCCCGACCGCAGCCAGTGTTGGTTCGGGGAGAGCCTGAGTACGAGGTGGAACGCATCCTGGACTCCCGATACCGCAGGGGAAAGCTGCAGTATCTCATTGACTGGAAGGGGTACGGACCGGAGGACCGTTCCTGGGAACCTGCGGCCAACGTCCACGCACCTGCCTGCCTCCGAGAGTTCCATGCGACGTACCCCGGCAAGCCGGGTCCGGACCCTCGGTTGAGGGGGGGGCCTGGGAGGGGGGATGGTGTGATGGCCTGGGATTCCGATTCGGAGGATGAAACAGAGGAATCCCGGCCTGCACAGGAGTCCCCGCCTCCAGGGCCGGCTGAACGGGGGCAAGGCCTAGATGCTGAAGAGCCTGCACCTGTGGCAGTGCATCAGGAGCTGGCCCCAGGTGAAGCCCTTCTGGCCCCAGAGAGGCTTGACGACTCAGTGGCCACAGGTGAGCCTCCTCCAGGGCCCAGTAACCCTTCGGCCTCTCCTGATCTGCAGAGGTTTAGAGCAGAGAGGCGAAGGGAACTGGTTGCCCCCAGGAGGAGTGCTCGCCTTAAGGCCAGAGGAGGCGGGGCTCCTGGGGGCCGGGACCGCCCCTGGCCTTAGAAGAGGATAAAAGCCCAGTCAGCCCGGCCCCAGGTTGCGGGAGCAACGTCGTTGTTGGCTTCGGACCTTCCTGCGTTCCTGATCCCTGCTCGGCCTCCTGTTCCTGACTATCCGGTACTCCTGTTCCCTGCTCGGCCTCCTGTCCCCGACCATCCGGTGTTCCTGTTCCCTGCACAGCCTCCTGTTCCAGCGTTCCTGTTCACCGCCCGGCACTCTGCCTCGGACCTTGCCCCTCTTCGTGTGGACTCTGCTACACCCAAGGTACCTTACCCCCGGGACCAGCACACTTTGCTTCAGGATGAGAACAGAAATCGTGCTCCGGCGGCGTGGCAGCAGCAGGAGGCCCCATTAGCTAAAGTGGTGCTTCAGGTTAAGAACAGTTTCAGGTTAAGAACGGACCTCCGGAACAAATTAAGTACTTAACCCGAGGTACCACTGTACTTCATCTTTAGCAGTTTACATATATCATAATTTCTAACCATTTTTTAAAATCACACTTACTTTAACCATAGAAAACTTCACATTTTATCACTAACAAATAATACTGTTTTAAAATACAGTGGTGCCCCGCAAGACGAATGCCTCGCAAGACGAAAAACTCGCTAGACGAAAGAGTTTTCCATTTTTTGAGTCGTTCCGCAGGACGAATTTCCCTACGGGCTTGCTTCGCAAGACGAAACGTCTTGCGAGTTTGTTTCCTTTTTCTTAAAGCCGCTAAGCCATTAATAGCCGCTAAGCCGTTAAGCCGCTAAGCCGCTAATAGCAGTGCTTCGCAAGATGAAAAAACCGCAAGACGAAGAGATTCGCGGAACGGATTAATTTCGTCTTGCGAGGCACCACTGTACGCTATCTTCTACTTCTAACCCTACAGCCTATATCCACTTCCAAAGCTATTCTAAGATTTAAATATTAACTGCATCCAGCCAGTCTAGGACACCATCCGACCTCTGCTTAAAAAGCTCCATTGAGGGAGAATCCACTACCATTCCACTCTCAAGCTGCTCTTATAGTCTAAGTGGTGTGCCATATAAAAGACAAAATATATCCTTAAAATATAAATATAGACCAGAACCAATAGAACAGCAGTATAAATTCTAATTAGAATGCAATCTAAATAAGAATTAAGAAAGGAATGGAAGTGTGGTCAAGAATATATGGTACAATATTAGTTCAATGGAAATCTTTGGGTAAGTACTGATTGAGTTCATTAAGCTAAGATGCAATGATTCTGGAACAGAGGATTGATTAATGTGATGAATAAATACAAGCACAGTGATATGATAGAGTTTTAATGTAGGAAGAAGGACATCATGGACGTGGGTGAGGGAAGTCACCTTGACAGATTAGAGAACTGGGCTAAAACAAACAAGATGAATTTTAACAGGGAGAAATGTAAAGTATTGCACTTGGGCAAAAAAAATGAGAGGCACAAATACAAGATGGGTGACACCTGGCTTGAGAGCAGTACATGTGAAAAGGATCTAGGAGTCTTGGTTGACCACAAACTTGACATGAGCCAACAGTGTCCAACAGTGTGACGCGGCAGCTAAAAAAGCCAATGCAATTCTGGGCTGCATCAATAGGAGTATAGCATCTAGATCAAGGGAAGTAATAGTGCCACTGTATTCTGCTCTGGTCAGACCTCACCTGGAGTACTGTGTCCAGTTCTGGGCACCACAGTTCAAGAAGGACACTGACAAACTGGAACGTGTCCAGAGGAGGGCAACCAAAATGGTCAAAGGCATGGAAACGATGCCTTATGAGGAACGGCTAAGGGAGCTGGGCAGGTTTAGCCTGGAGAAGAGGAGGTTAAGGGGTGATATGATAGCCATGTTCAAATATATAAAAGGATGTCACCTAGAGGAGGGAGAAAGGTTGTTTTCTGCTGCTCCAGAGAAGCGGACATGGAGCAATGGATCCAAACTACAAGAAAGAAGATTCCACCTAAACATGAGGAAGAACTTCCTGACAGTAAGAGCTGTTCGACAGTGGAATTTGCTGCCAAGGAGTGTGGTGGAGTCTCCTTCTTTGGAGGTCTTTAAGCAGAGGCTTGACAACCATATGTCAGGAGTGCTCTGATGGTGTTTCCTGCTTGGCAGGGGGTTGGACTCGATGGCCCTTGTGGTCTCTTCCAACTCTATGATTCTATGATTCTAAGTCATGTGTATTTGGGTAAATGGTGAATAGGGTATAGGGTTAGATGTGGGGAATCCGTATATTTAATATGATATGTACAAGGGACGCGGGTGGCGCTGTGGGTTAAACCCCTGAGCCTAGGGCTTGCCGATCAGAAGGTTGTTGGCTCGAATCCCCGTGATGGGGTGAGCTCCCATTGCTCGGTCCCTGCTCCTGCCAACCTAGCAGTTCGAAAGCACGTCAAAGTGCAAGTAGATAAATAGGTACCACTCTGGCGGGAAGGTGAACGGCGTTTCCGTGCGCTGCTCTGGTTCACCAGAAGCGGCTTAGTCATGCTGGCCACATGACCCGGAAGCTGTATGCCGGCTCCCTCGGCCTATAGAGCGAGATGAGCGCTGCAACCCCAGAGTCGGCCACGACTGGACCTAACGGTCAGGGGTCCCTTTACCTTTACCTATGTTATGTACAGTGCTGAAATTGTACAGTAACTAACGTGTAATATGAATTTAATAAGGGAGGAAGGGAAAGGAGAATGTTAGCCGCTTTGAGACTCCTTAAAGGGAGTGAAAGGCGGGATATCAAATCCAAACTCTTCTTCTTCTTCTTCAAAATAAAGGAAAGGGGGGGGGGGGAATTAAAAATAAAATTAAATTATTTTACACAGCAGAGAACAGCAGTATAAAAACATGTATTGCTCTTGTCTGATCCCACCTAGAGTCCTGTGCACCACAGTTTAAGAAGGATATTGATCCTTGCAGATCAAGGGTCTGGAAACCAAGTTGCATAAGGAACAGTTGAGGGAGTTGGGTATTTAACCTGGAGAACAGGAGACAGATGATATGATTGTTGTTGTTTAGTCGTGTCCGACTCTTCGTGACCCCCTGGACCAGAGCAGCCAGGCACTCCTGTCTTCCACTGCCTCCTGCAGTTTGGTCAAACTCATGCTGGTCTCTTCGAGAACACTGTCCCACCATCTCGTCCTCTGTCTTCCCCTTCTCCTTGTGCCCTCCATCTTTCCCAACATCAGGGTCTTTCCCAGGGAGTCTTCTCTTCTCATGAGGTGGCCAAAGTCTTGGAGCCTCAGCTTCAGGATCTGTCCTTCCAGTGAGCACTCGAGGCTGATTTCCTTCAGAATGGAGAGGTTGGATCTTCTTGCAGTCCATGGGACTCTCAAGAGTCTCCTCCAGCACCAGAATTCAAAAGCGATAGCCATCTTCTAATATCTGAAGGGTTGTCACATGGAAGATAGAGGAAGCTTGTTTTTCTACTGCTCTAGAGGGTGGGAGCCAATCCAACAGGTTGAAATAACAAGAAAGGAGATTCCAGAAGAACATTCCCAGGTGGTTACCATGAACCGTACGGCAAGAAACAGTTGACTCTTGAATGCAATAAGGGCTGCATACACCGAATACATTTAAAAGCACATTGCTTCCGGCGTTGGGTATATGAGCTTTCAGTGTGCTTCAAATGTATGCACCTGAGAAGTATGAAAGCTGCTTTTTGAAAAAGGTTGGGGTGGAATGTCCCACCCGGCAAGATTTGGGGCTGACTCCCGTCTGATGTAAGCATCTCAAACAGTTTGAAGATGTTGCGGTGGCCACCAACTTGGACAGCTCTAAAAGGACTAATAATAATTAATAATTAATAATTAATAATAATACAATAAAAATAAAAATAAAAATAAAAATAAAAATAAAATAAAATTTATTTATACCCAGAGCCTGGCTCAGGGCGGCTAACAGCAATAAAATTACAATAAAACATAATGGGGGGGACGACAGTTTTTAAAAATACGGATTAAAATACAATTTAAAATGCAGCCTCATTTTAAAAGTAGCCCATAAATCAATCATAAGGGGAGGGAAACATAAGGGTCAAACTGAGTCCAAGCCAAAGGCCAGGCGGAACAGTTCTGTCTTGCAGGCCCTGCGGAAAGATGTACCATCCATCTGAAACCCAAGAGACTCATTGGTTGCCAGATATGATATGCCAGTCCCTAGGGCCCTAGTCTCTTGCGACAGAGTGTTCCACCAAGTCGGGGCCAGTACTGAAAAGGCCCTGGCCCTAGTTGAGGCCAATCTAACCGTCTTGCGACTTGGGACCTCCAAAGTGTTGTCATTTGTGGACCTTAAGGTCCTCCGCGGGGCATACCAAGAGAGGCGATCCCATAGGTACGAGGGTCCTAGGCCGCATAGGGCTAGAGAAATTTATGGAGGCTCAAAAGGCTAGGAATGCGTCCCAATAATAATAATAATAATAATAATAATAATAATAATAATAATAATTTATTTGTACCCCGCCCATCTGGCTGGGTTTCCCCAGCCACTCTGGGCGGCTTCCAACAAAGATGAAAAATACACTAAAATGTCACATATTAAAAACTTCCCTGAACAGGGCTACCTTCAGATGTCTTCTGAATGTCAGGTAGTTGTTTATCGCTTTGACATCTGATGGGAGGGCGTTCCACAGGGCGGGCGCCACTACCGAGAAGGCCCTCTGCTGGTTCCCTGTAACTTGGCCTCTCACAGTTACAGGGCCCTCGGAGCTGGACCTCAGTGTCCAGGCAGAACGATGGGGGTGGAGACGCTCCTTCAGGTCTACTGGACCGAGGCCGTTTAGGGCTTTCAAGGTCAGCACCAACACTTTGAATTGTGCTAGGAAACGTACTGGGAGCCAATGTAGGTCTTTCAAGACCGGTGTTATATGGTCTCGGCGGCCGCTCCCAGTCCCCAGTCTAGCTGCTGCATTCTGGATTAGTTGTAGTTTCCGGGTCACCTTCAAAGGTTGCCCCACGTAGAGTGCATTGCAGTAGTCCCGTACCCTCCAAGTGTCCCTTTTCCCCAGAGATAGTCCTGGAATTACGGAAGCCATCCCAGATTCTGATTTGATCCCGGAATGTCCTCATTCCCCCCACAGGAGCACAAGGAGAAGGAGGAGCTGGCACTTGTCTTGAGCAACGGCGGTTGTGGCAGCTGCAATGGAGCCATCCCATTGCCTCCCCATGGCCTTCATTGCCAGCCTCCTCCCTTGGGCAGCTTGTAGTGGCTGCTGTGTCCCATTGGTGTAACGACGATGGAAATGCTCGGGGGGGGGCACCAAAAATGGATTGAGGAGGGTCAGTTGCGAGCAGTGGCGTAGCGTGGGGGTGCAGGGGGGCCGGCCGCACCGGCAGCAACATCTGGGGGTTAGGGTTAAGGGGCGCAAATCCACGGGTTAGGGGGCGCAAATTACTTGCCTTGCCCCGGGTGCTGACAACCCACGCTACGCCACTGGTTGCAAAGAGTGAGAAATGGCCCTATTTTCATCCGAGGAATGCTGGAGAGCAATGGGGTGCTAGCCTCAATGGCTAGATAGATAGATAGATAACTTATTACCGTCGGAGACCAGCTTATAAAACATACTTGGGGTACAATCCCAGAAGGAAAGCAAACATTTAAAACAATGTACAACAATAAATTTAAAAGTTATAAATGCGATAAGGGTATAGACACTTAAAACTTTAAGATCAGCTACCGCAGAGAGATGACCCAGGGTCGCCCATGGAACCGAGTTTGGGGATTTTCTTAACAAATTAGTTTGGGTCGGGGGGTGGTCTGCGCCTACAGATCTGTACACAGAATCTGGTGACCATCCGGGTCGTCTTTGGATCTTTGCCTAACAGGAAAAGGTTAATTTTTTGTTTTTCCAGGAGGTCAGCAAGTCTCACCAGCAGGGGATCAATGGTCTCACTATGTGCCTCTTCATAAAAGGGACATCTAAAGAACAAGTGCTCTGGGCTTCCTATCTCCCCCAATGAACAGGCGCAAAGTCTCTGAGCATATGGGACTTTTTAAAAGGATCCTTCCAAGACCGGCGAGGGCAGAGCTGAGCTTCTGGCGAGTGTAAAAGCCCTTCTTGCATTTTTGGATACGAAAAAGAAGAGATATGCTGCCGGTGCGGCTATATATCTCTCGATTTCTCCAATTTTATAGTTGGGGCACCTTGAGCAGTCCTGTTGTCTCTCGGTGTCTACAGGTTTTCAGGTCTTGCTTGCAGGTTTCCCAGAGACATTTGTCCACGCTGAGAACAGGGTGCTGGGCTAGATGGACCTCCTTTGGTCGGATCCTGCAGCCAGGCTCATAGGACGATGAGAACCTTTGTTCTGATCCAACAGAGATCTTCCTATGCCCCCTCTTGGATGCAGATGAAAGGCTGCGAATGTACAGATTCAGCAGAGCATCTATCAGAAAGAGGAGCACGGTCCTGGACAGCCTCTCAGGCAGTTGTTGTTGTCCTTCTGGCATGGACATTTCCTTCCTGCTCGCAGTTCTGCATTCCACCCCCCCCCCATGCAGCTTGGTCTCCTCCTGTTTGCAGCGACTTCCTGTGAAGAAACCACCTACTTCCTGTGTTACGCAAACAGCTGTTCTATAGCTAGCTCTCTCTCTCTCTTTGTATGTAGCTTTCACATAAGTTGCTGGAGAAGACTCTTGAGAGTCCCATGGACTGCAAGAAGATCAAATGCATCCATTCTGAAGGAAACCAGCCCTGAGTGCTCACTGGAAGGACAGATCCTGAAGCTGAGGCTCCAAGACTTTGGCCACCTCATGAGAAGAGAAGACTCCCTGGAAAAGACCCTGATGTTGGGAAAGATGGAGGGCACAAGGAGAAGGGGACGACAGAGGATGAGATGGTTGGATAGTGTTCTCGAAGCTACAAACATGAGTCTGACCAAACTGCGGGTGGCAGTGGAAGACAGGAGTGCCTGGCGCGCTCTGGTTCATGGGGTCACGAAGAGTCGGACACGACTGAACGACTAAACAACAACAACAATCACATAAGCAAGCAAGCAAGCTAGTTATTAGGTCTCCGCAAAGTGTACATTCATTAGCTTGTCAAGCAGAGACGGCCACTTGTTTAAATGGCATCAAAAGTGAATTGTTGTTGTTGTTGTTGTTGTTGTTTAGTCGTTTAGTCATGTCCGACTCTTCGTGACCCCCTGGACCAGAGCACGCCAGGAACTCCTGCTTTCCACTGCCTCCCGCAGTTGGGTCAAACTCATGCTGGTAGCTTTGAAAACACTGTCCAACCATCTCGTCCTCTGTCGTCCCCTTCTCCTTGTGCCCTCCATCTTTCCCAACATCAGGGTCTTTTCCAGGGAGTCTTCTCTTCTCATGAGGTGGCCAAAGTTTTGGAGCCTCAGCTTCACGATCTGTCCTTCCAGTGAGCACTCAGGGCTGATTTCCTTCAGAATGGAGAGGTTGGATCTTCTTGCAGTCCATGGGACTCTCAAGAGTCTCCTCCAGCACCATAATTCAAAAGCATCCATTCTTTGGTGATCAGCCTTCTTTATGGTCCAGCTCTCACTTCCATACATCACTACTGGGAAAACCATAGCTTTAACTATATGGACCTTTGTTGGCAAGGTGATGTCTCTGCTTTTTAGGATGCTGTCTAGGTTTGTCAAAAGTGAGTTACACAGAACTAAATAGTTCTGCCAACAGTGGTGGGGCGGGCAGAGCGCTGCCCCTTGCACTTCCGCTGCCTGAGGCAGGTGCTTCATGGATGGGGCGACTCTGCAACTATAGAGCCAGTGTGCTGTAGTGGTTAAGAGCGGTAGTCTCGTAATCTGGGGAACCGGATTCGCTTCCCCGCTCCTCCACATGCAGCTGCTGGGTGACCTTGGGCCAGTCACACTTCTCTGAAGTCTCTCAGCCTCACTCACCTCACAGAGTGTTTGTTGTGGGGGAGGAAGGGAAAGGAGAATGTGAGCCTCTTTGAGACTCCTTCGGGTAGTGATAAAGTGGGATATCAAATCCAAAACTCGTCTTCTCTTCTATACAATGAGATGAAAACCTTTTGGAGGGACTCTCTCTGAGGCAGCGCTGAGCCAAGATTTTCTAAAAATTTGGCTTTAGTTCTCAAGCCTGCCGTCGCTTGTACTGACACCTACACAAAGAACCCACCACAATAATCAGGCTGCATATATAAGACTGCAGTTCTCGGTACAATTACTTTCTTGGGAGTGAACCCCCCTCCCCGGATGTTGTGGGACTTATGGCGGGATCCCATAGGCACATAACCTAGGAGTGCATCCCATCAAACTCCGTGGCATTCCCTTCTGAGTAGACATGTATAGGAGTTTGCTGCTCGTGAGTAAGCATGCATAAGCGCAGAATGTATATAGTAAAAGGACTCTGATTACAAGTACTTATAAGGGAGTAATGGCTTTCCCAACTGAAAGATTATTTCGTATGAGTCAAAACCATTGAGCCAGCCCCCCCTGTTCTTGTCAATTTGAACGGCATCTAGCCAGAAAATTTCTTTCCAAGGATTAAGTTAAAACCATCTGTTTTGAAGCTTGGAAAGGCGCTGCCTTTTTGCAGGAAGGTTGAGCGGTGAATCAGGCAGCCCCCGGTCCTAACGCTGCCTTTATTGCCACAAGCTCATAGTGGGGGCTTTAGGTAAGACATTAAACTTTCCACCTTCTGCTCACATATCTGCCATCAAGGGATAATCTTCCTGGCTTCTTGCAAGGATCCTGAAGCTCTGCACACCCTGGATTTGTATAAATGCTAAATATTAAAGCACATCTTAAAAGAAACTCTCTTTTCCTTTTTTGTACTTTGATGCTCCTTTTTTTAAAAAAAGTTGCTTAAGAAGACACTGTCTGCAACTTGCCAGCTTCAGTCCTGCAGGAGCTGGGTGCAAATTACTGCACAGATTCTTCCCGTCACCCAATTAACACCATAGCTGTCAATTTACAGATTTGAAAATAAGGGACCAGCAGCCAAAATAAGGGATTTTCAGAGCACAGGTAGGTTCAACTTCTGAGACCCTCCGAACCAAGGGCAGAAAGCCCAGCCAGCAGCCAAATGAAGCCTCAAGCGGTGGTTCCCACAGCGCAGCAACCCGGCAAAGGGGATGCAGCAAGGAAAACCACTGGCACCTCTCCGCTGGGAAGCGCTGAGCAAAGGCGAGTCCCCAGGCAACGCGGCCGATTTGATTGGCACAAGGCATGCAAGCTGCACCCCCCAGTCGTTCTTAGACTCCTTATTGGGTGAGCAACGCAGCCAAGCAACACAGTTGGAGCCTCCCTCCTCCCTGGCTGGCAGCGAGGGAGGGAGAGGAGCTGCTTCCTTTGAAACCCGGGAAATTTAAGGGACATCATCAATCCGGGACAGCGGCGGGGCGCTGGGATAAGGGAGTTTCCCGCCAAATAAGGGACGGTTGACAGCTATGCCTTCCACATCACAGCTTGCTGGGCATGTTGTACAGGGCCGGATTTAGGTTTGATGAGGCCCTAAACTACTGAAGGTAATGGGGCCCTTGATATGTCCAGCTGTCCTTTGTCAACAACAAATTGCCGCTGTTTTTTTGTGCTGAATATATGCTATATGCTAATTGATGGACCAAATAGTTATCTCAAGCCATTTGCACATGTTGTCATGCAACCAGTCCATACAGAATGTAGGCGCCCTATATATATATAGAAAGGAGCAAAGCAGTGATATTTTAGGGAGCAGGATAGCGGGGGGGGGGGCATGACTTACATCATAGGAGCCTACACAACACAAAACACTGTTGCTGTATGTAGGTTTTATTTGTTTTTTATCTTATATTTTGGAAATGTACATCCAGGTTTTTTCCCTTTAATTTTTTTGGGTGGCCCCAATAGAGTGGGGCCCTAAGCTTATAGATTGTTTAGCTTAAACGTAAATCC
Source organism: Podarcis tiliguerta (assembly GCF_965153285.1). NCBI lineage: Eukaryota > Metazoa > Chordata > Lepidosauria > Squamata > Lacertidae > Podarcis > Podarcis tiliguerta. The sequence continues at coordinate 68,983,344 of NC_139543.1, read as the reverse complement.
TGCACTGATGTTGCGTCTCCCATGATGTATATTGGGCTCTAGGAGGCTTATTTGGTGAGAATCGGGTACACACTTCCAGAGTTAACACTAAATACATTAGTTCTGGTAAATGGGCCACCATAGCTGCAAGAGGGCCGTGAAAATTCGAGTCCCAGGCTTTTGGGACTCGTCTACCGATGTACCATCCATATGAAACCCAAGAGACGCATTGGTTGCCAGATATGAAATACTGTATTTTTTGCTGTATAAGACTCACTTTTTCCCTCCTAAAAAGTAAGGGGAAATGTGTGTGCATCTTATGGAGTGAATGCAGGCTGTGCAGCTATCCCAGAAGCCAGAACAGCAAGAGGGATCGCTGCTTTCACTGCACAGCAATCCCTCTTGCTGTTCTGGCTTCTGAGATTCAGAATATTTTTTTCTTGTTTTCCTCCTCCAAACACTAGGTGCGTCTTGTGGTCCGGTGCGTCTTATAGAGCGAAAAATACGGTATATTGGTATTCTTTTCAGATCTCCTACCCCAGTATCTCAGTTAGAGGCAGTGATGCTTCTGAATATCTGTTGCTCTTATGCTCAAATCCTGCTTTCGGGTTTTGGTTAGTCACTGTGAGGACAGGATGCTGGGCTAGATATCCCATTGGCCTGATCCAGCAGCCCTTCAGATGTTATTAGCGGTGAGTAAAATGGCTTGAGGTAAAGGTAAAGGGACCCCTGACCGCTAAGTCCAGTCGTGGCCGACTCTGGGGTTGCAGCGCTCATCTCGCTTTACTGGCCGAGGGAGCCGGCGTACAGCTTCCTGGTCATGTGGCCAGCATGACTAAGCTGCTTCTGGTGAACCAGAGCAGCGCACGGAAACACCGTTTATCTTCCTGCCAGAGCAGTACCTATTTATCTACTTGCATTTTGACGTGCTTTCGAACTGCTAGGTTGGCAGGAGCTGGGACCGAGCAACGGCAGCTCACCCGTCGCGGGGATTCGAACCGCTGACCTTCTGATCGGCAAGTCCTAGGCTCTGTGGTTTAACCCACAGCGCCACCCGCGTCCCTTTCGGATGTTATTAGCGGTGAGTAAAATGGCTTGAAGCAGAGGGTTAACGGGATCTTAATCTGGACGCCATAGCAGGGAGGAGGAGGGGGAGTTGAAAGTTTAGAGCTGTATCTGCAAGATTCCCGTGACTTTAACTTCCAATGCTTTTCCATTAAAGCAGAGCTGAAAAGGGCTTGGTGGTGCAGCGTGCAGCTAGAAGCATGCCCCAAATGCTATAATCTCTACTCCAAACAGCAGCAGAGTCTTAATGCGCTGTCTGAAAGGAGCTGAAACAGACTGTGCTTATGGTTTAGCTCAAGCCAGGGCTCGATTCTCACAACTTGCCTTGGTGCCAAGGCTGAATATGTCAAAGAAGCAGGCGCGCCAATGGCGCTATGTAAACAATAACTGCAGAATGTTTGAAGTTAGATCTCGGAGCACATTCTTCCCCCTTTGGACTGGGGGCTGTTACTCGTCATCCAGCAGTTGCCAGCATGCCTGTAGATTAAACCTCTTTTTCCCCTCCGTGGGCATTTAAAGCAGCATCAGACCATCCTGAAAATCGTGGGGCCAGATTAACCTGACCTTGGGGTGCCTTTGAGCCAGTGGATTTAGCTGCGATCGCTAAAAGAACCTGAGTTTTCAGAGGTAGTATACCTGAGTATCAGGTGCAGCAAGAGAGAACGAGAAAAGACTAGAACTTTTATATCTGTGCTATGAGTGTCCAAAGAGCTTCTGGTTAGTCGGTCCTGAGCTGGTTGGGTCGTTGAGTTCTGATCCATCCAGAGTATGTATTCCTTGTGTGTTGAGTAGATTTGTAGATTGGGGAGGGAGTCAGATTTGTTTTTCTCAGACAAAGTGTTATTCAAGAGGTATCAGAGAGCAATGTTTTAAGAGTGATTAATGATTACTTTGCTGTTGTTGTTGTTTAGTCGTTTAGTCGTGTCCGACTCTTCGTGACCCAATGGACCAGAGCACGCCAAGCACTCCTGTCTTCCACTGCCTCCCGCAGTTGGGTCAAACTCATGCTGGTAGCTTCGAGAACACTGTTCAACCATCTCGTCCTCTCTCATCCCCTTCTCCTTGTGCCCTCCATCTTTCCCAACATCAGGGTCTTTTCCAGGGAGTCTTCTCTTCTCATGAGGTGGCCAAAGTCTTGGAGCCTCAGATTCAGGATCTGTCCTTCCAGTGAGCACTCAGGGCTGATTTCCTTCAGAATGGAGAGGTTTGATCTTCTTGCAGTCCACGGGACTCTCAAGAGTCTCTTCCAGCACCAGAATTCAAAAGCATCCATTCTTTGGTGATCAGCCTTCTTTATGGCCCAGCTCTCACTTCTATATATCACTACTGGGAAAACCATAGCTTGAACTATACGGCCCTTTGTCAGCAAGGTGATGCCTCTGCTTTTTAAGGTACTGTCTAGGTTTGTCACTGCTTTTCTCCTAAGAAGCAGGCGTCTCAAAGGGTACCATTGTCTGACAAACCACAGTGCCATACTCAATTTGTCTTTTTGAAATGGTACACCTCTGTAGCCACCAACACAGGAGTTCTGTTTAGTTAACGGAAGAAGGGGACGACAGAGGAGAAGATGGTTGGACAGTGTTCTCAAATCTACCAGCATGAGTTTGACCAAACTGCGGGAGGCAGTGGAAGACAGGAGTGCCTGGCGTGCTCTGGTCCAGGGGGTCACGAAGAGTCGGACACGACTAAGCAACTAAACAACAACAAGGGACCGGGGAAGATGGAGACCAACAGAAGGTGAAGCCAGAGCCAACAGCAGGCAAAGCCACTCCCTGTCTATTAAAAATGGAAGCAGGCAAGTGAGGGCAGACTGTTGGTAGGAACAGCGTCCAATTTGCCCTAATGGACCAGCTTCCACCCTCATCAGATGAAGTCATCTCTGCATGTTTCTTGCTGCTGGCCCTCGGGCATCTGAATAGTTTGAGCAGCACTACCTTCTGAAAGCAACTTATGAAAACACCACCAGAGATTTTAAAATGCTACGAATGTCTAAGCTGTCCCACATCTATCCTCCAAAGTTCTCCGAATGAGCTTTAAGTGACAAAAGAACTTGTCTCCCAGCACAAAAGAAGTGGAGGGAAGAACGCTAACCGACTTGATCCGAGGAAGAGCAAAATCATATATTCGTAGAATTGGAAGGGACCCTAAGGGTCATCAAGTCCAACCCCCTGCAATGACGCAATCTCAACTAAAGCATCCATGACAGATGGCCATCCAACCGCTGCTTGAAAACCTCCAAGGAAGGAAGACTCATCACCTCCCAAGGGAGACCATCCCACTGTTGAACAGCTCTTACCGTCAGAAAGTTCTTTCTGATATTTAGTCAACAGTGTTCCAGATTCATGCCCTCCACATTATCACAAATCTCCAGAGCTCGGAAGGAAAATGATTCTGCAAACTCCCAGCTATTTCTGAAGGGTTGAGTGAGATTAAATTACTTGCAGTCGGCCTTCACTAATATTTGAAAGGAGTTCTGAATCAGGCTAATAAGTATGATCCTTGGAAGAAATGAAAGGAAAGGAACCTGGATGTCTCAGATTAGGAGATATTGTTCCTTAAGGACCTAAGATGAACCATGTTAGATCAAGTGGAGGACTGTAGCTCAGTGGTAGAGTATTTGCTTTGCATGCAGATACACTCAGGTTCAATTCTTGGCCTCTCCAGGAAAGGCTGGGAGAGTTGTCTGTCCTGAAACCCTGGAAAGCTGGCTCAGTATTTGTTTCCTAATTCTTGTACACATCCAGCAATACTTTCAACAGTGCAGACAAATATGAGCTACAGACATCACTTTTGGGGCTCCTTGAGGCTGCAGATGCAAAATGTTTACAGTGGGAAAATGGGAAATATTAGCCGGTGAGAGGGTAAGTCAGCCAAACATGCCACCCCAGTACAAGATTGCAATGGAGTTTCTTTGCAGAAATGTGTTCTGAGTATTTAGAATGGCCCTGTGTGCATGCCAAGCAATAAACAAAACTCATTAGCATTGGTACAGAGATTTTAAACTGTACACTTTGGCTTAAAATAACTGAACCAGTCAAAACTGCTTTGCACCAGATGACATTCATTTATTGCTTCCCCCCTCCGCTCCTTGCCCTTTTGTGGAGAAATGAAACCAGAGTCAGGTGGTTCTTTGCCAAGGCTGTTCACTCCAGCAAGAGAGATTTGCTCGGGTACCTGAAAGGAGCCTTCAGACTTTGGCCAGACATGTAACACATGGGGGTGGAGTAGGCGAAAATGCAGAAACGGAGCATGAGGCAGTTCTAACGACCACCTTACCAGCTCTCCTCCAAAGAAAGGGGTATTCTGTACCAACTGCAGACCCGACACAGGCCTGCATCACAGGCGATGGGGTGGGGGTGGGGGCAGATCATAGCTCCATAGTGAGACAGGGATGTGGGAGAAAATTGATTCAGTTCACACTTGAACCTATCTAATTTGCACTTTCTTAAGCAATGTGCAAGAGGGGACGCGGGTGGCGCTGTGGGTTAAACCACAGAGCCCTAGGACTTGCCGATCAGAAGGTCGGTGGTTCGAACCCCCGCGACGGGGTGAGCTCCCGTTGCTCGGTCCCTGCTCCTACCAACCTAGCAGTTCGAAAGCACGTCAAAGTGCAAGTAGATAAATAGGTACCGCTCCGGCGGGAAGGTCAACGGCGTTTCCGTGCGCTGCTCTGGTTCGCCAGAAGCGGCTTAGTCATGCTGGTCGCATGACCCGGAAGCTGTACGCCAGCTCCCTCGGCCAGTAAAGTGAGATGAGCACTGCAACCCAAGAGTGGGTCACAACTGGACCTAATGGTCAGGGGTCCCTTTACCTTTACGCAATGTGCAAACCGCAACACAGCCATCCTCTAAAATTCACACATTTTGGCAGTTCTCCAGCCAAGTCATGTGTACTAAGATGAACACAGAAGGGTAAAGTGCGAGTATAAATGCAATATGTTAGGGGAAATTGCTTGGCAAAAAAAAAATGTTAGGCAAAACTGGATATTAGGACTTAAAAAATAAATAAATCTCCAACTGGTGTGCAGATGTGGAAAACTGAATCTAAGCAGTACCAGTTCTGCAGATCCAAGTGGTCAGATGGGCATGTTATGGGCTAAGGCGAACTTGCAGGTAAACTGGTCCAAAATAGTAACACCTTGAACACTGCACATCTCCGAGCACTGGTTATATGCTGACAATAGATGCAATATATAATACTGCATGCAACAGGAGACCACCATACACCACCTTGCTCTCCTTGGAGTAGAGGTGAAATATAAATGCATTAATCAACTAAGAGAATAAACTTGTCAGCAGGTTTATCCTAACAAAGGTTTCCCCGGACCAGCATTCATTTCTTAGCTTTGAGTAATTCTGTATCTTTTAGGCAGTGCTGTATAGAGAAGCTTTTTAAGGTTTAATGTTATAGTAAAACATTTTTTAATATATGCTGGAAGCTGCCTGGAGTGGCTGGGGTAACACAGTCAGATGGGTGGGGTACAAATAAAATATTATTATTATTAGAGTAAACTGGACGCTAGTGGAGGAGATGGAAACCATGGCTGCTGCCATAATGGGAGCTGAATTCTCAAATGAGTTATTTTATGGAAAAAAATTAATGCACACACAAAATATGTGTGTGTGTATTATATTATACTATATTATATTATAGTATTTTTCTTATGATTTTAGCTGTGTTCTGGTCTTTTATCTGTAAGCCGCCTGACGTGCCAGAACGTGCACAAATAACTACATAATACACCATACTCAGGAGTAGACCCACTGAAACCCGTAGGAAGCCTCTCCGTTCATTTCTGGAGCCTAATCCTACTCCTTCCACGTACCCCGAGACGAGGCGATACGAGGAAGGGGGAAAACAACCCAGCCTCATTCTTTTGAAAAATAAATAATCCCCAAAGCGAAGAAGGCCTCAGGCCTGGCAGCTAGGCCTCTCTCCCCCTCGCACCGTCTCCTAGCAACCGGCCGTCGGCGTCGCTGATTGGCCGGCGCAGCTCCCGCCGCCATTTTCAAACGGCTTTTTTTGTGCCGCGGCGGCCGGGCGGCCCTCCTCCCTCAGCCGCCGCCATTAACCATTCTCGTCCCGGGCTTCAGCGGAGGCGAGTCTGGTCTCGCCCGGCATGGAGAGCGGCCCCTTGGCTGAGAAGCCCCCTCTGAGGAGGAAGGGGAGGCGGCGGCAGCAGCAGCAGCAAGCGGCGAGGCCCGGCGCCGCCGCCACCGCCGCGGGGGGAGCGCCTGTGAGGAGAAGCGACGGAGGAGCGCCTCTCCTCGAGACCCCCGGAGGGGCCCGGCAGGCCGCCTCCTCCTCCTCCTCCTCCTCCTCCTCCTCAGCCTCCTCCTCAGCTTCCTGCGGGCGGTAAGTGCCCCCCCACAACCCCGAAGAAGTTAACGGTAAAAAGGAATAATAGTAATCGACGGGGGGGGGCGGTATGAGGTGCTGGGGGGTGTTGACCCCCCCTCCCCAGTATTATTCGCTTCGAAAGGTGGGTGGGGGGCGTAAGAGCCTTCAGCCCCCTCCCCGTCACAGGGACGATCCGATTGCATCATCATCACCATTATTGATTACTATTGTACTATTGAACCCCAGGCCCAGTTTTCTCTCTGAAAAGGGGAGGGGGTGGTCTGAGATAAAGCTGAGAACCTGCAGAGGGGTCCCCCTCCCCCACAGCACACCTGTTAAGGGGATGAGTCCAGTACAATCTGATTCGCATTGCTGTATGGAAGACAATCTCACTCAGCTACGAGTGATCGCCAAAGAAGATTACCATTATTATTATTAATTATTATTATTATTATTATTATTATTATTATTATTACTGATGCCCAGCCCCAGCTTTCTACCTGAAAGGGGAATGGAGGGGGTCTGAGATAAAGCTGAGAACATGCAGGGGGGTCACCCATCCTCCACGACACACCTGTTAAAGGGATGAGTCCAGTACAATCTTATTCACATTGCTGTATGCCATTATTATTATTATTAGTCGTAGTATTAGTGTTATTGATGCCCAGCCCCAGCTTTCTACCCGAAAAGGGGATAGAGGGGGGTCTGAGATGAAGCTGAGAACCTGCAGAGGGGTCCCCCCTCCCCCACGGCACACCTGTTAAAGGGATGGGTCCAGTACAATCTTATTCGCATTGCTGTATGCCATTATTATTATTATTAGTTGTAGTATTAGTGTTATTGATGCCCAGCCCCAGCTTTCTACCCGAAAAGGGGATAGAGGGGGGTCTGAGATGAAGCTGAGAACCTGCAGAGGGGTCCCCCCTCCCCCCACGACACACCTGTTAAAGGGATGAGTCCAGTACAATTTATTCTCATTGCTGTATGGAAGACAATCTTACTCAGCTACGAGTGATCGCCAAAGAAGATTACCATTATTATTATTATTAGTAGTAGTAGTAGCAGTAGTAGTAGTATGTGTTATTGATGCCCAGACTCAGCTTTCTACCTGAAAAGGGGACGGAGAGGGTCTGACATGAAGCGTGAGAACCTGCAGGGTCCCCCCACCTGTTAAAGGGATGAGCCCCTATTTGTATTATATCCTTGTATCGTCATGAGTTGAGTGCAAACTATTCGTATTGTATTGTTGTATCATTATTATCACACACACACACACCCCTGCCCTCATCTAAAAGGATTTCGAGCCGCCACTGCACTCAAATAAAAGAAAATGAATGGCGGGTGAAGAAGCAGAGCAAATGCGACAGTCCCCTATTGCACCACCCATAGCAGTATGGCAAAAATCCTAAAATCAGAGTGACGTAGCCAGCCAGCTCTTTTGTATATTTCATCCGGATCTTTGAAGTGGGCCCTTGATATGTGATGTGTGTGGTTTAAAAAAAACAATGACACAGCAGGCATCCGTAAGAACACAAGAGCGCTGCTGGATTACAGCAGAAATCCATCTCATTCTGCATCCTGTCACCCACAAAAGCCAGCCAGATCTGTCCCACCCCACCCCTGGGAAGGTCAGAAAGAGGGCATAAACTCAATTGCATTGGTCCCCAGCAACTGGCAAAACTGCATGTTTTAGATTAATGCCTAAGGGACCTTTCCCGATGACACAGAAGCTGTTTATGCAGTGTGTTCAGGGTGCAAGTCTTTTCCCTTCCCCTCAAGATGTGTGCCCAGTGAGGGGTAGTTAATGCTGCAGAAGACAGAATCGGGATTCAAGATGACCGTAACAGATTGCAGAACTGGGCCCAAGCTAACAAGATGAATTTCAATAGGGACAAATGTAAGGCTCTACACTTAAGCAGGAAGAACCAGCTGCACAAATATAAGATAAGGGACACCTGGCTTACCAGTACTATTGTTGTTACTACTATTAATTCAATTTATATACCACCCTTTATCAAAAGATCAGGGTGGTGTACAACATTAGAAACATATTACACAATATCAATGATAAAATCATAATAAAAGTAAAATAATAATAACGAGAATCCTATCCCCAACACTTTTGCAGGCCATAGATTTTTTAATAACCATAGGCCTGGGTAAAGAAGAATGCTTTTGCCTGGTGTCTGAAGACATGTAATGATGCACCAGCCGAGCCTCTCTGGGGAGAGCATTCCACAGATGGTGAGCCATCACAGAAAAGACCTGTTTTCTTGTTGCCATCCTCTGAATCTCTCTGGGAGAGGGGACATGCAGGGTCTGGGTCGGTTTGTATGGGGAGAGGCAGTCCTTAAGGTATTGAGGTCCTGAGCTGTGTAAGTACAGTGGTACCTCAGGTTAAGTACTTAATTCGTTCTGGAGGTCCGTACTTAACCTGAAACTGTTCTTAACCTGAAGCACCACTTTAGCTAATGGGGCCTCCTGCTGCTGCCGCGCCGCCAGAGCACGATTTCTGTTCTCATCCTGAAGCAAAGTTCTTAACCCAAGGTAATATTTTCCTTTCTCCTTTCTTGTCATCTGAAGCCATTGGTTTGAGTTGCCGCCAGAGCACGATTTCTGTTCTCATCCTGAAGCAAAGTTCTTAACCTGAAGCACTGTTTCTGGGTTAGCAAAGTCTGTAACCTGAAGCGTATGTAACCCGAGGTACCACTGTACCATGGAAGGGTTAGCGAAGTCTGTAACCTGAAGCGTGTGTGTAGGTACCACTGTACATTTATATGTGAAAAGGATCTGGGGATCTTAGTGGACCATAAGCTTAATGCGAGTCAACAGGGTCATGCAGCATCCCAAAAAGTGAATGCTATTCTAGGCTGCATCGACAGAAGTACACTGTCCAGATCAAGGGAAGTCATAGTACCACTCTATTCTGCCTTGGTCAGACCACACTTGGAATACTGTGTCCAGTTCTGGGTGCCGCAATTTAAGAAGGATATTGACAAGCTGGAATGTGTGCAGAGGAGGGCGATCAAGATGATCAATGGTCTGGAAACCAAGCCTTATGAGGAGGAGGAGTTGGGTGTATTTAGCCTGAAAAAGAAGAGTCAGAGGTGACATGAGAGCCATCTTCAGATTATCTGAAGGGCTGTCACGTGGAAGATGGAGTGAAGTTGTTTTCAGCTGCTCCAGAGTGTAGAACTCAAACCAATGGATTCAGATGACAAGAAAGGATATTCTGACAACCATCAGGAAGAACTTTCTGACAGTAAGAGCTATTTGACAGTGGAACGGACTACCATGGAAGGCTGTGGACTCTCTTTTCTTGGAGGTTTTTAAATGGAGGTTGGTTAGCCTTCTGTCAGGGATTCCTTAGCTGTGATTCCTGCATTGCAGAGGGTTGGACTAGATAACCTTTGGGGGTCTCTTCCATCTCTGCAATTCTGTGATTCTATCAATGACCCAGGCAAGCGTCACTCACATTCCATTCAAAACAGTTCATTATTCATTTTTTGGATTTATATACTGCTTTTCTGCCCAGGTAGTTTTCAAGTTTAGCACTAAAATGGCTGCATTATATAAAATGAAGTTTGACATATTTCTCTCATGCTAACTGGGAACTGATAGAATTTGCGCTTGCTGCCCTAGGCTCCTCTTGTCAGTTTAGGGAAGCTAATTGTGTGGAACGATGCACGGGATAAGTTTTTCTTGTAGACCTGATATTATGTCTAAATCTGACCTTAGGTCTGGTCTACCCATGCAGCAGAATGAGGTGGCAGAATCATGGTAGGATAAAATAGACTGTGTAATTGCAGATGAGGAGTAATCAAGTAACAAGCAAACACACTAGCACACTAAGGAGAAAAGTTCTAACCCAGCCTTCTCTCTGCTGTTGTGTTAGTTGTCTGTTAGTGGGGTGGAGTTTTTTTATTTTTAAAACCAGGTCGCATTCAAAATCTGACAATCTCCCCCTCCCCACAGCCTAAAGTTGTGCAGCGCATTCTACCACTGCTAACCTTGACCTCATAATGTTGCAACATGCAGATGAAGCCTTCAACATGCAACATTTCTTTTATTGCTAGATGGCCTTCTACTAGCCTTTTATTGTAACTCCAATTAAAATTCAGCAGCCAGCAACATACTTTTACTTATTTCAAGTAGGTCAAGTTTTCTTGAGGCATACAAGGACAAACAGGGTTGTTTTAAAGCATTTCTGCCCTGGCCAAGATTGCTCCCATTGCACAGTACTTTATACCAACAGCTGGCTTAATGGAGGGGGAAAATTGAATTGATAGAGTTGGTTTCCATTATTGGAGCCAGTGATGGGTATGACATCCTCTCTCTTGAATTCTTACATACCTTTTCAGAGGTCCTGGGAAATTTTAAATCATGTCCATTGATTGGAAAGTGAGGAGAGCAGATGTTCTCTAGGAGTTTAAGTGCAATGCTGGCTTCCCCTTAAATACAGAATGTGTGAGAGACAGGTAGAGAGTTCAGGTGCTGCCTCTTAAGGTGAAGGAAGGTGCCCTCACTCCTGCCATTCCTATTGAACGATTCCATGATGTAATAATAAAGGTTAGCTGCCATTATGCCAGGGTATTCTCAACTTCACATAATATTTGGCCCCAAACAAATAGGCAGCCAGTTGACCAGCATCCCAGCTCTACTCTGTGGATGGAGTGCTAACTGGCTGTGTTGAAATGGGATGAAACGTTTGTTGTTACTAAAAGGTAGGTCAAAGCTGGTATAAAGTTATTTTACACAAATTCTGTATTAGCATTTATTGGTTGCAGTGCTTGTGTCCTCTTTGTGTAAGCTAGGAGAACATTGAAACCACTCATCCATTTTATAGCAGAACTATTCTAGGGTGAGAGAAAGTGACAAAACAGGTTTACCATTCTGCCAGCCACTTTTGGAGCAATCCTGTACAAGTTTACTAATGGCAGAATGTTTAAAGGTGGCTCAGATATGTGTACCACATGTGCTTTACTTTCTAAATACACAGTACTGGGATTTTGAGTATCAGTCTGTGGAACCCACAAAAACATGCATTCTTGAGTCTGCATCTTACCCATTTTTCTGAATCCCAGGTTTAAAGTGAGTCAATACTAAGTTTAAAATGAGGCTGGTTAGTTGGTTGTTGAAACATTGTAAGATGAAGCACTGTTCCAATGTCATATGGAAAAGAGTTGCCACTGCCGAGAACTCCACAATACAAATTTTATCATAATATTTCAGAGAGATTCAAACCAGTTGTAGGCCTCTTTGTAAATTCACTTTGGGTATAGGTTAAGAAATCAGCCCATCCCTTCAATTGCATTTTGAAATATCCAACTTGCTGCTTTCTTCTTCTTCTTCTTCTTCTTCTTCTTCTTCTTCTTCTTCTTCTTCTTCTTCTTCTGTTTGTCCCAACTGAATGTCTGTTGTAATGATGCAGAGATGTTTTTTATACACTCAGGCTCTCACATAGGGACACTCCTTAAAACCTCAAGCTCAAGGGCACAAAACTCCTTACAGAAATTAACAAGGCAAGGCAGGGTGAGTGGGTGCAGTTCTTCCCTTAAGGACATTTCATGCAACACAATACAAGGCATGCTTTAGTTGGAGGTATATCTCCCATTGGGGATTAGTCCCAGGAGCCTTAATTAGGGTGTAAAATTACAAAATATAGCTCTATTTAGCCCCTAAGTGCTCTGGATGATTGTTTCAGCATAACTGATTTTGTTTTTATAGTCTGGACTTCCTTAGCTATTCAGTCTCTCCTACCTAATGTAAAGGGATGTGGGTGGTGCTGTGGGTTAAACCACAGAGCCTAGGACTTGCCAATCAGAAAGTTGGCGGTTTGAATCCCTGCGACGGGGTGCGCTCCCGTTGCTCGGTCCCTGCTCCTGCCAACCTAGCAGTTCAAAAACACGTCAAAGTGCAAGTAGATAAATAGGTACCGCTCTAGCGGGAAGGTAAACGGCGTTTCCGTGTGCTGTTCTGGTTCGCCAGAAGCGGCTTAGTCATGCTTGCCACATGACCCAAAAGCTGTATGCTGGCTCCCTCGGCCAATAAAGCGAGATGAGCGCTGCAACCCTAGAGTTGGCCACGACTGGACCTAATGGTCAGGGGTCCCTTTACCTTTATCTAATGTAAGGTGTATGGTGTGAAAATGACTTCCAACAGGAAAGCATGGGGTGCAGGTTGTTCTTTTTAGACCTAGGAAGTGAGGTCTGACAAGCAGACCTATGCTTCATAGGCTTAGATTTAACTAATCTTTGATGACTCTGTAAATACAATTCTTGAGACACGTAACAGTGCCATCCTAGCTGTAGAGTGTTGACTGCAAGTCAGCTCCTGTCCACTAGATGCCAGTAGATGATAGTGATAATTATAGAGACAAGGCACTGTAAAAATTAGCTGTAATGTTAGCAGCCCCTGCCTGCAGTTTGCAGTGTAAACTAGGTAAGGCAGACACGGTTTGGGAAGGCTGGATGCAGAACAAAGCAGAATTGGGTGCCGAACTCCTAAAAGACGGGGAACTTGGGCCTTTTAAAAGGTTGTAGGATTCCCACGCCTGTCACCCCTTACTATTCACCATGCTTCCTAGGAATGAAGGAGTCCAGCAACACCTTGAGGGCCACAGGTTTCCCACCTCTTGGCTAGTAAAAGCAAAGGAGAGAAAATACACTAAAAACCACAAATTATTACAAGGAAAGTGTGTCTTCTGATATTAAGACTCCTGTGTACCTGTGGCCTGAACCACCAAGAACTATGCTTTTTTCCTTTAAAGTGTTGACAGCATTTCCCAGAAATGCAAGCTGTGATTTGAATGTCAAAGATTAGATGAGGGAAATACACTCAGCCCACGCACAGAGAATATTACTATTAACAAACAGGTGTTCACACATGTTTGTGGATTTCAAAGGGAAATTCTGCTCTTTCCCCTGGCTAGCAGTAGTAGTTTGGGGTGACCATCTGTCCTAGGTTCTTGCATGCTGTGGGTTGGACTGGATGACCCTCAGGATCCCTTCCAACTCTACAATTCCATGATTCTAACTGTGAGTACAACATAACTATATATTGGGTTTGGTGTTTCTTGGTATTCTTGAGGTTGAATGCTTCCCTCTACACAATAAAAAAATGATCCCTTCACTCTGGTTTTGGGCTGTAATGTGCTAGAGTGTCCTACCTCCTTTCTTGCTTTTTAAAGAAATTAAGTGTGAGCTTTCCCTCCAGGTCTCAAGGGAACATGTACAGATGAGAGAGAAAAGTAAACAGATAATTGGGAAAAGGCTGCAACTCAGAGGCAAAGTGCATACTTTGCTTATAAAAAGTGCCAGTTTCAATTTCTGGCATCTCTGGGGAGGACCGAGAGCAAGCTACCAATCCATGTAGACAGCACTGAGCTAGATGCACCAAGGTAGACTCTGAATCTGTACTATAGCAGATATTTTCCTTTCAGTTTCTCCTTTCTTTTTACTCTATGGTTCATAATACAGCATAACAATGAAACACAGGAACGGGTTGATTGGTGCTGGGAGCCAGGAGTAGAAAGTGAAAGGAAAAGCTTTGTCAGCGTGATTTGCAAGCCATCCAGAACAAGTGAAATTAACAAGGCTTCCCCGTATGGCTATGAAGGATGATGCAAGTGGGGAATGAAGAGCAAGCTCGATGCTTTCCAGGAAGCCATGTGGACTTCGTGAATACAAATGATGATTCCAAACAGTGCATCAGATTTTACCGTTGATGCTGATTTTGTAATGTTCCCCATCAGAGAATTCCACCCCCCTTGCTGCAAAAGCTCATCATTGCTAGAAAAGCCAACCATCCATTGCTTGGAGGCAAACTAGATAGTTGGTACCTCAGGTTACAAACGCTTCAGGTTACAGACTCCGCTAACACAGAAATAGTACCTCAGGTTAAGAACTTTGCTTCAGGATGAGAACAGAAATCGTGCGGCAGCTGGAGGCCCCATTAGCTAAAGTGTTACCTCAGGTTAAGAACAGTTTCAGGTTAAGAACGGACCTCCAGAATGAATTAAGTTCTTAACCAGAAATACCACTGTATTTGGTTCTATCTTGGTCTGAAAGGATGTGTTTTGTTGTTGCTGTTTCTTTCCCCCTGGCATTACTGGCATTAGAATTAATCGCTTAAACATATCATTTTATATTGCACATCTTTTCCCAGTTCTTAAAGAGAATGCCACTAAAGCTGATTATGGCATGTATCTTAACATGCTGTATATGCATGAGCACAAGATGGCGCAAATGATGCTGCTTTTGTATTTTGACCAATTTGGTCCTAGAATGGAGCTGCTTTTGGAGAGTGTTGTGGAAAACAGCATATTTTGTTCTGTATGGAAAGTCTTTCAGTTTTCAGTAGCTAGAACAATGTGAGTGTTTGCAAAGGTTGTTCTGTGTCTGGCTGTACAATATTTTTTCTTCCTGACCACAGGCCATTTCCCTTTTGAATAGAAAAGTGTGCATTCTTCCCTCCCCAGCTTCTCCCCTATAGTAAAAGTTTCTTGACATGTTATTCGGAAGCATTCTTGAAGCTTCAACCTAAGCTGCACCAAACAGGTTGTGTTGCAGCAATAGTTCTGCATCTGTTTCAGAACAGAAAAGTTTTTATAGTGCAATCTTATGTATGGTTAAAGGGACGCGGGTGGCACTGTGGGTTAAACTACAGAGCCTAGGACTTGCCGATCTGAAGGTCGGCGGTTCGAATCCCTGGGACGGGGTGAGCTCCCGTTGCTCGGTCCCTGCTCCTGCCAACCTAGCAGTTCGAAAGCACGTCAAAGTGCAAGTAGATAAATAGGTACCCCTCCAGCGGGAAGGTAAACGGCATTTCCATGCGCTGCTCTGGTTCGCCAGAAGCGGCTTAGTCATGCTGGCCACATGACCCGGAAGCTGTACGCCGGCTCCCTCGGCCAGTAAAGCAAGATCAGCGCCGCAACCCCAGAGTCGGCCACGACCGGACTTAACGGTCAGGGTTTCTTATGTATGGTTACCTGGAAATGAATCCCACTGTGTTGAGTGGTGATTATTCTCTGATAGTATGCTTGGGTTGCAGCCACGGAATACTTGAATTGTTCACTCTCACAACAATCTATTGTTGAGGACTGTTATTTTAGTAGACCTGCAAATAACATGAAAACAGTGAATTGTGCAGATGGTTGTGCTGTGGTTGTGTTTAACTGGATTGCGTTGGCTTAATAAACCTGGGGGTATGTGGGGGGGGGGGGAGCACCCTGAACTTTTAATGTATTGTAAAGCTGCAAGCTATTTTCTGTAATGTGTTCAGATTGAAATAAATGATCTTTTTCATTCTCTTCTAATCTCAAAGTGTTTAGAAGACACTTTGCACATCAACAGAACTCAGGATACTTCAGTTCATCTAAGAGTCATGGGTTTGAGCCCCATGTTGGGCAAAAGATTCCTATATTTCAGGGGGCTGGACTAGATGACCCTTGCAGTCCCTTCCGATTCTACAATTCTATGGTTCCAAGCGCATGGAAAACAGCTCCTTCACAACTGACTTAATAAGCAGCGTTCTTGCACACTACGGAATGTAGGTTCATCTTGTCCTTGATCCAAACACAGTGTAGAAACAGGGATTACTATTCCTTAGGAAGGCCACAGTACCATCAGCTTGGTGTTTACATGAAAATGCAGATTAACTCAAAACCGGAGGCCTGCTTTTACCATTTTTGTTGTCTTTAATTAATAAAATGCACACACAAACTTTTTTGCTTATGGCCATGCCAAAAAGCCACCACAATTCATAAATGGATACAATGTGACACCCAATGTATATGTGAATACGAAAGGGAATACTGTATGCTATAACTTTGACTTGAAACACTGTTGACCTGCATGTTGTTCTCTCCCCCTCCCCCCAGAACAACATAACTTCTTGGATGTACATCTAATATACTTCATATCAAATAGTAAAACAAACCTTTCTGAATGTGCACAATTACACCTGTACAACTATCCTTTCACCAGAGATTTTGATGTGAAGGAAGAGACTAAAATAGTCAGGGTTATGCAAGTTCAGAAACTACCCTTTTTTCTCACAGAAGGAAATTAGCAAGCTGGCTATGGTGAAAGGGTGTCTATGCCTCAAATCAGCTCTTAAAACCTTAAAGGGGAGAGGCTGCGGTAATGAAGCAGGATGGGTGGGACAATGGGATGTGGTTGCTAGCTTTTCAGTCATCTCATCTAGCTATGTGTTTTACAAGCAGGGTGATATGCAGGAATTAGCAGGAGGAGTTATGCATGGCAAAGTGACCTACATTATCACTTGCTAGGTGCTCCACTGTAAGCTGCATCTAAAGGCTTGCTTATTTATTTAGCAGAGAATTGACACCCTGCATTTCCTCATTTGGGTCCCAAAGTGGCCTGCAGTTGAGACAGGAACTGGAATAAGGGAAGACTATTACCAGCTCTTCATGCTATTCAATTTCAAAATGAGCTACTGGAGATGAGGCACAGAACTTCCTTATCTTCGGGCTTTGGCTGCTCCCTTTCAAACTTTTGTCTTCAAACAGACAAATTTAGTGTCTCATGCCACACTAGATCTTACAGCTCTGTTGCCCCAGGCATTTTAATTTTCCATTGTCTCTTATCACCATAAGCTGTAGTTTAACATTAAAGCCTCTTCATGGTCCTAATACAGTCGTTTGGAAAAAAGGAAAAATTATTTCTGACTCAACCTGTCAATGGCTGAGGAGGGTATCTGCACAAAGGCCAACGGCAAAATGCTAGGTATGAGAAAAGACTGTTGGGTAAGGGGAGAAATTAGGTGCTGAACATTTGGCTTTTTTACTGCTCCATTAAAAAAGATGTCTTGTTTGAAATTTGATAGCCAATTTAGCACACCTGTTTACTGATGCTGTATTGTTTTTAATATTCACTTGGAAGCCTCCCAGAGTGGCTGGGGAATCCCAGCCAGATGGGTGGGGTATGAATAATAAATTATTAGTAGTAAAGGTAAAGGGACCCCTGACCATTAGGTCCAGTCGTGACCCACTGGGGTTGCGGCACTCATCTTGCTTTATTGGCCGAGGGAGCCGGCGTACAGCATGACTAAGCTGCTTCTGGCAAACCAGAGCAGCACACGGAAATGCCGTTTACCTTCCCGCTGGAGTGATACCTACGAACTGCTAGGTTAGCAGACGCAGGGACCGAGCTCACCCCGTCACGGGGATTCGAACCGCTGACCTTCTGATAGGCAAGTCCTAGGCTCTGTGGTTTACCCACAGCACCACCCGCGTCCACTTAATTATTATTATTACTTGACCACAAATCCTTGTGCAGACCAAAAGTTGCGGGCTTTGTGTCTCTAGCAATTTGCAAACTACCTGGTTGTTGGTTAAGAAGAGAGGGTGGAGACATACAGTAGACATAAATATGGCTGTTTTATAAGCACTGTGAACCTTTAAAATGAAAGATCCGTGAACATAGCTTGGCCACCCCCACACAATGGTTTTTGGTTTTTTTAAGGTTTTGCTAAATGATATAGGCATTCCTCCTAGCAGACCCAGCCCAGTTGTGTTCATCCCCCAAGCTGCCTGTCTCTGCTGCCTCAGCCTTTTCCTGGAAGACTCCTTTTGCTCTTGCAGTTCCCACTTATCTCTGCTAAATGCCTAGTATTTGTCTTGCTCCTGCTTTTCTCCTCTGTCCCACTCAGATCTGAATACTTGTGAAATTATTTCTCTTCTCTGACCCGAAAGTTTATTTCTTGGCTATTCCAATATGCCAGTAAATGGTAAAAAGAGGTAAAGGACCCCTGGATGGTTAAGACCAGCCCAAGGCGACTATGGGATGCTTTAAAGGCTCGACCAGCTTCTATTTGCCCTCTTTCTTTCAGGCCTGTACATTCTGCAAACAAGATATATTTTAGGCTCATGTGCTTGAACTCATTGTCTACAGATCATCATCTGAGGCTTTTCTTCATGTGCCCCCCCCCCCAAGAGGTCTGGACAGTAGAAACATGAGAAAATGCATTTTCTGCGGTGGCTCCCCGTTTATGGACTGCTCTCCCCATGGAGGCTCACCTGGTGCCTTCATTACATATCTTTATGTGTTATATGAAAGTGTTTCTCTATAACTAGACCCTTTAGCTGATTAAAAGTTCTATGGCCTTTTAAATGTGTTTGGGGGGCTGCTATTGATTTTTTAAAAAAATTATTACGTATTTTGTGTTCTCATTCTGCATTTTTATGTTGTAAACCACCCTGTGATCTTCAGGGTGGTACTACTACTACTACTACTACTACTAATTAATTAATTAATTAATTTGCTCTCTGTTTCCAAGCTCTCAGTCTCCCCCTCTCTTCCACCTGCTTGCCCTGAGCACAAGCTCTTTCTGTTTCTCTGTGGGACTTTTCCCAGTCAAACACAACTGCCTCCTTTTAAGTACCGTATGTAAACTGGTTGTGACTAGCCTTTTGATGGTCAGCTTCCATCTCATCACTCCATAACTTTGCAGTGTCTAGAAAGGATTGGCAGTATGTTCCTGCCAACAGTGGACAAAGTTTAGCCTATTATGTATGGATTTATTTCCCAAAGATAAAAATATGGAAACTTGTTTACCGTACAGAATACAGTTGATCTCTTTGCATCCATCCCCTATATAGTGGTACCTCGGGTTAAGAACATAATTCATTCTGGAGGTCCGTTCTTAACCTGAAACTGTTCTTAACCTGAAGCACCACTTTAGCTAATGCAGCCTCCTGCTGCTACCGTGCTGCCGCTGCGTGATTTCTGTTCTCATCCTGAAGCAAAGTTCTTAACCCGAGGTTTTATTTCTGGGTTAGCGGAGTCTGTAACCTGAAGCGTCTGTTACCCGAGGTACCACTGTATATTCCAGTAACTAAACGTATAGCCAAAATCTTGCTACTATTCATTGCAAACACAGCTTGAAAATAAAGGAATACTTGTCTCATAAACAAGGTGATCGTCTAAAATAAGTAGCTAACGGAAAACAGTGTCTTAATCATGGGAAATGTGTTTTGTGACAAATCTCATGCCACAACTTCTGCTGATCCTAGTTGGGCATAATTTCCCACAAGAACTTAAAATGTCTCTTGAGCTTCACCCCCACCCCACAACTGGCAATTCTTTTGAGCTGGCATAATCTGCGAGTGGGGTTTCTGCTCATGGATTTGGCCCAGTGCCTTTAGTATTTGATCTTTGCTGTTCGTCTGTGGGAGCACTTGAAATAGGTAGGAAAAAATGTGCATCAAGTTCAGCTAGCCTTAGAATTGGCCTCGTGCCTGCTAACTGGAAACATGCTATTAGTCTGGAATTCTATTCTAGTCAACTGTATTAAGTAAGCTGGAAAGCTTACTTAAAAAGGAGGCAGAGCAAATCCCAAGGGGCTGGTGGGTGGCAGCAAGGAATCGTGGGCTGTGCCACGGTCCACGTGGAAGCAACGTGGTGTGCGTCTTTCTGCAGGAATGAGTACAGCACAATCTGCCCTTTCCCATCAACGCTGTTGTTTGCTGTTCTGCT
Source organism: Podarcis tiliguerta (assembly GCF_965153285.1). Classification (NCBI taxonomy): domain Eukaryota; kingdom Metazoa; phylum Chordata; class Lepidosauria; order Squamata; family Lacertidae; genus Podarcis; species Podarcis tiliguerta. The sequence goes on along the minus strand of NC_139543.1, from coordinate 68,963,461 downwards.
TTGGAATTAGAGTTCACTTTTTTCCTTGAGCATTGGCCATATATAAATCCTATTTATTGCTGAGGCTGTAACTGCTGCTTAGTGCTAGGTCTTGGGTTTTGTTGGTCCTAACTGTCTACCTTCATTTTTCAGTTGCTTGCTTTTTTTTTTTTTAAGAGTAGGAGGCAAGAGATAACATGTCCTAACTGATAAGCCAGCACCAACAGAGTGTGTTGGACTTGGACCTGTGAAGTCTTGTGGTGTGTTCTGCTGTTGACTCACTAGATGTCTTTGATTCCGTTGCAGTTTCTCTGCTTCCCTGTTTGTAAAATGGGGATAACTGGGAGCAGAGCTGGGAGTGTTTTTGGACTCTTGGAGATTTGATGCAGGCTACAAAGTATTTGATATTTCTCCCAAACTTGGTTTGTTTTCCTATCTGGTCTAGAGGTATCACTGTGAGGGGTATTCAGTACAATCCTACTGAAGTTAATGGGCATGACAAACTTGATTTATTTAAATGGGTCTACTGAGAGTAGGGTGCAGTTAGATATAGCCCCATAGATTTGCAAGTCTGCTACCCATTCCAAAACCTGTACAGGAGGATTTCCCAAGTTTTTTTTTGGGGGGGGGGTGTTGGCACTGCCCTCATGCCACAATATTAATATTAATAATAATAATAATAATATATAATATATAATATATAATATATAATATATAATATATAATATATAATATATAATATATAATATATTATTTATACCTCACCCATCTGGCTGGGTTTCCCTAGCCACTCTGGGCGGCTTCCAGCTGAATATTAAAAACAATACAGTATCAGACATTAAAAACTTCCCTAAACAGTTGTCTTTTAAAAGTAAAATAGTTTTATTGCCTTGACATCTGCTGGGAGGGCGTTCCACAGGGCAGGTGCCACTACCGAGAAGGCCCTCTGCCTGGTTGCCTGTAACCTCACAGCGAGGGAACCGCCAGAAAGCCCTTGGTGCTGGACCTCAGTGTCTGGGCACAGTGTCTGGGCACCACACAGCTACTCATGTGTTCCACTTACTACTCATACCCATGTGCCACAATTAGGTTTGAATAAAGCTGCCTTCGGCTCAGATAGAAAGGTCCTTTGAAGTCTAATTTCAGTGCATGGGGTGGGTGCAGGTGGGAGACAGGATGGGACCCTGAAGAACCAGGGAAGTCCTCTGTGGATGTACTCAGCCATAACACTTTGCCCAGGATATCTTTTGAGTACATTTTGTGGTTTGAAATAGTATGCTGGACTCTGGCACTGTGAGAACCTTAAGCCACTGAAGCACACATCCCCCAGCAAGTGCCTGCTTACAGTTGTCTGAGCAGGACTGTAATATTGTGGCTCTGCAAATAAAGCCATAAGATGTAGGCTTTCCTACCTGTAGGTGGCTCATATTCTACCCAGAGATTCAAATGAGTGACTCTTTGCAAGCTTGGAATGTTGTCCAGAGTTAATTTCCTTTGCAGAGCAGCTTGGCCCGAACCTATTACAGGTTGCTAGGCAGTTGACTTGGACCAGAAGTCCCATGGGAAGAAAATCCGGAGAGAACATGAAAGGAAGGTTCTTTGCCAATATAGGAAGTCTGCTGTTGGGAGATAGTGGAGGAGTTAAATGGTGACTTCGGGGTTGATGCATGCATGCTGCCGTGATGATGTGGGAAGCATGCCAGATCACCACTGCCCATCATATAAATTACTCGTGGATAATGACACTTGGTTAATATTCTCTGATTAGCTCAGCTGTGTTGCTTCACCTTTTCAAGCTGGACAAAGAAGTTGAGGGCAAATGTTCTTAGAAGTCTGTCCCCCTGCGCCATGGGACTTGTTCAAAAGCTGGCGTGTTTATGATCACAGCCATTGTTTTCGCTATTTAAAAGGAGGTGGGGGAAGCACATGCACAGTATTGCTGAAACCTGTCTGAGGTGTCTAAAACCGCTTTCCCCAGAAACCCCAAAGGATATAAAAAGATCAAAGTAGTGGCTGCTGTAGACTGAAAAGTACAAGAAGTCCTGAAATCAACAGTAGCAGTCTGTGTCCGATCCACTTGGTTTCAGTGGTCAGATATTGTTTTGCACACAGACCCACCCACCAATTGCTATTTAACCTTTTCCACCCAGTTGTGCCACTTTCATGGTTTTGCTGCATTAGAAGCAGCCACTAGAATTGCTAATTGATTCAGAGTTGCAAATTGCCAAATAGTGGCTCAGCCAGAGTGTTTTGGGAGTTGCTTTTCTCGGAGGGTAGAATTTCCCCTTAGATTTGAGATTTCTACCTTTCCCACTCCTAAGGATTTAAGAATTTTAACATTATGTTTACTGTATGTGAAAAGCTATATACAGTATATATATATTTTAAGAAACAACAAAAGTACGTTAACAGTATAAGCTGTGTGCAGTGGGGCTTACTTTTTAGTAAACATGTAGAATTGTGGCCTTAAAAGATGTAAACTAGATACAAATACATTGGGCTGAAAGAACTCGCTTTCCAACCTAGGAGTTAAAAATGCTTACTCTGTTTCTGCCTTGTTTACAACTGTTAGTTAGAGGGTGCTGAAGGTTATTTCCTTGCTGTAATTGTAAATTGTCATTAGCATAATCTAGCTGCCTGAAAATGCATTATTCAATATGCATTTAAAATCATTGAATAGAGCTGTGCTCAGTGTTTTAAAACTGGAAAAACAAAGCTGGTTAGAAGCCAAGGAGGAAGGAAATAGAGAATTGCTACCCAATTTATTTTGGACATTGAAGAGTGTTTTAAGGTTAATAGGGCTACTAGATTAAACTCTCTGGACAAACCCTCAAACAGAACAGCTACCAAAGTTTGGTTGAATATGCTGATGGAAACTTTTGAGACTTGCAGTAATTTACTGCTACCTAAGGGTCTCTTGTCTAATAGTGTTGGGTATCTGGGCTGTAATGTTCAGGCTGAATGGACCAATGTGTGTTGCTCAAGCAGGGAATGAAGAAGAAAGCTTAGTTCTGTTGAATTATAAGGCATTCATATTTAGTTTTTAGAAATATGCAGATTTATTAAAATTGATCCATCTGTTTTAAAGGCAGATGACTGATTCGTAACTAAAAATGTTTTGAATACATGACAGCTCTGCTATTTATTTTTACCTCTCCGTCTTTTGGGACCTTCAAAGGGTCCTCTTATCTACATTTTGGGAAGAATCCAAGCTTATTGTTCTGTTTGATGTTCCCAGCATGCTTCCTCCACAACAATAGATTGACAAGATATGCATATAGTGGGGATGGGTAGCAGGCTTTCCTTCGGAGTTAAGCAGGCAGAACAGGAAACCTACCACAAGGGTCCAGTATATTTGGCTGAAGGGAAACACTCTTGTTTTTCCTTCTTCAGTTTACCTCCCTTGGTGCAGATTAATTCTGGAAGGGGAGAGGGTGGGGAAGGTTAAGCAAACAAGCTGAGCTTCCAGCCAGGCAGCCAAAAGGAACTTGCTGTCAAAGCATCTTTGGAGAGGCAAAGCAGAAATTAGAAAAAGAACCAGATGGCATAAACATTGAGATATGCTGGCCAGACTCCTGGCTGCCTGCAAAGCAAAGGCACCATCCAACCTCAACAGGAGAATATCCTGTTCTGTTCTGTCCAAGTGGATGGCGTGCACTGCTGCGCCATGACGGATTTGCCAATGACAGGATTCAGTTCGCTGCGTTACCCTACCCACCCATGGTCTGCTGGATGAGACGAAATGTGGATAAGGGAGACCTCATACCACTGCACTTGTGCAAGTTGTGACTATGGAGCAAGACACCCACAATTTATTAACATATTTATATTTATTTCAACAGCCTGTCTACCGCTTAATCACAGTTGTCTCTAAGTGATGTACAGGAGGCTAAAGATGAGTTAAAACACTAAAATCAGATCCCAATTAAAAGCTTGCTGGATTAAAGAAGTCTTCAGTAAGTGCCAGAAGTTCAACAGGGAAGGGGGGCTGTCTTACCTCAACTGGAAGTGAGTTCCATAAAATTGGGCCCACAATGGCTCTTGCTTGGAAATAAAAAAAATAAAAAAATAAAAGATTATTTATATCCCGCCCTCCCCAGCCGAAGCTGTGGCTAACAACAGTAAAATAATACAGCATTCTAAAATAAATTCATTACAAAATCAGTTCAAATCAAATTAATGGCAACCATTGGGCTAGAGTTCTGTGAAGAATTACCAAAGGGGGGGTCAGGCTGTGCCTTGGCCAACGGCCTGGTGGAACAGCTCAGTCTTGCAGGCCCTGTGGAAAGATGTCAAGTCCTGCAGGGCCCTAGTCTCTTGTGACGGAGCGTTCCACCAGATCAGAGTCACAGCCGAAAAAGCCCTGGCTCTGGTTGAGACCAGCCTAACCTCCCAGTGGCCCGGGACCTCCAAGATGTTTTTGTTTGAAGACCGTAAGGTCCTCCATGGGACATACCAGGAGAGGCGGTCCTGTAGGTACGAGGGTCCTAGGCCGTATAGAGCTTTAAAGGTTAAAGCCAGCACCTTAAACCTGATCCTGTGCTCCACAGGGAGCCAGTGCATCTGTACATCTGAGCCATAGGGGACCACTAACAGTGACTCCCCTGAAGACAGCTGGGATTGAGCACAGAACATAAGGGATCAGGTGTTCCATGAGGTGTCCTGGACCCAAGTTGGTTAAGAACCTTGGAGAGACACTTGGAAAGTAGTAGGGCTTCCTAGGCATGACCTAGACCTGGTATGTGTTTTGTATGCAAAATGTCCCAGCTGGTAGAGATCTCTGTGGAACCCTGGAGAGCTGCTACCAATCAATGTAAACAGTATTGAGCTAGGCGGAGCAATAACTCGGGAAGCTGCCTTGTATTATGTTCCTAGGGATGAAAACCTGTCTCGCCTCCAAATGGGAGGAGAGGCTGGGATGATGGTAACTGCAAATTATGGCTGTCTGAATAGTGTATTCCAGGACGGTCTTAAGAACAACTCGTCTGTGCAATTGAGAGATGTAAAAGTTATCTAGTTCCTCCACACCAGTTTGGAGGTCGGTGACTCCAACAATTTTTCTGCGGGGGGGGGGGGGAATGAGCAACTGACGAATTAGCATATTGATATAGACAAACGGAGAGGCTCAGAAGCTTCCTGTCAAATCCCAGAGCGACTGCAGCTATTTGCTGGAGGAAGTTGTGCCATTGTTCAGTCTTCCTCAAGTAAATATTTAAGACTTTCTAGTATGCTCAAATGGCTTGTCAAATAGCACCAAAGAGCTCTAAGCATCAGTAAATACAAAGGAACAGAACAATGCCCTGGCCCTCTGAATTCTACCCGGCAGAAGTAGCAAGAGAGGAGCCGGGTTCAGTAACTACCATCTTACTGGCCATGGTGGCTAGAACAAATATTTTCTTCTGCATTGTAGCAGCAACATCAGTGTACATGCTAAATGGTAGATGTTTTTGTCTTCTCAGAATCGTCTCCACATCCCCCACAGATCTCCCACCTATGACTTCTCTTCCCAGTTTTTAAAGATTGTACCTGCACAGGTTCCTGCATGTCTCCGGTGTAAATGATGTAGAACAGGCATGTGTTTCAGATTGATTCAGCAGAGCACTGGTTGAAGTTATACAGTTTACAGCATTCATAGGACTTCCACCCACCCAAATACTATGATGTAAAGTGAAGCACAGAGTGGAAACGTTATAGCCTGCTAGTTGTTGGAGCTTCATGTAATAAAAAATCCATTATTTGATCAAATTAGGTGTTGTCATTGGCCAATTATATAAAACCACTCTTCTGAGATATTAAAAATCTGAGTTTTGGATAAAAGCTACGGAGTCCAAAATAAATGAAAAGGTCTGTGCCTCAAGCTTATTAGACAGTGAAACTTGGAAGTGAACGTATTTGCTTAAGTCTGTTCTAGTCCTGGAGAATGACTTAAGGCACTGGATTTAACACCCTTAAAAGGTGTATGTCACACAACTGTGGTATTGTATGAAATACTCCCTGGCACTGTTCCATTCTCTGCAAGGCTGATTTGGCCACTGAAATACTGAGACAACCTTGCAGTTGGAATATTTGTCAGAAACATATGGCTTCTTCAGAACCTGCAATTTCCATGGAAGTCACTGACATGTGGCAGATGTTCAGAAGCACGGAAAGAATAACAATATTTATTTATTTTACCTTGTACCTTTATGAAAATTCAGGTACTGATCATGCAAAGAAATAAGAGCTTTTCCATTCTCTTGCACTGGAAAGCCAGAAACAGCTGTTCTGTTCTGATGAAAGCAAGCATGCAGAGACCTGAGCAGAGTCAGTTCTAATTTTGGAAACCAAGCACTGGTGCTGAGATGGAAGTTGTTAGGAATGGAGTGTTCCCTTCCCAGTTCTTGGCCTGGAATTACTTGTGAGGGCATTTTAGTGGGCTGCAGTTTCATGATATTATTACTATTATTTATTAAAATTTGTATACCATCCTTTATCTGAAGATCACAGGGCATTTTACAACATAAACATTCAAAATGAGAACACAGAATACATAATAAAACTAAAACAAACTAGTAACCCCCTTCCCACAAAATGCCATAGAATGTTAATTAGCCAAAGGCTAGGTTATAGAGAAACAATTATGTAACTTACTGGCCAGTTAGCTATCTCCCCTTCTTGAGTAAGGTTCTTGAGTGGGTGGTCAAGGACCAGATCCAGGTGTACTTGGAGGGAACTGACTTTACAGATTCATTTCAACCAGGTTTTAGGTCCGGTTTTGGAACAGAAAGTGCTTTGGTCACCCTGTATGATGACCTCTGTTGGGAAAGAGACAGAGAAAATGTGTCCCTGTTAATTCTCCTCAACCTCTCACTGGCCTTTGATACCATCAGTCATGGTATCCTTCTAGAGTGGCTGTCCGAGTTAGGGGTGGGTGGCCCCACTTTGCAGTGGTTCCTGACCTACTCGGATTTTCTTTTCCAGAGGGTGGTGCTTGGGGAGCCATCAGTGTGGAGTTTCCCAGGCTTCAATTTTATTCCCTATGCTGCTTAACATCTACATGCAACTGCTGAGTGGTATCATTTAGAGTTTTGGAGTAGGTTGCCAGAATATGCTGATGACACATAACTCTGCTTAGAAGCTCTCTGCCTTGCATGGGGTCAAGGCTCACTTGGCACACTGGCACATGCACACATGTGTATGTATATCTTGTGCTAAATGTTATTGATAGCAAAGTACCCTGGAACTCTGTAAGAGCTTTAGAGTTTTCCTTGTAACTGCTATCATAAACAAGAAAACATTTTCTGTCCACAGGTACTCTCTGCGGCGAGGAAGCTCATTCACATTTCTAACTCCTGGGCCACATTGGGATTTTACTCTGGTAAGTAAAGCAAAGAGCGTATTAATTCACAATTGGAATAATGAACAAAGAAACAGTTCATGTTCTTCCTCTCTCAACTAAAAGTTTGTTCTGTGCCCAGACAGACAGCTACAGTTTTTTCCTTTCTGTATACTGCTGGTGGTTGAACCAGCTTTGCTAGCTCTCAGATGGTAGTCAGTGTACCTGATCTGCCTTGTGAGACTTACATGATGTGCAGCAGTGTATTTCCATGTGCTAGAACAACGTCTGCCATTAATTTCTTCTTTTTGCATACTGTAACAGAATAATTTGACCAGCTGTGGATCGAGTAGAATTTAAACAAGACCTGCTGAAGTCAATGTGACATATACAGCATCTACAGTCAGGAACTGATTTCCAAAAAAATCATCCAGTAAAAAGATATTTCCCGTCTCAAAATGTGTGTGCCCATTGTGTCTTCATTTCCTTACATGTAGAAGCTACTTCCACTCCTGCGGCTCAGAAAAGCATATTGCTTTTAGCAGGGACACTGTGTGGCTAGACAGCTAAAGTAATTTTATCTTCTAATGGCACTTTCTGCTTACACATTTGTTTCTTGCCTGGGACTATTGGCATCATTGGAGAAAATAGTATTTTTTCCCCATCTTCCTTATTGGAGATGGTGCATTTCAAACTTAGAACACAGAAGGCATGTTCAGGCATTTGTCTGAGCATGTGAATGCTGTATCTGTGATGGGAGGCAGGGGCATACACACACGTCTTGCCCCAATGTCTCCATACATGTTATCCTTTATCAGTGTCCCCAGTCACATGGAGATTTATATTCATGTTCAAGCAATCACAAGAACAAGGCCTTACAGACGTACCCTGCTCATTAAGTGGAAGTTCATGCTGTTTATTCTAGGGGGAAATGTGCTTCTCAAGGGTGACTAACTATTATGATCTTAACTGTTGTCTCAGTTTTGATCCTGCGGTGACTAGCTAAGACTGGTCATTCCTTCAAGGGAACAACCAAAAAAGTGATTACAAAGCTATGCTCCTGCTCTGCCAACTTGAACCTCATCTCCCCACCACTTCTAACTCTTCATGAATTGCAGAAGCTAGATAGGGATGCTCAGGGTTATATATCCAGCAATCTTCTACTCAGGCAGCCATGTTCTACTCAAAGTAGACCCACTGAACTTAAGTGACACTAAGTTAGCCCATTGAGTTCAGTGGGTCTGCTCTGAGTAGGAGTAACTTTGGATACAATTCAAATTATTTTGGATCTCGTTGAATGGAGGCCTGTACAGAGCATTGACTGGATAACGAGCTGGATCACGCTCAAGTTCTTCTTGCTTTGAGGCATGGGGCAGTTGTCCACTGGGGCTTTAACAGCTCGTATTCACTTTTTTCAACCAAAGCAAATACTAGGAAACAGCTGTAGTGGTAGGACACGTGTGCATGCATAAGGTTCCAGATTCAATCCCTGATATCTTCACCCAAAAGGTCATGAGGTACCAAGGCTAGAAAAGACTGGAAAACCGCTGCCAATTAATAGAGTACTTGGTTGGATGGATTAGCGATCTGGCTGTCCCTGTGCAATGAAGCCACATAAGTTCAGTTTTAAGGTTGATTGCGGTACAAGAAAATGATGATAGTACAATAAGGCCATTATTTTTTATTGTCCTAAAAGCAAAGGAGTGAAAGTAGATAGGAATATGGGCAGCAATATTTATTTTAATCTGTGTTTTCCCTATTCACCTATAAACGGTATGTGCCTTTTTATCTTTTTATGTGAAAAAATGGTTGAGGCAGGAGAAAGCCTGCAGGCCTTACCCTAACTAATGTAAGTTAAGATGTGCCTCCAGCTCCCATGAGCTCCAGCCTGGGATAGCTAATGGTCAAGGATAATGGGAGTTGTGGGGACGTGGGTAGCGCTGTGGGTTAAACCACAGAGCCCAGGGCTTGCCGATCAGAAGGTCGGCGGTTCGAATCCCCGCGACGGGTTGAGCTCCCGTTGCTTGGTCCCAGCTCCTGCCAACCCAGCAGTTCGAAAGCACCTCAAAGTGCAAGTAGATAAATAGGTACCGCTCCGGCGGCAAGGTAAACGGCGTTTCCGTGCGCTGCTCTGGTTCGCCAGAAGCGGCTTAGTCATGCTGGCCACATGACCCGGAAGCTGTACGCCGGCTCCCTCGGCCAGTAAAGCGAGATGAGCACCACAACCTCAGAATCGTCCGCGACTGGACCTAATGGTCAGGGGTCCCTTTACTTTTACTCCCTTTACCTTTAATGGGAGTTGTAGTTCAGCAACTTCTGGAGTTCCATAGGTTAGCCACCTGTAGTCTAAGCCAGGCTTCCTCAACCTCGGCCCTCCAGATGTTTATGGCCTACAATTCCCATGATCCCTAGCTAGCAGGACCAGTGGTCAGGGATGATGGGAATTGTAGTCTCAAAACATCTGGAGGGCCGAGATTGAGGAAGCCTGGTCTAAGCAGTTTTCTCTCACTTCATGGTACTGGTCCCGACCTTGTGCCGTGTTTCAAATGCAGCTTGAGGTCATGGAAGAACCTGATTTCCCCCTGTTTTGAGCTGGTGAGGATTGTAAGCAAGATTTTTGAAACTTGATGAATGCATATCTGCATATGCACCCATGCAGAACACATAAAAAAGAAGTGCCAAGTCTCCCTTAAGTATGAAATCGAGAAGCAAAAGTTGGTGTCTGTCTGGTCTATTAAATTTTGCTGCTCAGTTTGCTTGTATGGAAGTGGATTAGTGGAAGTGACGGAAATTTGCCATAAGGTAAATGGAGTACACTGGCTCATCCCACACTTCTATGTATCAGAAAATCCACCTTGCCTTCAGGCTACTGATGCTGAATCAGAGTTAGAGCACCCCTAGCAGTAATAAGTGCTGTTTGACAGAAGTCTGTGTGCTATAAACCTAGAAATATGGCTGTAGAAATATTCCTTTGCTTTTAATTTCAGCCCCTTGGTAATAACTTCCGATAGGTGATACTTCTCAAAATGAGACTATTTCTCCACTCCTAATCTCTTGAGGAGCTGCTTTTGTATACTTTTTGCTCTGTTCATTATGTTACTAAGGCTTAGGGTAAGTAAATGTTTTTTTTAATAGAGGCTAGTTCCAGTAGCAGAGGATAACAAGATTAGATGCTATATATTACAAACTTGAAACTGTATTTATACAAGTTTAACAGACATGAATTGTCCCCAATGACATGAGGCTGCCAAGAATCCTGACCTCACCTGGGTAGTACAGCTCCTAGGGTTTCCTGATTTGGGAGATTAGGACAAGCTGATTTTAAGCTTGTAGCAAGATGAGCCTGTAAATCATAAAAGGGAGTGATTAACCTGACCTCGGCATCTCCTGGTTCCTGGATTTCTCAAGTGAGGGACTGTCAGACTTGGACCTGCGTTCAAATCCCTGCTCAACCGTGAAGCTCACTGGATGACCTTGGGCTAGACACCATTTTTCAGCCTACCTACCCCAAATTGTGAGGACAAAATGTGGCATGATATGTGCACACTTTTGAGTTCCAGAGAGGAGAGCCATGTTATAAAGGCTATTTTAAAATAAGATTTGGTGTGGAAATAAAAAGAAGCCAACCTCGCCCAAAGGACGTTTCTCTCCTTACAAATAAGAAGTCTCCTGTTATCTGATACAATCATTGAATCACCCATTTTAGAAAGATGGGTTTTCTTTCTAATTAAGGGTTTTTTTGTTTTATAAAAAGGCGATGAACACTTTTTGCTGAGTCTTTAGACATCCTGCTTTTTTCAGTCTGGTGCACTCTCAGAAGTAGTTTTCCACATGAACTGATCTCAGGAGGGTTTAAAAGGGTCATCCAGTCTGAGAAGAACGTATCAATCCGGATAGCCCTTTGTTTCTCTGAGCCATTCAAGTGCAGATTTTTTTTTTTAAGAGTCTGCATCTGATTTAGCAGATGTAAAACAGCTGGCTTTGCTGTCAAATGTCTGCTGCCTGTATGAATCGCAACTGGGCTGAGAAAAATGAAGGGCCCAGCCAAGGCAAGACCTATTAAAACTAGTCTAGCCAGTCTTAAAAACAAACCTCTGGACTTCCTTTAGAGTCTGGAGTTGGATGAGACTAAAACCTATAGGTTGGCTATAAGCAGGGAGTAAAGCTGAATTGCAGAAACTAGGGTTTCTGAGTAAAAAGCACAATCTGAAATTCTTGGTAGCGTTGCAAGATTAATAAAAAGAAAACAATTTTTAATGGTAGTCTGACCAAGTCTGTAAAGTTAATTTACAAATTGTTCCTTTGAATAATTTGCAGATATGTAGTACATATGGTTAGAAATACAGTGGTACCTCGGGTTAAGTACTTAATTCGTTCTGGAGGTCCGTACTTAACCTGAAACTGTTCATATCCTGAAGCAACGTTCTTAACCTGAAGCACTATTTCTGGGTTAGCGGAGTGTGTAACCTGAAGCGTATGTAACCTGAAGCATATGTAACCCGAGGTACCACTGTACTTTGAGGTGCAAAAACACTCATTTCCATGTTGTTCATAATATTGTGGTATTATAATTTTTTTGAATAATGTTGTAGGAAGTCATTTGGTGGAGAAAGGAGTCTCTTTCAAGTTGTTCTCCTTTGCTTCCCCTGCATGCTTCACTCCGTCCACCCCCCCCAACCCCAACCCCCAATGCATGCATGAACAGGAGACTCACATTTGATCTCCAGAGCATTATTCTGTCAGGGAGGGAAACAGTGCCACATACAACCTCTGCAACACAGTCCTGTGTTGTGGTGATAGGACTGTGGCTGCAACCACAATAACAAGTCTTGTCTTAAAGAGCGCTGTGCTACAGGGATCCCACATGAGGCTAAAATATTTTTAAGTTTAGAAGGGGGAATGAGAGCCATATATGTTGTTCTCAGAGTATGCTCCTTCATGAACACGGATCCAAACTACAAGAAAGAAGATTCCACCTAAACATTAGGAAGAACTTCCTGACAGTAAGAGCTGTTCGACAGTGGAATTTGCTGCCAAGGAGTGTGGTGGAGTCTCCTTTGGAGGTCTTTAAGCAGAGGCTTGACAACCATATGTCAGGAGTGCTCTGATGGTGTTTCCTGCTTGGCAGGGGGTTGGACTCGATGGCCCTTGTGGTCTCTTCCAACTCTATGATTCTATGATTCTAACACAAGGCCATGCTCTGGTGGTGGGACACACTCCTGTATTTCTCTGACAAAGGGGGCTTGCCTGGTCACTGGGAGGAAATTTTACTTGCCACTACCAGTGCTCTGGTCCAGGGGGTCACGAAGAGTCGTACATGACTAAACGACTAAACAACAACCAGAGGTGAACTGGTAAGGGCGTTATTATGGGATAGTTGTGATGTGTAGAACTTAGAAGTGGGAGATAGCACACATTGGCTCTTATATAATGGTAAGCATAACTGAGAACTGTGGAATCCAAACAGGTTTCTTCTTTCATTAAGTAAATTCTTGAAAGAATTCCAGGTGTCAGTAGCGACATTAATGCATGTTGCCCTCCTTCCTTTTGGATTTTCATTCTTCTCTTTTTAATCTGTTTCTCCTAGGAGCACAAAGGAGGCAATAACTTCTAGGCGAATTGCTTGTATGTCAAGACAAATGACGTTAATTGCCAGAATGAAATTCCTCCAGCTTGTTTACATCATACTTGTAAAAAGGAGGGCACCTTTGGGGCACGTAACACTTGGGGAAGCTGGTTCCTTTCAAGGAAATCAAAGCCAGGCACGTAACTCGTATAACCAGTGTTTTCTTTCCTTATAGAAGAGGAAGCGGAGAGAGAGAGATGATGATGTTGTCAGTATTTGTAGCCTCGATCTTAAGGTAATTAAAACATTTTTCGCATGATTGTACTGATAAGCAAAGGTGCTGCATTCATTGAGGTTTCTGGTCCACCTTACATTGAAGGCTTGTGGTGGGTTTTATTGCTTTCCTTCTTCTGTTGACCAACCATCCAAGGTCGTTGAGAGGATATTCCCGTTTCCATTTAATTGATGGGAAATGGGGACTGAGAGATTGCAACTTTCCAAAGGCTCCACCCACATAATCTCCAGCTAAACTGGCATTTGAACTTCAGTTGCCCAGCTTCAAGCTCAGCGCACCTACCTACTTGCCAGTGCTGACAAATCCAACACCCGAAAGAACCCCAAATTATCGTCTCTGATAATTGAGACCTCCAGACCTGGAGGGTGGTATCTTACTCTGTCCTCATAGTTGAAAGTGATGGACTTAAGTCCAGTGATTTCATTGAGTCTGCCCTTAGTATGGTGAGCATTGGATATCACCAGAGGCTATACCACCTGAAGATTTTTAGTTTATTTCCAAACCTATCTCTGTGACCATGAAACCTAGAATGTTGCTCCTTCGCTTTTTTATTACAGAATTCTAACTTTATTGAGCAATTACAAGAGGCAAGAATAAGAAACTGTGCTATAAAAATGGTTTTCCTTCAAGATACACAGTAAAATGGAAGATTCTCAATACCTGCTTTTTTGCATTCTTCTAGCAAAATGTCATAAAAGGGGGCAATTCTTCTGAATAATTATTTCTGTACCTTCCACAAAATATAATTTATCAACAGACATCCCACAGAGTATCCAACTGTCCTCCCTTCAAGCTTTTCCCTACCCATCAGCAACCAATTTCCCACTGCCTGGCATTGGGGAACAATATTACACTAAGTTCTGCTTGGTCTAGATGCACAGAAATTCATGGACCTAACCTAGTCATCTCCATCAATTTCAGTGGGTGTACTCTGAGTAAACTTAGTTGAATACCACCCTTTCCCCCCTGTTTTTCTAGCAGGGACTGTAAAATGCTATCTGTTTTCCTAGGATGGGCTTAATTTCTCCGGGCTTTTTAATGGCATCCATGCTGTAGAGCAGGTGTAGCCAACATGGTGCTCTCCAGATGTAGCTGAACTACAACTTCCATCAGCCCTGACCATTAGTTCTGCTGGTGAAGCTGACGGGAGTTGTAGTACCACATTGGCTATTCCTGCTGCAGAATAACGTTTCCCTGGGAAGACCCACCAGGCTCTTCCACTGTTTTTCCAGAAGATGAAGAGACTATTTTAAGACCGTGCTGCTCAAAATTGCTTCCTTTTGTTGGTTTTGTAGTCTTAATTCTAATGTGTGTGACAATATTTAAAAATATATACAGTGGTGCCTCGCAAGATGAAAAGAATCCGTTCCGTGAGTCTCTTCATCTAGCGGTTTTTTCGTCTTGCGAAGCAAGCCCATTAGCGGATTAGCGCTATTAGCGGTTTAGCAGCTAATAGCGGCTATTAAAGGCTTAAGGGATTAGCGGATTAGCTGCTAAAAGGCTATTAGCAGCTTAGTGCCTTAGAAAAAGGGGGTGGGAAGCGAAAAAAACACCCCAGGAATCGCAAGACATTTTCGTCTTGCGAAGGAAGCCCATAGAGAAATTCGTCCTGCGAAGCACCTCCAAAACGGAAAACCCTTTCGTCTAGCGGGTTTTCCGTCTTGCGAGGCATTCGTCTTGCGGGGCACCACTGTACTGGCAATTTGAAATGTATGCTGCATAGCATCCTGAGCACAAAATGGAAAGGTAACTTAGACATTTTATAAATGAAAGAACACCTCTCACTGCCAAAAGCAAGAACTTAGCAATGGTGAAAGGTTTGTAGTGGTGAAACCTTGCCATGCACTGTCCCTTGAGTGTAACTGGCATTAAGAGTATATGCAGTACTTTTCCTGTATGTAGCTTTATCTTTTCCTGAAGTAAACACTATGAGACTGAGACATGCTAATTCTGATTTATGGGATCCCCAGTCATTGCCTCCTTTGTTAATTAATGGTTCTATTGTTTGGTCTTTTTATCAGCCTCAATTTTATTATTTCTCAAAAGTGGATTCACTGACCTATGAATGGTCATGACTTTTTTTTTATCTAAGGTTCACATGTAGGTTCCTTCAGCTCAGAACAAGTGGGTATCAGAGCAGGCTCAGACAACACAATTGTTGCTCTCTTCAGTGATTGCTTCATATCGGATTGCACAAATCTCCCTGTTCATCGGGCTCCCCAAAACCTTGGAAGAAATGAGGCTTAGTATCAGCTCAGTAAATATACAAGTATCCAGAGATAACCACTGAAAGAAATACGTGCCTCTTCTCAGGTGGATAATAATCTACCACTTTTACCGCCTTCACCCATTGCTGCTGCTGTTGTACTTAGCACTCCAGCTAAAGTGTAGACACTTCAGCTAAAACTTCTGCACTGCCTGCCCTTACACCCCCAGGCTAGGTTCAAGGTTCTTGAATTGTTATACAAAGCTTTGCACAACCTGAGTCCAGGATGCATTAAGGATCACCTGAGCACTTACATCCTAGCTTGGTCACTGAGATAGTCCTGGGGAGCACTGTTAATTGTCCCTGTCTTTCAAAAGCCTGACTGGCTTCAGCCAGAAGTTGGCTGTTTAGTGTCATGGGTCCCATGCTGTAGAATATTCTTCAGTGGGGATTCAGCAGGCAGCCTTGCAACTAATTTTCAGATGTCTCTTAAAACCCTTTTATGCCAACAGGGCTATTCAGTTGTTTAAACTTATTCAATGTGAGCCAGTCATTTATTATTAGTTTGCATTTCATTTTTATGATTATTTTGCATTGTTTTAATTGCATTTGGTATTTTATTGCACTTATAAATGTTGTTTTCTGCCACCCTGATATTTTATATGCAGAGGGTGGTCTATAACTATGTTTGACAATAAAGAAATAAATATCCCCGCTCTCCTCATCAAAACTTTATCCTCCTGTCACTCTGAAGGCAACAATGCCTTTGCTGAATCAGCATATTCTCACTGTACCTATTTGCTAATTGGTACTTTTCTGGCTAAGAAATGGAGGCAGTGAGATACTTTACTTTCTTGGGTTCCATGATCACTGCAGATGGTGACAGCAGCCACAAAATTAAAAGACACCTGCTTCTTGGGAGAAAAGCAATGACAAACCTATACAGCATCTTAAAACACAGAGAAATCACCTTGCCAACAAAGGCCCGTATAGTTAAAGTTATGGTTTTCCCAGTAGTGATGTATGGAAGTGAGAGCTGGACCATAAAGAAGGCTGATTGCCGAAGAATGGATGCTTTTGAATTCTGGTGCTGGAGGAGACTCTTGAGAGCCCCGTGGACTGCAAGAAGATCAAACCTCTCCATTCTGAAGGAAATCAGCCCTGAGTGCTCACTGGAAGGACAAATCCTGAAGCTGAGGCTCCAATACTTTGGCCACCTCGTGAGAAGAGAAGACTCCCTGGAAAAGACCCTGATGTTGGGAAAGATGGAGGGCACAAGGAGAAGGGGACGACAGAGGACGAGATGGTTGGACAGTGTTCTCGAAGCTACCAGCATGAGTTTGACCAAATTGCGGGAGGCAGTGGAAGACAGGAGTGCCTGGCGTGCTCTGATCCATGGGGTCACGAAGAGTCGGACACAACTAAACAACAACAACAACTTCTCTGGCTTGTCCTGCTGCTGGTGGTCTCTGTCTTCTCACCTCTCCTGGCTTGTCCAACTGTTTCAAGGATGGGGAACCTGAGGCCCTGCAGGTGCTGTGGACTACAACTCACATCATCCCTAATAATTGGTTGAGCTGGCTGGGTCTGATGGGTGATGAGAGTCCAACAATATCTAAAGGACCCCCAGGTCTCCAGCCTTGGTCTAAGTGAAGCATTTGTATGTTCTGCATAAGGCTTAATGTAGTCTTGATACCAAAAGGGTGGACATCAGTATTAATTGGCTTGATAGCATCCAACAGAGTGTGCTTTTAATTCATTGAAATGGCTTTCTGTTCTGTCGCACACAGTTGAGTGCAATGGTACTACGAAACCAAATATATATGCTTAGTGGTTATAATTCAATATTTGTTTTGAAAAGGTGTGGCTGCCTACATTAAGATGGCATTGTTTCATTTTGACTCATTTAAGCAAAAGTGCTGCTATTTTCAGTAGCACGTAGCTCATGCACCCCACATTAACTGGGTTCCATCTCTCTTGCAGCTGGTACGAATTATTGCAAGGGTCTTGTCTGAATGACATTTGCTTCTGAACATGCACAACTGTTAACATTCAAAGCCAACAAGGTGGAAGGTTAGAAGGTTAGATCTTAGCTTTCAGCAGTTCAAGTTTGTCTTGCTGACGTCACTGTAGGATTGTAAAAATCCCTGACCTTCCTCCAGCATTCAAGCTGACACATTTGGAGAAAAAGAGAGAAACAAAGAGAGACGGAAACTATTTTTATTAGAGCATGAGGTTGGTGAAGGTCTGTGCCAACAAATGTTGATCGATGGCAAAATATCTTGTCTATTTTAAGCTGATGACAGCATCTTTCAAGTGTTTGCTCCCTTTGCCTTTAAGGTTAATGGGTGAAGGTTGCTTGGTGACCCATGATGGCCCTGTTGGTCTCACTACTTTTCCAGAAGCCTCATCCTGGTTGGAGCCAGTATCCAGATATGTTCTTCATAAATGCTGGTGAATGGCCAAACAGTGAAGGCCGAGAGCCTAGAATTCAATAAATGAGCGGCTATTCTGAGCGGTGAAGAGTGAGGCTGTGGAGACAGCTGCAGCACTGCAGGTAGATTGAAGGGACAAGAATGCATGGCCCTTTTAGATTCAGTTGACTTTGGAAGTTTTGAACTTCTTGTGGCGTTGCGAATTCTTCCTCAGATTGATAAAGGTGGTAAAGCATATTTGATGCAGACCCTGGTCTTGAAACTCTGAAAGGTTGGGGTACGTTTTTAGTGTGACACTTCACTCGACGGTTCTCTCTTTATTACTGAAACAGAGAAATACAGGCTGTCTGCTTCCTAATTCTCCCTTGCTTTCATAAGAGAACTTTCTACTGCTTGGTGAACTCCTTCTCAACTCATGGGGATCCCAGTCCACGCTATTTGACAAGCTTCAGTAGTCTGCCAAATTTGTAAGCATAGCTGTGCTTACAGCTGCACTGCGAAAGATAAATTGTATGGTTTAGATGCTTAGCTTTCTCTTAGGAAATGTAGTTATGTGAAGCTGGCAGGAATCTTTGCAAAACTGTGTACCTGAACCCATGCACCTGTATCTTTCCGCTGCATTCTCATTTCACTCTACTATACTTGCAGTAAAACTGCCTCTGATGTGCCATAGCTGGTCTTGCTAACGTTATGGTGATAGCCACCAACTTGGATGGCTTTAAAAGAGGATTAC
Source organism: Podarcis tiliguerta (assembly GCF_965153285.1). Classification (NCBI taxonomy): domain Eukaryota; kingdom Metazoa; phylum Chordata; class Lepidosauria; order Squamata; family Lacertidae; genus Podarcis; species Podarcis tiliguerta. Next base: position 68,944,932 of record NC_139543.1, on the reverse strand, counting down.
TCAAATACATGGAGGGCAAGGCTATCAGTGACTACTACCCGTGATGGCTCCATTCTGCTTCCATTGCTGGAGGCATTGTCCCTCCAGGTGCCAGTTTCTGGGACTCCCAAATGGGCAGGGTGCTGCTGTTCTCTTGTCCAACTTCCTGGCTTCCCACAGACATCTGACTGGTCATTGTGAGAACAGGATACTGGATTAGATGGGCTGTTGGCCTGATCCAGCAAGCTTGCCTTATCTTCTTATTGTGCACTGTCATAAAACTAGGCTTCCTCTGGTTTTTCGAGGGATCTCATGAATTAAGTGGACTGGCACTTATTAGCAACCCTATGACTTGGCATTCGATAAAGTCTTCATTGTGTATACTGTGCTACAATGCTCAGCTCTGCTATTATGTAAGCTGCAAACTAATGATTCATGCCAGGTGAAGCCTAAGGTGTGTGTATGTTCAGAAGGTGTGGGCCCAATGTTTATTAGCAACAAGATTGCGGGGGCCTCAATAGCCAGCGCTGAGTCGAAGAGAAGTACAGTGCAGCTTGCAAAGGGCATGATGAATCTATAGTTAGTAATCTCCAGTCTGGTCTGTGCTCTAGGTCCTCAAAAGCCTGGTAAGGAGTACTGTGAGAATTCGTTATGTGTAAGAAATAGGAATTCTGTGCCAAGAATATATGCGCGTGTTTTTTTAAAAAAAGAAGAAGTTTAGTGCACTAAATGTAGCAAACCACATAAAAAATGGCACTTGGAATTGAGATCACTGTTATAGGAAAATACAGTGGTACCTCGGGTTAAGTACTTAATTCGTTCCGGAGGTCCGTTCTTAACCTAAAACTGTTCTTAACCTGAAGCACCACTTTAGCTAATGGAGCCTCCTGCTGCTGCCACGCCACCGGAGCACGATTTCTGTTCTCATCCTGAAGCAAAGTTCTCAACCCGAGGTATTATTCTGGGTTAGCAGAGTCTGTAACCTGAAGCGTATGTAACCTGAAGCGTATGTAACCCTAGGTACCACTGTACTGCCTTTTACCATGGAAAGCCAGTTAGATAGCATGAGTAATAACTGGTTGACATCCTCTGTGAATTTGTCTAATCCTGCTTTAGAGCGACCTGAGCCAGTAGCCCTTGCCATAAACTATCCACTGTGTGAAGCTACATGTGCAACAGAATGCAGGACCCTTGGCACATGAAGGGCTGGAGCACCTTTATTACAACAGAAAGCGAAAGCATTGTGGCTTTTTGCGTTAGAATCAGGGTGAGGAACTGGATCTGCCAGTGGGCCGGATCCCTAATGCCCCCACCTTTTGTGGGCCTACTTTGATAGGATCACCTTCCTGTCAATCACTTGATGTCATAATGATGTCAAAGTTGAGTGGGAATCACTAGAAACCCCCAACCAGCTGCTCAACTGGTGACCTACTTTGAAGGTGCACTCCCAGCTCCAATCAGTTAATTGGTGCTGGAAGTGCATCTTCCAAGGGACACGCTCCATTTGCTTGAAGCACCATTTTAGCCAAGTGGTTTGAATGCAAACTACTTCAAGAAAACAGAGCAAGTCCATATAAAAGTATCAAAGGTATCAAAAGATCTTTCTCTGCTTCTAACAAAGTCCCCTTGGCTGCTCTAGAAGAACTCCTTAGTGCATCTGATCTCAGTGAGGATTCCTGTCAGCTGATGGGCACTGACGGGGGGCCTCACCTGTAAAGGAACAATTGAGAGCATCAGGCATGGGGCATATGGGCATAATTGATGGGGAACAGTCTCACAGGCCAAATTGGGCCTGTGCCATACCTAAATAGGTTTGCATACTAGAGAGTCCCCACCACTGCTTTAGAAAAAAGGCGACATAGGCGGAGACATGAGAAATGTACTAAAGTTAGACATTGTGTGGAGAAAGCCGGTTATGATTTTCTCCCTCCCTTGCCCACAGTTCTAGAACTTGGGGCCATTCAAATTGATGGGCTGTAGACCCAAGGATGACAGTATTTAATGCAGTACATAATTCATTATGGAATTTGCTGATCCAAGATGTGACTACCGCAAACGTAGGCGGTTGTTTAAACCATCTGAAAAGAGTTTAGACAAATTTATGGGCAGCGTCTCTTATCTATGGCTGTTAATCGTGATGGCCAAATGGGACCACAGTAGAGGGGCAATACCACCAAGCCCTGTGCCTAAACTTTCTGCAGACTTCTGTAGAAAATGAGGTGCTGGAGTAGGTGGACTTTTTTTGTTTAATTGAGCTGGGCCCTTTTTTATATTAAGATGACTCTAGATTTGTCCAGATAAAGTTACCGTATTTTTCGCTCTTTAGGACGCACTTTTTCCCCTTCAAAAATGAAGGGGAAATGTGTGTGCGTCCTATGGAGCGAAGACTCCGTAGCCCCGCGACCCTCTCCCGGCTGGAGAGGTGACACGCGGCTATGGCAGGAGCCTCTATAGCCGCGCATCACCTCTCCAGCCGGGAGAGCGCGCACGGGGCTAAAGAAGCACCCCGCGACCCTCTCCCGGCTGGAGAGTTGACGCGCGGCTATGGCAGGAGCCTCTTTAGCCGCGCGCCACCTCTTCAGCTGGGAGAGCGTGTGCGGGGCTAAAGAAGCCATAGCCCCGCGACCCTCTCCCAGCTGGAGAAGTGACGTGCGACTATGGCAGCAGCCTCTCCGCTGCGCCTTTCCGCTGCTCTCTGACCTGTTCTTTGGGGCTGGTGGTGGGCTTCCCCCCGCCAGCCCCAAAGAGCAGGTTGAAAGGAACCTGAAGCCTGGAGAAGGAGAGGGGTCGGTGTGCACCGACCCCTCTCGCTTTCCAGGCTTCCAAGGTAGCCGCCTGAACGCACCTTAAACGGCACCTTGTTTTAGAGGGGGAAAACAAGAGGGGGGAAATTCTCTCCCTCTCTGTGCAGCACCTCCTGCCGCTTCGCTGAAGGTGCGCTGGGCAGAGAGGGGGAGAATTTTTTTTTCTTGTTCTCCCCCCCTCTAAAACAAGTTGTGTCCTATTGTCCAGTGTGTCCTATGGTGCGAAAAATACGGTATATTGCATGGTAAACTAGCTTCTCGGCTGTTGCTGCTTTATGAAACTTGCAGTAGTCAAGCAAAATACAGGTAGCAACCATTTTGCACGGGAGTTCCATTCCTGGCCCCTGTGTGCATCAGTGGAGCACACATTAAGTCCACCCCATTCTGCCCCCACCCTTTCAGACCACTTCTAGGTTGGCAGAGACCAGAGTGTGCATGATTGTGCATCAATTGGACAAGTTTAAAATGGTCACTGTTAGTAGTAACATAAACCAGTCCTTGGGGAGTAAATGAACCTTTCATGGGGTTACAGCAGTGGTTCTCAAAGGGTGTGATGGGAAAGGATGGCAAATGTGGCAGGAAGATTCAAGGACAATCAAAGAAACATTTAAACAATTCATTGTAGTTTAATATAGTATAGTATCAAAGTAATTTATACACACACACAACCAGAAACAGTATCCACATCTCTCTTCAAGAGCATTGGCTATTTATTCTTCTACTATTCTCCACTGCATATAGTGAAAAACAGGGAATTGTCATATTTGTCAGTCAAAAATCCCTGATCACTGCATATAGCGAACAGGGATTTTTGACTCTGACAAATATGAGAGATCATAAAAGAGAAAGGTTTCTTTGTGTCAATGAGGAGATGAGAGTTTGTCTCATATCAGAACTAATATAAATAAGATTACCCCGCAAAAAAAGCAAGCTCACACCTCTCACTGAGTTTGTATACATACTTAAAGTACATGTGTAAGAGGCTCGTTTATAATTATATTTTGGGAATGATTCATGTTCTTATGCATCTGCATTGTTTTATACTGTATGGGTGTCCCATGATCATATTATAAAGTTGTTGTGTTCTGTGTTATAAATCAAGCACTGTTGGGAGGTGTTTCTTTTTGTTTTCCAATGTATTTCTTATCAATTAAAAAAAAAAGGTGTGGCCATGAACAGATTTTTTTTTCTGAAAGTGTAGCCAAGAGGAAAAAAAGTTTTAGAACTAGTGGGTTTTAGAGTATATGACTTTCTTTAAAGAATGGCCATTACTCTTATACCAGATAGATGCTGCTGTAAAAAATAGCATCCTTTCCTGTGTTGGGTACCACTTTCAGGGCCCACAATTATAGTAACCCTAGTCGGGCATGGCAGCCCAAACTCATGCATTTGTCTTGGCCAGCTCTGAAAGATAAATTATTAGTTGGAGATCAGCATTTAGGATGAACTGCCAACTGGACCACCCAAGTCATGAGGAGAAAATAACTATGAGTGTATGGTTAGCATATAAGTTTAAATAAAGAATATAAAGTAGTTTCAAACTTGTAGTGTGGTGGCTGCTTTTCTCTCTTCCTTTCATGTAAATCTTCGCTTGTTTTTACACCAGGAGCTTATTGCAAAGCTCTTGTATTAACACAGGCAGAATGTGAAAGAATAAAGAGAAGGCTTTATTTGATTTTCTGTGCTTTCATCCATCTTGAATGTTGATATTTGAACGGTACTAGTGATGGTCTATACCGCTGAATTTCAGTGGGGAAATGAATTGTAGAAAAAACACATCTGTGCTGCTGAGCTTTTTATTTATATAGTCCATCTTAACTGCAGAGACATCCCATCAGCCTAATAAAATGCTGTGTTCCAGACTGCATGTATACATTATAGGAGCCAAGCAACCCCTTCGTCTGCTTACAAGAACACAGCTTTACATTTTTGACAGGGACATAAATATCTGTTGCTGGAATGTTAAAAGCAGGTTATAGCCAAGAAGTAATGTGGTCAAGCAGGTCATATGGGCTGACTTCCTATAAGTACTAATTCGAACAAAGCTGTGTATTTTCCCAAAGAGCTAAAGCAAGCAGTAATTTTCTCAGTGTATGCATTCTGGTCATAGCATTTGATAGATGACACCTTTGAACAAGGCAGCGGCTTAAACTAGCTGTGGGCCCCCAAACCCTACTATGAGGAAATGTAAATTCTTAAAAGTTCTACCTAGAATAAGTAGATAATGAATAGAATGGCATTTTTTAAAGGACAGAAAGCAGAATAAAGTGGTAGAATCATGAAGTGTTTGACTAGGACCTGGGAGAGGTGTGTTCAAATTCAGCCATGAAGCTCAGTGGGTGACCTTGGGCCAGTCACCATCTCTTAGCCTAACCTACCTCACAGGATTGTTGTAAGAATGAAACGGGGAGGAAGAGAACCATGGACACTACCTTGAGATCCTTAGAAGGTGGTATAACTTTAATAACATTTAGAGTATGGTTACCAGATTTTTTTCAATGAATCCGGGGACCCCCCCCCCTTTTTTTGGAAGCTGAGTAGCAACAGGGAGTCAGTGGTGGGGTTGGAGAGGCAAAAGACCCTGGGCCCAAGCACACATGCATATCCCGAGCCTCCCCTGATGATCTGACCCCTTCCTCCTTTGTTTTGACAGATCGGGGGAGGCCCAGGAGTCTCGGGTGGGCAGGCGTTGCCCAGGAGGGGCGCAAGGTGCGGGGTTTCTCTGCCAGGCAAGGTGCAAAGCCCTTCTTTCGCACCCTGTGAAACATAAATGCGCAGAGTTTTTTTAAAATTGGGCAACGGCTGGCCACAACTACTGAGCCCCCGCCCCCCGATCAGTCAAAACAAAGGGAAGGGGGCAGGAGATCTGTACTGCCAGACGTCCCTGGTTCCCCTTCAGCAGTGGCAGCAGCAGTGGCAGTCAGCAGTCCGGAGCCAGCTTGGTAGCGCAGTTGGTTCTGGCTGGCTTCAGGAGCTGCTCGCTGCTGTGGCGCCTGACATATGATGTCATGGCACATCATATGGGCCTGGTCTTATTCAACATCTTTATCAACGACTTGGATGATGGACTCAAGATCAAATTTGCAGATGACACCAAACTGGGAGGGGTGGCTAACACCCCAGAGGACAGGATCACACTTCAAAACGACCTTGACAGATTAGAGAACTGGGCCAAAACAAACAAGATGAACTTTAACAGGGAGAAATGTAAAGTATTGCACTTGGGCAAAAAAAATGAGAGGCCCAAATACAAGATGGGTGACACCTGGCTTGAGAGCAGTACATGTGAAAAGGATCTAGGAGTCTTGGTTGGCCACAAACTTGACATGAGCCAACAGTGTGACGCGGCAGCTAAAAAAGCCAATGCAATTCTGGGCTGCATCAATAGGAGTATAGCATCTAGATCAAGGGAAGTAATAGTGCCACTGTATTCTGCTCTGGTCAGACCTCACCTGGAGTACTGTGTCCAGTTCTGGGCACCACAGTTCAAGAAGGACACTGACAAACTGGAACGTGTCCAGAGGAGGGCAACCAAAATGGTCAAAGGCCTGGAAACAATGCCTTATGAGGAACGGCTAAGGGAGCTGGGCATGTTTAGCCTGGAGAAGAGGAGGTTAAGGGGTGATATGATAGCCATGTTCAAATATATCAAAGGATGTCACATAGAGGAGGGAGAAAGGTTGTTTTCTGTTGCTCCAGAGAAGCGGACACGGAGCAATGGATCCAAACTACAAGAAAGAAGATTCCACCTAAACATTAGGAAGAACTTCCTGACAGTAAGAGCTGTTGACAGTGGAATTTGCTGCCAAGGAGTGTGGTGGAGTCTCCTTCTTTGGAGGTCTTTAAGCAGAGGCTTGACAACCATATGTCAGGAGTGCTCTGATGGTGTTTCCTGCTTGGCAGGGGGTTGGACTCGATGGCCCTTGTGGTCTCTTCCAGCTCTATGATTCTATGACATCATATGGGGACTTCCGGCGAGGAAAAATGGCAGGCGCCACAGCAGTGATCAGCTCCTGAAGCCAGCCAGAGCCAACTGCGCTACCAGGCTGACTCCGGGCTGCCACGTTTCCTGGGGACAGATTTGCAAATCTGGGGACTGTCCCCGGTAACTGGGGACGTCTGGTAACCCTACTTTAGAGTCAAATTACACAAACTACAAAATAATAATTAGGAATAAAAAAATAATAATTGGGGAGAACCTTCTAAAACCTGGTCACGACATGGATGCCCCAGTTCAGCAAGCCACCGGGTTTGCTGGCCAATGCTCCCCATGCAATTTGGATGCTGCTCTGCACAAACACTTATAATGTGAAGTTGTGCACCCACCCCTTAAGAGTTAACATTCTTTCTGAATTCCCAGGCATTTGGGTCAGAGAGTGGTGAGAAGCAAAGAGAAGTTTAGCATATGCTGTATGCCCGTAATGCATACCCTCCAACGATTCTCTGATGAAAATATGGACATCCCATTCCTTAGTGATACTTTTACTATTTATAACCCACACATCTTACTGGGTTGCCCCAGCACTCCGGGCAGCTTCCAACATATAAAGGTAAAGGTACCCCTGCCCGTACGGGCCAGTCTTGACAGACTCTAGGGTTGTGCGCCCATCTCACTCAAAGAGGCCGGGGGCCAGCGCTGTCCGAAGACACTTCCGGGTCACGTGGCCAGCGTGACATCGCTGCTCTGGCGAGCCAGAGCCGCACATGGAAACGCCGTTTACCTTCCCACTAGTAAGCGGTCCCTATTTATCTACTTGCACCCGAGAGTGCTTTCGAACTGCTAGGTTGGCAGGCGCTGGGACCGAACAACAGGAGCGCACCCCGCTGCGGGGATTCAAACCGCCGACCTTTCAATCGGCAAGTCCTAGGCGCTGAGGCTTTTACCCACAGCACCACCCGCGTCCCTTAGCTTCCAACATATATAAAAACATAATAAAACAATAAACATTAAAAAACTTCCCTATACAGGATTGCCTTAGCCTGCTCTGGGGTAGGAAAACGCCATACCCTCCAACATTTCTTGGATGGAAATAGGGACATTTGCTGACTTGCTTGTCTTCCATTTGATTGTTTGTCCTCTGTTTCTGAGTAAACAGGAGTCAGTGTGTGTAGTGGTTAAACTAGTGTTGGGAAATGTAGAGTCCAAAACCTACTTAAGTGATCTTGGGCTACTCAGCCTAATAATAATAATAATAATAATAATAATAATAATAATAATAATATCTTTATTGTCATTGCCCCCTTCGGGGACAACGAAATTACTAACCTACGCCATAAGTGGGGGTGGAGAGAACATGCATGCCATGCTGAACTCCTTGGGGGTACAGTAATTCAAAATGTAATAACTGCACATTGGAACCACAGCTAGGGAGGAACAATGCATTCCCCACCCCCACCATCATGCTTGCAAGAGCCTCTTATTGCTCATGCCTGGAGATTGTCCACATGTGATTAGTTCCATAAATGCCTTTGCAGAGAATCATCACATCCACTTACTTATACCTGCCTGTGTGTACCTTGCAGCATTAAATCATCACCTGCTGTCCCCTCCCAAGGCACTTCACAGGCTGCAAAGGATTTTTCAGCACCTCTTATACCTCCCAGGGGCAAAATATTGTGTCACAATAGATTAGGGCTCCTTTGCAGTTCAACTAACATTGATCATGTGCTAGTTTCATTTAAGTATGAGCTTGGAGCATTTGGGTAGGTGAAAGTTGGCCGGCATTGGCAAATCCCAGGTCAGGAACAGTTCTCCCATACCAAGGCCCTTGGTAACAAGAAAACACTTCACATCCACAAAATATGCCCAAGCTTACATAACCCATTGCCAAGCATGTTTCAGAGGCAGAACATCAGTTCATTGTATTAGGTAATTAACACTAATTACTTAATGACAAGTTCCTGTGTGACTCCATAGAGCTGCTCTTCTGCTAATAGCTCTGTCCTTTTCTTCACCACATTTACGTTGCTGTGCTAGCCTTTCTGTTGGCTAGATGTTTGTGCTGTGGATGTCTTTGGGACTCTCTTTAGAGACTAGATGTACAAATCTTGCGATGTGATGATCTCCTGCCCACCAGAGGATGTTTTGGCTGACGGGAAAATGTGGTGATTTCCTGAGCATCTGAAGAACCAGTACAATTAGAACAGTTCCTTGGTGATGTCTACCTGGTCCGTTGAAGTGAGTTTTTAAAGTCATATGCTTTTTTTAAAACTAGCAAATAGTTTGAGATGGGGTAAGGAAAATACATCGTATTTTATATAATAGAAAAAGACTCCAATACAAAGTATTCTACTGGTTTCCTGTACAACTGGGCCTGTTATGTGGGGCTGGGCTGGGGGGTAAGGATCTCGCAATAGGCTCAATTTAGACACCATGCTAGTTTGTTAAAAATGAACAGATAAGAACCTTAGTTTCATACACTCTTCGCTCCCCTTCTTTTTGATGTGATGGGAAGACGCCAGACTTGAACCATAGCGTATCATTTCGTCTTCATGAGGCAAGCCATAATTTTGTGTCAAAGCTATGGTTTGACACAAACTTACAAGAGTTTAACCTCCTCCCCTCATATAGAAAGGAATAATAATAATAATAATAATAATAATAATAATAATAATAATAATTTATTATTTGTACCCCGCCCATCTGGCTGGGCCTCCCCAGCCACTCTGGGTGGCTTCCATAGAAACAAAAAATACAGTAAAAGTATCACAGATTAAAAACTTCCCTAAACAGGAAGAAAGAAGTATGAGAGTCTAAGGCTCAGTTGTCTCACTCTCTCATCCCTATCACTAGATTGAAGTAGATAACTTGGAACAGGGATTTATGTGGGTGGGAGGGAAGCCTTAACAAAGAAGTGTAGTGAGAGTGATGCTGGAATGAATGCTGGGGCAGTAATTGTGTTTCAGAACTGGGAACCAAGTTTGATATGGTTCCTTTCCAAAATTATTGCATTTCCAAATCCACCTGAAACAATTTTCCTTTGAAAACTAAAGCAACACCAGCACATATAGTCAATACAAGTGCGCTGCGTCCAAAACCTATTTACTTAGCTTTTATATTGCATGTCTTGTGATTGTTTAGAGAATATACATTACTGAGAATATTTGTGACTGCCCTGTGAGGTTGTTTGATATTATCCCCTTATTATGTGTTCCTCCTAAGGGTTACCAAAGTGTGACCCTGAAGACGGGGGAAAGAACCTTATTCTTTAGGTAATGCCTTTTCTGAAGGATGTTGTTGTTGTTGTTGTTGTTGTTGTTGTTGTTGTTGATGATGATGATGATGATTTTAAGCTTTTACCTGCTCTATGCCAGAATGGCACAGATGAAAAGCTGAAATAAATGAAATTGAAATAACTCAAGAGAATGGGTGTGTTTTCTCTCATACATGTTGTCAAACTTTCATAGTAGAAGCTGAAATTTTCATACCTGTAATCTAGCTTCCTGAGAGCAAGAAAAAATCACATGGCACACTCTTAGAGAAAGAGAAATGGCACCTGTGAGACCCTGTGTCACTTGTGAAAGCTGTGCCATTCATCTGCCCCTTGATCTCATTGAAATAACTGCGAATACGATTGAAATGGGTTTATAGCCCCTAACACTTTGCAGCTATACAAACAATCTCAGGTTGCTCACTCCCTTTTTCAAAGCAATGGAGTCTGAGGGGTTGGCAAAGCCGAAAATGAAAAAGAAACTTAACTAAACTGGGGGCAAAATTGTGTATCGACTACATGCTCCTACACAAATAAATAACGGGATCTGTACTGCTGGTGTGCCAATAGGATAGCATGTGATGCTGGTATAAGTATATCCCACTATTCTTTGGTTTGAAGGTGCTCCCTTGCCTCTTTTGCTGTGGTGAAGCAGGAACAGCACAATAAGACCCAGCTTAAGGCTTCAATCCTGTGCCTATTTATTTAGATGCAAGCCCTGCTTTGTGGCTCTTGCCATCTTACTGCAGCGGACCACTGTCCTCTTGCCATCTTACTGCAGCGGCCCAGCACTGTCTACTCTGACTGGCAGTGGCTCTCCAAAGGCCACAGAGTTCTTTCCCATCCATAGTAGCTGAGATCCTTTCGGCTAAAAGGACCTCTACATCAGGGAAGGGCCATGGCTTAGTGGGAGAACATCTGCGTTACATGCAGAAGGTCCCAGGTTCAATCCATGGCATCTTCCATGGAGGCTGGGAGAGAGCCTTGTCTGAAATGCTGGGGAGCTGCTGCCAATGTAGATACCATATTTTTTGCTCTATAAGACTCAGTTTTCCCCTCCTAAAAAGTAAGGGGAAATGTGTGTGCGTCTTATGGAGCGAATGCAGGCTGTGCAGCTATCCCAGAAGCCAGAACAGCAAGAGGGATTGCTGCTTTCACTGCGCAGCGATCCCTCTTGCTGTTCTGGCTTCTGAGATTCAGAATATTTTTTTTCTTGTTTTCCTCTTCCAAAAACTAGGTGCGTCTTGTGGTCTGGTGCGTCTTATAGAGCGGAAAATACGGTAATACTGAGCGAGGTCAACTAATGGTCTAACTTGGTAGTGGGCAGCTTGCTATGTACTTTCCTGTGTCCTTACATTCTCTACAGTCCCTTCACATACAAATTCAGTGAAATTTACTTCTAGGCAAGTAGAGGGGCATAGGGGTGGGCTGCAAAGTCTAATCATGCTTCTGTCTAAATAATCCCTGAGAAAGCAATGGCGGTTTGCTTTTCTGTGATCGCATCAGGTGCTCCTTATTTTGACCATAATCTAAACCCTAGTTGTCCACCACCTTTTAATTAAGCTTTAATGTGAGTTTATTTACGCCTTGGAAGGGCTTGGCCTACATCTTCTCATTACTTTGGGGAAGGCCAAAAATTGAGAACCTTCATTAATTAAAAAAGAGCCCAGCTGGATGCTCAGGGTGTTTTCCCTGCCCCGCCCCTCTCAGTTTCACGAGAACTTCCTCCATCCTTTTAAAATATCTAAATATAGGACCAGTTCTTTGGCCCCGTTTGACACAGATTTTATTAGGCACTGAATGCACTGAAGATGGGATTGGGGGGTAGGGGCGGGGAGAATTACTGGAAAACAGATGAGCTGTTATTACAGCAATGCTTCTGTAATCTTGAGATGCAAAATGAGTAAAATAATACGTTCTTGAGCAGCCTTCCCCAGCTTGTGCCTTTTGGCTGTTTTTCTGTGCTGTCTGGAGTTGATGTACTCCAAAACATCTGGAGGTACCAGGTTGGAGGAGCCTGTTCTAGATCTTAGGAGGTGGAGGAGGAAGTTAGCATGTCTCATTAAACAGAATGAAGAGTTCTGCTTAATTCAAAAGCAGAAGTACTGCAAGAGTCACAGAGCAGTTCCGTGTAAGTGGTGTCCACCCGAAGGTTCAGGAAGTACAGTGGTACCTCGGGTTACATACGCTTCAGGTTACATACGCTTCAGGTTACAGACTCCGCTAACCCAGAAATAGTGCTTCAGGTTAAGAACTTTGCTTCAGGATAAGAACAGAAATTGTGCTCTGGCGGTGCGGCGGCAGCAGGAGTCCCCATTAGCTAAAGTGGTGCTTCAGGTTAAGAACAGTTTCAGGTTAAGAACGGACCTCCGGAACAAATTAAGTACTTAACCCGAGGTACCACTGTATCCCCTAAGTGTAGAAACAATATTCTCCCCTCTGATGGACCCATGCTTGCCCCAGGGAGCCACTAAGATAAGTTCCTTCAGTCCAGCATCAATCTAACTTCACAAGCCATGTGAAATATTTCAGGTACCACCATGGGCGTAGCCAAGAGGGTTCAGGGGGGCAGCTGCCCCTCCCAAATCAAGTAAATCAATAAAAACCCATAACTGAGGTTCTGCCCCCCAACATAAATCCTTGCTATGCCCATGTGTACCACTGAAACAGCTGCTTCATCTGAACTTTGCCCCCCTGCCTTGGGTTCCCTTTTAATGTTGCAGAGGGTGCTGAGGACCAGCCATGGGTCACTCAGCCCTAAACAATCTGAAAGATGCACATTGCCACACTCCTTAAAGCAAGCCAAATGTTTGGAGTTGACTCTTATTTTCAAGTAATGGAGCAATGTGGGGGAAAGTGCTTGAAATGTGGGCATCTGCATAGAATGGCTGTAATGTTTAGCACATATCCACAATAAGTGAATTTATTTCCTGCCTTGGACCATCCTGAGGTTTGGATTTTTGTAGGTTTTTTTTTAAATCCCTACAGCAGGCACAGTTGTTTACAGCAGAAAATAAAACAGAGGATGTTAACATATCCAGTTTGCTGGCTGGCTGGGGCTGCTTTGAGAACAAAGAAGGTGGAATGCAGGATATATTAATCAGGGGTTCCAGTTTCATTAAGAAAAACTGTAGCACATAGCAGCTTTGCCGCAAGAGAAAATGTCACAACGTCTTAGTTGGTTTTGCCCTCTTTCTTATTCCATGTGGGTTTTGCAAATCTTGAATATTTGAACACCTAAGGAAGCTGCCTAATCTAAAACAAATAACTGTTATCTAGTTTTGAGAGAAAAGCTGAAGGTTCTAGCAGCAGAGGATAATGTCCATACAAGAAAAATAATGTTGCAAGGCTGCAGTCTAATGCACACTCATGTGTGAATAAATCCCATAGATCCCCCTTGAATAATCATGCACAGGGGTGAGCTACATGTTGGTTGAATATTGTGAGCCCTGAGCATCTTTACTAGGCTACAAGTCCTGTTGAGACGTGAAGGGGGTTGCTTCACGTCTTTCATTTTAAGACCTGGGTGCATAATTACTCTGGCACTGTAGAAATGGGCCAAGGCATGAGATTGGGGTCAGAATCTGTTTAATCCAACAAATTGAGGATTGGGATATGATACTGCATATGTATTATGCTAGGGAAAGATTTGGCTACTGCCCTTCATCTCATGGGCAGTAAAACCAAAGCCTCTGGTGCCTTTGAAATCTGGGCAGTCAGAAGTCCTCAAGTTCAATTGCCTTATGTCAGGTGATGGCTCCACAAGGTTCAGATCTGATAAAGGTGTGGCCTGGAACCAAAAAGGTTCCCCCACCTGCTCTAGACACACACAGTTTGAAATCCTTGAACCACTTTCTCAGGAGTAAGCTCCGTTAACTCAAGTCACTAGAGTTGGGCTATTTAACTCTGTTTTAGCCATCACATCTGTACCTCGCCTTCCTCTAAGGTGGTTGGAGCATCACCATGCACATGATTCCCCCCCAGTCCGTCCCCCCAGTTTAATCCTCATAACAGCCCTGTTGGGTTAAGTTGGGCAATTGGCCACAGATCACATAGTGAACTTTGCGACATTAGCAGGGATTTGAACCCATGCCTTCTTGCTTGTCAAAGTCTAGCAACATCACACTGGCTCATAAACATATTTAAGGGCTGCTACATGCAAAAGATAAGGAATGCAGGTGGCGCTGTGGGTTAAACCACAGAGCCTAGGACTTGCCGATCAGAAGATCGGAGGTTCGAATCCCCGCGACGGGGTGAGCTCCTGTTGCTCGGTCCCTGCTCCTGCCAACCTAGCAGTTCGAAAGCACGTCAAAGTGCAAGTAGATCAATAGGCAGGAAGGTAAACGGCGTTTCCGTGCGCTGCTCTGGTTCGCCAGAAGCGGCTTAGTCATGCTGGCCGCATGACCCGGAAGCTGTACACCGGCTCCCTCGGCCAGTAAAGCGAGATGAGCGCCGCGACCCCAGAGTCGTCTACGACTGGACCTAATGGTCAGGGGTCCCTTTACCTTTAGCTTTTACATGCAAAGGAAGGTGGGGCTTGTCTCAAGGGTCAGGGTGGGGCAGAAGAGGCGATTGGTGCAGATGCAGCTGCCCTGCCCCCCCCCCCCAGGAGTGAGAAAAAAACCAATCACCTGCTAAAATTCCCACTTGGCCGTCACTATTAAAGATACAGGAAGAAGCCTTGTTGTCTTTAGCGTCTGATTATCTTTCAGCCCAGCCCTATACACCAGGGGTGGGCCACCTCAGACCTGGGAAGCAAATGTGGCCTCTTTGCCTGGTCCTTAAAAAACTCCCCAGACCACGTCCCTCTTTTCCCAGGCTAGGATGCCTCCTCAACTCTGATAATGCCTCTCGCCTGCCTGGGTAGACGACAGAGAGGGGTGTGTGCAGAAATCAGTCGCCTGGACAAAGGTAAAATTTACATTAGTTGCCTTGCCTGCTTTTGCTTCTAGTCCCACCCACCATTGGCATATGCCACACACCCCTAGTTTGCCCCCAAAGGAATGCAAACCTTGGTCTCAGCAAGGTTCCTTACTCCTGTTATACTACTCAGAAGCAGATTTGACCTGGAGTTGTTCCCCAGTAAGTGTTCCCAAAACTGCAGCCTCAAATTCCCCCTAAGCTGCCCAAGTGCTGTGCTTGAACTTCAGTTGCTTTGGAATTAGCACTGCTTGCAGAGCTCCTTGCTGCACTCTTAAGAATACTTGCACATACAGTAAATTAAAGCTCATTTTTATAGAGACGCTCTGGATTTCTAGCGAGTCCCCCCAAACAGTTCCGATAAAGCTGCATCAAACGTGCCACGCAGGGAAAATAGGAATAATCCAGGTGTGAAGGATGCAAAACGTTGTGTTAAAAGCAGGCATTTTAGCAGGTGTCACTTGTCGCGCAGAGGTGAGAAACCTGACGCCTCCACGAATTCCTCTTGCAAAGAGGGATTTGCGTAGCTAGTTCCGCCTCCCGCAAAGTGCCACGACGCTTGTTTACTTACTTGCGAAGTCTCATTGTTTAAGCAATAAATCTTTGACCTGAGCCTATGATTGTTTGCTCAGAAGCAAATCCCACAGCCACCGGTAGGGTTTACTTCCAGATACGTGCATCTGTGTAACTTGACTTTTGCTGGGGGGTGGGTCAGCGTGGTTTACTTTGAAGTAAACGTGTATCGGGTTGCCATCGTGCAACCCGATCGTATGCATGTTAACTCGGAAATTAACCCTCAAGTATGTGTGCAGGGACGCGGGTGGCATTGTGGGTAAAACCTCAGCTACTAGGACTTGCCGATCGTTAGGTCGGCGGTTCGAATCCCCGCAGGGGGGGGGTGCGCTCCCGTCGTTCGGTCCCAGCGCCTGCCAACCTAGCAGTTCGAAAGCACCCCGGGTGCAAGTAGATAAATAGGGACTGCTTACCAGCGGGAAGGCTTGTCACGCTGGCCACCTGACCCGGAAGTGTCTGCGGACAGCGCTGGCTCCCGGCCTCTAGAGTGAGATGAGCGCACAACCCTAGAGTCTGGCAAGACTGGCCCGTAGGGGCAGGGGTGCCTTTACCTTTATGTGTGCAGTACACCCTGTGAAACCTACTTTGGGAGTAAAGTGCGACGGATCTTGGCGGAACTTCTGCGAAAGCATGCACTGGATCGGGTTACCCGGCCGCGATCCCGTGCATTTATTTTGCCGGTTAGGTTGCAAACCTAATTCCGTTTTCTTGGAAGTAAGACCTCACTGGATTCAATAACTTACATATGAGTTGACACGGTTAGGCTCGCAGCCTTTGTTTTTGCGATTCACAAGTCAAGCCCGTTTACTTGCAAGTAAGCAAGCAAGCGAGGCACTTGCTGTTCGGTAAAACAAGCATGGGGTTTGCAAGCTTATTCCTCGGGATCGCGTCGACCAATTTTCGCGAGGGGCGGTTTTGCAAAGGTTTCTGATCTCAGCCTTTACAGTTTAGTTTCTTCCTACGTTTCCAGGGTGCGCGCGTGTTAATACTGACAGTTTGTTGCAAGTTAGGAGAACACGCTAGCCTCCCCTTGGCGTCCTCCTGTGCAAGGCAAACGTCTGAAGAGAGGGTGGGGGGAGGCTGTACACGCAAAGCCCGTCTCCCTTGGTGCTGCGACGGTTCAGGATACCTCCTACAGGGGGCTCCAGCCCAGTGGTCCAGCGCCGGTTCTCCCCTGCCGTGGGGAACCTGAGACGGCTGGGCGGGCCACTTAGCCGCGGGCTAGCCAATGGCTCCCGGGCGCCAGGAAGCCCCGCCCACCAGCCCGCTCTTAAGCTCCGCCCACTGCCTCTTGGGCTGCTCTCCTCGGAGCCGCTGGCTCAGATCTCGTCTGCGTGAGTCACCTGGAAGCGGGATGGAGCTGTTGCTGCAGCCGCAGCAGAGCTCAGAGCGCGGCGAGGGGCAGATCGTGCCCGAGTAACCGCCTGGCTCGCAGTCTCAGGGGGTGGGGAGGGCGGATTACAGTCAGCACAAACCACGAGGAAGCCTTGGAAAAGAAGAGGGGCTATGGTGGCGCACGATGACGCCGGGGGGCTGCTCCCCATTAAGAGGACTATTCGGGTGATAGATGCGCAGAACCAGTCTTTCAGGGAACAAGAGGTAAGGCGTGCGTAAAAAGCCTTCAGCAATCGGAAGAACGATAGAGGGTTTTTCTTAAGTGGCACGGTTCTGCATAGTTGCTCAAAGCGTTGCCCAAAGTCCGCTCTTTTCATAATCAAGGGATTACGCTGCACGTGTAAGAGCTGGAAGCGTTGGTTTGTTTGGCACCTTGCTCCTAAACGCGCCTGTTTAAAAATGACCGAAATGAAGTCACCTGTAGCAGGCAAACGTGGAAGTCCTGTAGAAATGCCGCCAGCTTGCTGGGAGCGGTGCAAAAGAGAGTGAAAACCGTCGGAGTGTTTGGGTTGCTCTCCGTAGCGTAAGGTGTGAGTCAGTGAGTAGAGAGTAGTACTATTTGTACTTTTGTGTCTTGCATACTTTATTTGAAGCTGCTAGCTAAGCATGACTTAACCCAGCCCTTTCAGGAAAAGCTGCTCTCACAGCTGGGCGCTGTTAAGGAAAGGTGTAATTGCGGCAGGCAGTTCTGAACTCCTTAATTAGGCTGCCAAGTGTGTGTCTCGTGCCTTTCCTGTTAAAAGGAAGCTGCTGGGGAGTGTTGAAACCCTTTGGGTATTTGTTGAGGTCTAGGCATTGACCCTGCTTTATTTATTAAGAGGGAGGGGCTGCTTATAGCAATGATGTTGAGGAGCCAGGAATGTATAGTCCTAAAATATTATGCATGTTATCTAAAGTTGCATGCTGACAAAGGCATGAACCATGGAAGGAGAAGAAGGGAAGCCTTTGGATATTCTAAAGTTTGTAAAAAGTTTGTTTTGAAATGTAAAATTGGAAACTTAATAAAAATGATTACAAAAAAGAGAAATAAGCTCCCCCCCCCTCCATCCGTTTACCATTTAAGGAACCTGAAGCAACTGAGCCATTTGTCAGTGGAATTTGGTTGCTCATTCTCTCCTCTCCCCCTAACCTTCTGAGTTTAGCATGGCTTGTTCCTCTTTTACATTAATTCCGCCCACCTCCCAATCTTGTGATGTTGTGTGTATGTATCCTGCAATGGAGTAAGCAGACACAAATGAGTTACAGTATTTCATTGACTGCCAGTAGGGTTACTTGTTTGGGTATGAGTTTTCAAGGGATCAAGCTCCACTGTGGGTGCTTAGTTGTACACTTTAATGGCATTTCCCTTACTGTTGAGTAAATTGGTCTCCAAGACATTCCTACAGGATTATTGCTTGTATGGACGGTGATATGAGGCATAATGAAAGTACTTTAATCCTGTTGAAATGCATACCTCAAGGTGTCTTCTGGTGGGATGGTGGGAATTATGAGAACTCAAAAGCCAAGACTGCTATAAGTGATGCCTTGTGACATATGACATCCTGTCCGGAAGCATTGTTGGTTTCTTTATGATTCAACAGTTCGGCTTTAATAAGGCAGAACTTGGAAGTTGAGTCTAAACATTCTGGTGCGACACACGCAAGGATTTTTGGCAGCTGTGGAGGTGAAATATACCAACTGAAAGCAAACTTCAGGATATTTCTCAGTAAGCTTGCCTTTATTTGTCTGTCTGGATGTTCCATGTACAGGAGACTTTATTAATTTAGGAGGACAGGGCAAAAAACCGTTTTTATGTTATCTGCCAACCTGAAGGTTCAGTACTGTGAGTCCTGACAGGTTATATAGGTCTTGAACGCAGCTTGGATGTAGTGCCTGAGATGGCCGAATTGAAAACAGGGTGTGTCTCTTTGCCATTTGTTAACCTGTCTTAATTTGGGATATTGCCATAACTTTCCTAAAGTGGATATTAATAGATGTAGTGAGCTGCTTCTCTTCTTGCCGAACAGATAATGCCATTAGAAATGTACACACAGGCGCTTAGGATTAACATCTTGACTTGATGAAAGAGACTCCATAAATTAGATGTCGGTGATGTTTTGAGGAGTGGAGGTTAAGTCAGATTCTTTATTGATTCACCAGTACGTTTATAGGGTTTATGTCTAAGTCATAAATTTGTGACAGAGAAGAGTTTTTGCTTCCAGAGAAACCTTGTAGTTTCTCTATTGGGTTCAGAGATGAACAGCTTCATAGTCCTAAATCCTTTGTTACCCTGGATATGGCAAAATGGTGGAGAGAAACGACTGTCACATGAGCACCTTTGGATGAGTGCTGAGGAACCACCTACGTGGTCTATTCCAATGGATATCTAACTACAAACAGAAGCATATTGTGGGATCAGACTTTAGTCTTAGAAGTGAATTTCCAGATGTGGCTATCAAGTGTCGGCTTCTTCTTCCAGGCAGCTGGTGTAAAACCTGTGCCCCTGAGCTCTTCAGCTCACATCTCATTTGGCATTAACTGAAAGCCTATGTTTCCCAGGTGTTCTCAGCATTTGGACTTGCTTGCCTGGGAGGCATTCAGGTTCAGTTCAAAGGTTTCATCTGAACGTGACTGATTTGTTTTCTGAAGCAAAAGAAGCCTCTGGAAGAATATTTTATATCTCTTCTTTGCTTGCTTCTGTGCTGAAGTGTGAAGGCTATTTTCTACACGAGAGCAGGCAAGGATGTCAGATAATACTCTCTTTAAAATTCACAACTTGAAAAACTGGTTCAGTCATGCTCTCCATTGCTGCAACTCCGAAACTCAAAGCTTGCCTCCCGATCTCCCATCAGGAACAATGAACAAATTGCTCAAAAGACAATTTTAAAATACTTGGTGAACTATTTCGGTGTGAGAACAGTGAACTCAAAATGTATGCAGTCTGCCTCTTCACAGAGGTTTCCAGAAGAGCAATAATTGTCCAAAAGGGGTGTTGTTCCTTTTTTAAGGCTAAAGAAAATTAGAAGAGGGGGGAAGCTGCTCTCCCCCCAATCTGAAGAAAACCAGTTTTGTTTCTGCCCAGTGTCTGTCTGATTTGGAATGAAATTGCCAAGATGTTGAGTGGTTGAGTGGGAGTGTGTGTGTGGAATCCTCTGTAAAAAAGGGATTTTTTTTTTGCCAGCCTTGCCACATTTTTGTGCTTCACATTGGCAGTGCTGTCCTATACAGGCATCTATGAAAACTTAATGTACACACCAACAGCATGGTTCTGTGATACATGCCTGTAACAGGCCCTTGAGAAAAGGAGCTCCCCTGCCAGTTCTCAGTTTTTCCTCTGCAGAGCTCTAGCTTCTGTGTTCTCCTCATCTACCTTATTTTACAGTGCTGAATTCAGCATATACCCATGTAAACCTTTTCCTTACTCTCCACTTGAAATATCATGTTGCAACACAGCTGTGGAATACATTGTAGTGCCTAAAGAATGTAGAAGCCACCATGAAAAACTCATTCTTCTTGGTTTTTTTATCATCACTTTTTGCTTATTTTTTAAAAGAATCAATGTCTAGTCTACCTTTTTAGGCTCACAAACTAAAGCACCCACCGTAATACATTCCACATTTTGCAAATGTGGGGGAATATGTCCTCTTTTTTAGTGCAAACTTAAGTTCGCTTCATCCACCTAAGTCATTAATATAGTGCTTTTTTATTTACAGAGGGCTTTTATATTGGCAGTACCCCCTTCAGATAGTTGTTGCACACAACATTTACCTGAGGAAGAGTGACTTGCCCAAGGCTATACAGTGAGGCAAATGGGGCACTCCCAGACCCAACCCCAACCTGCTGTTCTCTGGGCTAGACACGGTGGGAGGAGCTGGTCTTTAGGCTGTAGCTGAAATCTTGCATCTTGAGCAAAGTAAACAGGTTAGATTCACTGGCGAGTCTCTTGTCTCCCAAGCCTCTGTTCAACATATGTGAACTGGAAATAACAGCACCCTGCTTCACAGCTTTAACCGCAAGAACAAATAAAACAGGAAGCATGGTTATCTGTCATGAGTTTTGGTGACCTAGCAGGTCTGTATGAAAGGAGTTCTGCATACACCCATGGACATTAAAATGGCATACTTTTATTTTTATTTTTTTTTGTGTGTGCATTGCTTCCTATGAAACAACTCAAAGCGATTTAACAATAAAACCTATATAAAACAATTTCATATACTGTAGATTTTTGTGTGTGTTCATTCCCCCCCCTCCCCCAATGAGATACATTATGAAACTGCAAGCAAGCAGTGATGGGACTTTCCTCCGTCAGAAGGGCTGTCGATGTGCATGTTCCTTGCTTCACCTTGAAAGTGGAACCTGCACTCTGCCAACCCCCCCCCCCCCCGTGGAATTCATGACATCATTCCTCCGTGTTCATTGGTATCTTAATGGGAGAGCAAAGCATTGTTGCTCTCTGGGGCTGTGCTTTACTGACTCCAGCAGAGCTATTTCTGAATCGTCACTCCTGGACATGACAGTAAAGCCCGACCGACTCAGTCCTTCTCCTTTTTTAGTCCTACCACTTCCTCTGTGCAGCATGTGTAATCTCCCAACCCCAACAGCCATTACTATCTGTGCACCTAAGAATGAAGTCGGTCCCCCTTTTAATCCCCATGGCAATAGCTTCCACCTTTCTGGTTTCTCTAGGGAGAAATCTCCTGGATTGAAAACATCAAACGAACCTGACCCTTTTCTAGTGTGAAGTAGAGCCGGCTGACAACACAGTCTTGTGACGGGGTTGCCTTCTGCTCTGGCTTCTTATAAAATTACGGCGTCCTGTCAATTCCCCATTGAAAATAAAAGTGTAGAAGGCCACTGCGATTGTGGGTGCTGTACCAAAACTGGCAAAGCAACAGGATCCTGCCCAAGGGCTTGAAATCAATTGGGGAAGGGAAGCTGGGTTGGAATTGAGAGCCTAAATCAAAAGTACTGGGAGGGAAGTTTGATGAGATCACGATTGTATTTCCAAGGGAGGGGAAATCCCTGTCTTGCAACTTCAAAGTGCAGATGCTGTTTTGGGACAGACTTTGACAATGCCTTAAGACATTATCTCTTGAAAGTCAGCCCTAGCAATGACACAGACCTCAGCTATGCAGCCCTGAGGTATTTGAGCAGCCTATTTCTCTTTAGTTCAGGCCTTTGAACATCTCTCTCTCTCTCTCTCTCTCTCTCTCTCTCTCTCTCTCTCTCTGCACAGTTGTGCCTTGTTCTTGCTTTGGGAATCTGAGTGCCTCCAGCACACTGCCTGGCAGTGGTAGCAACACATCTGTAGTGATACACAGGAGATGACTGCCAGTGACACACAAACCTATGTGTGAGCAAGCTGCTAGCAAACTGGAGTCACCTTCCAGGGCAGAGACACTCTTCCTTCTTCCACACCTCTCATTAGACAGCTGGTCTCTTCCTTTATTAGTGTACTTTGCTGTG
Organism: Podarcis tiliguerta; assembly: GCF_965153285.1. Taxonomy (NCBI): domain Eukaryota; kingdom Metazoa; phylum Chordata; class Lepidosauria; order Squamata; family Lacertidae; genus Podarcis; species Podarcis tiliguerta. The sequence goes on along the minus strand of NC_139543.1, from coordinate 68,922,605 downwards.
GTGGCCTGTCTTACTAAGACACTTCAAACTGTCATGCTAAATTTTGTTTTAACACCCAGCATAGATTTAGGGGCAGAGTCAGAAAAAAAACCTCACACCTCATTCTCCCTGGGGAACAGGCAAAAAAAAAAGTTGGCCCTGAAAACAACTTTGCTTGTTCAAGCTATAGTGGACTTTGTTATTCTTGCTTCTTGCTAACCTGAGCAATTGGTTTGTACTATGGTTACGACTTTAGTGTTTAAACAAAATATATTTGTCTTTTGATGGGGCTTGTGTGCTTTGGGATTGGGCGCCTTGATGCTCTGTGCAGCCCTTATCCCCTTCCTCCAAGAGAGTCTGGACACTGTCAGCGCACTAAGTCTTGATTAAACATTCAGTACAACTTGTTCTCTCATCTGTTTGCAGGAGCCTAGCAATAAGCGCGTCCGACCTCTGGCTCGGGTCACCTCCTTGGCAAACCTGATTTCTCCTGTGAGAAATGGTGCAGTGCGAAGATTTGGGCAGACAATACAGGTAAGAGAGCAGATAAGCATGTGGGGTTGATGTTGCAATTGTTGGGAGGGGGGCGACTATGGAGTAAGTATTACCCACAGTTCTGCTGAAGAAAGGATTGCTACAGCCTGCAGAACCGAGCCTCATATTCCTCTTTTTACTTTTTAAAATGAGCAAGTTTATAGTCCTCATGGGTCCAGAGGGGGGAAATGGAAGAGTTTCTTGGGTTTGATATCCCGCCGTTCACTCCCCTTCAGGAGTCTCAAAGCGGCTCACATTCTCCTTTCCCTTCCTCCCCCACAACAAACACTCTGTGAGGTGAGTGGGGCTGAGAGACTTCAGAGAAGTGTGACTGGCCCAAGGTCACCCAGCAGCTGCAGGTGGAGGAGCGGAGACGCGAACCCGGTTCCCCAGATTACGAGTCCACCGCTCTTAACCACTACACCACACTGGCTCCATTGAAGTGGATGTTTGAGGGCATGGATGGCTTCTTTGTCTTCCTTCTCTTCTCCAGTCTCCAAGCACCTCTAGTGAAGCCATAGGGTGAGGGGGGACATAGAAACGTGCTCAGTTCTTACAGGTGCAGAACTTGGATTTAGAATTTTTCCTCCCGACAAATATTTTAATTCAGTTTTTCCACATACCAACTGGCATTTTGTGTCCTAACTGCCTTGTAGTCCACATCTCTGCACAAACCTATAAGCAAGTCATTGGAACAAATGAACTTTGCATGCTTTTGGATGCAGAATTCTTTTCCCCCTGGTTACTTTTGCAGATAAGGTAATTGTGCAGAGATGGCCCAGTCAAGACCTTGGTGCAGTTTTATCAGGAGCAGCCTATAAACTGAGGCCAGTGTGCGGGGGGGGGGGGGGCATTAGATTGCCTCCTGTGCCAACACTTGATGGCTGCATGTGACATACTGCAGCATGTGCTGCAGTCTGAGTTTACCCGGCTGTTCATAATAGAAACGTGACCTCAGCAAAGCCTGCGATGTAAGATATACCATCCACCCCAACTGTGTAAATACTCCTTGCTCTGGATGCTAGTGCTGTTTCAAGCCACAAAGAACACAGCTCACATGGCTTGTTAATGTTACCAGAGCTGGGAGAGGTAGAATTACACTATTTATGTACTTGAAACCAGATTCTCAGCCAGCTTAACCCCAACCCTCTCCAGCTATCCAAAATCTGGAGTATGGGAAGGGGAGGGTTAAGCAAAAGAGGGCATTGGCAAATTAGATCTCTCAAGGTTTTGTGGTGCCAGGATTAGCTACACACACACCCTGGCTGCTGAAGCCATTAAGGGTGACGTTTCTTAAGGCAGGCCTGCACAATTTGAAATCCACCTCCAGGGCATGGCGTTCTGCTAGGTACTTGACAACTCACCTATTTGTCACTTCCCTAGCGTGCAGCAAAGCCGGGAGACTTGTTGCATCACAGTGGGCTGCCTTTGGCTCTGTGACAGATTATGTGGGCCTGATCTTAAGGATATTTCCACAGGCATTCTTCAAGAGGCTGTTGCATTGACCAGGACTTCGTTGTGTTGTTGTGTTTGTGCTTACGCACACATTTTGCTGGGCTGTGCCCTGGTTGGCATGAAATGCCTCGCGGCTGTTTTTCTGTACAGCGTCTGTTAAAATGCACCTAAGTTCCTAAGGTTCGTGACTGAATTCAAACCATCTCCTTCCCCCTCCCTGGTGTCCTACAGTCGTTCTCTCTTCGCGGCGAGAGCAAATCTCCAGGCAGCGCGCAGAAACTGTGCAGCCGGTCAGCTGCCCCCACGCCACCGAAAAGAAGAAACAGTGTGCTTTGGTCCGAGACGTTGGATGTCAACATGAAAGAGACGCTGAGCACCAAAGAAATCAAGCGCCAAGAGGTATGCCTCCAGTGCGGCAACCCCAACAGCCAGCCCCAGACGGATGGGGCTGTTAGAATTCAGCACAGAATTGGGATTTCTGAGCATCTTGGCTGCTGTTTGAGAGGGAAAAGAGCAATATGTTTTATAGTCCTCGTGGTCTCCGGAGGCATGTTAAGATGACCTGTCGGCAGTGTAAAGAGAAGCACCCAGTGTTCAGGAGGCAGCAATCATGTTTCCAGCTCCCCATTTATGACAGCTAACCTCCTGCCACTGCCATATCCCCAGATCTGCAGAAGGCATTACAGTGGTGCCCCGCAAGACGAATGCCTCGCAAGACGGAAAACCCGCTAGACGAAAGGGTTTTCCGTTTTGGAGGTGCTTCGCAGGACAAATTTCTCTATGGGCTTGCTTCGCAATACGAAAATGTCTTGCGATTCCTGGGGGTTTTTTTCCGCTCCCCACCCCCTTTTTCTAAGGCACTAAGCTGCTAATAGCCTTTTAGCAGCTAATCTGCTAATCCCTTAAGCCTTTAATAGCCGCTAATAGCCGCTAAACCGCTAATAGCGCTGATCCGCTAATGGGCTTGCTTCGCAAGACGAAAAAACCGCTAGACGAAGAGACACGCGGAACGGATTCTTTTCGTCTTGCGAGGCACCACTGTACTTTGCTCCCTGGAATAAGTCAAACTGGGCAAGTAGATACATGAGAAGAAGATTGCATAAATAGTGTGCTCTCTGGTTTTGCATTTCTATGATGCAGCTTGGCGGGGGGGGGGGGGACAGGAAAGGGAGAAAGCCTCAGTTGTTCAGTGTGTAGAAGATAGTGGCAGAAGAGTTTTGAAGAACTGCTCTCTTCTCCAAAACGAAGGTGCTTCTGTCCCGCCACATTCCTTAAAAAACAGATTAAATCCCCCTCTGAATCTTGACTGATAATATATTCCCCCTGGCCGAGGCCCCAACATGGGAGACAATATACTTCGTATTGGGCATAAAAAAATGATTAATTCTGAAACTCCATCTTTATGACTCACGCTAGCTGGTGATCCACACCAAAGTTATGCATTAATACAAATGACTGAAGCAGCAAACGAGAAATAAGAGGGCCAAAGTTCAACCCTCTGGGTGAGTTCAGCACTTCACACTGAAGTCTAACGCGTCCCGATGTTTGATTTGGCATGATCTGGCAGCTTCAAAGCCTCCTTTCATGACTAGGAGTTTACTTTTCTCAGCAATGATTCAAGCCATTCCCTTCCGTTTTGGCCCTTAAGCCCAGGTGGGCGGATGCAGCTCAACGGTTGAGCTTGCCCCCCTTTTGGCTGCAGAGCGGCTGGCTTCTTGATCAAAACGGTTTGGGCTAGACAGGTGGGGCTTGATTGGCTGTTGCTTTGCTTCTGCTTCAACAGAAGTGGCTAGTGGAATAGTCTGTGGTCAGCAAAACCGCCGAAACCCGGAAGTGGTACATTTTTGACTTCAGCAGCTCTTATTTCTAGGGCAATAAAATGGAGACAGTTCTGATATTTCCCCCACTTTTTGTTCACAGGCGATATACGAAATGTCTCGGGGTGAGCAGGATTTGATTGAGGACCTGAAGCTTGCCAGAAAGGTTAGTATCTTTCTCTGCTTTCTTTATATAGATGACACTGCAAATCAGTATATTTGTCAGTTCCCCACCCCACACTTTGCAATGGTTAAATGCACTGGATATACTGGATTAGGTCTCAGACTTTCGGGAGAGGAAAGGACTTTGCTTGTTCCATTAAAGGTCACTGGAGAAATTTATTTCTTGTCGAAGTAGTTGTGCTGGTTGCTTCTGTGCCAATTTCTGTTTTTCAGTGAAATAAGTCACATGGTAATTTTAATAATAATAATAATAATAAAAAATAATAATAATTAATATTTTCATTTCTATGCCACTTTATGTTTTTAAGAAAAAATCTCAAAGCAGCACCTTTGTGGCAGGATATACCATTAATGTGCAGCAAGCTGCTTTGAGATTTTTTCTTAAAATGGTTTAGAAATGGTCATCTAGTCCAACCCCCTGCAATGCAGGAATTGCAGCTATAGCACTTGGGAGGGGAGAAGGTGTAAGAGGAGAGAACTCAGCTATAGGCTCACCTGCCCTTCCCAGCCCGACAGTCAGCAAGTGCACCTGCCTTTTTTGTGGGCAGTGAATCCCGCAGCCACAAAGTGCTCTGGGAGCTCTTGCTTCAGCTGCCTGGAGGTCGCAATCCTGTTGGATGGAAAGTGCCATAGGAGGCTGCCCATATAACAAGCCAGACCCTCGGCCTTGTGTCCACTGATTGGCAGTGGCGCTCTGGTGTTTGAGTCTTTCCCTGATCTCCTTGGAGACCAGTGCTGGGGACTGGAAGCATCTGTGTGTGACGCATGTGCTCTACCACTGAGATACGGCTCGGTCACTACCCTTTCCCCCTTTTTTAAAAAAATGATATTTATTAAATGTTTAATAGTTACAAAAAGAGAAAAGAGAAAAAGAAACAATAAAAATTTAACAAACAATACATCAAAAAGAAAAAGAAAAAACAATACCACAAAACAACAAGAAAAAACTAAAACATTTAAAAACACATCCAAATTTCATTTCATTATCTTTCATATGCTTGTTTCCTCAACTTCCTCGCACCTCCCTTTTTTGTATTCTAGTTCAAATTAACTGGTTCAACAAATCCCTTCCCTCTTTCTCAATTTTTGTTCTATAATTTATCCTAACACAATTTAACTTTTAAATTTTCCACTTTAGCGCATGAACAATTAATATTCATATAGTTCTTAATAACACTTCTGCTAAAACCATGTAACCTCATTCCAATATACTTCTAACATTTGTCACTACCCTTTTCCCCACTCCAAACATTGCAGCTGCACTGCAATGCCATGTCAAGCTGTTTTTTATTTTTATTTTTTTGTAATTTCCCATCCTTTCTTGTTGACAGGCTTACCATGACCCCATGCTGAAGCTGTCCATCATGTCTGAAGAAGAGCTCACTCACATCTTTGGGGACTTGGATTCCTATATCCCTTTGCATGAAGGTGAGCTTCTCCACCCCTACCTCCAAAAACAACAACAAAAAAACCCCTCCAGCACTCATGAATTCATGTAAACGTGCCACATTCTCTGCCCGTCACATCAAAGTAGCTCAAAAAACCAGCCTATAAAGTGTTAAAACCATAACGCATCTACGACAAAATACTCACATAAAATTCCATGTGCCTATGGCAAAAGCTTTCTGAAAGCTTCAGGTTTTTAAAAGGTAAAGATAAAGGGACCCCTGACCATTAGGTCCAGTCGTGACCGACTCTGGGGTTGTGGCGCTCATCTCGCTTTATTGGCTGAGGGAGCCGGTGTACAGCTTCCGGGTCATGTGGCCAGCATGACTAAGCCATTTCTGGCGAACCAGAGCAGCGCACGGAAACGCTGTTTACCTTCCCGCCGGAGCGGTATCTGTTTATCTACTTGCACTTTGACGTGCTTTCAAACTGCTAGGTTGGCAGGAGCAGGGACCAAGCAACAGGAGCTTACCCCGCCGCGGGGATTCGAACCGCCAACCTTCTAGATCAGCAAGTCCTAAGCTCTGTGGTTTAACCCACAGTGCTACCTGTGTCCAGTCAGGTTTTTACCTGACTGTAAATTGTCCGTGGCGAGGGCACCCACCAGCAAAGTGCCGCTGAGTGCCACTGCAGAGAAGGGCTGGCCAGCTCCTCCAGCAGACCTCTTCTGCGATGTGCAGCAGGGTCTTTCTGCAGATCTAAAGCCACATGAGAAGAAGCATTCTCCGTGGTGCAGAGGGGGAAGGCTTTGAACGTCGTCCCCTGCACTTGTGTTGATTACTGTTTAAAATGTGATTTTTTAAAAAATGCGTATGTTGAGAAGAGTGTCCTGGTACCAATCCCCTTTGTGTTTATCTTGCAGACTTTCTGGCAAGGCTGGGGGAAGCGACAAGGCCAGATGGGACAGTGGAGCAAATTGGACCCATTCTTGTGAAATGGGTGAGTAACCCTCGGATCTCTCTCCTTCTGTTCCTTACGGGAGATCAGCCATCCAAGATTCATGGGAACATTGGCTTTGGAAAGTCATGAGTTCCTATAATTAAGCTGATGCGTGTTGCTCCGGATTTCATTTGCATAATGAACTTTTCAAGTCGAATTGACTTGCATTTCTGCCTGGTTGCTTGCCAGTTAATTTGAGATGAGCAGCGCCAATAACATCTGAGGCCTGCTTCTCACGTTATTCGCCTCCTCCCAGCCTCAGTTACTCATCTACAACATGAGAATGTTAGTAACCTAACTTACAGGGCTGTTGTGTAAGAGTTACTGAGATAACCTGTATGAAGTAACCTGGACACTTGAAATAAACCGTGCTAAAAGAAACTTTGTACACTGCAACTATGAACAAAGAGATGTGACAGGTATATTAGCACTCTAGTCTGAAAAAGTACGGTATATGATGGAGTTCATAAGTCCTCTCTTGAAGTTTTGCACTTTTGAAGATCTTCACAGGAGAGTAGACAGGCTTCACCTAACCAAAATTCAGCTATGAACTCCAGAGGAATTGGCTATGGAATGTGCCCATTGCTTTCTTCTCCCCCTGCTATATTCTTCACAGTGGGAGCTGCATAATTGGAATTCCTCACATTCATATAGAACGCTGTAGTGCACCTAGCAGACTGCCTGACTCATTCAAGTGGGGAGGGGGCGGCAGTTCTGAAGCAGCAGCTTATAAATGCCCCGGCATCGTCTTTTCCAGCTACCAGGACTGAATGCGTACAAGGCCTATTGCAGCAACCAGTTGGCAGCTAAAGCCCTCCTAGACCAGAAGAAGCAAGACCGCCGAGTCCAGGACTTCCTCCAGCGTTGCCTTGAATCTCCTTTCAGCCGCAAGCTGGACCTCTGGAGCTTTCTGGATATCCCCCGGAGTCGCTTGGTCAAGTACCCTCTCCTCCTGAAGGAAATCCTCAGGCATACACCCAACGATCACCCCGACGTTCAGATTCTGGAAGAAGCAGTAAGTGCCTGGGGATTCTCTGCACAGAGCTTCTAATATATTAATGATTGTCGAGTTGAAAGGGAACCCCAAGGGTCATCTAGTCCAGCCCCCCGCAATGCAGGAATCTCAGCTAAAGCATCCATGACATATGGCCATCCAACCTTTCCTTAAAACCCTCCGGTGAAGGAGAGTCCACCACCTTCCGAGTGAGTCCGTTCCACTGTCAAACAGCACTTACTGTCAGAAAGTTCTTCCTGATGTTTAATCGGAGTCTTCTTTCCATAGTAAAGTACCGTATTTTTTGCTCTATAAGACTCACTTTTTTCCCTCCTAAAAAGTAAGGGGAAATGTGTGTGAGTCTTATGGAGCGAATGCAGGCTGCACAGCTATCCCAGAAGCCAGAACAACAAGAGGGATCGCTGTTTTTGCTGCACAGCGATCCCGCTTGCTGTTCTGGCTTCTGGGATTCAGAATAATTTTTTTCTTGTTTTCCTCCTCCAAAAACTAGGTGCGTCTTATGGTCTGGTGCGTCTTATAGAGCGAAAAATACGGTACCTTTTTAAAACCAAGTCCCACCTTACAAACCGTCTCTTTCTTGCAATAAAAAGTAAATGCAGTTTGTTGAATGATGGATCAGATTAGGTGGAAATGGCCCCTCTCAATTAGGACTAGTTGACGTTCTTTTAAATACGTTGTTAAATGCGGCAGGCCCAACACCCGGCACAAAAGCAAAGGGAGAGGTCTGATTCGTGGGAGTTCCAGCTGCCAGGAAGTTCTCCTGCACAAGCCCCATTGAGATGGGTTGGGAGCTTTGCAAGCACAGAGCAGTGCTCTTCCAAGGGCTTCTGCTCACCGCGGTGCAGTTTTGTAGGAAACTGCTTTGTGTCTTGTACTCTACTTGCCAGTTGGAGTTTCTACCCCAGCCCCAAAACGTCTTGGGCAGTCCTGCTTGGCTCAAGGAATTGAACATTCCGTTTCTGTCTTGTGTTGTGGTAATCGTCACGGGTCCCTTTACCTTTACTCGGTTGAGTAAGGCCCTGTCCCATGTATCTTCTCGATCCATTGCCTGTATTGAGGCCTGTGCTCTCGCTGCCCGACTTCAGTTATCAAGCAGCATTAATTGGTGGACCCTTTGCTTTTAGATCTCCATAATCCAGGGAGTCCTCTCTGACATCAACTTGAAGAAAGGGGAGTCTGAATGTCAGTATTACATTGACAAGCTGGAGTACCTCGACGAGAAGCAGAGAGACCCACGAATCGAAACGAGCAAAGTGCTGCTTTGCCACGGGGAGCTGAAGAACAAGAACGGCCATGTAAGTACCTGATTTTACAGAGGTGATGCTACAGGTGCTTCCATCCTGCAGCCACAACACCTGCAGAGTGAAACGGCACCACCTTAAAGCAAAGGGTGGAATGGTCCAGAACTTGGCCTGTCTCAAATTCTTGATGGCGGTGCATCTTTTAACCCTCTAGAAATAAGTGCCCAGGATCTGCCACTTTTACCTCTCAATTTGTTCTCTCTTTTTTAAAAAGAGAAGACTATCTTGCTGTGACAGAATTGGCACCCTTTCCCCCCACTTTCTTTCCAGCCCTTGACTTTGGTTCCAGGTCATTAAAGAACCCATTAAGAGGCATCAGGCAACACCTAGACATCGAAAGCAGGGCTGGCATCTGCCCAGGTTGCAGATGGTTGTGAAATAATTAGCATAAAGTTACTACAGAAAGCACGGCATGCACTTTGCTGGGGGGGGGGTCAAGAGGTATTTCCTGCGGGCTCCCAGTGATGTAATGCATCCCTTAGATTCTTCCAAGTATGTAATCTTTTGGGCTTGAAGAAAACTGACGACAGCTTGGAGTCTAAAGCGGCTCTCTAAAAGCTTGGCCGGTGCTGCTTCTCAAAAATAGAAGCTGGAACCTGAAGGGCTTGCTTGGCCTTCCTCCCAGCTATGAGCAAAACGTCTTGTCATAGGTCAGCTCAACCTATTTTGTAGTCAAAACTATCTTGTGTCTCCCTGGCTGGCAGCCTATGGAGATGTGCTTATTTGGAGTTGTTCCGCTGACCCAGTTTGCTTGAGCATTTTCTCTGACTGCCAGCACAGTCTCCTGTGCCTTGGGCAGGTCTTTCAAGCAAGGGCCGCTTGGATCCTTTCAACTGGAGAAGTGCCTAATACCGTATTTTTCGCTGTATAAGACGCACCAGACCACAAGACACACCTAGTTTTTGGAGGAGGAAAACGAGAAAAAAAATATTCTGAATCTCAGAAGCCAGAACAGCAAGAGGGATTGCTGCGCAGTGAAAGCAGCAATCCCTCTTGCTGTTCTGGCTTCTGGGATAGCTGTGCAGCCTGCATTCGCTCCATAAGACGCACACAAGATTTCCCCTTACTTTTTAGGAGGGAAAAAGTGAATCTTATACAGCAAAAAATACGGTAATTCTGCATGTAGCATGTATATATATGTATTTTGTTCCAATTTAAGATCTTGACCAAAGCTTTTCCTCCCCCCTCCAGAAGCTGTACGTCTTCCTTTTCCAAGATATATTGGTTCTAACTCGGCCTGTGACCCGTAACGAGCGTCATTCTTACCAAGTGTACCGGCAGCCGATACCCGCTCAGGACCTGGTGCTCGAAGACTTGCAAGATGGCGACGTGAAAATGGGAGGATCCTTTCGAGGTGCCTTTGGCAATTCCGATAAAGGTATGAAGCAAATAGGCTCACATCCTTCAACAATTCTGTCCGAAGGCTGGCTTGTATGCAGCTGTCTTTGCTTTAATGGGAATTTGTCGGGATTAGTCTCCTTTCTCCTGGATTTTGGCATAAGCTTCCACACAAATCCAGATTGGGGCTTGCCAGGCTCTGAAAAAATATCAGCATTGGTCCTGAATGTGACTCATGATTTGGACATAGGTCAAACATTCGTGAAAACCTTTCAGCAAATGAAAACCGCTGGGTGGTGGGGAGCTGGGAGGGAGACTTTGGAGACTCAGGAATGTGTGTCAAAGTAGTTGGGCAAGCGAACCTCTATGACCATTGCTCAGTTAAAAAGGTAAAGGGACCCCTCACTGTTAAGTCCAGTTGCGGACGACTCTGGGGTTGCACGCTCATCTCGCTTTACTGGCCGAGGGAGCCGGCGTTTGTCCGCAGACAGCTTCCGGGTCATGTGGCCAGCATGACTAAGCCGCTTCTGGCGAACCAGAGCAGCGCATGGAAACGCCATTTACCTTCCCGCCAGAGTGGTACCTATTTATCTACTTGCACCTGACATGCTTATGAGCTGCTAGGTGGGCAGCAGCTGGGACCGAGCAACAGGAGCTCATCCCGTCGCGGGGATTCGAACCACCGACCTTCTGATCGGCAAGCCCTAGGCTCTGTGGTTTAGACCACAGCGCCACCCACATCCTTATTGCTCAGTTAACTCGTGTCCATCAGCATTCTTGAAGCTCCATTCTGATGACATCTCTCCTCCCCTTGTTTCCCCCCTCTGCAGCTAAGAACATCTTCCGGGTCCGCTTCCGAGACCCAGCTCCCGGCCAGTCCCACACGCTGCAGGCCAACGACATCTTCCACAAGCAGCAGTGGTTCAACTGCATCCGGGCGGCCATTGGGCCTTACCAGCTGAGCGCTGCCCCTTGCGAGCTCAAAGAGCTGCCGGAGCTCAGCGAAGAGGCAGAGGAGAACAACCCCTCTGTGCCCAGCGCCAAAATCAAGAGGAGGCCGTCCACCCTCTCCGGCAGCCTCCACATGGAGCTGGACGAGAATGGCGTGGAGTGCAGCTCAGTCACGGACATGGCGGCGGATGAGGCCAAGAACCCCAAGCCGTACCGGATGCACTCTGGGCTCCGGAGGACGAGAGCCCAGCTCAGTGGCAAGCGGAAAGAGACACTCGTTTGAAGGGTTCGGAAGCCCTTCTACCCCCCTGTTTATTTATAAATAAAAAGTGTACATTTTCTTTCCTGTAATGTGAGGATGGTTACTCCTTCTGAATATAAATGTCTGTGGTCTTTTTGTTTGTGTTTTTGTTCTCCTTTGATGGCAGCTACTGGTTTTCAGCAAACACTGTTGAACTGGAGTCTGGTTCTGAAAAGCAGGGACTCTGATTTTGGGGGTTACAAAGTGGGTTTTGAAAACGTCGCATCTGTGAGGAACGTTTTGGAGCAAGCTTCAGCTGTTGCCAAGGAGCTGTGAATTTTTGAGGCTTGATTCCCAAAGAATATAGAGCTTTAAAAGCGTGTTTTATTTCTCTCTCAGCAGTTCCACACGGAAAAATGCTCATGATTTAAAATTTGAGTTTTCTTTGGCTTGTGGAGTGATTCTGATTGATGCAGTTCCCCCTAGGCTGTTAAATCTGGTTTATTTCAGCCCATACTGTAGAAGGAAGGTGGTCTGAGACCTGCAACCCACATTTCTCAGAGAAACAGACTCCAAAGTTCAACAGGTTTCCATTTTACTGACTGGAATTCTGTACTTAATTTTTGTTTGTTCGTTGTACATTCCTTGTGTGAATTGACATGACCTGCCAAGTATTTAATCTTGTTTTATTATTATTATTATTTTTACCTGAATACATTTGTAGAGAATTTTTGTACTTTGATTTCATTGTATTTCTCAACATCCGAATTGGCCTTTTTCTTCCTTTTTTTTTTTTAAGTACTTGATGGGTGTGTGTGTGAGAGAAGAGAGCATGTGTTGGTATGTTATGTATATTTAAAAGCCAGTTCAGGACTTTTCAAGGTGAAACAAAGCCATATGTTCTTGAGCCATTGGGAAAATGGGAGAACGGAGTTTTTACCCCCATCCCCCAAACTGACCTGGGGTGCCTGTGCCTTTAAAACAGCTCTACTCCAGCAGAGAGAAGGTGCTGAGTAATCAGAATTCTGTATTTCCTTTCAAAGGTACAGGAGAACCTAGGTGGTCCGCAAGTTTGGCAATCTTACGGGGAGGGAAGATTTGAGGTCCGTTTTGATGTAGCATTTTGGGTTGGCCACAGGCCCGTAGAGTGCCTTGTGTACTCCGAACTACTGAAAGCAGATCGCAGTGGACGCAGAAGGCTTAGGGAATGTCGCAGAAGGTTTAGGTAAAGAGGAGATTATACTGCAGAGAGCACAAAAGGGATGAGGTCTTTAGAAGGGGAGCATCAGAAAGGTGCATTTGGAAGCAATAGGAGGCACAGTGTATGTAGCAAGACTTGGTAGGAGGTGGTGTTAGCGAGGAGAAGGAAGGAAACGGGTGAAGTCCTTACTTGCGGTTTTGAGGTGGTCCCCCCTCCTTAATTTCAAGGAAGGAGGGCAGTTTACCTTAGTGTAACGCAAACTAGCAGGAAGAAACATTGAGCGCTTCTAGTAATGCATCTGAAGCACTTCCAAAATTTAGCCGAGGTCTGCAAGTTTCTTTTTTCTTTTCGAGGGGGAATTTCTGGTGCAGAAGAACCATCAGGCTAGAAGCTAGAACGGGGATGAAATTCTGGAAACAAATGTAAATAATAAAACAACCAAAGCACAACGACTCTGTAAAAATGTGTGTGTTTTTGTACAGTGTTAAGTGTGGTGTACAATTAAAACTTCCTGCATATTTCCTTGTCTTTCATCTTTAATGTGAGAGTGGTTTATCAGGCACATCAATCGCCAGCTCTCCAGGTCAAGCAGAAAAAATATCACTGCCATCTTTTAACTCCAGCTGTGGTTCAGATACCTGGGTTCCTATCCCAATGGGAACATCTGACCCAAACCTGTTGGTGTGTATTGTACTATCCTTATCACTTTCATTTTTCCGGGAGGGTTCTTTTTCTGTATTTTGACAGTAAACACATAGAAAAGCAAATTGGCACTTGACGTGAGCTCTGTCACGCAGCTTTGAGGCTGCATCACCTGAAAACAGCACATAATATTTATCTTGTGAAACATACTCCCTTACAGTAGCCTAGATTATCAGTCTCTTTACTGAGCCCATTGGCCTCTTGTGGGTCCAAAGTAGGTAAGGTTCAGCTAGCTGACGGTTTTAGTTCAAAAAATATGTCCATACATAATTAAAAGTTGAGATGAGCTTGTTGGGAAAAGCTTATATGGGCTTTGCTGCTGGGAAATGAACCATAAAATTAGTTGGGAAAGGGACACAAGAATTACCCACTCTAGAAGAATGGCAGATGAAGGTGATGGACTACATGGAATTAGCAAAAATGACTGGCAGAATCAGAGACCAGGGAGAAGAGACGGTGGAAGAAGATTGGAAGAAATTTAAAGATTATTTACAGAAATATAAAATTAATGAATGTTAGAATGACATCAGATGGAGGTTAATAAGGTTATTAGTTAAAATGCGGTGAAGGAGTATGGAAAATTTGAAGGTTAAAAGATGCAGAATTAAAGGTTTAATACATTAAGATATTAAGATAAAGATTAAGATAAGATAGAGGGAAGGGATTTGCTGATTAAACATTTGAACTGGAATACAGTGAGGGGAGGTGTGGGGAAGTCTGGGAAATAAGCAAATGCAAGAAATACTATGAAAATGGAATTGTTTTTTATTTGTTCTTTTTATTTTTGTATTTATTTTTTCTTTTCTTTTTTTCTATGTAAAAGTCTTAATAAAATATTATTTTTTAAAAAAATTAGTTGTGAAAGGACCACAAGGGTCATTTAGTCCAAGTCACTTGCCAAGGCAGGAATCTTTTGCCCAGCGTGGGTCTCGAACCCAGAGCCCTAAGATTAAGAGTCTCATGCTCTACCCGACTGAGTGATCTGGATGTGGCAGCAATGCTTGTTGACAGTAAGGGAATGTGTGCATTCATAGGAGGCTGGCTTATGTGGAGTCAAACCAATAGTCCACCTTTGCAGTCCTACCTGAGGATTCTGGTAACTATCTCTGGGACCTTATACATACAAAGGATGAGTTCTACCATTGAACTACCGCCCTTCCCCAATTCCCAGCACAATAAGAAGCTAGCATTGCATACACAAGCAGTCCAAGAGAACCTGGCTGTAAATATTTCCTTTTTTAAAAATCCCTCTTGCTTGAAACGGATGGCATGACGCCTACATAATAACATTAAAGGCAAAAGGACCCCTGACCATTAGGTCCAGTCGTGTCTGGCTCTGGAGTTGCGGCGCTCATCTTGCTTTACTGGCCGAGGGAGCCGGTGTACAGCTTCCAGGTCATGTGGCCAGCAGGACTAAGCCGTTTCTGGCAAACCAGAGCAGCGCACGGAAATGCCATTTACCTTCCCGCCGGAGCGGTACCTATTTATCTACTTGCACTTTGACGTGCTTTCAAACTGCTAGGTTGGCAGGAACAGGGACCGAGCAACGGGAGCTCACCCAGTCGCGGGGATTCGAACCGCCGACCTTCTGATCGGCAAGTCCTAGGCTCTGTGGTTTAACCCACAGCACCACCCGCGCACAGCATTGCAAAAATGTCTCCGTCAGCTCCGCCGTGTGGGAATCTCTTGTAGACGACTGCAGTTGCCTGGAGACAGGCAGAAAGGTTGTGCAGTGACCAGAGGAGGAATGACCACTGGGAGGAGGGCAGAGAGAAGAAACGCTCTGGTGCATCCGCAGCAGCACAACCGGACGCCTTCCTCTGCCCCAGCTTCAACAAAACATGTCTCTCCTGTATCAGTCTGCCCTGCTTCCTAGAATCATAGAGTTGGAAGAGACCACAAGGGCCATCGAGTCCAACCCCCTGCCAAGCAAAAAAAACACCATCAGAGCACTCCTGACATATGGTTGTCAAGCCTCTGCTTAAAGACCTCCAAAGAAGGAGACTCCACCACACTCCTTGGCAGCAAATTCCACTCTCAAACAGCTCTTACTGTCAGGAAGTTCTTCCTAATGTTTAGGTGGAATCTTCTTTCTTGTAGTTTGGATCCATTGCTCCGTCTCCGCTTCTCTGGAGCAGCAGAAAACAACCTTTCTCCCTCCTCTATGTGACATCCTTTTATAGATTTGAACATGGCTATCATATCACCCCTCAACCTCCTCTTCTCCAGGCTAAACATGCCCAGCTCCCTTAGCCGTTCCTCATAAGGCATCGTTTCCAGGCCTTTGACCATTTTGGTTGCCCTCCTCTGGACACGTTCCTGACATCCCTAGAACACACCAGGTGGCTCAACCAATCTTGGAGTGATCTGGAGCTGTCCCCTGCATCCTGGCTGAAGCATGGCTTTCCCAAATAGGCCTGATTCAGTCTGGCTTTAGCTGAGTCCTGTACACAGCTCTCCCAACCACCCTCCAAAGAGAACTCTGTCCACTGGAAAGGTGGACATGCAGTCCCACTCCTTGACTCCACGCTGGTCTGGGTTGCCTGCACCAAGGGGAAGAGCGAGTCTACCGGAGCAAGAGAAAGCCTCCGGACTTCTCCATCCCCCAACCTTTTACACGTTCAGCTGAAATGAAAGCACACGAGGCTTTGCTTCTGTTCTAAAGTGCCCTCTGAACCCCAGAAAGCTGGCGCTTTTATTCCCTCTGCCCAAGTTGTAATCGGCACGCTCTGTTCAAAGCAGCGCCTGGCTTTGGTGTCTCGCTGTGCGTGATGTGCTTTTGGAAAACATCTGGTCCAGAAACGTTTTATTTAAAAGGGGGAGGGGGACACACAATTGAAGCCTAATTGTTTCCAGCTGCTGAGCCGCACGTCAGACGCCGAGCTGGTTTGTAATGAGGCTGCGGGTACCACTTGCGGTTTGTGCGCCGTTCCTCCTTGAAGCTTTTCCCCATCTCCCTTTGCATCTCCCAGCTGCATCAAACCCTAACCCCAGTCTGGTAACAGAGGGAAAATCCAGCACAAAACCACAGGTCACCCAACTAGCAATGATAGCTATTGTTCTCCCTCTCACATAACGCTGGGGCTTGTGGACATGCCATGAAGCTGAATGCTGGAAGATTTGGGACAGATACAAGAAGGTCCTTCACGCAGCATGTAATAATAATAATAATAATAATAATAATAATAATAATAATAATAATAAATTAAATTATTTATACCCCACCCTCCCCGGCCAGAGGACAGATCCTGAAACTGAGGCTCCAATACTTTGGCCACCTGATGAGAAGAGAAGACTCCCCGGGAAAAGCTGAGAAAGATGGAGGGCTCAAGGAGAAGGGGACGACAGAGGACGAGATGGTGGGACAGTGTTCTCGAAGCTACCAGCATGAGTTTGACCAAACTGCGGGAGGCAGTGGAAGGCAGGAGTGCCTGGCGTGCTCTGGTCCAGGGGGTCACGAAGAGTTGGACACAACTAAACAACAACAACAAAAACCTAGTTTTAATATGTGCTTGGATGTGACTTGACTGCTTATTTGTGTCGTTTTGCAAACCGCCCAGAGAGCTTTGTTGAGTGGGCAATGCTAAAACGCAGCCTAGAAATCAACATATATATTTAATTTATGCCTCTGAGCACTACTGCAGTTCCTAAACTGCAGTCACTAAGAGGTTCCTCGCTCCATGCCCCCGATGGTGCAAAACTGCAAACAACTGACCGTTTACTGGTAAATAATTTGGGGTCCTGGGAATCCACTGGGGTGGCACTTGAACCCAGTTCTTCTGTTCATGATGGCACTGAGTTCTAATCCCAACCCAGTGACTTCCACTCAAAAATCCCAAAATATCCAAGAATGGAATTGTTCCTCTATCATTATCGCAATTATATCATGTGCCAATGTATAAATGACATACCTGCTTGATGCTATTGTTTTTAAACAGGACACTACATACCATCTGCATGAGGTCCTGGGGATAATTGAACTATATCCTAATTAATCACATGGCTAATTAAAGCACCTGACCAGTAGCCGCAAGCAATTCATTGACTAACCCACAATTATTTATGACGTCTGTCTGTTTTCATCACCTGTCTTTCCTCTGCTCCCAAGTCTTCAATTCTCACCTTGCCCAGAAAATCAACAGCTAACCACCTCTCTTTCTTAGAGGCCATCTGGGATGTTGGGATAATACTCTTGACCTACCCTGCGGGGATATAAAATGATTCATTCTCATGATAGAATGGCATCTTCATTGGGAACATCCAGTGAAGCTGAAGATTGGAAGATTCAAGACAGACCAAAAAAAAAAAAAAAAGCCAAGTCTTATTCACACAGCCATTTTCCATTTTAAACCTTCATTAATACACATATAAAGGGTGGCGCTGTGGGTTAAACCACAGAGCCTAGGACTTGCCGATCAGAAGGTCAGCGGTTCGAATCCCCGCGACGGGGTGAGCTCCCGTTGCTCGGTCCCTGCTCCTGCCAACCTAGCAGTTCGAAAGCACATCAAAGTGCAAGTAGATAAATAGGTACAGCTCCGGCGGGAAGGTAAACAGCGTTTCCATGCGCTGCTCTGGTTCGCCAGAAGCGGCTTAGTCCTGCTGGCCGCATGACCCGGAAGTTGTACGCCGGCTCCCTCGGCCAATAAAGCGAGATGAGCGCCGCAACCCCAGAGTCGGCCACGACTGGACCTAATGGTCAGGGGTCCCTTTACCTTTAATACACATACATTTTCCATTTCTGTGTCAATTAAATCTACTATACTTAATATGGGTTCCCTTCCAACTCTGCCGTTCTAGGGTTCTTTGAAATGGCACAGCCAGTCTTTGTCCTAAATCCAGGGCACAGGGGGAGAAAGGTAGTGTGAGTTTCCCCAAACAAGGTGTAGTAGACAACTCAGAGTTGTTGTGGTTGGCATCCGTCTGTCTTGAGAGGTAATGGAGTGCACCTCTGGGGGGAAGTCAAACCGCTGCATCAGTGACCTCCCGGGGGCGCAAACCTGGGCAGTGTGTCTGGAGGTCCTGGGCTGCCCAGATGACATGACCCCCCATCTCGACCTGGCTGATGTGGTCCAAAGCATAGCAGAGCAAGACGTTTGGCACCAGCTGGGCTGCAGGAGTTGCTGGAAGGAGGCGTACAAGGCATCATCCAATCTTCTCAGGGACTCCAGATCTGTGTAGGGTTTGCTCCTTAGGTTAGGCTGAGAGGCAATGGCGGGTGCAAGGTCACCCAGTGAGGTAAAAGTAAAGTCAGTGGCGACTCTGGGGTTGCGGTGCTCATCTCATTTCAGGCCGAGGGAGCTGGCGTTTGTCCACAGACAGCTTTCCGGGTCATGTGGCCAGCAGGACTAAACCGCTTCTGGTGCAATGGAACACCGTGATGGAAACCAGAGCGCACGGAAAGGCCGTTTACCTTCCCGCTGCAGTGGAAACCTAGATAACATCTTATTAAGCGGAGACATCACCTTGCCGACAGAAGTCCATACTGTACAGTGGTGCCCCGCAAGACGAAATTAATTCATTCTGTGAGTTTTTTCGTTCTATGAGTTTTTTCGTCTTGCGAAGCACCAATGCGTATTGACGATTTCCCATAGGAATGCATTGGCGGTTTTAAAAAAAAAGGCGCAAGGCGTTTCGTCTTGCGAAGCAAGCCCATAGGGAAATCCGTCTTGCGAAGCACCTCAGAAAATGGAAAACTCTTTCGTCTTGCGAGTTTTTCGTCTTCCAAGGCATTCGTCTTGCGGGGCACCACTGTATAGTTAAAGCTATGGTTTTCCCAGTAGTGATGTATGGAAGTGAGAGCTGGACCATAAAGAAGGCTGATAATGTCTTATCTGATTGCATTTCCTGGTAGTCTGGCCATTCCTTTGAGATGGTGATTTCTCAATTCCTGAGACAATGGGAAGGTTCCCTCACCCCCTCCCTCCTTGCAGAGAAAACATTTGGTCAGTTTGGGAGTCAAAATGGTTTCAGGGCGGTCTTCCTGTGCTGCTCCAGACATGTGGTTTATATATTTATGTACGTGTTTGCTTGGTACATTTATGAACATTTATTACATATCCCAGACCTTAAAATTCTTATAACAGCTTGCATGAGCTTGACGGAGACCTCAGCGTCCTTGTCTCCAGCGACTGACTGGACACGGCACCAAAACGAAACGAAGAGCCTGAACCCGAAACCGAAGGCAAGGGTCACATCCTGTTTAGAAGTGAGTCATCTCCGTCCTCCGAGTGCCTCGGAACAGCGAGAAAAGAAGTGAAACTGAACAACCCAGGCGCTGCGTGCTTCATACTTCTGCATCAAGGCTTCACGGGGAAATAAAGGCGGATTCTTCCTGGGTTGTCAGCGACACAGACAACGGCTTGCTTTTGTTTCTTGAAAAAGAGACCTCTGGAGAATTGCGAGCGCAGTTCAGGCTCAAAAGACACAACGGAGAGAAATACTGTAGAACTGAGTAATAATGGAAAACAATAGCGCAGAGGCAGGGGGAATCCTGCTTGTATGTAAAGGCTTATATTGAGATCTTGAGCCACGGAAACTGGTCCGGTGCCAGGATCCGTTCCAGGAACATGTGAAGTCCTGTTGAAGCAGAGAGTTACAGGCCCAGCTCTGCCACGAGGGTGAGGGAGTCGACAGTGGTGTTTATCAGGAAGAGATCCATCACTGTTGCTTAAGTTGGGTGGAGAAACTCTATCAGAGGATTGTGTTCTCCCCCAGGCAATTTCCCAGGGGCGAGAGACACTTAACACCTGTGCTGTGAAATCCCTGTGCTGCGAAAGACGCAGCTGCTCAAGCTGATTTGAAAGTTGGCAACTGTCAGGGAACTGCCATCAGTGTCCGAGGGAGAGAGCAAGCTCCGAAGGGATCCCAGAGAGCGTCCCGGGAGTGGGAGAGGCAGCCCGTCTTCTGGGGGAGAGAATCAGCGTCGCTCCAGTGGAGAAGGGGGGGGGAGATGGGAGAATCGGCGAGGCGATCCCATGACTCCTTGCCGGGGACCAGCGGGGAGAGTACGGGTCCTCCGCTGCCAACGCCCTCCTTGCGCAGAAGGCTTCCGCGCAGGGAAAGTAGGCGGAGACTGGGCGTCAAAGAACTTCTTTGCTGGAAGAAGTTTAAGAAACGCCCACTGACGGATTCTGCCAGCGATTGAGACGGTCACAGGCGAGTGGCTGCCCAGACAGGAAAGGTTCACTCAGGCAACCCAGCCAGACGTTGGGACAAGCTTACGCATGAGTAACCCCTAGAACCATTACAGCAACCTTAGCCTGAACCTGGCTGATCCTCAGGAGTTGCTGATCTAAAACCTGTTAACGGAGAAATCTGAGGGCTCCCTTGGACAAAAAACAAGGACACCAGCCAGGAATACCAGAGCAAAACAGCAGCCAGTAGGCTTGATCTTTATTGAAGACTGTCGCGACAGGACTCCCACCTGCCAGAAGGTGGAACAAGATGGAAGCCCAGAACGAAAGAGAATCCCCATGTTACACCTCCCCTAAACTACATCACTAATACATCATGATTACGTCATGAAAGGGGAGGTCTGGTGGCAGGAATCTGAGCATCCTGGACCCTGCCCATGGTTCCCCTTGCCCTCCACCAGACACCCATCAAGTGTAACAAAAGAGATGTTTACATTTCCCTGTTTCCCAGGCAAGTGAATCACACCCTTTTGTCTTCATCTGGGTTTGTTATTTCTGGAATGGCTACCTGTCTGGCACTCAGGTATCAGGATGCCAGGGATTATCACTCAGGCAGAGGGGCTGCTGAGTAGCTGAGCTCACATGTCTATATGAATTTCTGACGTTTTCCCAGTGAGCCAGTACATAGAGACATTTATCAGTGAATTCTTACATTTGGTATCGTGCAGCAAAGGCCCTTTGAATAGATAGGAAGAAACTGTGATGAAGTGTTTTGTGGGGACAAATCACAAAAGTGATTGTGCTGGTTTTGGTAGTGGGCTGCATGTGCATGATATCTGCTGGAGGGGCAACCTCCGCCCAACCTATACAGTGGTGCCTCGCAAGACGAAATTAATCCGTTCCGTGAGTCTCTTCGTCTAGCGTTTTTTTCGTCTTGCGAAGCAACCCTATTAGCGGATTAGCGGATTAGCGCTATTAGCGATTAGCGGCTATTAAAGGCTTAAGGGATTAGCGGATTAGCTGCTAAAAGGCTATTAGCAGCTTAGTGCCTTAGAAAAAGGGGGTGGGGAGTGAAAAAAAATCTCAAGACTCGCAAGACATTTTCGTCTTGCGAAGCAAGCCCATAGAGAAATTCGTCCTGCGAAGCGCATTGAAAAACGGAAAACCCTTTCCTTTCGTCTAGCGGTTTTTCCGTCTTGCGAGGCATTCGTCTTGCGGGGCACCACTGTACATAAATTCCTGCAACAAACCCTTTGTAGCTTGCTTCAGAGATTTGCTCCTAGGTGGAAGGGTTGGGAAAGCAAACAGACAAACAAACAAAACACTGCGTCACAGGGGGGGTCTCGGCCCCTGGAAATTTCCACACAGCCCAAAGCATTTTCCTGTGTAACGGAGGGGTGGGGCGCTGGAATCATATGATGTGAAGCTGCTTTGTTTTCCTTCGGATGTTCCTCCTTGCCTCTTCCCACTCTGGACGGAGCAGCTCTCTTGCTTCGGGAAAACAGAATGTTTAAGTCATCAGAAGAGTAGCAGACAATTGGGGGGGCGGCGGGTTCCCATGTGAAATAAAAAAATTAAGGTATTATATATATAATAAATGTACCAAGCAAACATCTACATAAATATATAAACCACATGTCTGAAGCAGCACAGGAAAACAGCCCTGGAGCCGTTTTTGACTCCCAAACTGACCAAATGTTTGCAAAGTCAAATGGAAAAGCCTCCCCATTGTCTTTTCCTTCACAAATCCTGTCTTAAGGGTATGTCTGTGTATGAATAGGGTGAGCCTATGACCATAGTCATCGCGGTGGCGCTGTGGGTTAAAGCCTCAGCGCCTAGGACTTGCCGATCGCGTGGTCGGCGGTTCGAATCCCCGTGGCGGGGTGCGCTCCCATCGTTCGGTCCCAGCGCCTGCCAACCTAGCAGTTCGAAAGCACCTCCGGGTGCAAGTAGATAAATAGGGACCGCTTACCAGCGGGAAGGTAAACGGTGTTCCGTGTGCTGCGCTGGCTCGCCAGATGCAGCTTGTCACACTGGCCATGTGACCCGGAAGTGTCTGCGGACAGCACTGGCCCCCGGCCTCTTAAGTGAGATGGGCGCACAACCCTAGAGTCTGGCAAGACTGGCCCGAACGGGCAGGGGTACCTTTACCTTTACCTTTATGACCATAGTGCAAGTAGATAAATAGGTACCGCTCCGGCGGGAAGGTAAACGGCGTTTCCGTGCGCTGCTCTGGTTCTCCAGAAGCGGCTTAGCCATGCTGGCCACATGACCCGGAAGCTGTACGCCGACTCCCTCGGCCAGTAAAGCGAGATGAGCGCCGCAACCCCAGAGTCGGCCACGACTGGACCTAATGCTCAGGGGTCCCTTTACCTTTATGACCTGGCCCAGGAACTAAGTATTCATTATTACAAAAGACTGGCCAGGCTCCACAGGGTATCAAGTAAGCATTAACAGGTAGCTTGCCAGACAAGAGATAAACAACCCACTCAGATTTCTGCTGTAGACCACCTTTTCTGTGATGTAGCTTTGATGTTTCTGGGGGTGGTCTTGGACTCCAGGGCAGGCAATTTAAAATGTCTATATAAGGGCAGGCACACCTTTGTTCTGGGTTCTTCTTCCTTTCCTGCATGTGAGGGGAGCACTCTGTTGCAACAGTTCAATAAAGATCAGGCTTACTAGCTGCTTTGCTTCTTTGCCAATCTTATATGTAAGCAAATATAAATGCTGTAGAAAATATGCTCTGGATCAGTGCTCATATGATACTGCAAGATTGTCTTGTAAAGAAATAAAACTGCATCCTTCTCATATTACTTCTTACAAGTCTGGCTGGTGAAGAATAGATCAAGATAGGCTGATGAAGCATTGAGCGAAACAGATTGGTTATCTGGAAATTCTGTTCCGGCAATATTCGGTGACAGATTGCGTACATATTGAACTTTTGAATTATTCTACCGCGACTGGAGAAGAAGATTTAGAGACTTTGGTTGCAATTTCTGACCATTTGCATTAGTCTATAAATAGTGTTTAGTGCCATTGTTATTGGCCATCGTGTTGTGTTATATTGTTCAGCTTCGCCTCGGCCCAGTATACCTGAAGGAGCGTCTCTATCCCCATCGTTCTGCCCGGACACTGAGGTCCAGCGCTGAGGGCCTTCTGGTGGTTCCCTCATTGCGAGAAGCCTGGTTACAGGGAACCAGGCAGAGGGCCTTCTCAGTGGTGGCGCCCACCCTGTGGAACAGCCTCCCGTCAGATGTCAAAAAGATAAACAACTACCTGACATTCAGAAGACATCTGAAGGCAGCCCTGTTCAGGGAAGTTTTTAATGTGTGACATCTTAGTGTATTTGGGGTCTTTGTTGGAAGCTGCCCAGAGTGGCTGAGTAAACCCAGCCAGATGGGCGGGGTACAAATAAATTATTATTATTATTATTATTATTATTATTATTATTATTATTATTGAGATTCCTGCATTGCAAGGGCTTGGAATAGATGCCCTCAAGGGCTGTTCCAACTCTACAATTCTGTGATCCTAAAACTATGGCCAGTCACAGTAACTAACCGGTGCTTTTAGCTCAAAGGAGTCCCTCTTAGCCCTTCCTGGAGATGTCAGTGGGAACTGAACCTGACACCTTCTGCTTGCTAGGCAGATGATCTTCTCACTGAGCTATGGCCCCTCCCTGAGGAGCACCCTCCATCTCTGGCATCAGACCACGCCTGATGAGTCTATCTTCTCAGCAGGTTTCTCCAGAAAGGAGCAAGATCTGAAGCCAGGCCTTAGGCCACGAATGAGGGTGTGGGCTGACATCACTCAACGCCCCTACACCATGCTAGCTTTTCCTGTTTCGGCAGGGATCACAACTGAGAGAGAGATAGATAGAGAGAGAGAGAGGTTGCTTGTTGTGAGATTGGAGGCAGCAGCATGGCTCAGCGGCTCACGGAGGAGCAACTCACCGAGTACAAAGAGGCCTTCTCGCTCTTTGACAAAGATGGCGATGGCGCCATCACCACCAAGGAGCTGGGCACCGTCATGCGCTCCCTGGGCCACAACCCCACCGAAGCAGAGCTGCAGAGCATGATCGACCAGGTGGACGCCAACGGCAGCGGCACGGTGGACTTCGCAGAGTTCCTCTCGCTGATGGCCAAGCAGTCGAAGGATTCCGACAGTGAGGAGGAAATCCGGGAAGCCTTTCGGGTCTTCGACAAGGACGGGAACGGCTACATCAGCACGGCGGAGCTGCGCCACGTCATGACCAACCTGGGGGAGAAGCTGACGGACGAAGAAGTGGACGAGATGATCAAGGAGGCCGATGTGGACGGAGACGGGAGAGTCAACTATGAAGAGTTTGTGCGGGTGATGATGGAGAAGTGAAGGGCGTAGGTAACAAACCACCGCAATTTTATTTTTAAAATATTTTTTATTAGCTTTTTAACATATCATTTCTAACATTCATATAACATAACTGCTTTTCTTATACAATGTTTTTGACTTCCGTCAACACCTCTGATGATTTTCCGTTCTTCTGCATTTCTTAATTTCTCTATTACTCTTAATTATCACTAACTAATAATTCTCCTCATAATCTTACTTGTAATATTTTCAAATAGTCCTCATATATTTACTCCAGTCTTCTAAGAATGTCTGGTCCCGCAGGTTTCGAATCCTTCCTGTTAGTTTATCTAATTCTGCATAGTCCATCAATTTCGGTAGTTCTTCTTGCTTCCATTTTTGTGCCAATAATATTCTTGCTGCCGTCATTGCGTATAAAAACAACTTACAATCCTGTCTATTAATACCATCTCCTACAATGCCAAGTAAAAAGGCTTCTGGTTTCTTAATAAATGTATATTTCAACGTCTTTTTCATCTCGTTATATATCATTTCCCAGAAGCTTCGAACCATTGCAATTTTCACAGCGGTACATTGCTTTGCGGTGGGGTGGGGTGCAGAGGAAGTCCCCTGCCCCAAGGTGCCTACAGTCCCAAAACTCAATTGGAGAGAGAACGAAGGGAAAGGAGGAATAAGAAAAGCCAGGGTGAATTGGGAATTTTCTAAAACAGCATTTAGTATAATATTGCATAATTAAGGAATGTTGGGAGATGGTGGAATGAATTTGGTCAGGGCGCAGCCTGACCCCCTCCTCTGGCAATCTGTACAGAATCGTGCTTAATGGTTGCCATCAATTTGATTTTAATTAATTTTTATAATGAAAGGTTTTTAGAATGTTGGATTATTTTGATTGTTGTTAGCCGCCCTGAGCCCAGCTTTGGCTGGGGAGGGCGGGGTATAAATAAAATTAAATTTATTATTATTATTATTATTATTAATTGGACTTCAGTGGAATTATGATAAGGATTTGAGACATTAGGATTTAAGGGTATAAGACTTAAGGGTTTTCTCTTTTCTTTCTTTGTTAGATTGGAGTATAGATAATTTTCTAGATGGTTGATGGGAGGATAAGGTTTAAATGGATTAAGATAAATAAGTGAGTAAACAGTGAAAGATGGAAAGAATTTGCTGATTTAATTAATAATTGGAATACAAAAAGGGAGGTGGGAGGAGGTCGAGGAAATAAGTTACAGAAGGATGGAATTTTGAAAAATGGAAGTGTTTTCTTTTTTAAATGTCTTTGGTTTTTTTTGCTTTTTTCTTGTTGATGGGGTGGGGGGAGGCTTTCTATGTATTTTTTTTTAATTATTTTTGTCCCCCCCCTCTTATTCCATTGTACTTTGTCTTTTTCAATTTTTTTGTATTTGTGAAAAATGAAATAAATATTATTTAAAAAAGAAAAAAGAAAAGCCAGGGTGATACAGAGATGGGCATGAGCCGGTACTGGCACAGGCCTGTAGACTTCACTGTGGCCAACGATGACCACTAATTCATGGAGCTCCATGTTTAATTTGCAGGGAGCTCCGTGGAGCTCCGCAAATTGCTCTTTCCCTTAGTAGTCATTCGCTTCTGTCCTCTGTGCTCTCACTTTTTCTTTTGCCTGGCCAGAAGCCTTTCCTCCTGGGAAGGTTTGTGGTGTAGCAGGCAGGAGAAATTTGACAATTAAACTGGACAAAGCGCCGCCTGCACTCCATTGCTCTGCAACTCAGCAAATTTGAGACGCTTCTCAAACTGCTGGAGGCAGCAAGCAATGCTTCTAAATGCCAGTTCCTGGAGTCCACAGGAGGGGAGAGGGCTGTTTTTTATTTTATTTTTGAATCGGTTTTATTAAGATCTGGGGGAAAAGGAATACAAAGTTTATGACCAAATCTCTTTTTGTCGAAACTGGAAACCTAATCTAAGTAAAAACACAATCCTAAAAGAGAGAGAGAGGAAATAGGGAAACAGAGGAAGGAGAAAAGGAAAAAAGGAAAAAGAGAAAGCAAGAGGAAAAGAGGAAAAAAAGAGAACTTCCGATTCTTCATCTGTCAGTTGTATATACAAATTATTCAACACATCCAAACAGCCAGCAAAACTACTTTCTGTATGCCAACATTATCTTCAATCCTCAACCCGAAATATAACGACTGATTTTTCTTTCTTGTGCAAAACAATTAAGATTTTTTTTTCTATCTTTAGTAAATGTTGCCAACGGCTTTTCTCTGATTAGGCATGTCAGCTTTGCCATCTCAGCTCAATCGAGTAATCTAAACAAGCGTTGAAGAGGGATCTTGGGTTCGAATCCTGCTTGCGGGTTTCCCACGGGCGTCTGGTTGGCTGCTGCGTGAACAGGGTGCTGCACTGCCACGGGCCTGATCCTGCAGGTCTCCATAGCTTAGCGGCAGAGCATCTGCTTTGAGTGCAGAAGATCCCAGCTCCATTCCACCAGCATCACCAGGCGGGGGGGGGGGAGGACTGAGGCCTGAAACCCTGGAGAGCTGCTGCCAGGCAGTGTGGGGCAATATCAAGCTCAATGGGCTGATGGGCGGACTCAGTTGCCTTTGTTCCTGTGGTTTGTATCCATCTAAGTTGCATTCTAAGGCAGTGAGAGATTTTACTTTCTTGGGCTCCATGATCACTGCAGATGGTGACAGCAGCCACAAAATTAAAAGACGCCTGCTTCTTGGGAGAAAAGCAATGACAAACCTAGACAGCATCCTAAAAAGCAGAGACATCACCTTGCCAACAAAGGCCCGCATAGTTAAAACTATGGTTTTCCCAGTAGGGATGTATGGAAGTGAGAGCTGGACCATAAAGAAGGCTGATTGCCGAAGAATGGATGCTTTTGAATTCTGGAGCTGGAGGAGACTCTTGAGAGTCCCATGGACTGCAAGAAGATCAAACCTCTCCATTCTGAAGGAAATCAGCCCTGAGTGCTCACTGGAAGGACAGATCCTGAAGCTGAAGCTCTAAGACTTTGGCCGCCTCATGAGAAGAGAAGACTCCCAGGAAAAGACCCTGATGCTGGGAAAGATGGAGGGCACAAGGAGAAGGGGACAACAGAGGACGAGATGGTTGGACAGTGTTCTCGAAGAGACCAGCATGAGTTTGACCAAACTGCGGGAGGCAGTGGAAGACAGGAGTGCCTGGCATGCTCTGGTCCAGGGGGTCACAAAGAGTTGGACACAACTAAACGACTAAACAACAACAACAAGAAGTTGCATTCAGGGCAGACACACTTAAATTAATGGGAGACAGTTAGCCATGGGAAACTAGAATTGTAGTTGGATGGGCAGCTCCAATCCAGCCCCCTGCAATGCAGGAATCAAAGAATTTCAACAGGGCAAATCTGAGCAGGGCAAGCACTGGATACCACCCTGTGTCCTTGTTGCTCATTCACTTACTTCCAGAGGGCTGCTGCACTCAGGTGCCACTTGTGGCTGGCTGCTATAGGAATGGGATGCTAGAATAGAGGGGGCACTGGCTTGATGTAGCCACAGGGACATACCTGTCAACTGTCCCTTATTTGGCGGGAAAGTCCCTTATCCCAGCGCTGTGTCCCACTGCTGTCCCGGATTGATGATATCCCTTAAATTTCCCAGGTTTCAAAGGAAGCAGCTCCTCTTCCTCCCTCCCTCTCTCATGTCGCAACTTTCATCGCATTATCTGTCCGGTTTCATGACATCAGCACAAAGCCCTGAGGTCTCCCTAGTTGATTTTGTGTGTGTGATAAATGCACCATTTGCATAGGAACCATAGCTGTCAACTGTCCCTTATTTGGAGGGAAAGTCCCTTATTCCAGCGCTGTGTCTTATCCCAGTGCTGTCCCTTATTGATGATGTCACTTATATTTCCCAGGTTTCAAAGGAAGCAGCTCCTCTCCCTCCCTCCGTGCTGGCCAGGGAGGAGGGAGGCTACAACTGGGTTGCTTGGCTGCGTTGCTCACCCAGTAAGGGGTCTAAGAACGACTGGGGGGTGGAGCTTGCATGCCCTCAAAGCTGGACCTCCATGTCCGGGCTGAACGATGGGGGTGGAGACGCTCCTTCAGGTATAGCTTGCAGACTTAACATATAGAATAAGAGAACAAGAAGAACATACGTTTAGAGAAGATTGGAAAATGTTTATTGAATATATGGGAAATAACTGTGTACAGCTGAAAACACTGGCAGAATTAAGATAAATTCAATAGGATAAATAAGTTATGCTGGATGTAATAATGGAATACTGAATGGTATAGTTTCTGTAAAATATGCAGGGAATTATGATATGTAAAATGAACCATGGAAAGAGGAGGCAAGTCCCTGATATTTGAAGGGTGTAAAAATTAGTATCTTAAATTGCAAAACAGAAAATTTAATTAAAATTTTATACAAAAACAACAACACAAATTCTAAAAGGACTCAGATTATTGCAGACAGGAGGAGTGGCAATCTAAGTTGTCACCAGCGATATCCCTTTCCAATATGGGTCTAGGAGGGTTGATGAGATCAGCGCTTCACATTGTGGTCATAATAAGGATGCAATTATAAACGGCATAATAAGGAAATAATTATGTCTCCTTACAATAAGGACATAATTATAGAGGTCCATTGTTCTTCATCTCAGATGCTTCCTAGAATCTCAGGGTGTGAAAGAATGCATTCCATCAGTACCTGGCACTGCGAGGCACCCTGCCTCTGCACAAGGAGGCTAGTCATCAAATATAGGAACCATCAGTAGCCTAATCCTCCATGAATTTGCCCAATCCTTTTAAAAAAACCCCAAACACCTGATGTCAAGTCCATCACTAAACTGTGAGCGAAGGATCAGCAATAGCAATGGACTAACTAGAGAGGGAACTGTGTTTCCCCTGTCAGTAAAATGGTGCCTCTTGAGAGCTGAGAAAATGTGTTGCACCTGCAGCAGAATCACTATGTGGAGGATTAATATTTGGCCTACGTAGCTCAGTGACAGACTGCATTATTTCCGCACAAGGAAAGAATGCAATTCTGCGATTCTCTGAGACGAATACCGTCGGTTCGACTCCTAAGTTCCTATCATAGCTGTCAATTTATAGATTTGAAAATAAGGGACTAGCAGTCTCGAAAATAAGGGATCAGCAGCCAAAATAAGGGATTTTCCAGGCACAGGTATGTTCAACCTCTGAGCCCCTCCGAGCCAAAGGCAGAAAGCCCAGCCAGCCCAGCAGCCAAACGAAGCCTCAAGCGGTGGTTCCCACAGCGCAGCAACCCGGCAAAGGGGATGCAGCAAGGAAAATCACATCACCTCTCCGCTGGGAAGCGCTGAGCAAAGGCAAGTCCCCAGGCAACGCTGCCGATTTGATCGGCACAAGGCATGCAAGCTCCACCCCCCCCAGTCGTTCTTAGACCCCTTACTGGGTGAGCAACGCAGCCAAGCAACCCAATTGGAGCCTCCCTCCTCCCTGGCCGGCAGGGAGGGAGGGAGAGGAGCTGCTTCCTTTGAAACCCGGGAAATTTAAGGGACATCATCAATAAGGGACAGCACTGGGATAAGACACAGCGCTGGGATAAGGGTTATCCCGCCAAATAAGGGACAGTTGACAGCTATGGTTCCTATGCGAATGGTGCATTTATCACACACACACACACAAAATCAACTAGGGAGACCTCAGGGCTTTGTGCTGATGTCACGAAACTGGACGGATAATGCGATGAAAGTTGCGACGTGCGAGAGCTCCACCCGATTTGCATTCCTTGAAGTTGCAGAGATGATGGATGTTGATAGTGGAGCATCACCTGCTTCTGCCAACCCTATAAGAGCGCGACCTACACTGGGGTAAAGCTGTTCCTCTGACTGGTTTCACCACAAACAAGTAGATCCTTCTCCAGGCCAGGGTGTGGACCGAAGCAATTCATCATCTCCTCCTTCCGGCAGACGCTAGATTTTCCCATTTCAGCAGGGATAATGAGAGAGTGATTTCCTGGAGACGAGAGAGAGAGAGAGAGGTTGTGCTGGGCAGAGGACGGACACGCCATGGCTTACCGGTTCACAGAAGCAGAACTCGACGTGGTCAAAGAGGCCTTCACACATTTTGACACGGACGGCGACGGGGTGATCACTTCGTCGGAGCTGGGAGAAGTCATGCGCTCGCTTGAGCACGTGCTGGTCAACCTGAGGGAGACGTTCACGGACGAGAAGGTGGAGGAGATGATGAGACAGGTGGACGCCAACTCGGATGGGAAAGTCACCTACAAGGAGTTTGAGAAGCTGATGATGGCCAGAGACCCCCGTGGCCCTGCACTCTAAAAAGGTAAAGGTAAAGGTACCCCTGCCCGTACAGGCCAGTCTTGACAGACTCTAGGGTTGTGCGCCCATCTCACTCAAGAGGCCGGGGGCCAGCGCTGTCCGGAGACACTTCCGGGTCACGTGGCCAGCGTGACATCGCTGCTCTGGCGAGCCAGAGCCGCACACGGAAACGCTGTTTACCTTCCCGCTAGTAAGCGGTCCCTATTTATCTACTTGCACCCGGGAGTGCTTTCGAACTGCTAGGTTGGCAGGCGCTGGGACCGAACAACGGGAGCGCACCCTGCCGCGGGGATTCGAACCGCCGACCTTTCGATCGGCAAGCCCTAGGCGCTGAGGCTTTTACCCACAGCGCCACCCGTGTCCCCACCTGTGTCCGTGGCCCTGCACTCTAGGGACAGGTTAATCTCACATTATATGCACAGTTGCAGGAGAGTTCTCTGCCCTGAGGAGCTTCCAGTTCAAGAGTTTGGCAGTGATGTGTGGATGAAGGATGAGGGAAGAGGGGAGATGTGACCACAGGCAGGGAGCCATCTCTTAGGGACAGGGCAGGAATTCAATTCAATACGTACCATTCTTTGAAATTTGCGCTTCTCCAAATTTTGCGTTCTGTTTTTCTTGCCCCAAGCAAGCAGTGCAAACTCCTGAAAACGACAAGATGCAAAGATGCATTATATTAGAAGTTGCTTAGGAAAAAATGTCTATATTAGGCATATATCTGTCAGCACTTTATCATGGGTTTCTCTGAGAAAAAATGTGGAAATATGCTATATATCCCATTTTGGGATGAAAATTGGGCAGAATCAGAAATGTGTTTCTTGCCGGCCTTCTCTCTTGCTTCTTTCCTCTGCCTAATTCTCAGCTCTCAAACTACCTTTCATTTCAAGATATTTGAGATGCACAGAATAGCTTTTAAATAACGGCGAAAACCGAGGGTGAAATCAAAGCTCCTCTATTCCAACCCCCTGCAATGCAGGAATGTCAGCGAAAGCGTCTTGTAGCTGAAGTGGTCCCAAGTTGTTAACAGCCAGCCTACCCTGGCTGGGGCTGATGGGAGTTGGAGTCCTAAGGATCTGCTTGAGCAACACTCATCAGTAGAGGCTTCGGACAAGAGGAGGGGGGGTCAAGCTGCCGCCCTGTCTTGCTTGTGGGTTTACCTGGATCCCCCAGGTGGCTGGCCACAGCAGGCTGAGGGATGAACTCTGCCTAATAAGAGAGCCAGCGTAGTGTAGTGGTTAAGAGCGGTGGACTCGTAATCTGGGGAACCGGGTTCGCTTCCCCGCTCCTCCACCTACAGCTGCTGGGTGACCTTGGGCCAGTCACACTTCTCTGAAGTCTCTCAGCCCCACTCACTTCACAGGGTGTTTGTTGTGGGGGAGGAAGGGAAAGGAGAGTGTTAGCCGCTTTGAGACTCCTTAAGGGGAGTGAAAGGCGGGATATCAAATCCAAACTCTAATAATAATAATAATAATAATAATAATAATAATAATAATAATTTATTTATATCCCGCCCTCCCCAGCAGAAGCCGGGCTCAGAGCGGCTAACAACAGTAAAAGTAACACTGCATTCTAAAATCAATTCATTCTAAAATCAATTCAGAATCAAATTAATGGCAACCATTGGGCTGGAGTTCTGTGAGGATTACCAAAGGAGGGAGTCAGATTGCGCTTTGGCCAAAGGCCTGGTGGAACAGCTCTGTCTTGCAGGCCCTGAGGAAAGATGTCAATTCCCTCAGGGCCCTAGTCTCTTGGGACAGAGCGTTCCACCAGATCGGGGCCAGTACTGAAAAGGCCCTGGCTCTGGTTGAGGCCAGCCTAACCTCCCTGTGGCCTGCGATCTCCAAGATGTTTTTATTTGAAGACAGTAAGGTCCTCTGTGGGACATACCAGGAGAGGCGGTCCCGTAGGGCTGAGGCCCTGCAGACCTCTCCTCACGGCTCCAGCCTTACAAAAGGATTTACCAGGACGAAACCAGGCATGAGACGGAATGTGTCTTCTTCGCATTGGCACCCGATTGTGTGTGTGTCCTTACTGTGCAAATAGCAGCTTCAGAGGGGTCCTTTTCATCAGGATTGCAGCGGCGGAGAGGGAAGGAAAGGGTTAAACTCCCCCACTCCGCCTTCTGTGATTAAAATCATTATCTGCCCCTCCAGCGGCTTCTAGTTACACGTCTCTAACACGCATGTTAAAGGACATTTTTTAATATAACGTCCGATTCGGTAGTATCCTTCTCATAGGATGGGAACAACAGAAGAGGTGAGGTACAGGATCTGTCCTGGCGATTATGCTATGTGCTGCTGCTCTTTGGTGTTTTTCTATGTATATCCATGGACTCATGAAGTTGGAAGGGACCCGGGGCGGTCATCTAGTCCAACCCCCTGCTATGCAAGAGAACCTCTCTCTCTCTGTGTGTGTGTATAAAATACTGGATGAACACAGCTTTTTTGGATTTTGGACTCTCCTTGGGACTTTTGGCTATTGGCGTTGGCCTCACCACCAGGTGGCCCTGAGGCCCGAACAGATGATCTTTGGGTTCCCTGCAGTTCCGTTACTGTCTGCGGTGTGAAAGCTCTTGCTAGCTTTTTCTTGGACAGTAGGACAGCTATCAGACAGGGATCATAGAATCATAGAATTGGAAGAGACCACAAGGGCCATCGAGTCCAACCCCCTGCCAAGCAGGAAACACCATCAGAGCACTCCTGACATATGGTTGTCAAGCCTCTGCTTAAAGACCTCCAAAGAAGGAGACTCCACCACACTCCTTGGCAGCAAATTCCACTGTCAAACAGCTCTTACTGTCAGGAAGTTCTTCCTAATGTTTAGGTGGAATCTTCTTTCTTGTAGTTTGGATCCATTGCTCCGTGTCCGCTTCTCTGGAGCAGCAGAAAACAACCTTTCTCCCTCCTCTGTGTGACATCCTTTTATATATTTGAACATGGCTATCATATCACCCCTTAACCTCCTCTTCTCCAGGCTAAACATGCCCAGCTCCCTTAGCCGTTCCTCATAAGGCATCGTTTCCAGGCCTTTGACCATTTGGGTTGCCCTCCTCTGGACACGTTCCAGTTTGTCAGTGTCCTTCTTGAACTGTGGTGCCCAGAACTGGACACAGTACTCCAGGTGAGGTCTGACCAGAGCAGAATACAGTGGCACTATTACTTCCCTTGATCTAGATGCTATACTCCTATTGATGCAGCCCAGAATTGCATTGGCTTTTTTAGCTGCTGCGTCACACTGTTGGACACTGTTGGATGCTTCAGTTGAGATTCCTGCGTTGCGGGGGTTGGACTTGAGGACCCTTCTGACTCCATGATTCCTTACACGGCTCAGGACCGCAATATGTCAAGGACCGCCTCTTTCCATATGAACCCGAGATCATTCTCTGAGACCCTCCTTCGTGTGCCTCCTCCTCGAGAGGTCTGGAGAACAGGGCCTTCTCTGCAGTGGCTCCCCGCCTGTGGAATGCACTCCCCAGGGAAGTTCACCTGGCACCTTCATTATACCACTTTAGGCGCCAGGCAAAAACATTCCTTTTTAACCAGGCCTTTGACTGATCTGATTTGCATCCTATGTGGGGGTTTGGGGGGCTATTGGGTTGTTGTTTTTATTTTTATTTTGTGGTTTTATATCTTGATTTTTTTCTGTGAACCGCCCTGAGACCCCCAGGTATAGGGCGCTATGTAAATTCAATAAATAATAACAATAATAATAATGACTCCAAGTGGGTCGACGAATAGTCCTCACCATACAGTAGTACCTTGGGTTAAGAACTTAATTCGTTCTGGAGGTCCGTTCTTAACCTGAAACTGTTCTTAACCTGAGGTACCACTTTAGCTAATGGGGCCCCCTGCTGCCGCCAGAGCATGATTTCTATTCTCATCCTGAAGCAAAGTTCTTAACCCGAGGTACTATTTCTGGGTTAGCGGAGTCTGTAACCTGTAAGCGTCTGTAACCCGAGGTACCACTGTATAGTTCAAGCTATGGTTTTCCCAGTAGTGATGTATGGAAGTGAGAGCTGGACCATAAAGAAGGCTGATCGCCAAAGAATGGATGCTTTTGAATTCTGGTGCTGGAGGAGACTCTTGAGAGTCCCATGGACTGCAAAGTTCTTAACCCGAGGTACTATTTCTGGGTTAGCGGAGTCTGTCAACTGAAGCGTCTGTAACCTGAAGTGTCTGTAACCTGAGGTACCACTATATTCTCTATTTTACCATTTCTTTCTTCTCTCCTTTTCTCTTTGCAGCGGAGCTGAGACTTCGGTTTACCCACTGGCTGAAAATTGCAGAGAAATGCTCTACGTCTCACCACCATCCCCGTCGACGCTTAATACCCCGAACTGCAACCTGAGAACTGGAGGAGCTTGCAAAGGCACATTCTCAAGCGCCTTCCTCTTCGCAGCCAGGTTGAAGGAGACACGCCCGAAATAAAGATCTGGGGCAGATGTTGCAGATGTTGACAGTGCTGTCTCAGGCCCCAGGGGAAAATAAATCCATGGCACTCTTTTCAGTTGTGGAGTCTATTATTTGGCAGGGCCGCCTCCCCGGGAGAACACTTGGCAGTTCCATCTCTGGGCGCAATCCCCTGGCAGGTTGTCCCATTCAGTTCAGGGGAGCTTGTGCAGTAGACCTTCCCAGGGTTGGGTCCCATGTCTTTGTAAGCCAGGGCGAGCAGGTTCTGAGCTTTGATCCTCCCTTGCAATTGGGTTGGCCCTTTCGCCAGAAGACCTGACCATTCCAGTCCAAACTTGAGTCATAGGCAATTCACAGGCAATTTCATTTCCAGTTAAACTTAGGGCACGGACCCATCTCAACCAGGGAGAATCATTATTATGATTAATTAAATGTTTATACTGCCCTTCGGGACGCGGGTGGTGCTGTGGGTAAAAGCCTCAGCGCCTAGGGCTTGCTGACCGAAAGGTCGGCGGTTCGAATCCCCGTGGCGGGGTGCGCTCCCGTTGTTCGGTCCCAGCGCCTGCCAACCTAGCAGTTCGAAAGCACCCCTAAGTGCAAGTAGATAAATAGGGACCGCTTACTAGTGGGAAGGTAAACGGCGTTTCTGTGTGCGGCTCTGGCTCGCCAGAGCAGCGATGTCACGCTGGCCACGTGACCCGGAAGTGTCTTCGGACAGCGCTGGCCCCCGGCCTCTTTGAGTGAGATGGGCGCACAACCCTAGAGTCTGTCAAGACTGGCCCGTACGGGCAGGGGTACCTTTACCTTTACCTTACTGCCCTTCATCCGAAGATCCCAGGGTGGTTTAGAATCCAGTGGTACCTCTGGCTGCGAGCGGGATCCGTTCCGGAGGCCCGTTCGCAACATGAAAGGAACGCAGCCCGCAGTGGCGCATCTGCACACACGCCGGTTGCGATTTGCCGCTCCTGCGCATGCGCGTGACGTCAATTGCATGTCTGCGCATGCGCGAGGGACAGAACCTGGAAGTAACCCTTTCCGGTACTTCTGGGTCGCAGCGGGACGCAACCTGAAAGAACGTAACATGAAGCAAACGTAACATGAGGTATGACTGTATAAAAATACACACCATAAAGGTAAAGGACCCTGACAGTTAAGTCCAGCCGCGGACGACTCTGGGGTTGCGGCGCTCATCTCGCTTTACAGGCCGAGGGAGCCGGTGTTTGTCCGCAGGCAGTTTTTCCAGGTCAGCTTCTGGAGAAACCAGAGCAGCGCACGGAAATGCCATTTACCTTCCCGCCGGAGTGGTACCTATTTATCTACTTGCACTTTGACGTGCTTTCGAACTGCTAGGTTGGCAGGAGCAGGGACTGAACAACGGGAGCTCACCCCGTTGTGGGGATTCAAACTGCCGACCTTCTGATCGGCAAACCCTAGGCTCAATGGTTTAGACCACAGTGCCACCTGCATCCCAATACATACCATACCATACATACATACATACATACATACATACATACATACCATAGTAACCAACAAAAACCACAACCCAGAAGGCCAGAAGGTCAGAAGGCCATGTTTAATTAGCCAAAGGCCTGGGAGAAGAGGGATGTTTTTGCCTGGCAACTACAGATCTGTAGTGATGGCGCCAGGTGAATCTCCCTGGGGAGAACATTCCACAAATGGGGAGCCACCACAGAAAAGGCCCCGTTCCCAGGTTGCCGCTCTCCTGATCTCTTGTGAAAGATGGACTTGAAGTAAGGCCCCAGATGATGATCACAAGGTCTGGGACATATGTGGAGAGGCAGTGCTTAAGGTATTTTGCTTCAAGGCTCCACCCCTGAGTCTCGAGATGGTGGTTTCAGAGCACCGGAGAACCCCAAACAACTTGATTCTCCGACGCATGTGAAAAATGACCATCTCACAGTAGTTCTGAGACAAACACGCGTTCCCTGAGAAGGGAGGAGGAAAAGCAAATGGCTCGCGTTCTGTCAGGGGCCTTTGGGTTCCTACGGAAAATGACAGAGGGTGACAGATGATCCCATCTGGGGGCCAGAAACTAAAATGACAAATGGTAGTCAGATCAGAAGCACCACGCTGAGCCACCAGATCTTTTCTCCAGACAGCCTGCCGGGAAGTGAAGCAGGGAGGGAGGGAAGGAGGACATTAGAGCCAGAGAACAGGCAGGCTGCCTTGAGGGCCCAAGGGCCGCTTTCCCTGTTGGGCAGCCATCTAGGGGCCGCATGCTGGCGATGTGTAGGCCAGAGACAAAAGTCCATTGAGCAATGAATGCAAATTTAACCTCGATATACTAAGTTATGTTTTCAGCGGCAGCAGCTCATTAGCTGAAGAGGAAGCACTGGAAAACTGGTCTAGGTTTGACATTATCCTGGTGGTCAGTAGCATAATAATAATAATAATAATAATAATAATAATAATAATAATAAATTTTATTTATATCCCGCCCTCCCCAGCCGAAGCCGGGCTCAGGGCGGCTAACAACAATAAAATAGTGCAACATTCTAAAAACTTTTCATTATAAAAATTAATTGAAATCCAATTGATGGCAACCATTAAGCTTAAGTTCTGTAAAGATTGCCAAAGGAGGGAGTCAGGCTGCGCCTTGACTAAAGGCCTGGTGGAACAGCTCTGTCTTGCAGGCCCTGCGGAAAGATGTCAAATCCCACAGGGCCCTAGTCTATTGTGACAGAGCGTTCCACCAGATTGGAGCCGCAGCTGAAAAAGCCCTGGCTCTAGTTGAGGCCAGCCTAACCTCTCTGTGGCCTGGGACCTTCAGGATAGCATGGGTTATCAGTGCGGTCTAGGTTTGACATTATCCCAGTGGTCAGTGGCATAGCGTGGGTTGCCAGTGCAGTCTAGGTTTGACATTATCCCGGTGGTCAGTGGCATAGCGTGGGTTGCCAGTGCAGTCTAGGTTTGACGTTATCCCGGTGGTCAGTGGCATAGCGTGGGTTGCCAGAGCAGTCTAGGTTTGACATTATCCCGGTGGTCAGTGGCATTGCGTGGGTTGCCAGTGCAGTCTAGGTTTGACATTAGCCCGGTGGTCAGTGGCATAGCGTGGGTTGCCAGTGCAGTCTAGGTTTGACATTAGCCCAGTGGTCAGTGGCATAGTGTGGGTTGCCAATGTGGTCTAGGTTTGACATTAGCCCAGTGGTCAGTGGCATAGGCTGGGTTGCCAGTGCCCGGGGCTTTGTGGAGGGGATGGTGGGAGGGAGGGAAAGGGAGCGAGCACTGCCTCAGGGTTCCCGTGTCACCCAGGAGACCGAAACCACAGAGATAATAAAAAAAGAGTCATTCCATTGTCTGGAGAGGTTGCTTCCTGGTTTGCAACGGAGCCTTGCAGCTGTATTGAGGTAGCACCGGGTGTGGAAATTTTGCACCCCTAACAATTTTGTGCCTCTAGGGAAACCTCCAAGCATGATCTGAGTGCAAGAGCAACTCTCCCTCTCCTGAAGTTTCCATCAGCTGGAATTCAGAAACATCACTACTTCCATCTGTGGAGGCTGAGCATAGTCATCACAACCATTAAAGGTAAAGGTAAAGCGACCTCTGCCCATTAGGTCCAGTCATGGCCGACTCTGGGGTTACGGTGCTCATCACGGTTTATTGGCCAAGGGAGCCGGCATACAGCTTCGGGGTCATGTGGTCAGCATGACAAAGCTGCTTCTGGCGAACCAGAGCAGTGCACAGAAACGCCGTTTACCTTCCCGCCGGAGCAGTACCTATTTATCTACTTGCACTGGTGTGCTTTCGAACTGTTAGGTTGGCAGGAGCGGGGACCAAGCAAGGGGAGCTCACCCCGTTGCGGGGATTCGAACCGCCGACCTTCTGATCGGCAAGTCCTAGGCTCTGTGGTTTAACCCACTGCGCCACCCGCGTCCATCCATAAATTTGCCCAGTCCCTTTTTTACAGCCATCCATGTTGGTGGCCATGACAGTTTCCTGTGGGAGGGAGTTCCACAGTTTAACTCTGGGCTGTGTGAAGAAGGACTTTCTTCCTCTGTCCCGAATCTCCCAACATTCAGCTTCAGTGGATGCCTGCAAGTACTAGTGTTATGAGAATAATAATAATAAAAATACTAAAATAATATATTTTTATTTATACCCCGCCCTTCCCGGTTCATAAAACCGGGCTCAAGGCGGCTAACAACAAATTTAAAACACTTAATTGATGCAACAAAAAACAGCATAAAATATAGTATAAAACGTTAAAAAAAC
This sequence comes from Podarcis tiliguerta, assembly GCF_965153285.1. Classification (NCBI taxonomy): domain Eukaryota; kingdom Metazoa; phylum Chordata; class Lepidosauria; order Squamata; family Lacertidae; genus Podarcis; species Podarcis tiliguerta. The sequence goes on along the minus strand of NC_139543.1, from coordinate 68,883,093 downwards.
AATAAATTCAGAATTCAAAAATCATTTTGGGGGGAAATCCATCCAATAAACATTAGATTTTCACCAGGGCTAGCTGGCTAAATTAGTCCTATTTGGACCAGCGAGGAGACCAGGGGAGAATTAGCTGTGGGATCCCAGAGTGGGCGATCTTCATAAAAAGAGAAGATCTTTCTTTCTTTCTTTCTTTCTTTCTTTCTCCCTGTCCTTCTGTCTTTATTTCATAAAATGTATACACCTATTAATTGTTGTTGTTTTTTTTTAAAAAAGTGCCAGCGGTTTACAAAAAGATAAAACAGGAAAACCAGGAAAAATTCAAAACCATGCATTAAAACATACTGAAACAAGATTGAAATTATTCCAACTTTCTAAGCATGTGGGTAGACGTGTCTAAACAAGAATGTTTTTATCAGGTGCCAATGAGACTACAGTAGGGAGGCACACACTTTATCTCAATCGGCAGGGAGTTCCAACGAGAAACGATCTGTCCTGAATCTTCCAACATCCCGCGTCCTTGGATGTCCATAAATTCTAGAGTTATGACGGGGGAGGAATTGCTTTCTCCATCGATGCCATGACAAATGTTATAAACTCTTATTATGTCATCTCTTGGTGGGAAGGTGAATGGCGTTTCCATGCGCTCTGGCTTCCATCACGATGTCCTGTTGTGGCAGAAGCAGTTTAGTCCTGCTGGCCACAAAATAAAGAATAATAATAAAATTTTATTTATATCCCGCCCTCCCCAGCTGAAGCGGGGCTCAGAGTGGCTAACAACAGTAAAATAATAAAGGTAAAGATAAAGGGATCCCTGACCATTAGGTCCAGTCGTGGCCGACTCTGGGGTTGCGGCGTTCATCTCGCTTTACTGGCCGAGGGAGCCGGCGTACAGCTTCCGGGTCATGTGGCCAGCATGACTAAGCCGCTTCTGGAGAACCAGAGCAGCGCATGGAAACGCCGTTTACCTTCCTGCCAGAGCGGTACCTATTTATCTACTTGCACTTTGACGTGCTTTCGAACTGCTAGGTTGGCAGGAGCAGGGACCGAGCAACGGGAGCTCACCCCGTCGCGGGGATTCGAACCGCCAACCTTCCGATTGGCAAGTCCTAGGCTCTGTGGTTTAACCCACAGCGCCACCTGCGTCCCTATGAAAAATAATACAGCATTCTAAAATCAATTCATTCTAAAATCAGTTCAAATCAAATTGATGGCAACCACTGGTCTATAGTTCTGTGCAGAATTACCAAAGGAGGGGGTCAGGCTGTGCCTTGGCCAAAGGCCTGGTGGAACAGCTCTGTCTTGCAAGCCCTGTGGAAAGATGTCAAGTCCCACAGGGCCCTAGTCTCTTGGGACAGAGCGTTCCACCAGATCGGGGCCACGGCCGAAAAGGCCCTGGCTCTGGTTGAGGCCAGCCTAACCTCCCTGTGGCCTGGGACCTCCAAGATGTTTTTGGAGCCGGAAAGCTGTCTGTGGACAAACGCCGGCTCCCTCGGCCTGAAAACCAAGATGAGCGCTGCACCCCGTAGTCAAATTCGACTAGACTTAACCATCCAGGGGGTCCTTTACAATTTAACCCTTTTACCTCTAGCACCCCAAGATTCTGCAAACTTCTTTTGCCCACAAATGAAGGCCTTCCTATAAAACCACACTTCTAATTTCATGATTCCCCTTCCTCCAATTACATGGAATCCAAAATAAAATAAAATAATGTTCACTACCTTCTGGCCTCTTTCATTTGCTACCCAAACAGGTTGTGTAACTTAAAAGGGTGTGGATCTTTTACTTCCCCGTGATTCAGTTTGCTCCAACAGAAGCTCCACCTGGGTGTTGCCTAACCTTTCCCTAAATTGTGGCTTATCCCTGGGCCGAGGGCCAGAGAAGACACCCGCGGTTCTTGGCAACTCCCAAAAAAGGGAAGAGAAGAACTTCTTCATTGTGCCGGAGAACGCCAAGGCAGTCACAGGGCGAGCGTGGAAGTTGTCAGAAGCAAGGAGGAAGCCATGGCTGAACATCTCTCGGAAGATCAGATCGCTGAGTTCAAGGAGGCCTTCCTCATCTTCGACAAAGATGGAGATGGTGCCATCACCACAAACGAGCTGGGCACCGTCATGAGGTCTCTTGGGCAAAACCCAACAGAAGCCGAGCTCAAGGAAATGATCGATAAGCTGGACGCTGACGGGAATGGCACTGTGGACTTCCCAGAGTTCCTGTCGTTGATGGCCAGGAAGATCCAGAACTCTGATGGGGAGGAAGAAATCCGGAACGCCTTTCGGGTCTTCGATAAGGATGGGAACGGCTACGTCAGCGCTGCGGAGCTGCGCCACATCATGACCAAGCTTGGCGAGAAGTTGACGGACGAAGAGGTGGAGGACATGATCAAGGAGGCTGACGTGGACGGAGATGGGCAGGTGAACTACGAGGAATTCCTGCGGATCATGTCCGGCAAGTGAAGACCGCTCCTGAGGGACTTGGGTCTGCGTACCTGAGGACAGAGGGACTTCTGGCTATTTCAGTAAACATGTCTTCTTCTCCTTTCATGGTCTGGGTGAGGTGGTTTTTGCTTAGTGGCTGATCAAATATGATTAAATGGATAATGAGCGGTGGAGCATTAATTGGATGGAAGAATCCGGAGTTCCAATGCACTTTTCCCTTTCGCTTCCTCTGTGGCCCAGAGGGATTTGTGGCGCGGCAAATGGGATCACGTTGCGTTCTTGCTACGAAATGAATCGAGAGGAGGCTGTTAACCACAGCCTAGAACGGAGCCAACAGATGGAAGGTAGATTATGATCTACTGGGTGGACTGTAGAAGATTGGCGAGGGGGCAGCCCAGCCAGATGGAACGGGTACAAATAATAAAATGAATATTTCTGATGTCTGATAGTGTAACATCTGCAAGTGAAAATAAATTTTGCCGTGGCTGGTTTTGTTTTAATTGCTCAACCTCATCTGCAGAATACAAGTATTATTTATTGGTTGCTTTTGATCTGTTCTATCTCCACCCCACCCCCACCCCCCGATTCCAACACTGCTAACCAATATTAAGAGTTGGGGACCAGATTAACTGACGTGTCGTATGTCAAATACAGATTCGCACTTGTGGTAACTGGCTCCGCCCCTGAACCACCATTTTGCACCAGGCTCTGATAGGTGCACCTTGGAGTTTTTGTTAACCCCCCCCCCCCCCGCAATGAATTCTGATACCCTTGCTTCCTGTTTCTGTGAAATGGGCACAGCAAAGACTTGGAAAGTTTCGTAGGAAAGTGTTCTTACAAATGGGGAGTACCAGTCTAAGGGGCTGAGGGTTTCGTAAAACTCTTTTATTCCCCCTCCCCAAGTAGAGTAATGTAATGAGTTAAATTTTAATTGCTTAAATGAATAAATAAATAAATTTCCCTGCATGGGAAGGGATTGGAAGATTGGCGGTTGGCTTTTGAGCTCAGCTCCCAACTTTTCTGTCACGCTCTAAAGGGACCAAGAAACAGAGCTCAGAGTAGGTCTTTGTGAACAGATGGGATTCCTCGAGAGGTAGAGAGAGGAGCTGTCTTTATGGCCACCATCCCTCTGGCTTCTCTGGTCCGCAGGGTTTGAACAGCCAACGAAAACATCAGGTTCAGCGAGGCTATAAAAAGAGAGTTGTGACATGTATTCAGATGAAATACAATAGAAGGGCTGTGCTATTTATAGTGGCTTCCAAGCCTGCCGGCTTTTGTCCTTTGCGGTCTGCGCTGAACTCTGACGGCATCAGATATTAAACACTCGTTTGCTTGCTCAAGGAAGAATAAAAGGGAAAAGAAAGAAGGAGTGCGTCACACGGACATGTTTTCCAAGTATACATTGAAAACGCTGGTGATAAAGATCGCCGACTCTGGCTCCCAACCCGCAAGCGACGGGTGGGAAGTGAGTAAACCAGATTGGCTGAAATCTGGTGTCTTCTCTGACCGTATTTCCGTGGGCCCCCCAAATTCCTTGGAAACTTAGCAGGCAGAGAGTCATCATCACTCAGAAGATGTCCCTTGTGATACATCGATGTAGGAGAATCACAGAATTGTAGTCCAAACCGCTGCAGGAATACAGTGGTACCTCGGGTTACAGACGCTTCAGGTTACATACGCTTCAGGTTACAGACTCCGCTAACCCAGAAATAGTACCTCAGGTTAAGAACTTTGCTTCAGGTTGAGATGGGAGGCCCCATTAGCTAAAGTGGTGCTTCAGGTTAAGAACAGTTTCAGGTTAAGAACGGACCTCCGGAACGAATTAAGTTCTTAACCCGAGGTACCACTGTAATAATAATAATAATAATAATAATAATAATAATAATAATAATTTTTATTTATACCCCGCCCTCCCCAGCCAAGGCCGGGCTCAGGGCGGCTAACAAGCAATAATAAAAACAAGTTGAATGAATACAACTTAAAAACAATATTAAAATACAATATTAAAATATCGAAACATTAAAATATTAAAATGCAGCCTCATCACAGGAGGAGAAAGGAAAAAGAAAGAGGGGGAGGGAATCAAATTGGCTCCAAGCCAAAGGCCAGGCGGAACAACTCTGTCTTACAGGCCCTGCGGAAAGAAATCAGATCCTGCAGGGCCCTGGTCTCATGAGACAGAGCGTTCCACCAGGCCGGAGCCAGTGCTGAAAAGGCCCTGCCTCTGGTTGAGGCTAATCTAACTTCCTTAGGGCCCGGGACCTCTAAGGTGTTGCTATTTATGGGCCTTAAGGTCCTCCGTGGGGCATACCGGGAGAGGCGGTCCCGTAGGTACGAGGGTCCTAGGCCGTGAGGCACTGCAGGCAACTGTTCGAAATGTGGATCGAAGCTGTAACCTTGGCGTTATCAGCACCATGCTCTAACCAGCCTGGGTAGCCCAGCTGGTTTGAGTGCAGTGCTGATAACGCCAAGGTTGCAGGTAAAATCCCCGTATAGGACAACTGCGTATTCCTGCATTGTAGGGGTTGGACTAGATGATTCTCAGGGCCCCTTCCAACTCTGCAATTCTATGTTTCTATGAACTGAGCTATCCAAGGCAAAGTCCTCGGGGTGTTCAAAGGCAGCTCCAGGGGTTGCACCCTACCAAGGGACCCATTGCCAACACACCCGCCCCAAAGCCCTGACTTTGCTTCTCATTCATGGAATCCATGCTGCCCATTCATGGAATCCATGCAGATTTGTTGGCTGCAATAAGCCAATCAGCGCCAGAGGCTGCTCTGCCACTAGCGCCATACAATGTGGATGTCAGCTCACTCAGTGTCAGGGACCGGACTGAGGAGGAGCCATAAGAACATAGGAAGCTGCCGTATTCTGAGTCAGATCATTGCTCCATCTAGCTCAGTATGGCCTACACTGACTGGCAGCTGCTCTCAAGGGTTTCAGGCCGGGTTCCCTACAATACAATACAATACAATACAATACAATACAATACAATACAATACAATACAATACAATAATATTTATTGTCATTGTCCCATACAGAACAACGAAATCTACACCAGGCATTCAGAAACTAACAAGCCAGCTATCCCAGCCTGGTTAGCCTCCTAAAAACTCTGATACCCAGTAATTAAATACAATATACTCCCATAGAGACTACCTTACACTGCGTTTAAAACCAAAATCGCATTTGTTTAGAAACTGTTTCTCAGGCGGCTAGTCCTAGTCTTTATAACCCTGGACCTTCTTCCAGAAGGCAGAAGCTGAAAGAGATCATTTCTGGGGTGCGCACTATCCTGCGCTATCTCTGCAGCTTTCTTATGGCACCTGGAAGTGCAGATTTCATCCAAGGTGGGAAGAGTGCACCCAATTATTCTCTCCGCAGTCTTTACAACCCCGGACATCATTGTTTTTTGCCTGACCGTGCAGCTCCCAAACCACACACACAGACCAATAAGTTAATACACTCTCCACAGTACAATGGTAAAATGCCATCAACAGGTCCTTTGAGAGATTGTTTTTCCGGAGGATTCTCAGAAAATACAACCTCTGCTGTGCTCTCTTCATTGGGTCTTTGCTGTTTCCTCCCCAGGTTAGGGTGTCTCTCAACTCCATTCCCAGAAATCAAAATACCGAGACCTGTTCCACACACTTCCCCTCAAAGCTGCAGGATTTGAATCTGGAACCTACAAGTGAGCTATGGCCATAGCTGTCAACTTACAGATTTGAAAATAAGGGACCAGCAGCCTCGAAAATAAGGGATCAGCAGCCAAAATAAGGGATTTTTCAGGCACAGGTATGTTCAACTTCTGAGCCCCTCCCAGCCAAAGGCAGAAAGCCCAGCCAGCAGCCAAACCAAGCCTCAAGCGGTGGTTCCCACAGCGCAGCAACCCGGCAAAGGGGACGCAGCAAGGAAAACCACCGTCACCTCTCCGCTGGGAAGCGCTGAGCAAAGGCGAGTCCCCAGGCAACGCGGCCGATTTCATCGGCACAAGGCATGCAAGCTCCACCCCCCAGTCGTTCTGCGACTCCTTATTGGGTGAGCAATGCAGCCGAGCAACACAGTTGGAGCCCCCCTCCTCCCTGGCCGGCAGGGAGGGAGGGAGAGGAGTTGCTTCCTTTGAAACCTGGGAAATTTAAGGGACATCATCAATAAGGGACAGCAGCGGGACACGGCGCTGGGATAAGGGACTTTCCCGCCAAATAAGGGACGGTTGACAGCTATGGCTATGGCCTTTGTGGGCTCTGGATCCAGGTAACTCTCCAGGCATGAAGGCAAACTACCCCTATTCCTTCCTAGAATGGCCCCCTCCACCTGAACCCCCTCCCAGCCAAACACTCCCGCACAATGTATTGGGAACAAGAGCCAAAAGATTTCATCCCTTCCTGGCTCATCTCTTCCCTTTTCTTCCCCTTAAACCTTCGGCGATCTCCATGGAATGCGTGGCCTTTGCCATCTCGGCGTTGGTGTTTTCGGAGCTAAACAAATATCGCCGGCCTCCTCTTTTCGATCTGGATGCCACTGGCGGCCTAAAACGTTGGGCTCCTCCGGAGAGCCTCTCTTGCCCCAGGGATGGAAAAACATCAACCCCAAAACAGAAACAGATGCAGGGAAGAGGGAAGGAAAATTGGAGACAGTTCTTTTAAGAGAGCAGCTTGTTTCGCTGGGATCATCTGGAGCCATGCTTGCCGTGCAAGGATGCTGACGCAATGGCGCCTTAACCCCCGTGATCTGTGCCTGCTGCGCCTAGTTAATTGCTGCCTGGCATTTGTAGAGTCCGCCTTCGCCGCCAGTATTGTGTCCCTGTCGTAGGAAACCCCCCCTCAATCATTCAGTTTGTACAAACTTCGCACACACTCTCACACACACTACATACGCTACGCTTCTGTTATAAATTCATAGAAAATCAACCATACATCGGATCTGCACCATTCCACTTTTATTTTACTCCATGAAGGAAGGACTACAAAATGGGGATGGTTTGAGACAGGCCATAATCCCTTGAGCAGGCTGGGGGCACTGTTATACAGAGGTTCCGCTCCTTCCTCCTTGGCCGTGTCCAGAAAGTGGTGGGGGGGGATGAGTGTTCAGACCCCTGGGCTCTCACTTGTGGGGTGCCTCAGGGTTCTGTCCTCTCCCCCATGCTTTTTAACATCTACATGCAGCCGCTGGGAGAGATCATCAGGGGGTTTGGGTTGGGTGTCCATCAATATGCGGATGATACCCAGCTCTATCTCTCTTTCAAATCGGAACCAGTGAAGGTGGTGAAAATCCTGTGTGAGTGTCTGGAGGCGGTTGGAGGATGGATGGTGGCTAACAGATTGAGGTTGAATCCTGACAAGACAAAAGTACTGTTTTGGGGGGACAGGAGGCGGGCAGGTGTGGAGGATTCCCTGGTCCTGAATGGGGTAACTGTGCCCCTGAAGGACCAAGTGCACAGCCTGGGAGTCATTTTGAACTCACAGCTGTCCGTGGAGGCACAGGTCAATTTTGTGTCCAGGGCAGCTGTCTACCAGCTCCATCTGGTACGCAGGATGAGACCCTCCCTGCCCGCGGACTGTCTCGCCAGAGTGGTGCATGCTCTACTTATCTCTCGCTTGGACTACTGCAATGCGCTCTACGTGGGGCTACCTTTGAAGGTGACCCGGAAACTACAACTAATCCAGAATGCGGCAGCTAGACTGGTGCCTGGGGGCGGCCGCTGAGACCACATAACACCGGTCCTGAAAGACCTGCATTGGCTCCCAGTACGTTTCCGAGCACAATTCAAAGTCTTGGTGCTGACCGTTAAAGCCCTAAAAAGCCCAGTATACCCAGTCTCCACCCCCATCATTCAGCCCGGATGCTGAGGTCCAGCTCCAAGGGCCTTTTGGTGGTTCCCTCACTGCAGAAGCCAAGTTACAGGGAACCACGCAAAGGGCCTTCTCAGTAGTGGCACCCACCCTGTGGAACGCTCTCCCACCAGATGTCAAAGAGAAGAACAACTACCTGACTTTTAGAAGACATCTGAAGGCAGCCCCGTTTAGGGAAGCTTTTAATGTTTAACAGACCACTGTATTTTGTTACTTTGTTGGAAGTCACCCAGAGTGGCTGGGGAAACCCGGCCAGATGGGTGGGGAATAAATAATAAATTCTTCTTCTTCCTCCTCCTCCTCTTCTTCTTCTATGTATACCTCACCATTTTCCCTAGCAGGGACTCAAGCCAGCTTACAAATAAAAAGGTAACAGCTAAAAGCGTAGAAAACAACAACAGCATTATTTTAAAAACTGTGTAAGTAGCTTTAATTCTATTAATGTTCACTTTTTAATTATTGTCGTTATTTTCTGTGTTTCCAGCTGTTTCTGTTTCATATGCTAGCTGTAAGATCTATTATTCATCCATCCAATTCATTTTCCCATTTGTTCATTACATTTCTCATATTTTTATGCCACTTTCCATTGTGATTCATTCGTGAATCACGAAGCGGCTCACAAGCAGCGATAACAATAGAACATTGCGAACACAACATAAATCGTATGGAATGATTAACAAGTTCTCAGTGAAACAATTGCAAATCATCAGCAGAACAATGACATTCTGTAAAACAACAAGAAGAATAAGCTAAACAGAACAATTACAACAAAAGTCATATTGTAAGGGTCACAATGAGCCATGGCATTCATAATCAATATTAAACACATACAGATAATTACAATAAAAACAGTGCCAGCACTTTCATTATAAGCAGTCAGTTCCCGCAAGACTGTTGGAACAAGCAGGTCTTCTATCTATCTATCATCTATCTATCTATCCATCTATCTATCTATTTATTTATAATTTTTTATTAGTTTTTTTAACATACCATTTCCAACAGTAATTAAACATACTTTTACATCTTATTCAAATTTTTGACTTCCATCAATCCTGTCTGAAAAATTTTCAATCTAATCTCTTACTATGCATTTCTTATCTTCCCTATTACATTTCAAACTCATAACCAATATCTCTATCTTTTTCTACTTTGTAACACTTCGTATATTTCTCCTTACAAAACTTCTTGTAGTCCTACTAGCGTAATTTGTTGATTACAGTTGCTCTTCAAGTAATTCATATACTTCTTCCAATCTTCTGTAAATCCTGTCATTTTGTCCAATTCTGCATAGTCCATTAATTTCATCCGCCGTTCTTCTTTCGTCGGAATTTCTTCTTGCTTCCATTTCTGGGCTAACAATACTCTTGCCGCAGTTGTTGCATATAAAAACAATTTAACATCTTGCCTATTAATGTCCTGGCCTGTAATACCAAGTAAAAATGCTTCTGGTTTTTTAAAAAAATTACATTTCAACATCTTTTTCATCTCATTATATCTAATTTCCCAGAAGTTCTTTACTTTTTTACATTTCCACCACATATGATAAAATGTTCCTTCTTTTTCTTTACATTTCCAACATTTATTATGTGTCTTATACATTTTAGCTAGTTTCACTGGTGTAATATGCCATCTATACGTCATTTTCATCATATTCTATTTCAAAGCATTACAGGCTGTAAATGAACAAGCAGGTCTTAGGTCTTCTTCACCTGCCAAGGAGAAAGATAGCAAGGAGGGAGCCAGTCTGGATTCTCTAGGGCGGGAGTTCCAGAATTTTCCGGGAGGAGCCATCACCGAGAAGGCCTTCTCTTGCATCCCCACCAAGCATGCACATGAAGGTGGCAGGACCAAGAAAAGGGCATCCCCCCAAAATCTCAGAACCCAGGCAGGTATATATGGGGGGAAAACAGTCTTTCAGATAGCTTGGACCTACGTAAGTCATATTGGTTAGGTTAGGACTGCTAACATGAGCCAACAGTGTGACGTGGCAGCTAAAAAAGCCAATGCAATTCTGGGCTGCATCAATAGGAGTATAGCATCTAGATCAAGGGAAGTAATAGTGCCACTGTATTCTGCTCTGGTCAGACCTCACCTGGAGTACTGTGTCCAGTTCTGGGCACCACAGTTCAAGAAGGACACTGACAAACTGGAACGTGTCCAGAGGAGGGCAACCAAAATGGTCAAAGGCCTGGAAACGATGCCTTATGAGGAACGGCTAAGGGAGCTGGGCATGTTTAGCCTGGAGAAGAGGAGGTTAAGGGGGGATATGATAGCCATGTTCAAATATATAAAAGGATGTCACATAGAGGAGGGAGAAAGGTTGTTTTCTGCTGCTCCAGAGAAGCGGACACGGAACAATGGATCCAAACTACAAGAAAGAAGATTCCACCTCAACATTAGGAAGAACTTCCTGACAGTAAGAGCTGTTTGACAGTGGAATTTGCTGCCAAGGAGTGTGGTGGAGTCTCCTTCTTTGGAGGTCTTTAAGCAGAGGCTTGACAACCATATGTCAGGAGTGCTCTGATGGTGTTTCCTGCTTGGCAGGGGGTTGGACTCGATGGCCCTTGTGGTCTCTTCCAACTCTATGATTCTATGATTCCATGATTCTATGCTGACTGGCAGTGGCTCTTCAGGATCTCATCAGGCAGCAGGATTGAACCTAGAAGCCAGAAACCTGCCGTACATTGAGTCAGACTAGCATAGTACTACCCTGGCTGGCAGCATCTCTCCAGGGCACCCATCATAGTGACCTCCAGGTATTGAAACCCCATTTTCCACCATCCCTGACTATTGGATAATTGGGCAGGAACTGATGGGAGTTGGAGTCACCCCGTTACCTAACCCTGGCATTGTGAAGTGTGACGTGTTACAAGCCCTGACTGTACAATTTCAGACCATGGGTAGTTTTCAGGGCTGGTCCTACTCAGAGTAGACCAATTGAAATCAATGAGCCTGTTATCTATGGTGAGTCTGCTCTGAACAGGACACAACTCATAGTTCAGTTGTTCCTTTTGTTGTTGTTTAATCGTTTAGTCGTGTCCGACTCTTTGTGACCCCATGGACCAGAGCACGCCAGGCACTCCTGTCTTCCACTGCCTCCCGCAGTTTGGTCAAACTCATGCTGGTCTCTTCGAGAACACTGTCCCACCATCTCGTCCTCTGTCGTCCCCTTCTCCTTGTGCCCTCCTTCTTTCCCAACATCAGGGTCTTTTCCAGGGAGTCTTCTCTTCTCATGAGGTGGCCAAAGTCTTGGAGTCTCAGCTTCAGGATCTGTCCTTCCAGTGAGCACTCAGGGCTGATTTCCTTCAGAATGGAGAGGTTTGATCTTCTTGCAGTCCATGGGACTCTCAAGAGTCTCCTCCAGCACCAGAATTCAAAAGCATCCATTCTCCGGCGATCAGTCTTCTTTATGGTCCAGCTCTCAATTCCATACAGTTGTCCCTTAAAATTGTAAAGGGACCCCTGACCATTAGGTCCAGTCGTGGACGACTCTGGGGTTGTGGCGCTCATCTCACTTTACTGGCCGAGGGAGCCGGTGTACAGCTTCCGAGTCATGTGGCCAGCATGACTAAGCCACTTCTGGTGAACCAGAGCAGCACATGGAAATGCCGTTTACCTTCCCGCCGGAGCGGTACCTATTTATCTACTTGCACTGGCGTGCTTTCGAACTGCTTGGTTGGCAGGAGCTGGGACCGTGCAACGGGAGCTCACCCCATCGCGGGGATTCTAATCGCCGACCTTCTGATCAGCAAGCCCTAGGCTCTGTGGTTTAACCCACAGCACCACCCACGTCCCTAAGTTGCCTCTTACCCATGTGAAAAAAGCTGCCTATTCGCGGTAAGCTAGCACATCAGCCAGAAGCCTTTGCAAAACCTCGCACTCTCTCGTGCTAGATTTCTACATGCAAAGAGGAGGATTTGTGGGGGTTAAAAAAAAATAAATAAATATGGGAGGGCATTCAGAAATTCAAGCCCTACCTGCAGCCTGATGTAGTGCAGCGCTGCTACCCCGTCCTGCGAAACTTGCATAACAAGTCTCTGACTAGCTTGTGTAACATGTCTAAGAAATAAGAGTGCTTAGGAGATCAAAGAGGCTGAAAGATTTACTCTTTGGCCTCCCGCTTGGAGATGTTTGCAAGTCCCTTTGCTGATAAGATCTCTCACATCTCCTTGTTCTCAGAATCTGTATGCGAGGCACCCTCAGCCTTTGTTGAAGTTGCCTGGAGGAGTTGCAGTTTATTGTGACTTGAAGGCCTTGGCAGCATTATTTTTTTTTTGCAGTTTATTTGGAGAGAGAGAGAGATAAGGATGCGGAAGTTTTTTTTGGGGGGCCGCTGGTAGCTCCCCTACCTGTTCCTCCCAATTCCTCCAGTGACCCCGATACATTTTGGCTCCTGAGGTGAATGACAAAACGGCGCTTTCCTTCCCCACCAGGGGGAAAGCGGCGAGTGCAGATCTCAGGAACGAGTAGGGAATAGCGATCTACATCAGGATCTGCTGCCTCTCTAGATCCGGCCACCTGAGGCAATTGCCTCAGCTCGCCTCAAGGAAGAGAACCAAAGTGATCAAGGGTCTGTAAACCAAGCCTTATGAGGAACAGTTGAAGGAGCTAGGTGTGTTTAGCCAGAAAAGGAGAAGACAGGTTGCAACAGGGGTTGGCAAGCTTTACCTCACCTGGGCGGTTCACTCCAGCGGAGATCCCTCTGTGGGCCAGATCACTCGTGTGTGTGAGTGCCCGTGCCGGCAATTTCTGGGCTCTGCGTCTGCACAGACATGATTATCGGCGTCTACGCAGACACGATTCCCTGCGCCGCAGAAGCGAGTCCCCGCGCCACACCGGTTTAGCGCAGTATGCGGGGACTCGCTGAGCAGGCGGCTCGGGGAGCAGTTAAATGACCCCCGTGGGCTGCTTGTGCCCCATGGGCCTTAGGTTGCCTCAGGCAGCAAAATGTCTTGGGCTGGCCTCTCCTCAGGCAGCCATGTTTTGTAGGAACCCTGCAACCAGCATGACTGAAATATACTCGGAATCGAGAGTGGATTTCATGCTCTTTATTCAGCTCATAGTGGTGAGGAGGAATGAATGTTCTCCCAAAGTATCTGTTTTATATACATTATTTACACAATGGGCCCCACGTGATTGGCTAATTCCGGGATTCTCCTGTAGGCCAATCAGGTTGTGGATTCACTTCCATCTGGAGCTGGATTGGGTGGCTCCTGCGGACCAATCATACTGCTGCATTGTTCTAGGACCAATCAGACTGCTGCATTCTGAATCCTATTGTTCTAGGACCAATCAGACTGCTGCATTCTGAATCCTATTGTTCTAGGACCAATCAGACTGCTGCATTCTGAATCCTCTTGTTCTAGGACCAATCAGACTGCTGCATTCTGAATCCTATTGTTTTAGGACCAATCAGACTGCTGCATTTTGGATCCTATTCAACTCAGTACATAACAATGACGATTCAAGTCGATGAGAACGAAAGGGAGCCTTCGCTTGCCTCTCCTAGCCCTCCTTCAGAGACCTTGGGCTAATATTTCTCTCTTAATTCAGGCGAGCCGGTTCACAGCTGTTTGACTTCTTAATGGAAACCAGGTCTGAGGCCTGGTCTGTCGGGGCTCGTTTCTCGATCTCAGATGTGCCGGCGGGGAGACGGTTGCGTAGCTGGGAATGTTCTGGCTCCACATCAAAGGGGCTTTCAGAAAGCAGATCAGAGCCGGCTTGATCCGATCTCGCTTCCTCCTGCTCAGGTTGACTTCAAATGATCCCTGCTGCGTGCGATGGAGGACAGCTATGATCTGTTCCCGCCCCAGGCTCCTAACTGCTTCTCCCAAATCAACCTTGAGCTCGAAACATCTGCTCCGAGGGTCTCATAACCCCTGAAGCTTCAAGACTTAGAGCCTAAGGAGCAGATTCTCTCTGAAAACATACTTCTTGCGTATATTATTGTCATAACTCTACTGTTTTATATTGGAGGTGTTATTCCAGTCCTGCTAGTGTCTTAATATTTTGTTGTTCTCCTTTATATATTCAATAAATTTATTCCAATTGTTATTGTATCTCTGGTCCTCTTGGTCCCGGATCCTTCCTGTCAATTTGGCAAGTTCCGCAAAATCTATCATCTTCACCTGCCACTCCTGGATGGTTGGTAAATCTTGATACTGCATTTCTATCTTTTTTATTTTGTCGTTTAGTTGTTTAGTCGTGTCCGACTCTTCGTGACCCCCTGGACCAGAGCACGCCAGGCCCTCCTGTCTTCCACTGCCTCCCGCAGTTTGGTCAAACTCATGCTGGTAGCTTCGAGAACACTGTCCCACCATCTCGTCCTCTGGCATCCCCTTCTCCTTGTGCCCGCCATCTTATTCTAAGCAGAAGTTGGATGACCATTGGTCATGGACTCTTTACCTATGATTCCTGCAGGGCATTGCGCTAGATGACCCTTAGAGATGACCCTACAATTCTATGAATTTTCAGCAACTGGTTTTCAGAGGTCTAATGCCGCTGGGGCAGGGTACGATGGCAGCTGTTGCCCAGAACATCTGGAAGGCATCAGGTTGGCAAAGGGTGATATACAGCGTTATCAGTGTCTCAAAAAAAACAAAACAAATCTGTTCCCAAGGCTCACTTACGCTAGGTACCGTGGCAACCTGTGGCAAGGAGTTCCACATGCCATTCCCCCGCCCAGCCCTCACCGAATGAAGAATCGTTTGCCTTTCCTGAATCCATTAGGTAAGAAGAGTTGCTCGCCTTTGTTCCTAGGGTTTGAAACTTTGCTGTTGTTGTTGTTTAGTCGTTTAGTCATGTCCGACTCTTCGTGACCCCCTGGACCAGAGCACGCCAGGCCCTCCTGTCTTCCACTGCCTTCCGCAGTTTGGTCAAACTCATGCTGGTAGCTTCGAGAACACTGTCCCACCATCTCGTCCTCTGTCGCCCCCTTCTCCTTGTGCCCTCCATCTTTCCCAACATCAGGGTCTTTTCCAGGGAGTCTTCTCTTCTCATGAGGTGGCCAAAGTCTGTCCTTCCAGTGGGCTTCAGGATCTGTCCTTCCAGTGGGCACTCAGGGCTGATTTCCTTCAGAATGGAGAGGTTTGATCTTCTTGCAGTCCATGGGACTCTCAAGAGTCTCCTCCAGCACCAGAATTCAAAAGCATCAATTCTTCGGCGATCAGCCTTCTTTATGGTCCAGCTCTCACTTCCATACATCACTACTGGGAAAACATTAACTTGAACTATACAGACCTTTGTTGGCAAGGTGATGTCTCTGCTTTTTAAGATGCTTTCTAGGTTTGTCATTTCTTTCCTCCCAAGAAGCAGGCGTCTTTTAATTTTGTGACTGCTGTCACCATCTGCAGTGATCATGGAACCCAGGAAAGTCAAATCTCTCACTGCCTCCATTTCTTCCCCTTCTATTTGCTGGGAGGTGATGGGACCAGTGGCGAGGATCTTAGTTTTATTTTATACTTTTTATTACATTTTCTGTTTTTTAAAAATTATTATTAAAGCTTCATTGCAGAACAATTTACATACTACATAAAAAAAAACACAGACAAACAAATACCATACCACCATAACAACTGAACACTAACTAACAACATATCATTTGACATCTCACACACTTTTCACTTCCTATTCACCTCATTGTACGTTTTACACACTACTGGTCTATTCGCACTTCCTTATTTTTTAACTGTCACATATCAAAAGGAGATTTTTTGCTTTTATGATTTCCTTAGTATTCAAGGTTCAATCTAGACCTGTCAGGAGATTTGCATTACCGCACTTTTTAAGATATTCTTTGAATATTGCCCAATCTTTACTCACTTTTTGATTTGAGTTTCCTCTTAATCGCTCAGTCATTTTCGCAAATTCTAAATACAGCCCTACCTTGGGTTACAGACGCTTCAGGTTGCATTTTTTCGGGTTGTGGACCGCCAAAACCTAGAAGTACCGGAACGGGTTACCTCCGGGTTTTGGCGGTCGCACATGCGCAGAAGTGCTAAATCATGCTTTGTGCATGCGCAGATGCGCCAAATCGCAACCTGTGTGTGTGCAGACGCGCCACTGCAGGTTGCGGACGCTGCGGGTTGCGAACGTGCATCGCGCACGGATCACGTTCGCAGCCCGAGTGTCCACTGCATTCTATTATCTTTGCCTGCCAGTCAATTTTTGTGGTCACCTTTCCAATTTTTTGCTATTAAAATTCTGGCCTCTGTGGTTGCGTACATAAAAAAGGTTCTTTATTCTTTTTTTGGGTGGACATAATGCCTAACAGAAAGGCTTCTGGGTTTTTTTGAAGGAGAATTTAAAAACCTTTTTGAATTTGTTATATATTATGTCCCAGAATTCTCATATCTTCACACAGTCCCACCATTGATTTGCAATTTAGATTACTCATTTAAACATCCTTAAAAATATCAATGACTTCCCCTCTTCTCTTCCCATGCTTCATTTTGCATATCATAAATCCCCGAATATTTTACATAAACTAAACCATTCAGTCTTCGATTATTACATCCATCCAAACTTATTTACACTGCTGAATTTATCTTTATGCCGCCAACGTTTTCAGGTGTACACAATTTCCCCCCATGTATTCAATAAACATTTTCCAATCTTCTCTAAACCTATGTTCTTCTTGTTCTCTTATTCTATATGTTAAGTCTGCAAGCTGCGCATATTCCGTCAGCTTCAGTTGCCATTCTTCTTTAGTTGAGACCTCGCTCATTTTCCATTTGGGCTAACAAAACACGAGCCGCAGTAGTGGCATACATAAATAACCTTTTTTAACACCTGGGAATTTCCATCTGAATTATACCCAGCAAAAAGGATTCTGTTTTTTTAAACAAGCACTTTTAAACATTTTTTCAATTCATTATAGATTATTTCCCAATACTCTTTTACCCTTTTACAGGTCCGCCACATGTGAAAGAATGTTCCCATTTATTGTAACTTGAAACCATGAGTTCGGTTCCTTACCCTTTGGAGTAGGAGAAAACAAGCTTGCTCCATCCTCCGTGTGACATATTGAGATATTGGAAGATGACTCTCCTATCTCCTCTCAGTCTCATCTTTTCCAGGCTAATCAGCCCAGCTCCTTCAACCATTCCTCATCAGGCTTGGTTTCTAAACCCTTTATCATCTTTGTCGTCCTCCTCTGCACTCGTTCCAGCTTGTCAACATCCTTCTTAAATTGTGGTGTCCAGAACTGAACACAGGACACCAGATGTGGTCCATCCAAGACAGAATAGAGGGGTACATGAGCCCACAAATGGTCTCTGAAAGACCTAAAAACTTCCCTGGTGGGAGAAAGTCCTGGGTTTGCATCTGCGGCCACATTGTTCTTTCTTTCAAAATGATCAGACAACAGCAAAGGTTGCTAGGTTTATCGAGAGTGCAATGAGATTAAGGGCCACTATCTGAACGATTGAATTCTGGTGCTGGAGGAGACTCTTGAGAGTCCCATGGACTGCAAGAAGATCCAACCTCTCCATTCTGAAGGAAATCAGCCCTGAGTGCTCACTGGAAGGACAGATCCTGAAGCTGAGGCTCCAGTACTTTGGCCACCTCATGAGAAGAGAAGACTCCCTGGAAAAGACCCTGATGTTGGGAAAGATGGAGGGCACAAGGAGAAGGGGATGACAGAGGACGAGATGGTTGGACAGTGTTCTCGAAGCTACCAGCATGAGTTTGACCAAACTGCGGGAGGTAGTGGAAGACAGGAGTGCCTGGCGTGCTCTGGTCCAGGGGGTCAGGAAGAGTCGGACATGACTAAATGACTAAACAACAACAACAACATCTGAACGATAATCTTGGCCATTTGATTGCCCTTTTTACCTATTGTTGTCTTTTTATTTGTATATATTGCTTGTTTTATGTTGCCATGGCCGTTGGCTAATGCGAATAAAGATTATCTATCTATCTATCCTGGGTTTGCATACAAATACCAGCTATACCATCACAGCCATAGTGCTTTAGAAACATAGTGAATTCAGTAGATTTGCCTAAATGCAAATTCAACTCACACCCCCCCCCCGTTCAATTCCTATGGGGAGGGGGGGGCGACCACAAATTTCAGCCTTGATGATGTGAAATATTGTAAAATCAACATGGAAAACAAAACAAACCAACAACCTTGTTTTCAGGAGTGACAAATATCTAAATATAGAGTTTCCAAAAATATGGCATTTTTGCAGAAATTATCCGGAGGGGAAAAGGAGAGAAAAACAAGCTCCCTTTTATTTTTAGACCTCTTTTTCCAAGCTCCTGTTCTTTCTAATTTTGGGATGTTTTATTAGCAAAGCCTTTTTGACGTGGGTTCGAGTCGAATTCTTCTGAATACATCACCATGAATGGTTCCCGGTAAACGTTCGCTGCTTTCAATGTGGATAGCGAAAAGGGGTGGGGGTAAGTATTATGGACTGCATCCAGAAAGGACAACCTTGTTCCAAGAAATTGTTTCGTTTATTTTTGGTGGCATCAGTCCTTGTGAGTTTTGTTTGGGTGGCTGTCCTGGACAGATTAATCCCATGAGAAGTGGAGAAGCGGGAATGTGATTTAAGGGCCACCCAGAGGGATTTTTAATTTTTTTTTTGCGTCGCCTCCCTTGAGACTGCAATGCTGGTGCCAAAGAGCATTGTGGGAAGAGAACGGATTAAAACATTGCAGACTACAGCATCAGAAAAGCAAAATTATGGCACAGTGATTTCCAGGACCTGGCTAGAGCGCAAGGAGGACACGGCGATGCTGCCGGTTTGTGGTTTACAAAGGAATATTGGAAGCTGCCCTATATCAAAGCAGACCATTGGCCCATCCAACCCAGTATTTCCCACACTGATTGGCAGCAGCTCTTCAGAGTTTAGGCAGAGGACATTCCCAGCCTGACCGGCAGACAGAGCTGTCTTACCCATTGGGTCTACTGGTGCGTTACGCCAGGGCGCCGGCCTCTCAGGGGTGGCCCAGCGAGTGGTCGACAACTTTGGGAAACGGCGGTGGGACGGGGACGGACACACCGGAGGGATTTTTGCACCATAAGAGAAGCAGGCAGGTGGATTTAGGCCCCATCTGCAGTATACGTTTAAAGCGCCGTTATACCCCTTTATGGTCCAGTGAGAGCTGGACCATAAGGAAGGCTGATCGCCGAAGAGTGGATGCTTTTGAATTCTGGTGCTGGAGGAGACTCTTGAGAGTCCCATGGACTGCAAGAAGATCAAACCTCTCCATTCTGAAGGGAATCAGCCCTGAGTGCTCACTGGAAGGACAGATCCTGAAGCTGAGGCTCCAAGACTTTGGCCACCTCATGAGAAGAGAAGACTCCCTGGAAAAGACCCTGATGTTGGGAAAGATGGAGGGCACAAGGAGAAGGGGACAACAGAGGACGAGATGGTGGGACAGTGTTCTCGAAGCTACGAACATGAGTTTGACCAAACTGCGGGAGGCGGTGGAAGACAGGAGTGCCTGGCGTGCTCTGGTCCAGGGGGTCACGAAGAGTCGGACACGACTAAACAACAACAACAATACCCCTTTAAACAGCCATAGAGTCTCCCAGAGAATTATGGGAGCTGTAGTATGTGGAGCATGCTGAGAGTTGTTAGGGGAGACGCTCATTCCTCGCAAAAAGCTACAGTTCCCAGAGTTTCATGCGAAGATTGTTAAACCACTTTGAGAGACAGCATGGTGCAGTGGTTAGGGTGTCGAACTGGGACCAGGGTTCGAATCCCTGCTCGTCCACCAAGCTCACCGGATGACCTGGGGCCAATCGCTGCATCTCAACCTGACCTCCCTCACAAGGTTCTTGTGGGGATTTCATGAGAGGTAGAATCAGGTGTGCCACTTTGAGCTCATGGGGGGGGGAAGGGGGGCTATGAATGCGAGAAATAAATCATAAATAAAAATGGTATCTGTGCTGGTCTTGAGGGTTAACCGTGTAGCGAGTTCCGAGTCCAGTCCGAGGTCGAGGGTGCGGTATGGAGGCTGTCCGTCAAGGCTGAAGCGGGGTCCAAGGCAGGGAGTCGGGTGGGGTCAAGAACTCTGGCAGAAGAGCAGGACAGGGTGCAGGCAGAAACAGGCTACCAACAATGTTGCTCCCACAACCTGGGACTGGGGCTGGCCGGCTTTTATCTGCCCCGAGGCATAGGGTGGCCCCGATCCTCAGCTGACTCGCCTCTCCTGGCCTGGAGGCGAGCCCTCCTGTGAGAACTTAGTTCCCTCCGCCTCTCTGCCCTGAGCCTCTGCAGCTCAGGAGAGGCTGGAGGGTTACCGGACCCAGAGGCAACCTCCTCTTCCCCTGACGGGGCTGAGAGTGGAGCACCTGCAGGCAATGGGTCCTCCATCCCCTCAGGGGCCAGAGCAGACTCAGCTGGTGCCTGCACCTGAGGATCCAGCACAGGTGAGGACCCTTCAGGCTCAAGCCCCAGCCCCGACCCAGCTGGTTCTGGAGGCGGGGACTCCTGTGCAGGCTGGGATCCCTCAGGTTTAGCCTCCGAGTCCAAATCCCAGGCCATCACAGTATCTCTGTTTGAGGAATAGGTAAAGGGACCCCTGACCATTAGATCCAGTCGCAGACGACTCTGGGGTTGCGGCGCTCATCTCGCTTTACTGGCCGAAGTAGCCATCGTTTGTCCATCTTCTGGGTCATGTGACCAAGGAAATGCCATTTACCTTCCCGCCGGAGCAGTACCTATTTATCTACTTGCACTTTGACGTGCTTTCGAACTGCTAGGTTGGCAGGAGCAGGGACCGAGCAACGGGAGCTCACCCCGTCACTGGGATTTGAACCGCCGACCTTCTGATCAGCAAGTCCTAGGCTCTGTGGTTTAACCCACAGCGCCACCTGCAGATGGGGTCTTTAATCCACCTTCCCCTATTAATCAGTCCTTTTTCCTGCCAAAGAGATTTTAGGGTTATCTGACCTGGATATATGTGGCTGCCCCCCCCCCCCCGTGCTTTTATGCTGATTTGCTGTTGGAGAGCATCCCACAACACTTTCCGACCCTCCCGCTATAACCCAAACAGGAATGGCTAGGAACTTAGAAACTGGTTTTGCTGGGTTTGTTTGTCTCACAATGTCTCACATTGTCTCACAGCGGCTAATGTTAAGCTGAGATCTGTTTATCTTTGTCCTTGACATGGTGCCTGAAGTGAATATCACTTCCCTTCCTTTTGCAAAATGTGGGCTCCACAATCCATTTTTAAAATCCCTTTGAATGAGCCCATTATTTTGTACCCTCTTACAAATTTCTTGCTTCTCTCCCACCCCCAACGGCAAGTACCGAAACACTTTGTGTTGTTTGGGGTCTGAGAACCCTCGTATTTATATCTCTCCGGTCTAGATCTCTGCGGCGCCCGGTCCCAGCCTAGCTAATTGCCATATGTCATGCAAACTCCTGCGCCGCATAATCCTAACAACAGCTGAGTCGAATCTTCATTGTGTACTTCCATTCATTTTGGGGAGTGTGCCGGGGGGGGGGGGGGAATGTTGAATCCTGTTTTGTGTTAGGAGAGGGAGGGAGGAATTGAGAAGGGCAGCGAAACGGCCTTGTTCTACTACCCCAAGCAAGGGATAAATCAAACAGGAGGATTTCCTTAATTTCTCTCATGGGCGCAAGACATAGCTGTCAACTTACAGATTTGAAAATAAGGGACCAGCAGACTTGAAAATAAGGGACCAGCAGCCAAAATAAGGGACCTGCAGCCTCACCTGTTCCAGGCACTCCAGTCTTCCTGTCCTCCTGCAGTCTGGTCAAACTCATGCTGGTAGCTTCGAGAACACTGTCCAACCAACTTTGTAACCAGAGGTTCAACTGAATAGAATCTGAATCACATGCACCACAAGGCCTGTGCAGCCTCAACTTAAGATGGCTCCCCGGCCTGGCTTTGCACTGCAAAGTTTGCAGCAGCACGTGCAACAAAATGGCATCCAGCATTCAAAAACCTCCTCAGCTTGCATTAACTAGCCATACACAAGGCATGCAAGCTCCACCCCCCAGTCGTTCTTAAGACTTCTTATTGGGTGAGCAACACAGCCAAGCAACACAGTTGGAGCCTCTTTCCTCCCTGGCTGGCAGGGAGGGAGGGAGAGGAGCTGCTTTCTTTGAAATTTAAGGGATATCATTTAAGGGACATCTATCAATAAGGGAGAGCAGTGGGACATGGCGCTGGAATAAGGGACTGTCCCTTCAAATAAGGGACACTTGACAGCTATGCTGAGCAAGAGGCAATGACCACAGGCTAAGGGCATATTCCAGCCAGGCAAAAGCAGTCAAGGAGGGTGCGGAACAGGGCCGGCGAAGGGTGTGGCCTTGTGAGAGGGGGTGTGGCCTGAGAAGGGGTGTGACTAAGAGATGGTGGCTGGCCCAAGGTCACACAGTGAGCTTCATAGCTGAGTGGGGATTCGAACCCTGCTCTCGCCAGTCCTAGTCCAACACTTTAACCACTGCACCACACTGCCTGATTTAAGGGCACCATGCAGATTTGTCCTCAGCGTCAGGCATCTTCATGCATTCAGAGGCCTGATGGGTCCTTCTCTGCATCTCTACTAAATAATAATAATAATTTATTATTATTATTATTAATATTCCGCACATCTGGCTGGGTTTCCCCAGCCACTCTGGGCAGCTTCCAACAGAATATAGTGGTACCTCGGGTTGCAAACAGGATCCGTTCCGGAGTCCCGTTCACAACGTGAGCAGAAAGCAACCCGAGTCTGCGCATGCGCAGGTCGCGATTCGCTGTGACATCATTTCGAGCATCGAAACCCGGAAGTAACTTGTTCCGTGACTTCCGGGTTGCTGCGGGACGTATCCTGAAAGAACGTAACCTGAACCGAACGTAACAAGAGGTATGACTATTAAAAACACGATAAAACATCAAACATTAAAAACTTCCCTAAACAGGGCTGCCTTCAGATGTCTTCTAAAAGTCTGGTAGTTGCCATATTTCCTTTTTTTTAAATAATATTTTATTAAGATTTTCCATAACATCACAAAGAGAAAAAACAAAAAACAAAAAAACAATTAAAAACAGTTCAATTTTTCATAACATATCTTGCATTTGCTTGTTTCCCGGACCTCCCCACACCTCCCCTCTTTGTATTCCCGTTCAATTTATTTATTCAGCAAATCCTTTCCCTCTTTACTTTATCCTTATCTTGATCTTGATATATTGTAACTTTAAATTTTCACCTGTTAACATTCCATTTTTACATATTCCTTCATACCGTTGTTACTAAAAAACCCTTAACCTCAATCCAACATCATTCTAACATTCATTAATTTTATAATATTTCTGTAGATAGTCTTTAAATTTCTTCCAATCTTCTTCCACGGTAGTTGTTTATTTCCTTGACGTCTGATGCGAGGGCATTCCACAGGGCGGGCGCCACCACCGAGAAGGCCCTGTGCCATTGCGAGGGTTGTGGGGGTGGGGTTGGGGGCTTGCGCCTATTGCATTTTGTGTGCCCTGATCTCTCAACGCAGCAGTTCTCCTCCTGGGTTGTTCCCCCAGCTAACCACCAGCAGCTTATCACTCCTCCAGCTCGTCTTGGGACCAGCTCCACCCAGCGTGGGAGGGTGCGAAAGATAACAGCAGAGACAAAACCATCTGGTCTTCCGTGGAAAGGCTAAACAAACTTCGGCGCCTTGTCATCACTTTCTCTTTCCGGCTAGTTGTGCTGGGTGCAAGGAACTGCAAGGGGGTTGGGGGGGTTGATAATAAAAAGCCCCGCTGAGTCACCGAACTTCCGGCCTCTTCGCCAAAGCTCATCAAAACAAGCCTTTATCAGCCACACCTAAATCCACTTCGCTCACAAGGCCAATATAAGGCAATAAAGATAAAAACAAACAATCCTCCCTTCTGTGGAAGGGTTGCAAGTGGGGATGTCTCTTTTGAAAACCGACCGGAAATTCCTCAATTTGGAAAACTACCAAACTTGCTAAGTGGGGCCGGGAGGAGGAATCAAATTGTTCCGTTTACACAGGCTCCCAGTTTGATTCCTGGGCTCAGTTCAAATCCCTTTAAATTCCTGAAGTATTGGAAAGGGAATCAGTTACCCACTAGGGGAGAATGGTTATGTAAGCTTTCAGAATGTTTAGAATTAGCCAAATTGACAGATATAATAAGGCAAAAACCAAAAAGTGAAGTTAAAATGGAATGGGAGGGTCTAAATGAAAAGTCAAGGTTTGAGGACAGAAATCTGGCTGAGTCTGAAATAACCTTGTGAAGTGAAAGGATAAGAAAGAGGGATTTATATCTAGAAAACAGGAAGACACAATGAGAGATAAAGGAGGTGATGTGGGATTGGTGGAAATCAATGTTTGTTTTTCTTTTTAGTGTGTATATTATTAACTTGTAAGATATGGATTTGTTGTTTTCTTGTATGCTGGGTTTTGGGTATTGTTATTTGTCGATATTTTTCGTGTTGTGTGGAAAATACTAACAAAATTTAAAAATTATTTTTTAAAAAATAAAAATAAAATAAAATTCCTTAACGGCTTGGAACCAGACTGCCTGCATGATCACCGACGGATTCAAATGACAATAAAGAAGACCCTGACGAACATTAGGAAGAACTTTTTTATGGTAAAAGCTGTTCGACAGTAGAAAAGACTCCCTCAGAAGGTGGTGGAATTTCCTTCATTGGAGGTTTTCAAGCAGAGGTTGGATGGGCACCTGTCAAGGGTTCTTTAGTCGTGATTCCTGCATTGCAGGGGTTAGACTAAAGGACTCTTTGGGTCTGTTGTAAACAAAATCTGCCCTTTTCCCTTATGGGGTATCCAAGAGCCCATACAGAGTCCTTACATGGGTTCCCTATTGGTAGGAGAAAATAACAGAGGCCAACCAGAGAATATTAAGAAGCAAAGCAGCTAGTAAGCCTGATCTTTATTGACCTGTTGCAACAGGGTGTCCCCTTCACATGCAGGAGAGGAGGAGGACCCCAAAACAAAAGTGTGCCAGCCCTTATATAGACATTTTAAATTCCCTGCCCTGGAGCTCCAGACCACCCCTCCATATATCATACATACAGCACAGAAGGGGTGTAACCCAAGACCACCTCCCACAAACATCATACATACATCACAGAAAAGGTGAATGTTGTTGTTTTTCCTGTCTGCCAGGTTATCTGATAATGTCTGGAACGGATCAATCCATTTTGCAGTACTTTCTATGGGAAAGTGCACCTTGGTTTTGGAACGCTTTGGTTTCGGAACAGACTTCCGGAACGGATTAAGTTTGAGAGCCAAGGTACCACTGTACAGCTATTTGAGGGTGCCGCTTTGACCATCAGCTGCATGTTTACGATCGGAGTGGAGTTTGGCTCCGAAAAAGGCCTTTTTTCCGTCCCTGGCGATTTGTCACCACCCAGTCTCATGTAAGAGCAGGTGAAGCGAGGCGGGGAGAGAAACGTCTCAGGTGTTGGGTTCACGGTTGAACTTTTGCACCCGGAGCTCCAGGTAAGCCCTTTATTATTCCCCAAATCCAGGGCGTGACGGTGCCGGGTGAGTTCGGCAAGAAAGGAGACGCCGTCCGTTTCTGTGGTTTGGTCCCAGCCGTGTCCAATAACCGCCTTCTTCTCTGTCTCTTCCTCTCTCTTTGCCACGGTGCCTCCTGGTGAGCCTTATGAAATGTTCTTGCAAATGACAAGCTCTGTGGGGGGGGGGGGGAGCAAGTCCTCGCTTGTCTGGAAGGAAAATAAACAAGCCAAGGAGGTTTCCTCATAACAGGGAGGGGATGGAGGCCCCGATGGGTGTATCTCGGTGTTTGGCTTGGCAACGGCCTCTTTGCTTTAACAATTCAAAGACTGCACAGGTAAAAACATGCAGGTAGAAAGGAGAGATTGCTCCAGGAAGCGTCGCTCAAGAAGTGGCTGAGAGAGGCTACATTTTTTGTTTCCTTGAAGCTCATCCCAGGTTTGGTCATTCCTGCTCTTTTAATATATATACATAGAGAAAGAGCCTCCCAAAATGAGATGCAGGACAGCAGAACAAGAGCCGACCTTCAAACTTTCTTTTTATTATTATTTTATTTATGATTTTCAATTTTATGTTGTTGTTGTTGTTTAGTTGTTTAGTCGTGTCCGACTCTTCATGACCCCCTGGACCAGAGCAAGCCAGGCACGCCTGTCCTCCACTGCCTCCCGCACTTTGGTCAAACTCATGCTGGTCCCTTCGAGAACACTGTCCAACCATCTCGTCCTCTGTTGTCCCCTTCTCCTTGTGCCCTCCATCTTTCCCAACATCAGGGTCTTTTCCAGGGAGTCTTCTCTTCTCATGAGGTGGCCAAAGTATTGGAGCCTCAGCTTCAGGATCTGTCCTTCCAGTGAGCACTCAGGGCTGATTTCCTTCAGAATGGAGAGGTTTTATCTTCCCTCAGCTCCTCTATCTGGTTTTACAGCACATATTATTCTCTGCCTATTATAAAATTGTAAAGATCCTTAATTTATCTATCCATATGTTACCAATAAAAAAATGTGTATGTTTATTCAAAACCTTGCCAAGGAGTCCAGTTCATTTTGTTCTTTCTTTAAATACTTTGTAAAAGGTTCCCATTTTTCTTTAAAGTCACAGTTGTCCTTATCACGTAGTTTGTGTGTCAATTTCGCCAATTCCGCATAGTCCATCAGTTTCTCTTGCCACAGTTCTTTAGTTGGTATTTCCCCGTTCTTCCATCCTTGTGCTATTAAGACTCTTGCCACCGTTGTCCCATACATGAAAATATTCTTGGATTTCCTTGGCAGGTCTTTCCCTACAATCCCTAACAAAAAGGCTTCAGAAGTTTCTGACAGAAAGAACTGTTCAAGAGTGGAACAATCTCCCTTGTGAGGTTGTGGACTCTCCTTCCTTGAAGGTTTTTAAGCAGAGACCTTTGGGGTCCCTATGATTCTATGATCCCACTGGTAAACTAATGTATTGATGGTACCACCAGCAGCAAGTCACCTGTGAGTTCAATCTCCCACAATGCACCAGAGCATTGTGGGTTATTAGAATGGCAGGCATCTCCCTGATGCAAGCCCTGGCATGGGGAACTTAGGGGCAGCCTCAACAGCGAGGGGTCTCTCTGGCTGGGCACACAGGCAGTTGCATAGCTGTCAACCGTCCCTTATTCGGCGGGAAACTCCCTTATCCCAGCGCCGTGTCCCGCTGCTGTCCCGGATTGATGATGTCCCTTAAATTTCCCGGGTTTCAAAGGAAGCAGCTCCTCTCCCTCCCTCCCTGCCGGCCAGGGAGGAGGGAGGCTCCAACTGTGTTGCTTGGCTGCGTTGCTCACCCAATAAGGAGTCTAAGAACGACTGGGGGGTGGAGCTTGCATGCTTTGTGCCGATCAAATCGGCCGCGTTGCCTGGGGACTCGCCTTTGCTCAGCGCTTCCCAGCAGAGAGGTGACGGTGGTTTTCCTTGCTGCATCCCCTTTGCCGGGTTGCTGCGCTGTGGGAACCACCGCTTGAGGCTTCGTTTGGCTGCTGGCTGGGCTTTCTGCCTTTGGCTCGGAGGGGCTCAGAAGTTGAACATACCTGTGCTCTGAAAATCCATTATTTTGGCTGCTGATCCCTTATATTTGAAGCTGCTGGTCCCTTATTTTCAAATCTGTAAGTTGACAGCTATGGGCAGTTGCCCTCGGGTGCCAAGCCCTGGCGCTCAAGACCTTGCGCTCAGGACTTTGGGCGATGGGATCCTGACTAGAAACAAGCCTGCCATTTTAATTGGAGAGTTCACCGCCCTTCGCTTTGTCCAACGTAACGCAGAACAAACATTACATACTCCGCTAGAAAATGCAGATATCCCACAGAGTTGGAAAACTGGTCCTCAGTCTGGGAAGTTTAACAGCGACACCTTTGCAGAGTGAGAAGTCGAAGCCAGCAGACTTGAACCCTGGGAACAAAGGCCCCTACTAGCCAAAAAAACAAGATTTGGCTCCTCGCAGACGGTCTGAAAACAAGTCGCTGTAGGGCATGGAAAAGTCATCAGGAAGGAATCCGTCCAAGTCTGCCTGTTTTTCTTTTTCTCTCTTTTTTAAATGGATTCAAATGCCTCGCAGCCCCTCTCCGCATCACTTTCTCTAATTAAAAAAACAACAATTTTCCATGTCTCGTTTCTTTATTGTACTGAGGCAAGAGGAGGGGGAGGGATGTGGATTTTTCGGCCGTCTGCGTCCCGGAATGACTATAAAAACTCTTGCTGCATAGGAGAAACGGGAAAGAAAGGAACAAAATCTGCCTAAAAGAAACGAGAGATTTTTGCAGCCCGAGAGGGGAAATGTTTGAATTTAGGAACCAAGGAAGGCGCCTTGTGCCAAGTGGCAGGAATGGTTCTCCTTACGCGTAAGAAGAAGCTACTAGATCAGGCCCATGGCCCATCACGTCTAGTATCCTGCTCTCAGCATGGACAATGGGAAAACCGCCAGCAGGATTCAAACCCAATGGGGAAAATTTATGTTATATATAGAGAAGATGATGTGAAATAGGGAAACCAGTAGAATTAAAATAATATCTCATAACGGGAAAATACAAGAAATTCACTGGATAATACTATCAAAATGAATTAAAAATGTATATTAGGATTATTACTGAACAATCTTTGTAAATGAATATAGACAGATAGCAAGAATTTGTATATATACAAAGATTTCTATATATAGAAATATACCTGGAGTACTGTGTCCAGTTCTGGGCACCACAGTTCAAGAAGGACACTGACAAACTGGAACGTGTCCAGAGGAGGGCAACCAAAATGGTCAAAGGCCTGGAAACGATGCCTTATGAGGAACGGCTAAGGGAGCTGGGCATGTTTAGCCTGGAGAAGAGGAGGTTAAGGGGTGATATGATAGCCATGTTCAAATATATGAAGGGATGTCACATAGAGGAGGGAGAAAGGTTGTTTTCTGCTGCTCCAGAGAAGCGGTCACGGAGCAATGGATCCAAACTACAAGAAAGAAGATTCCACCTAAACATTAGGAAGAACTTCCTGGCAGTAAGAGCTGTTTAACAGTGGAATTTGCTGCCAAGGAGTGTGGTGGAGTCTCCTTCTTTGGAGGTCTTTAAGCAGAGGCTTGACAACCATATGTCAGGAGTGCTCTGATGGTGTTTCCTGCTTGGCAGGGGGTTGGACTCGATGGCCCTTGTGGTCTCTTCCAACTCTATGATTCTATGATTTATTTATTTACGGACATTTAATGGAAAAAATGAAGAAGAACAATCTTGTGGAAAATGGACAAAGACAATGCGAAAAGTCAAAGAGGACACAAAAAAGCCAGAAGAAGGAAGGAGGGAAGTCAGCTCGGGAGAGCAAGAATAAATGTGAAATATAATGTATGTGTATGTACAGTATGTAACTAAAAATTCAATAAAGATCATCTGGGGGGGGGAAAGAGCAACTCTCCCTTCCTGCAGTTTAACAGCAACTGCTATTCAGAAGTATTGCTTCCTTCAACTTGTGTAGGCAGAACATGGCCATCCTGACTAGCAGCCATCAATAGCTCTTTCCTCCTCCATGAATCTGTCTAATCCTCTTTTAAAACTGTTTAATTTTGTGGCCAGTGGGAGGGAGTTCCACCGTTTAACTATGTGCTTCCTGGAGGACTTCCATTTTTATCTGCCCTGAATCTTCCAGCATCCAGCTTCATTGGATAGCCACAAGTTCTCGGTTTTTGTTTTTGTTTAATTATGAAAACATATGATATGCAACCATTACATAACCTTGACCTATAAAGCCCTTTGTGGCTTAGGGCTCTCGTTTTTATGGGACCACCTCTCCTGGTCCCATCATCCCTGACCACTGGTCCTGTTAGCTAGGGATGATGGGAGTTGTAGTCCCAAAACAGCTGGAGGGTCGAGTTTGGGGGTGCTTGCCTTATATACTTAACAATCCAGTTTTAAAAACTTCTTCATCTTATTACAAGTGACTTTGGTGGCGCTGTGGGCTAAACCGCAGAGCCTAGGACTTGCCGATCAGAAGGTCGGCGGTTTGAATCCCAGTGACGGGGTGAGCTCCCGTTGCTCGGTCCCTGCTCCTGCCAACCTAGCAGTTCGAAAGCACGTCAAAGTGCAAGTAGATAAATAGGTACCGCTCCAGCGGGAAGGTAAATGGCGTTTCCGTGCGCTGCTCTGGTTCGCCAGAAGTGGCTTAGTCATGCTGGCCACATGACCCGGAAGCTGTATGCCGGCTCCCTCGGCCAGTAAAGCGAGATGAGCGCCGCAACCCCAGAGTCGGCCACGACTGGACCTAATGGTCAGGGGTCCCTTTTCCTTTACGTGGAATTTGTTGCGTAAAAAGATGTTTAAATTAGAAGATGGAAAGAATTAAATATTAAGAATAATAAAGAATAATGCTGTCCTTTCCAAAAAAGAGTGAGAAGTGAGAGGCACTGTTATGTCACCACCCCATCTGAGTTTGCAAGCCGCCGTATTTTCGCAGCGTTTCCCAGCTACATGCGCTGCCAGCAGCCGAAAAGGATTAAGGAACACCTGGAAATGTACGAGACAAGCGTCTCGGTGTGTTTGATCGAACTGTACAACTGGAGGCTTGTGAATGGAAACGGGACGGCAAACAGCCACATCAAAGAGGGGTTCTCAGAGAGCAGCTTGTCCTCTAGTCCCAGAGTTTTTCTGGGTAACAATTCTGGAAAGAGGAGCTGGGGGGGGGGGGTGGAGAAGGGAAGAGTTAAAACAATCCAGCTGTTTCTGGGGCCTCCTCCCACCTCTGCCCCTCTTGAAACCTTCTTCTTCTTTTTTGGCGATCCCTCGTAGCCGAGTAAGATTTTCCTCGATTTTATTGCTCTGTCTTTTTGCAAACCGCTTTGAGGTTCTTTTTACAAACCAATTTTACGAAATATAGCCGATGCAGACTAGGTGAGGGTGGTAATCCTGGCTCGAGGCTGATTCCAGAAGAAACTCCCACCCAAGTCAATCCCTCTTTGTGTGGAATTCCTGGAATTGTAGATGTTATGTACTGAGTTGAATAGGATCCAAAATGCAGCAGTCTGATTGGTCCTAGAACAATAGGATCCAGAATGCAGCAGTCTGATTGGTCCTAGAGCAATAGGGTCCAGAATGCAGCAGTCTGACTGGTCCTAGAACAACAGGATCCAAAATGCAGCAGTCTGATTGGTCCTAGAACAATAGGATCCAAAATGCAGCAGTCTGTTTGGTCCTAGAACAATAGGATCCAAAATGCAGCAGTCTGCTTGGTCCTAGAACAATAGGATTCAGAATGCAGCAGTCTGATTGGTCCTAAAACAACCCAGCACTATGATTGGTCTGCAGGAGCCACCCAATCCAGGTCCAGATGGAAATGAATCCACAACCTGATTGGCCTACAGGAGAATTCCGGAATTAGCCAATCACGTGCAGCCCATTGTGTAAATAATGTATATAAAGCAGACATTTCGGGGGAACTTCCATTCCTCCTCACCACTATGAGCTGAATAAAGAGCATGAAATCCACTCTCAACTCTGAGTATATTTTAGTAGATCTTTGAGGGGACTTGGGATCTCCCAGCAAATTTCGGCACCCGGAACAAACATGTAATGGCTGTTTAAAGTGACATCATGGAGCATTGAATATATGGTATTTGGCCAAACAACCCCTGGATTGTTCCCTAGTAAAACATGCTATAGCTAAGTCAGTAGAGTTTGAGACTTTTAATCTCAGGGTCATTGTTATGAGCCCCTTCTTCTTTGGTGATCCCTTATTTTCATATACCGTATTTTTCCGTGTATAAGACGCCTCCCGTTTATGAGACGCCCCCTATTTTTGGGGACTCCAAATTAAGAAAACGCCTCCTCAGCACTACCCACGTATAAGACGAGCCCCAATTTTAAACCTATTTTTTTGGATAAAAAAAACCCTCGTCTTATACACGGAAAAATACGGTAATTTTCTTTCAGCATACAACATGCTGTAAATTTTAAGTCACATTTCGCATAACTTCTCCCATGCTGTAAATTGTATATAATACCCAATATCTTTCGCCCAGTGTATCATTCCAGATTTACAGATAAATCTGTAAATCTGGAATAAGGTACCCCTGCCGTACGGGCCAGTCTTGACAGACTCTAGGGTTGTGCGCCCATCTCACTCAAAGAGGCCAAGGGCCAGCACTGTCCGAAGACACTTCCGGGTCACGTGGCCAGCGTGACATCGCTGCTCTGGCAAGCCAGAGCCGCACACGGAAACGCCGTTTACCTTCCCGCTAGTAAGCGGTCCCTATTTATCTACTTGCACCCGGGGGTGCTTTCGAACTGCTAGGTTGGCAGGCGCTGGGACCGAACAGCAGGAGCGCACCCCGCCGCGGGGATTTGAACCGCCAACCTTTCGATCGGCAAGCCCTAGGCACTGAGGCTTTAACCCACAGCGCCACCCGCGTCCCGCGTCTGGAATGAGTGGTGCTTATTCTTGTCTGTGTGAGTCCGCAACAGGTAACTCAACTTTCAAAGGCTGTGGGTGTCAGGAAGCTGCTCTCTATGACTCCCCGCTGACTTAACTCTTGGGCCAGCCAGGGGCAAGTTCCCTCAAGAGGATTTGCCTGGCTTTCCCCTGAAAAAACAACAACACAACAATTGGTGCTAGAATGGATAGCTGTGCCTTGAGGGAAAGTCTCTCTCCTGTGGCTCAACTCTGAGTCACCAAATCTTTCTGGAATCTCTGCTAATGCACACATCACAGTGGTTAGCTCCCCTCTTTTGCAGAAAAGCTTCTTCTAGGATAGATGAAGCGTGAGACGTTTTCTTAGAGAGCTTAGTCACATTTGAGGCTGCCCCTTTCTTGCGTCATCTGCCTCGAACGACAGCCAGACACGGCAGAATTAAACAAGAAGAGACCAGGTTTCCAGGGAAGAGAAATTACAGTGGTACCTCGGGTTACATACGCTTCAGGTTACAGACTCCGCTAACCCAGAAATATTGCTTCAGGTTAAGAACTCTGCTTCAGGATGAGAACAGAAATTGTGCTCCAGCGGCGCAGCAGCAGCAGGAGGCCCCATTAGCTAAAGTGGTGCTTCAGGTTAAGAACAGTTTCAGGTTATGTATGGACCTCCGGAATGAATTAAGTACTTAACCCGAGGTACCACTGTACAAATCTGGTTGTTGTTGCTGCTGCTACTGCTTCTATCAGATTTAACTCTAAACCCATCGTCCATGTTAGGAGTTCTCGTTCCCTAAAAGGAATTGTTGTTGTTGTCCAACTCTTCGTGACTCCATGGACCAGAGCACGCCAGGCCCTCCTGTCTTCCACTGCCTCCCGCAGTTTGGTCAAACTCATGCTGGTAGCTTCGAGAACACAGTCCCACCATCTCGTCCTCTGTCCTCGCCTTCTCTTTGTGCCCTCCATCTTTCCCAGCATCAGGGTCTTTTCCAGGGAGTCTTCTCTTCTCATGAGGTGGCCAAAGTCTTGGAGCCTCAGCTTCAGGATCTGTCCTTCCAGTGAGCACTCAGGGCTGATTTCCTTCAGAATGGAGAGGTTTGATCTTCTTGCAGTCCACGAGACTCTCAAGAGTCTCCTCCAGCACCGTAATTCAAAAGCATCCATTCTCTGGCGATCAGCCTTCTTTATGGTCCAGCTCTCACTTCCATACATCACTACTGGGAAAACCATGGCTTTAACTATATGGACCTTTGTTGGCAAGGTGATGTCTCTGCTTTTTAAGATGCTGTCTAGGTTTGTCATTGCTTTTCTCCCAAGAAGCACGCGTCTTTTAATTTTGTGACTGCTGTCACCATCTGCAGTGTATAATAATAATAATAATAATAATTCCTGCATTGCAGGGGGTAGGACTAGAGATGACCATTGGGTCCCTTCCAACTCTACAATTCTATGACTCTTTGGAAGGAAGGAAGGAAGGAAGGAAGGAAGGAAGGAAGGAAGGAAGGAAAGAAGGAAGCATAGAGACATAAGGCAGTGTGAGCCAAACTGCCTTTGGTTCTGTGGACATTCAAGGCCCCTTTCAGACACGCAGGCCAAGCGCTCAACAAACATGCCTGTCGTCCTCCCTTCTTTAGTCCCTGAAGCTACGCCAAACCGGTTATTTGGGCTCTCTGTTTGTTTTCTCCAAAGTCAAAACCCCACCAGAGATAAGTAGTGTTTTCAACGCAAGCCACAGGTGACCGCTGTCCTCGGCCGCAGGGCCTGCAATGCCCTCATTAAAGGCTAAGCCTCCTGCCCCATCGGATTGATGTGGTCGTAGGGCAGATCTGGAAATTGCAGCTTTGCAGCCAAAGAAAGAGGGGAAGGAGAGCCTCATCGTCCCCTCCATCCTTTGCCAGTGTGGTGGCAGTCACAACTCACCTTTCATCCCAGCCGCCCAAGCACAAAAGCTGCCTCACCTGTTATCGCATGGCTCACGGCAGCCACCTGGCCCACCTGCCACTCAGTTGCTCCACACCCCTTGCCCACAAACACCCAGATAAATCCTTTATTTTCCTTCCCTGTGCAAGATTTTCAACCATAGTTTGCTGGCAGGTTATATTGTTTTTCAGAATGCTACAGGTGTGATAAATGTTTTATAGGTAAAGGTAAAGGGACCCCTGACCATCAGGTCCAGTCGTGGCAGACTCTGGGGTTGCGGCACTCATCTCGCTTTATTGGCCGAGGAAGCCGGCGTACAGCTTCCGGGTCACGTGGCCAGCATGACTAAGCCGCCTCTGGCGAACCAGAGCAGCGCACGGAAACGCCGTTTACCTTCCCGCCGGAGCGCTACTTATTTATCTACTTTCACAGGTGTGCTTTCGAACTGCTAGGTTGGCAGGAGCAGGGACCGAACAACGGGAGCTCACCCCGTCGCGGGGATTTGAACCGCCGAGCTTCTGATCAGCAAGTCCTAGGCTCTGTGGTTTAACCTACAGCGCCACCCGTGTCCCCATAAATGTTTTATAGATGGTACTTAACACCTACCAAAATAGCTAAAACGGATAAGGCAAAAACAAATCTGTGCTGGAGGTGTGGTAAAACAGAGGGGACACTTACACATGTTTGGTGGACCTGTGAAAAAAAACCAAAAGCTTCTGAAATATAGTATATGACGAGCTTAAAAAAAATGTTTAAGTATAAGCTTATGAAAAATACAGAAGCTTTTTTACTCGGGATAACGGACACAGGTATAGCAAGAGAAGATCAGAAAATATTCCTCTATGCCACAGGAGCGGCAAGGTTTCTGCTAAAAACTGGAAAAAATTGTGCCAACAAAAAAGGAATGGCAAGACAAACTGTTAGAGTATATTGAACTGGCTAGATTAACAGAGGCAATTAGAGATCACACTAGACAAGAGTTTCAAAAAGCATGGGGGAAATGCACTGAAAAACAGTGCCCTAAAATACATATCTGGGCTTGTTTTGATTAATGTCTGCAGGAGACTTGGTGGATATTTAAGTTATAATTAGAAAAATCTTAGTAATTATTTATAAAGGAAACAGCTTATAAGAAGTAAACAAGGAGCCCAGATACAGGATAAAGGAAGTCTTTTATTTGGTTGTTTGTATTGTTGTATGTTATGCTTATTGTATGTTATGTTCACGTTTAAAGAGGGTGGATTTCTGTACTGGGGTGGGGTGGTGGGTTATGTTATGTTGTAAATAAAATTTCAAATAAAAAAGAAAGAAAAAAAAACCCAGAATGCTACAGGTATGATAAATAAGGCTACGGAGTCATGTCTCTGTGTGTTTCGTGAGAGCCAGTGTGGTGTAGTGGTTGAGAGCGGTAGTCTTGTAATCTGGGGAACCGGGTTCGCGTCTCCGCTCCTCCACATGCAGCTGCTGGGTGACCTTGGGCCAGTCACACTTCTCTGAAGTCTCTCAGCCCCGCTCACCTCACAGAGTGTTTGTTGTGGGGGAGGAAGGGAAAGGAGAATGTTAGCTGCTTTGAGACTCCTTAAAGGGGGTGAAAGGCGGGATATCAAATCCAAACTCTTCTTCTTCTTCTTCTTCTGTTTTCGTTAATCCTTAATCATTTCATTTGGCATCTTTAGGTTGGATGGTGGATTGGACCCCTACGGCTGCTGCTTGCTTGTTTATTGCATTGATATCCCAGCTTTTCCTGCAAAGAGCTCAAGGTGGCCTACGTGGTGCTCCACCTGCTCCTTTAAGCTCCACAGCAACCTTGGGTTGAGAGGTAGTGACTGCCCGCCCCACCAGGGTCGTCCAGTGATGTTCATAGCCAAGTGGATATTCAGAACTTCATCTCCAAGGACCTAGTCCGTCACTCAAACCATTGCACCACACTGCCTCCGACATATGGACTAGGAACATGCCTGTATTTATAGCTGGTAAGAGCACCTGAGGGCAAGAAATTCCTTAGCAGACAAGCCCAGCCACCGTGAAGCCATCGCAGGGTTTCCGGCTCTTGCCGTCCCCAGTGGAAGGGGAGCTGGGGGTCAGATCCTGGTGACGAAATCACCGAAAGCTCAGCGGCGATGCTGTCCTTTTCAGCGAAGGCATGAGAAGGGTGGGATCATCTGAGCATCGGCTGAGTGAACAGGTGAGCCCATCGTGAGTCACAAGGGATGGGTGAGGGAGATGTCCCAATCGGTCGTTTCAATCCTCCTTTTCTGTGACTGAGACAGCGAAGAATTCAGAGTCACTGTTGTGCTTTCAGATCCGGTTACATAAGGAGATTAGAAAAGTGTCTCGTTGCACTTCAATGCCCAACAATAATGCTGCCCAGAATGGCACAACAATGGCATTGCTAATATTCCGTCCTTCTCGAATGCCTGCGCCATTCTAAAGGCTGATAATCTGAGGCTAGACACACAACGGCGGCAGAGAGGAATGGGCAGAGGCCAGACAGGAAAGGTGAGGTTCACCTTTAGATGGTGGCTAACAGATTGAGGTTGAATCCTGACAAGACAGAAGTACTGTTTTGGGGGGACAGGAGGCAGGCAGGTGTGGAGGACTCTCTGGTACTGAATGGGGTAACTGTGCCCCTGAAGGACCAGGTGCACAGCCTGGGAGTCATTCTGGACTCACAGCTGTCCATGGAGGCGCAGGTCAATTCTGTGTCCAGGGCAGCTCCATCTGGTACGCCGGCTGAGACCCTCCCTGCCCATGGACTGTCTCGCCAGAGGGGTGCATGCTCTGGTTATCTCCCGCTTGGACTACTGTGATGCGCTCTACATGGGGCTGCCTTTGAAGGTGACCCGGAAACAACAACTAATCCAGAATGTGGCAGCTAGACTGGTGGCTGGGAGCGGCTGCCGAGACCATATAACACCAGTCTTGAAAGACCTACACTGGCTCCCAGTACATTTCCAAGCACAATTCAAAGTGTTGATGCAGACCTTTAAAGCCCTAAATGGCCTCGGTCCAGTATACCTGAAGGAGCGTCTCCACCTTCATCATTCTGCCCAGACACTGAGGTTCAGCGCCAAGGGCCTTCTGGCAGTTCCTTCCCTGCGAGAAGCCAAGTTACAGGGAACCAGACAGAGGGCCTTCTCGGTAGTGGCGCCCACCCTGTGGAAA
Source organism: Podarcis tiliguerta (assembly GCF_965153285.1). Classification (NCBI taxonomy): domain Eukaryota; kingdom Metazoa; phylum Chordata; class Lepidosauria; order Squamata; family Lacertidae; genus Podarcis; species Podarcis tiliguerta. The sequence continues at coordinate 68,845,380 of NC_139543.1, read as the reverse complement.
GCCCTCCCAGCAGATGTCAAAGAGAAAAATAACTACCAAGCTTTTAATGTTTAATAGAATCATAGAATCATAGAGTTGGAAGAGACCACAAGGGCCATCGAGTCCAACCCCCTGCCAAGCAGGAAACACCATCAGAGCACTCCTGACATATGGTTGTCAAGCTTCTGCAAAGAAGGAGACTCCACCACACTCCTTGGCAGCAAATTCCACTGTCGAACAGCTCTTACTGTCAGGAAGTTCTTCCTAATGTTTAGGTGGAATCTTCTTTCTTGTAGTTTGGATCCATTGCTCCGTGTCCGCTTCTCTGGAGCAGCAGAAAACAACCTGTCTCCCTCCCCTATGTGACATCCTTTTATATATTTGAACATGGCTATCATATCACCCCTTAACCTCCTCTTCTCCAGGCTAAACATGCCCAGCTCCCTTAGCCGTTCCTCATAATAGGTTATTGTATTTTAGTGTTCTGTTGGAAGCCGCCCAGAGTGGCTGGGGAAACCCAGCCAGATGGGCGGGGTATAAATAAATCATCATCATCATCATCATCATCATCATCATCATCAGGACTGAAGAAGAGAGTCCTGGATCAGGCCAATGTTCTCACAGTGGCTGAACGGACGCTTGTGGGAAATCCGCAAGCAGCATTGGCGCACAAGAGCACTTTGGGTTGGTGGTGACCATTGCTTCCTGCAGGAAGGAGTTCCAGAGGTATCTGAACAGGATGTTGGAAGCTGGAGCCACAGAGACCTGCTTGCTCTGAGTTGGATCCAAAGCTGTGGCTAATGGACAAGCGAGATTTGTTGGGGATGTTGATGCTGTGAGCCCCTCCATCTTATTCTTGGGGGGTGTATGCGTCAGAAAGGCACCACAGTCTCCTCCAACCTTCATTCCAAGTGCAGGGGTACCTTGGTTCTCAAACGCCTTGGTACTCAAACAACTTGGAACCCAAACACTGCAAAACTGGAAATATGTGTTCTGGTTTGTGAACCTTTTTCGGAAGCCGAATGTGCTCCGTTTTGAGTGTTACACTTCCGATCTGAGCAGGGGTCAGCAAACTTTTTCAGCACGGGGCCGGTCCACTGTCCCTCAGACCTTGTGGGGGGCTGGATTATATTTTTTTGGGGGGAGTGAACCAATTCCTATGCCCCACAAATAACCCAGAGATCCATTTGAAATAAAAGGACACATTCTACTCATGTAAAAACACACTGACTCCCGGACCATCCATGGGCCGGATTGAGAAGGCGATTGGGCTGGATCCGGCCCCCAGGCCTTAGTTTGCCTGCCCATGGTTCTGAGTGCCACACTTCCGTTTTGAGTGTTACGCTGAGGTCTGTCTGTTTTTGCTATTTTTTTGTTTTGTTTTTGTGACTGTGTGGAACCCAGTTCAGCTACTGATGAACTGGTTGTGTGACTGCAGTACATTGTTTATTGCTTTCATTTTATGGATTGATGATCTCGTTAGATAGTTAAATTCATCTTCAATTGCCGTTTTAGGGGTTGTTTTTAAAGGTCTGGAAGGGATGAATCCGTTTTGCATGACTTTCTATGGGAAAGTGCGCCTTGGTTTTGGAACGCTTTGGTTTTGGAACAGACTTCAGCATATGATGAAAACTGCGTAAAGAAAATGGTGTTGCTAAAGACCTTCCTTTCTATTTTTTTTATTTTTTATAAATATTTTATTCGATTTTACATACAAAACGACAAAGCAAAACAAAAACAACGAACAATACACCAAAAACATACAGAATTACACAAACATAACATACTACAGACAACAGAAATAAAAACAATCTTATCTTCATATTGATCTTGCATTAACTTGTTTCTCTGACTTCCCCGAGTCTCCCTTCCCTGTATTCCAATTCATACAATTAAACAACAAATCCCTTCCCTCTGTCATGTTTAACCTCCTTTCTTGATTTGAATGTCTTAATATAGCTTATTCAATGCTTAGAACTTAAGATGTTGGGTCTTCTAATCTTTAAAGTTTTACTCCAATAACCTTATACATTCAATCTGATGTTATTTTAACATTCATTAATCTTGTAGTGTTTCTGTAAATAGTCTTTAAATTTCTTCCAATCTTCCTCCACCGTCTCTTCTCCCTGGTCTCTGATTCTGCCAGTCATTTCTGCGGATTCCATGTAGTCCATGACTTTCATCTGCCATTCCTCCAGCATGGGTAATTCTTGTGTCTTCTAAAGACCTTCCTTTCTAGAGATGCTGGCAGCCCGAGGACCACAGCCAATGGGATTTTACTCCCCTCATTTTTATTTTTAGATTGGGGAGGGGGATGAGGGTGGGGCAGAGAAGGCTGACCCACAGCCTAGCATCCTGCTGTTTCTGTTTGTTATTCTTTCCCAGCTGCATTGATGTGATTATAGAGTCCAGGAAACTGGCTGCCGAGACCTATGAACTGGTGCTATCAATGGGCTACGCTGGGAGTTTAAGTGTTACCTATAAACCACAAAGCGAGTGGTCAAGAAGACTGAGAATGACCTCCTGGTGGGGCAGTTTTTATAAAATGAGCAACCAATCAGAAGGCTGTTCCGGCAGCCAATCAGCAACGGGTGCCAAATGGGTAATGAGAAATGCTTAAAGGGTGGGGGGAAGAAATGGGGATGTTCCATCTCCCCCTAAAAAAACAAGACTCCCACAAATGGTATAGTCATAGAATTATAGAATTGTAGAGTTGGAAAAGCATTTGACTGTGTCGACCACAGCAAACTATGGCAAGTTCTTAAAGAAATGGGAGTACCTGATCACCTCATCTGTCTCCTGAGAAATCTCGTATGTGGGACAAGAAGCTACAGTTAGAACTGGATATGGAACAACTGATTGGTTCAAAATTGGGAAAGGAGTACGGCAAGGCTGTATATTGTCTCCCTGCTTATTTAACTTAGATACAGAATTTATCATGTGAAAGGCTGGACCGGGTGAATCCCAAACCGGATTCTTCACACCAGTATTCTTCACACTGCTGCAAAATTTGAGGTCCCCCCCAAAAAAACTAGGAATGGAGGAGAATTTTAAAGCATTTTTGTACCTTCCTGTTGTTGTTGTTTTTTTAAATAATATTTATTAAAGGTTTTATAGTTACAAAAGAAAAGAAAAAGACAGTAAAAAAAGGAAACAATACATCAAAAATAAAAGAAAAAAACAATACATCAACACAAGAAAAAACAAAAACATTTTAAAAACACATCCATTTTCCATATCTTTATCTTTCATTGACTTATTTCCTCGACCTCCTGCCACCTCCCATTTTTGTATTCCAATTAATAATTAAATCAGCAAATCCTTTCCATCTTTCACTGCTTTCTATCGTTTAGTTGTCTTCATTTATTTTAACCTTATCTTACCATCAAAATCTTAAAATTTATCTATACTTAAATCCTTATCATATTTCTACTAAAGTCATATAATTTTGTACCTTCCTGTTTTGCCTCAGGCGACAAAATGGGCCGGGCCGCTCCTGGGCCAGACCAATGCAAAGGCAGAATTGGTTCCTGTAACTTTACTATCCGAGTACAGGAACTGGTTGCCAAAATGGGTGAAAGTTTCCTTTCACTTTGCATGGCCAAACTGTACCGGCTCAGTACAGATCCTCCTTCCAATTAAAGATACACAAAACCCACCTTTTCCTTTCACATTTCTGGTTGTCTTAGAGACAAGGTGTCAGCTATGAGAAGGAGCATACCCTCCAACATTTCTCTGATGGAAATAGGGGCAGCCTATTCAATGATAGCCTATTCAACGGGACGCGGGTTGCGCTGTGGGTAAAAGCCACAGCGCCTAGGGCTTGCCGATCGAAAGGTCGGCGGTTCGAATCCCCGCGGCGGGGTGCGCTCCCGTTGCTCGGTCCCAGCGCCTGCCAACCTAGCAGTTCGAAAGCACCCTCAGGTGCAAGTAGATAAATAGGGACCGCTTACTGGCGGGAAGGTAAACGGCGTTTCTGTGTGCTGCGCTGGCTCGCCAGATGCAGCTTTGTCACGCTGGCCACGTGACCCGGAAGTGTCTGCAGACAGCGCTGGCCCTCGGCCTCTTAAGTGAGATGGGCGCACAACCCTAGAGCCTGTCAAGACTGGCCCGTATGGGCAGGGGTACCTTTACCTTTATTCAATAATAATAATAATAATAATAATAATACAGTGGTATCTCTGGATGTGAACGGGATCTGTTCTGGAGCCCCATTCGTATCCTGAAGTGAACGCAACCCACGTCTGTGGGTCGCAATTTGCCACTTCTGCGCATGACATCATTACTTCCATCATTACGCGCTCCGTTACTTCCAGGTCACCGTGGAGCACAACCCGAAAATGCTTAACCCGAAGCTACTCCAACCTGAGGTATGACTGTAATAATATTTACACCTCACACATCTGACTAGGTTGCCCCAGGCACTCTAGGTGGCTTCCAACAGATATAAAAACATAATAAAACATTAAACATTTTTTAAAAAACTTCCCTATATTGGGCTGCCTTCAGATGGTTCGGGGATCCATACCCTATAACATTCCTCCAGTGAAAATAAGGACATGCTAAGGAAAAGATGACAAACCTAGACAGCATCTTAAAAAGCAGAGACATCGCCTTGCCAACAAAGGTCCGTCTAGTTCAAGCTAGTTCAAGTCTAGTTCAAGCTATTCCCCAGTAGTGATGTATGGAAGTGAGAGCTGGACCATAAAGAAGGCTGATCGCTGAAGAATTGATGCTTTTGAATTCTGGTGCTGGAGGAGACTCTTGAGGGTCCCTTTACCTTTACCTATAAAACATTTATCACACCTGTAGCATTCTGAAAAACAATATAACCTGCCAGCAAACTATGGTTGGAAATCTTGCACAGGGAAGGAAAATAAAGGATTTATCTGGGTGTTTGTGGGCAAGGGGTGTGGAGCAACTGAGTGGCAGGTGGGCCAGGTGGCTGCCGTGAGCCACGCGATAACAGGCGAGGCAGCTTTTGTGCTCGGGCGGCTGGGATGAAAGGTGAGTTGTGACTGCCACCAGACTGGCAAAGGATAGAGGGGACGATGAGGCTCTCCTTCCCCTCTTTTTTCGGCTGCAAAGCTGCAATTTCCAGATCTGCCCTACGACCACATCAATCCGATGGGGCAGGAGGCTTAGCCTTTAATGAGGGCATCGCAGGGCCTGCGGCCGAGGACAGCGGTCACCTGTGGCTTGCGGTGAAAACACCACTTATCTCTGGTGGGGTTTTGACTTTGGAAAAAACAAACAGAGAGCCCAAATAACCGGTTTGGCGTAGCTTCAGGGACTAAAGAAGGGAGGACGACAGGCATGTTTGTCAAGCGCTTGGCCTGCGTGTCTGAAAGGGGCCTTGAATGTCCACAGAACCAAAGGCAGTTTGGCTCACACTGCCTTATGTCTCTATCCTTCCTTCCTTCCTTCCTTCCTTCCTTCCTTCCTTCCTTCCTTCACAAGAGTCATAGAACGGTAGAGTTGGAAAGGACCCCAGTGGTCATCTCTAGTTCAACCCCCTGCAATGGAATTATTATTATTATTATTATTATTATTATTATTATTATTATTCACTGCAGATGGTGACAGCAGTCACATAATTGAAAGACGCCTGCTTCTTGGGAGAAAAGCAATGACAAACCTAGACAGCATCTTAAAAAGCAGAGACATCACCTTGCCAACAAAGGTCCATATAGTTAAAGCTATGGTTTTTCCAGTAGTGATGTATGGAAGTGAGAGCTGGACCATAAAGAAGGCTGATCGCCAAAGAATGGATGCTTTTGAATTCTGGTGCTGGAGGAGACTCTTGAGAGTCCCATGGACTGCAAGAAGATCCAACCTCTCCATTCTGAAGGAAATCAGCCCTGAGTGCTCACTGGAAGGACAGATCCTGAAGACTTTGGCCACCTCATGAGAAGAGAAGACTCCCTGGAAAAGACCTTGATGTTGGGAAAGATGGAGGGCACAAGGAGAAGGGGACGACAGAGGACAAGATGGTGGGACAGTATTCTCGAAGCTACAAACATGAATCTGACCAAACTGCGGGAGGCAGTGGAAGACAGGAGGGCCTGGCGTGCTCTGGTCCAGGGGGTCACGAAGAGTCGGACACGACTAAACAACAACAACAACAAGGAAAAGAGTGACTTTCTGGGATCAAATCAGAAACCGGGATGGTGTCTGTAATTCCGGGGCTGTCCCTGGAAAACAGGGGCACTTGGAGGGTCTGGAGGGGTATGTTTCTGTGTGTTTGTGTGTGCATCTGAGCTCATTCCCACCACCAACATCCCAACCCTTATGGAGGCTTTCTTCAAAGCCAGACCTGTCTCTCATTAATATCATTACGCGCTTGCTACGTGCTGTTTGCCTGTTCTTCGCCTGCCCTAAAGTACTTAGAGGGACTCCCAGGCCCCACTAATCAGTTCCAAATGGCGGCTCTGGTGGAGAGGAGAGAACAGCTTCCGTGATTCAGAACAGGCGAAATTTGCGAAGGCGAATGCCACGTGGGCCTCCACCCCAGCGAAGCAGCGTCGGAAAACAACCAGCTTGCTCTCTTTAGAAAAGCATGACCTAATACTGATTGGGTTCTCTTTAAAGGTAAATGCACCCCTGACCATTAGGTCCAGTCACAGACGACTCTGGGGTTGTGGCACTCATCTTGCTTTATTAGCGGCGTACAGCTTCCGGGTCATGTGGCCAGCATGACTAAGCCACTTCTCGCGAACCAGAGCAGCGCACAGAAACGCCGTTTACCTTCCCGCCAGAGTGGTACCTATTTATCTACTTGCACTTTGACGTGCTTTTGAACTGCTAGGTTGGCAGGAGCAGGGACCGAGCAACGGGAGCTCACCCCGTCACGGGGATTCGAACCACCGACCCTCTGATCAGCAAGCCCTAGGCTCTGTGGTTTAACCCCCAGCGCCACCTGCATCCCTTGGGGTCTCTTTAGCTTCCTGGAAACTGTAGTTTTCTTTTGTTGAAGCTCTGGGAATTTCTGCCTTCTGCCTTTGTAGGTAGACATGTCAGAACGGCAGGTATATAATTATGCACAGCAGAGCTGCCAAACGCTCAGGCTTCACAACAAGCCGGGAAGTCCCTTGTCCTTTGATGGCGATCACAAATTGTTGCATGGGAAAAGGCCCTCTGCACTGCGTGGTTTAGAATATCTGCCTGTTTGTGCTTATCCACTGTCTGAATCTAGCGATAACATCTCTGCGCCACGGAGAACTCCACCGTGGCTTCCAAATGAACCAGGAAGTTCAGGAGGCTCCTCAGACCAGGAGACCTCTCTTTTCACAGAATCATCGAGTTGGAAGGGACCCGAAGGACATCTAGCCCAACACTCTGCAACGCAGGAGGTGCCATGCCTTGAGCAGCGGCAGGACAGGTAGAAATCAACAGGTGAAGCTGGTTCACTTTGTTTACAGCCTGATAACGGCAAGGAGGGAGTAAAGTTATTTGGACCGAGAAGTTCAAGTTACTATAAATTGTGAGACTCTTAATCTCTGGTCTGTGGGTTCAAGCCCCATATTGGGCAAAAGATTCCTGCATTGCAAGGGGGTTGGACTAGATGACCCTCATGGTCCCTTCCAACTCTTTCTTGTTGTTTAGTCATTTAGTCATGTCCATGTCTTGGAGCCTCAGCTTCAGGATCTGTCCTTCCAGTGAGCACTCAGGGCTGATTTCCTTCAGAACGTTGAGGTTTGATCTTCTTGCAGTCCATGCGACTCTCAAGAGCCTCCTCCAGCACCAGAAATCAAAAGCATCCATTCTTCGGCGATCAGCCTTCTTTATGGTCCAGCTCTCACTTCCATACATCACTACTGGGAAAACCATAGCTTGAACTATACGGACCTTTGTCGGCAAGGTGGTGTCTCTGCTTTTTTAGATGCTGTCTAGGTTCGTCATTGCTTTTCTCCCAAGAAGCAGGCGTCTTTTAATTTTGTGGCTGCTGTCACCACCTGCAGTGATCATGGAGCCCAAGAAAGTAAAATCTCTCACTGCCTCCATTACTTCCCCTTCTATTTCCCAGGAGGTGATGGGCCTAGTGGCCAGGATATTTGTTTTTTTGATGTTGAGCTTCAGACCATATTTTGTGCTCTCCTCTTTCACCCTCATTAAAAGGTTCTTTAATTCCTCCTCACTTTCTGCCATCAAGGTTGTGTCATCTGCATATCTGAGGTTGTTGATATTTCTTCCGGCAATCTTAATTCCGGCTGGGGATTCACCCAGCCCAGCCTTTCGCGACAACTACATTAGTACATTACATTTCCTGCAGTTATACCACGAGGCCACACCCAGAATTTTTTGGAACATTTTAACACTCTGAGAGATCCAACATCCAGTGTTTCCTGCAAGCCACGTGCTCAGGAAGGTACTGTGAGGAAAATTGGCTTTCGACTGCGGAAGGGCTGTAGCTCAGTGGGGCAGCATTTGTTTTGCATGAAGGAAGTCCCAGCCTCAGTGTCCCAGTAGATATGAGAGAAGCTCCTGTCTGGAATCCTAGAATCCTAGAATCCTAGAATCATAGAGTTGGAAGAGACCACAAGGGCCATCGAGTCCAACCCCCTGCCAAGCAGGAAACACCATCAGAGCACTCCTGACATATGGTTGTCAAGCCTCTGCTTAAAGACCTCCAAAGAAGGAGACTCCACCACAATCCTTGGCAGCAAATTCCACTGTCGAACAGCTCTTACTGTCAGGAAGTTCTTCCTAATGTTTAGGTGGAATCTTCTTTCTTGTAGTTTGGATCCATTGCTCCGTGTCCGCTTCTCTGGAGCAGCAGAAAACAACCTTTCTCCCTCCTCTATGTGACATCCTTTTATATATTTGAACATGGCTATCATATCACCCCTTAACCTCCTCTTCTCCAGGCTAAACATGCCCAGCTCCCTTAGCCGTTCCTCATAAGGCATCGTTTCCAGGCCTTTGACCATTTTGGTTGCCCTCCTCTGGACATGTTCCAGTTTGTCAGTGTCCTTCTTGAACTGTGGTGCCCGGAACTGGACACAGTACTCCAGGTGAGGTCTGACCAGAGCAGAATACAGTGGCACTATAACTTCCCTTGATCTAGATGCTATACTCCTATTGATGCAGCCCAGAATTGCATTGGCTTTTTTAGCTGCCGCGTCACACTGTTGGCTCATGTCAAGTTTGTGGTCAATCAAGACTCCTAGATCCTTTTCACATGTACTGCTCTCAAGCCAGGTGTCACCCATCTTTTTTTGCCCAAGTGCAATACTTTACATTTCTCCCTGTTAAAATTCATCTTGTTTGTTTTGGCCCAGTTCTCTAATCTGTCAAGGTCATTTTGAAGTGTGATCCTGTCCTCTGGCGTGTTAGCCACCCCTCCCAGTTTGGTGTCATCTGCAAATTTGATCAGGATGCCCTTGAGTCCATCATCCAAGTCGTTGATAAAGATGTTGAATAAGACCGGGCCCAAGACAGAACCCTGTGGCACCCCCCTAGTCACTCTTCTCCAGGATGAAGAGGAACCATTGATGAGCACCCTTTGGGTCCGGTCAGTCAGCCAGTTACAAATCCACTGAGTGGTAGCATAGTCAAGACCGCTTTTTACCAGCTTCTTTACAAGAATATCATGGGGCACCTTGTCAAATGCCTTGCTGAAATCAAGGTATCCTGGAGAGGTGCTGCCAGTCTGAGTGGGCAATACTGAACTGGATGGACCAGCGGTCCGATTTGGTATCCGCCAAGTTTCCTAGGTGTTTTCCTGACGATACCGGAAAAGAAAAAAGCAGTGACAGCAGCCTGCACACTCTCAGGAACAGGGGAACATGCGTGGGTTGTAGGAAAAGCTACAACCACACCCAGCAATATTGGTGTTCCTGAGAGAAAACACCTCTGGATTAAAAGCGTGTCTGGAGGTGGTTAGAGGATGGATGGCAGCTAACAGATTGAGGTTGAATCCTGACAAGACAGAAGTACTGTGCTTTGGGGACAGGAGGCGGGCAGGTGTGGAGGACTCCCTGGTACTGAATGGGATAACTGTGCCCCTGAAGGACCAGGTGCGCAGCCTGGGAGTCATTCTGGACTCACAGCTGTCCATGGAGGCGCAGGTCAATTCTGTGTCCAGGGCAGCTGTCTACCAGCTCCACTTGGTACGCAGGATGAGACACTCCCTGCCCACGGACTGTCTCGCCAGAGTAGTGCATGCTCTAGTTATCTCTCGCTTGGACTACTGCAATGCGCTCTACGTGGGGCTACATTTGAAGGTGACCTGGAAACTACAACTAATCCAGAATGCGGCAGCTAGACTGGTGACTGGGAGCGGCCGCCGAGACCATATAACACCGGTCTTGAAAGACCTACATTGGCTCCCAGTACGTTTCCGAGCACAATTCAAAGTGTTGGTGCTGACCTTGAAAGCCCTAAACGGCCTTGGTCCAGTATATCTGAAGGAGCATCTCCACCCCCATCGTTCTGCTCGGACACTGAGGTCCAGCGCCAAGGGCCTTCTGGCGGTTCCCTTGCTGCGATAAGTGAGGTTATAGGGAACCAGGCAGAGGGCCTTCTCAGTAGTGGCACCTGCCCTTTGGAACGCCCTCCCACCAGATGTCAAAGAGAAGAACAACTACCAAACTTTTAGAAGACATTTGAAGGCAGCCCTGTTTAGGGAAGCTTTTGGTGTTCAATAGGTTATTGTATTTTAGTGTTTTGTTGGTAGCCGCCCAGAGTGGCTGGGGAAACCCAGCCAGATGGGCAGGGTATAAATAATAAAATATTATTATTATTATTATTATTATTATTATTATTATTATTATTATTATTATGCCACAGGTTCAAAGCCATACTTAACCACAAATTCTTCCTAGCAATCTTCGGCAAATCACTACCTGTCCAAGTCAGGTGTTCCCAACCTGCTGCACTGTGGCTCCTGTCACCCCCAGCCTGCCCCCACCCAGAGGGGCACTGATAATTCATTGTGAATCCTGCACTTCAGGGGGTTAGACTAGATGACCGCTGGGGTCCCTGCCAACTCTACAATTGTGTGATTCCATGACTCCATAATTCCCTGTGCCATAACTATGAATTCAAAGATGGAATTGATGTCCGGGGTGCTTTGCCCTGGATCTTAGGCAAGCCAATTGAAAAATTGCATTTATTTGACGTTATTGTAATAACAGCGGAACAATTTCTGGGTTTTCCTTGAAAACGCTCAACAGTTACAGGCGTAGCTTGGTTCTCAAATGCCTTGGTAGTCGTATGTTTAGGCTCCCGAATGCCGAAAACCCGGAAGTAAGCGTTGTGGTTTTTGAACGTTCTTTTGAACCCGAATGTCTGACATCGCTTCTGCGGCTCCCAAGGGAAGCTCCTACAGCCAATCAGAAGCTGCCTTGGTTTTTGAACGTCTTTGGAAGCTGAATGGACTTTCGGAACGAACTGTGTTTGAGAAACAAGGTACGGCTGTATTTGGGTTTCCAGAAAAAGCTCAACGACGTTCGCGGTGTGCTGGTTTTTACTATGGGGAATATGGCATCCCTATCTGCAACCCCACAAATTTTATGCAAGCCTTTCCCCCAATATACACTGTGCCGCAAAATTTGGAGCCGTGCAAATTTTGAAGGATTGCTGTGGTTTGCTTTGAAATAAAAAATTAAGGTCTTATATACCGTATATATAACAAATGTTCATGGATTTGCCAGGCAAATACATACATAAATGTATGAGCCACATGTCTGAGGCAGCACAGGAGCCCTTTTGGCTCCCAAACTGACCAAATGTTTTCTCTGCAAGGTCAAAGGAAAATGGAAAAGCCTCCCCATTGTCTTTTCCTTCACAAAACCTGTCTTAAGGGTATTCCTGTGTATGAATAGGGTGAGCCTGTGACCTGGCCCAGGAACTAAGTATTTGTCACTAGAAAAGACTGGCCTGGCTCCCTAGGGTATCCAATCAAGTAAGCATTAATGGGTAACCTGCCAGATAGGAGATAAACAACGACAGGAGATAAACACTCAGATTTCTGCTGTAGACCGCCCTTTCTGTGTTGTAGGTATGATGTATCTGGGGCAGGTTTTGAGCTACACCCCTTCTGTGATGTATGTATGATGTTTCTGGGGGTGGTCTTGGACTCCAGGGTGGGCAATTTAAAATGTCTATATAAGGGTGGGCACACCTTTGTTCGGGGTCCTCCTCCTTTCCTGCGTGTGAGGGGAGCACCCTGTTGCAACAGATCCATAAAGATCAGGCTTACTAGCTGCTTTGCTTCTCAATATTCTCTGGTTGGCCTCTGTTCTTTTCTCCGACCGATGGAGAACCTACAAAGGACTCTATAAGGGCTCTTGTGCCCCCCATAGGGGAATAAGGGCAAGTTTTCGTTTATTACAGCTTGTTCTGGGAAATGGGCATCAGGTAAAAGCACAAACCAGAGTGAATTCCTCTCCATCTCTAAGTCAAAGGAGGAGACTGGTCTGTTGCTACTAAAGCAACAATGCTTGCAATAGTGTACCGTATTTTTTGCTCCATAAGACACACCTTTTTCTTCCTAAAAAGTAAGGGGAAATGTCTGTGCGTCTTATGGAGCGAATGTGTGGTGCCTGGAGCCGAATTGCCCAGGGGTGAAAAGCAGATCGTGATTATTATTTTTTAGAAAGAGGGAAGGGGGTGTTGAAACGAAGCCGCTGATTGTTTGCCGATTGGGGAGAGAGATAAGGGACGCTAGAGATAAAGGAGGCTGCCTGGGAGCGGGGAGGTAAAGACAGCAAACTTGCAAAGTGGGAAACAAGAAGACTAAAGCAGTAAGGAGAGAAATTAGAAGAAAAGGAGGAGCAAAAAACTGCTCCAGCTAAGGAAAGACACTAAGGCAAACAAGAGGGAAGGGGTTGTTGAAAGGAAACAGCTGATTGGTGGGATCAGAAGAGAGATAAGGGACACTAGCGGAGGCTGCCTGGGAGGGGGGAGGTAAAAGCCCATGGATCCTCAGGATTTTTACATTGGGTCACCCCAAATTCACCATCAGATCACATAGCATGTCCATGGCTACAACCTGCACTAAAGAAATCACGCACCCACTGTTGCGTGGGGCCGCAATGGCGCAAAAACGTGGTTACAAAGCACTGATCCACATGGATCCTCAGGATTTTTGCTGGAATGAAGTTATGTGGTTTTAGTAGAAATGTTATAAAGAATCAAGTAAAAATTGATTGTTAAGGGGTTAAAGTGGAAAATTTAAAGTTAGATTGTGTTAAGATAGATTTTAGAACAAAAATTGAGAAAGATGGAAAGGATTTGCTGAAATAGCTAATTGAACTAGAATACAAAAAAGGGAGGTGTGAGGAGGTCGATGAATCTAGTAAATGAAAGGTAAAGATATGGAAATATTGGATGTGTTTTTAAATGTTCTTGTTTTTCTTGTTGTTTGGTTGTAATGTTTTTTTTCTTTTTTTCTGGTTGTTTTTTCTTTTTATTTTTGATGTATTGTCTGTTAAATTTTTTATTGCTTCTTTTTTCTTTTTTCTGTAACTACTAAACTTTTAATAAATATTATTTAATAATAAAAAAAAGGATTTTTGCCTTGGGTCACCCCAAATTCACCATCAGATCACATGTCTGTGGCCACAGCCTGAACCACAAAAATCATACATCCACTGTTTCGTTCAGAATATTTTTTTTTCTTGTTTTCCTCCTCTAAAAACTAGATGCGTCTTATGGTCAGGTGCATCTTATGGAGCGAATAATACGGTGCCTGAACTGGGGGCGACAGACAGAAAGGCAACCTATCTCTTAGGCTTTCCTTCCTTCCTGCTGCTGTTTTGTTCTTTTGTTAAGCTCAGGACTGCCTGGTGGCCACATGGAAGCAAGTACAGTGGCACCTTGGGTTAAGTACCGTACTTAATTCGTTCCAGAGGTCTGTTGTTAACCTGAAACTGTTCTTAACTTGAAGCACCACTTTAACAAATGGGGCCTCCTGCTGCTGCCACGCCGCCGGAGCACGATTTCTGTTCTCATCCTGAAGCAAAGTTCTTAACCTGAAGGACTATTTCTGGGTTAGCGGAGTCTGTAACCTGAAGCATCTGTAACCTGAAGCGTCTGGAACCTGAGGTACCACTGTACATACATACACTCACTCACACACACACACACACACACATATCACATACATACATACATACATACATACATACATATACATACAGTGGTACCTCGGATTAAGAACTTAATTCGTTCTGGAGGTCCGTTCTTAACCTGAAACTGTTCTTAACCTGAAGCACCACTTTAACTAATGGGGCCTCCTGCTGCCGCCGCGCCACTGGAGCACAATTTCTGTTCTCACCCTGAAGCAAAGTTCTTAACCTGAAGCACTATTTCTGGGTTAGCGGAGTCTGTAACCTGAAGCGAATGTAACCTGAAGTGTATGTAACCTGAGGTCCCACTGTACTCAGAATGGCTTTGTTTGCCAGGAGTAACAAACTTTTGGCTCCTTTATTCCATAAAGAAGCCTTAACAATTGATTTCTGCCCTGTGCTTGAAGCATCTATTCCAAATTGGGACAAAGCCCTGCAAAAGTCAAGGGCCTGTGTTTTAGCTGGGGCTGGGGGGGGGTCGTTCCCCGACCTTCCCTTGGGACCCAGGCGAGACCCTCTTCCTCGGTTTCCCTGCTCCCCTCTTTGCAGCCGGCCGCATTGCCAGAGGCAACTTTTGCTGGCGTGGGTTCTTGTGATAACAGGATTCCATCCCAGGGCCAGCCACATTTTGCTTTCCTTGGCCAGGAGGAGAGAACAATGGTCCGGGAGCACGCCAGGAAACTCTAATAAATGGGATGAAAATATCTCAGAAAGGCAGGCATGGGGCCCGCAAATTATTTATAAAAGGCATTTCAGGCCGGCGTAAAGGGCAGGTGAGGAGGTCAGAAAAAACACAAGGCCCAGCCCAAGCCCGGATGGAAAAAAAACAGAGAGAAAGAAAAATTGGCGCCATTTCAGAGCGAATGGTAAAAAAAGGGGCTGCACTCAGGGAAAAAACGCACAAAGGGAATTTTCCACCCTTCCCGGGCCTTTTTCAACTCTTCTGTAATTCGCTTGTCCACTCAGAAGCACAACAGACAGGATTCAGCAGGGTTTACTTCTAGGTAGGATTCAAGGCTAAGTCCTGTTCCATGGCCATAGAATCATATACAGTGGTACCCTGGTTCTCAAACTTAATCCGTTCCGGAAGTCCGTTCCAAAACCAAAGCGTTCCAAAACCAAGGCGCACTTTCGCATAGAAAGTCATGCAAAATGGATTCATCTGTTCCAGACTTTTAAAAATAACCCCTAAAACAGCAATTGGACATGAATTTTACTGTCTAACGAGACCATCGATCCATAAAATGAAAGCAATAAACAATGTACAGTGGTGCCTCGGGTTAAGTACTTAATTCGTTCCGGAGGTCCGTTTTTAACCTGAAACTGTTCTTAACCTGAAGCACCACTTTAGCTAATGGGGCCTCCTGCTGCTGCCGCACCGACGGAGCACGATTTCTGTTCTCATCCTGAAGCAAAGTTCTTAACCTGAAGCACTATTTCTGAGTTAGCGGAGTGTGTAACCTGAAGCGTATGTAACCTGAAGCGTATGTAACCCGAGGCACCACTGTACCACAGTCACACAATCAATCGGTAGCTGAACTGGGTTCCACACAGTCACAAAAACAGAACAAACAGGGCCACAAATGCAGAAATGCGAAATAAATAGCAAAAACAGACTTCAACGTAACACTCAAAACGGAGCACGTTCGGCTTCTGAAAAAAAGTTCACAGACTGCAGTTTCTTGAGGATGGACTTCTGGCAAGCGATGGGCTGCACCTCACAACGGTTGGGAGGAATGTTTTTGCCAAAAAACTAAGAAACCTCATCAGGAGGGCTTTAAACTGACTAATGTGGGGGAGGGAGACAGTGCTCCTGAAGGTAGGAGTCTATTAATTGATGAAGATGATCATCCAAATGTCATAGACCAAATGGAGCAAACAGCAAGCAGACCTAGTGGTGGGAGGAAAAAATCCTTAAATAAGAGACACGGGGGAATGACTAATGGACTTCAATGTCTGTACACCAATGCACAAAGCATGGGAAATAAACAAGATGAGCTTGAGCTCTTGGTACAGCAAACTAAATATGACATAATAGGCATCACTGAAACCTGGTGGGATAAGTCCCACGATTGGAATGTAAAAATGGAGGGATACAATCTATTTCAGAGAAACAGACCAGACAAGAAAGGAGGAGGAGTGGCGTTATATGTCAGGGATGTGTATACCTGTGAAGAGATCCAAGATTTAGAACCTCAAAGCCAAAGTGAGAGCATTTGGGTCAAAATTAAGGGAGAGAAGAATAATAGTGACCTCATTGTGGGAGTTTACTATAGATCCCCAAGCCAAACGGAGGACACAGATGATGCCTTCCTGGAACAGATGGCCAAGCATGCAAAAGGAAGGGAGATAGTAGTAATGGGGGACTTCAATTACCCAGATATTTGTTGGATGTCAAACTCAGCCAAGAGCATAAGGTCAAACAGATTCCTCACTGGCCTTGCAGACAACTTCATTGTCCAGAAAGTGGGAGAAGCAACAAGAGGAACAGCCATTTTAGATCTGGTCCTAACCAATGTCGATGACCTGGTTAATGGGGTAGAAGTGGAAGGATCATTAGGCGCAAGTGATCATGCTCTTCTGAAGTTTACTATACAACGGAAAGGAGCAGCCAAGCATACTAGGACTCAATTTCTTGACTTTAAGAAAGCCGACTTCATAAAACTTAGGGAAGTGCTGGGTGAGATCCCATGGACAGTAATACTAAAAGGAAAGGGAGTTCATGATGGCTGGGAGTTTGTTAAGAGGGAGATAGTAAAAGCACAACTTCAGGCAATACCAATGAGACGGAAACATGGAAGGTGCCTAAAGAAGCCAGGGTGGCTATCTAAAGAACTTTTAACTGAGTTAAGATTAAAAAAGGATGTGTACAAAAAATGGAAAAGGGGGGAAACCACCAAAGAGGAATTCAAACAAATAGCCAGCACGTGTAGACACAAAGTCAGAAAAGCTAAAGCACAGAATGAACTCAGGCTTGCTAGAGAGGTTAAAAGCAACAAAAAAGGCTTCTATGGGTATGTTCGTAGCAAAAGGAAGAACAAAGAAACAGTGGGGTCACTCAGAGGAGAAGATGGTGAAATGCAAACAGGGGACACAGAAAGGGCTGAACTCCTCAATGCCTTCTTTGCCTCAGTCTTCTCCGATAAAGAAAACAATGCCCGACCTGAAGAATTTGGAGGAAATGATTCAGCAGAGGAAACACAGCCCAGAATAACTAAGGAGATAGTACAAGAATACTTGGCTAGTTTAGATGTATTCAAGTCTCCAGGGCCAGATGAACTGCATCCAAGAGTATTAAAAGAACTGGCAGATGTGATCTCAGAACCACTGGCAGTCATCTTTGAGAATTCCTGGAGAACAGGCGAAGTCCCGGCAGACTGGAGGAGGGCAAATGTTGTCCCTATTTTCAAAAAGGGGAAAAGAGAGGACCCAAATAATTACCGCCCAGTCAGTCTAACATCATTACCAGGGAAGATTCTGGAGCAGATCATTAAGCAAACAATCTGTGAGCACCTAGAAAGGAATGCTGTGATCACCAATAGTCAGCATGGATTTCTGAAAAATAAGTCATGTCAGACTAACCTGATCTCGTTTTTTGACAGAATTACAAGCCTGGTAGATGAAGGGAACGCAGTGGATGTAGCCTACCTTGATTTCAGCAAGGCATTTGACAAGGTGCCCCATGATATTCTTGTAAAGAAGCTGGTAAAATGCGGTCTTGACTATGCTACCACTCAGTGGATTTGTAACTGGCTGACTGACCGGACCCAAAGGGTGCTCATCAATGGTTCCTCTTCATCCTGGAGAAGAGTGACTAGTGGGGTGCCACAGGGTTCTGTCTTGGGCCCGGTCTTATTCAACATCTTTATCAATGACTTGGATGATGGACTCAAGGGCATCCTGATCAAATTTGCAGATGACACCAAACTGGGAGGGGTGGCTAACACCCCAGAAGACAGGATCACACTTCAAAACGACCTTGACAGATTAGACAACTGGGCCAAAACAAACAAGATGAATTTTAACAGGGAGAAATGTAAAGTATTGCACTTGGGCAATAAAAATGAGAGGCACAAATACAAGATGGGTGACACCTGGCTTGAGAGCAGTACATGTGAAAAGGATCTAGGAGTCTTGGTTGACCACAAACTTAACATGAGCCAACAGTGTGACGCGGCAGCTAAAAAAGCCAATGCAATTCTGGGCTGCATCAATAGGAGTATAGCATCTAGATCAAGGGAAGTTATAGTGCCACTGTATTCTGCTCTGGTCAGACCTCACCTGGAGTACTGTGTCCAGTTCTGGGCACCACAGTTCAAGAAGGACACTGACAAACTAGAACGTGTCCAGAGGAGGGCAACCAAAATGGTCAAAGGCCTGGAAACAATGCCTTATGAGGATCGGCTAAGGGAGCTGGGCATGTTTAGCCTGGAGAAGAGGAGGTTAAGGGGAGATATGATAGCCATGTTCAAATATATAAAAGGATGTCACATAGAGGAGGGAGAAAGGTTGTTTTCTGCTGCTCCAGAGAAGCGGACACGGAGCAATGGATACAAACTACAAGAAAGAAGATTCCACCTAAACATTAGGAAGAACTTCCTGACAGTAAGAGCTGTTCGACAGTGGAATTTGCTGCCAAGGAGTGTGGTGGAGTCTCCTTCTTTGGAGGTCTTTAAGCAGAGGCTTGACAACCATATGTCAGGAGTGCTCTGATGGTGTTTCCTGCTTGGCAGGGGGTTGGACTCGATGACCCTTGTGGTCTCTTCCAACTCTATGATTCTATGATTCTATGATTCTATGACTGGAACACTTCCCTGTGGGCTTGCAGTGTTTGGGTTCCAAGTTGGTTGAGTACCAGGGCGTTTGAGAACCAAGGCACCACTAATGGCAGAATTAGAAGGGATGACAGCTAAAGAGTCCCTGACAGATGGCCATCCAGCCTCTGCTTAAAAACACCCAGTGAAGGAGAGTCCAGAGCCTTTTGCACTGTTGAATGGCTCTTTATGTCACAGAGTTCTTGCCAAAGTTTAGTTAGCTTCTCCTTTGTTGTCTTTTGAATCCATTACTTTGGGTCCTTCCGATATTTGAAGAGGGCTACCATATCAGCCAGGGATGCGGGTGGCGCTGTGGGTTAAACCACAGAGCCTAGGACCTGACGATCAGAAGGTCGGCGGTTCAAATCCCTGCAACAGGGTGAGCTCCCGTTGCTTGGTCCCAGCTCCTGCCAACCTAGCAGTTCGAAAACACACCAGCGCAAGTAGATAAGTAGGTGCAGCTCTGGCGGGAAGGTAAACGGTGTTTCCGTGCACTGCTCTGGTTCGCCAGAAGCGGCCACATGACCCGGAAGCTGTACGCCGGCTCCCTCGGCCAATAAAGCGAGATGAGCGCCACAACCCCAGAGTTAGCCACAACTGGACCTAATGGTTAGGGGTCCCTTTACCTTTACCTTACCATATCAGCCAACTTAGCCACTTGGAGCAAAACAAACATCAGGAGGCTTAGTTTGGTCAAAATTGTGTGCACACTTTTAATGTTAATGCTACATACATTACTTCTGGTAAATGGCCCACCATAGCTGCTAGAGGGCCGTGAAAATTTGTATCCCAGGCTTTTTAGACTCGCCTACCCATGTAGCAGGGGACGCGGGTGGCGCTGTGGGTAAAAGCCTCAGTGCCTAGGGCTTGCCGATCGAAAGGTTGGCGGTTCGAATCCCCGCGGCGGGGTGCGCTCCCGTCGTTCGGTCCCAGCGCCTGCCAACCTAGCAGTTCGAAAGCACCCTCGGGTGCAAGTAGATAAATAGGGACCGCTTACTGGCGGGAAGGTAAACGGCGTTTCCGTGTGCTGCGCTGGCTCGCCAGATGCAGCTTTGTCACGCTGGCCACGTGACCCGGAAGTGTCTCCGGACAGCGCTGGCCCTTGGCCTCTTAAGTGAGATGGGCGCACAACCCTAGAGTCTGTCAAGACTGGCCCGTACGGGCAGGGGTACCTTTACCTTTACCTTTTTACCCATGTAGCATCTGAAACCAAAGGGGCACATTGTTTGCCAGATGTGATGTTTTTCCAGGTATCCTTAGAAGCCTATGCTGGCATTAAAAGATTAATCATTGTTATGTATTCAGTGGTCTGTGTTTGCCTGAGTTTGAGTCTGGACTAAGGATTCTGAGCCCATGTTCTGATTTGATATATGATATCCAATCACAGAACATTTCAGGATTTGGGCCTCTGCCATTGGCCCTTACACTCTGAGTCGTGATTCGCAGCTTGGAAGTTTAGACAGCCAATCACACTGGGAGTGGGAGTGGCCCCGGCCTTCAGAAATATATATATAAGCAGTTGCTTTGGCCCTGTTGTCCAGTTTTGTTAGTTCAATAAAGGTTCTTGCAGTTATTGCTGTGTCTTGCTTCATGGGAACCCACCTACATTTCAATCATTATGAAGATTGCCCCCTAAAACAACTCAGTCCCCTCTTCCAATAGCCCCAAATAATGCTCTCAACTCCCATATTGGCTTTTTAATTTGAAAAACTTTACTACTAGAAAAGACAGTTAAAGATGCATCTAAGTTTATGCAAGTAATTATTTTTAACAAGTGCTCAGAAGACAAATAGGAAGAACCCCAAAGAGCCATTTTTCACTTTCTTGGGGCTCGTTTCATTTCCTCTCCCTCCAGCTGGAGAAAGGTAACTCCAAACAATTATATCCAGTCACTTATTGAGCTAAATGTGCTCCACTGCGTCTAATACAACCTTTGTCCCTCTCGTTTCCTTTTGAAGAGAAACAGTCATGCCTGATCCTTCCTAAACTTTGCGGAGTAACATGCAAACTATTACCTGGAACTAGAAGATTGTTCAGCTGCCAGCCATTCCTCCACTGAAGTCTACTCATTCTTTGAAAGGGAAAATTGCAGCCTTGAACCGAGAATATATTCGCATCCTCCATTTTTCTGTGTGGACGCTGGTTTCTAATAATGCCCCAATAACACCCAACGAAGTTTACTGGAAAACCAACAGGAGAGTCAAATAAATTACCGGGACAAGGTGAGTTGTGGAAATTTGGCACCACCAAAAATCACCGTGGGGGAGGTACGTCTTTGGCTTCCCCTTCCTGAAGCAGGCAGACCAGAAATGAGCGAAGTCGAAAGCAAGTTGGTTGATAGAAAGGTCTCTGGAGGGGCAGAAAAACAGAAGTCTCTTGCTCAACTCCGGCAATCGCCAAAGTCCTACAGCAGCCGGCCTTCCCAGTAGGACAAACATTGCAATAAAGATCTAGGCAAGGCCTTCAATTACACGGAAGACCTCTTGATGGGCGTTTCTGCTGTCTCGCGTCTACGAGCTGAGACTCCAGTTGCACCAGTTCTTGGGCTTTCTGGACCCTGTGCTCGATGTACTGATGGGCCTCCTCGTCTTCCGGTTGCTCCTCGTGAGCCGTTTCACGCGAGTACATCAGGTCGTGATCCGATATGCCGAACATGTGCAAAGAGTGGAGATACGCAATGTGCTCGTCCAGCTGCAGGTCCGAGTTCCTTTGGTTGGCATGCAAAGACTGGAGCTGCAGTTGCGTCACCGAGCTCCTGGTATCTTCCAGTGTGAACAGTTCCCGCAGCTCCTGCTTGGTGAAATACCTGTAGGGATTCTTCTTATCGCCCGTGCCCTGCCGTATGAGCGAGTCCTTGAAGACTTGGCGCCGGTAGATCCTCTCCTCCACCGTCCCACAGGTGATGAGCCTGTAGATCACAACGTTCTCCTTCTGCCCGATCCTGTAAGCCCGGTCGACAGCTTGGGCATCCGTGGCGGGGTTCCAGCTGGGATCAAATATCACCACACGGGAAGCGGCAGTTAAGGTGAGCCCAACACCGCCCACCTGCGTGGTCAGGAGAAAGACCGAATAGCCTTTGTCGTTCTGAAACGTGCCAATCCTCTTCTCCCGCTCCGCTAAGCAAGTCACCGTCCCGTCGATACGCATCACCTTGAAACGCCGATGAGTCAAGATGCATTCTATGATATCGAGCATTTTCCTCGACTGGGAGAACACAAGAGTTTGGTGCCCTTCTTCCCGCAGATTCTCCAGCAGCGCCAAGAGGAACCTCAACTTGCCGGACTCCTCGATCAGAACCTGACTGGGCACATGTTTGATTTCCCGGGTCATGTCAGAAACGGCCCCAGCTTCCCCTTCCTCTTGCTCAGAGTAGCCCGAGACCTCCAAGCCGAGCTGGATGCAAGCTTGCGCTGACAGAAGTCTGGGGTGATCGCACAGTTTCTTCAGGACGGTCAACTCAGCCAACGGGGAACGAGTCGTCATTAGCAACTCCTTGATATGGTCCAAGTCGAGGAAATTCCTATAGATCTCTTCTTGCATGGGCGCTAGGTAAACCCACACAATGAAGTCGTTTTTCCGCGGGAGAGACGGCATCTCTAGGACAGCAGTGCTGTTCTCCTCTCCCGGCGAACAGCTTTCTCGTTCTGAGCTCAGGGTCTGTATCGTGCCCTTACTTCGCCGCAAGAAATACGGCTGAATGATGGTCATTAGGTTCTCGGAGATCTTAAGGCCTAGGGCTTTTTCTCCGGGAGTTGCGTCCTTCTCCCGTGCCTTGGTGATGGGGTTTTCATACTCCATCCGGAAGGTTTTGGCTGTGCCAAGCAGTGCCCCCTGGCAAGCAAAATCAAAGAGAGCCCACAGCTCTCGTAGGTTGTTCTGCACTGGCGTCCCTGTGAGGAGGACGCGGTTTTTGGCGGGGATGGCATACACCGATTTGGTGGTTTTAGCCGACGGCGATTTAATCTTGTGCGCTTCGTCCAAGATGATGTAGTCCCAGACGAACTCCTGCTGGTCCGAAGTGGACAGCTGTTCACAGTTGGCCAAGATCATCTGGTACGAGGTGAGAAGGACCCCCTTTTTGTTCTGCACCCGTTCCAGGTTTTGGCGCCGTTCCTTCCGGCTGGTGCCGTGGAAGACCTTCACCCGGATTCCCGGGGCCCACTTGACAAACTCTTGCACCCAGTTGTTAACCAAGGTAACTGGCATGATGAGTAGCACGTGCCTGACCAGGTTGGCATCGAACATCCCTGAAAGAAAGGCGATGATCTGAATGGTCTTTCCCAAGCCCATGTCATCGGCCAGAATGCCACCTCTCCTTCCATCCCGGAAGAGACTGTACAAGAAGGCGACACCTTCCTTCTGATGCTCAAACAGCTTGTTGTGTATCTCCTTGTACAACAGGAGCCCACTCCGGCAGACGTCCACATATTCATCCGACTCCTGATCCAAATCCAGGGTCACCAACTTCTCCTCCAGGTTTTTGATGCACCCCTTCAGATTTTCGCTGGGCTGGCTGTAAAGTTTGAGGGATTCTTCCAGATTTCCGTTCATGGATTCTTCCTCGGCTTGGGTCATGTATCTGCAAAGCACAACATAATGGCTGTTTAGAAGAGCAGGCAGGGGGGAAACCAAAAAATAAGGGGCTGCCAGTCCACTTTCTACAGGGATGGAGGACCTTTCTGGCTCCACAGGCCAGAGTTTACTGGTAGGCAGGGCTGTCAATCACCTGACATCACAGGTGCAAGGTGCTTTGAAGTCCCCAAGTTGGGACTTCAAAGCACCTTGCAAGGAAGGTGTTTTCTTCCATTTTAGCAGGGGTTTCCACTGAGACCCCTTTCCTGAGCCAATCCTGCTGAACTAAGCAGGATTTAACCCCCACGCACCGACTGATGAGTGGAGATTAAATCTATGGGCTATGCACCCCGTTCCCTGATTGGAACAGGCAAGACAGGATCTAAGTCTGCCATCTCGCCTGTCAAATGACATCACAACTCATGTCAGCTGGTGGGTGTGGTTGGGGGAGGGGAATGGCCTTTCAGGACAAATGGGACCCCCTGGTTGTTATTGTTTAATTATACAGTGGTACCTTGGATTAAGTACTTAATTCGTTCCGGAGATCTGTTCTTAACCTGAAACTGTTCTTAACTTGAAGCACCACTTTAGCTAATAGGGCCTCCTGCTGCCGCCAGAGCCCGATTTCTGTTCTTATCCTGAAGCAAAGTTCTTAACCTGAAGCACTATTTCTGGGTTAGCCTGTAACCTGAAGCGTATGTAACCTGAAGCGTATGTAACCTGAGGTACCACTGTACATTGAAATGGAAAATGTGTTTGTATGTATGGCAGTGTCAGGGGTTCAGGAGCAGAGTCACAGGAGAGGGAGGAAACGGAGAGCGAGGGGGAGGAGTCTGAAGGAAATGTCAGCGACGACAGTAGTCCGAGGTCTCTGAGTCTCTCCAGTGACTCGGAGGATTCACAGAAAGGGGCCCCCATGGTCAGGGCAAGGGGAGTGCCCAGGGGGACACCTCGGGAAGAAGGGGCCGGAGGGGACTCAGAGAGTAGCAGCTGGAGATCCGGACCAGCGTCCCCCCCAGAGTGCAGTAGGGGGGAGGAGTCCAAGGCATCGGGATCAGGGAGCGCGCAGGCAGAGGGAGAACGTGAGGCAGGAGTGACCACGCCCTCGTCAGGGAGCGAGGAAACGGTCATCCGGAAAGTTAAACGCGCGCGCGCGCCAAGTTCAAATGTGCAGGAGGGCGGCAAGGTGGGCAGCCCGGGTAAGGAGCCAGGTCCTAAAGCCCGCCGAAGAGAGGGGGAGGAGTCAGAGGGGTCAAGCTCTGCGTCAGAAGAGTCCAGGAGGAATGAGACCCCGGGGGGTAGTAAGACCCAGAGGAAGAGAGAGAGAAGGAAGAGGTGGAGTAAGATTAGAGTCTTGAGCTGGTGCACAGGGGGCGGAGACCCAGACAGAGCTTCGCCGGTCTAAAGTCCAGACGTAGAGCTGGGACGCTGAGACTTGTAAATGGAGACTATTCTTCAATAAAGACTTTGATACTGTACTATCGGCTAGCGTTGGTCCTTGGTGAGCTGGGACCCGGAGCCAGCTCTGACAGTAAGCTCTGTCTCCTTTTTAAAGTTTTGGCACCAAGAACCTCGCCACGTGAGTCGACGCAGCGAGGGCAGAGGAGGGGTGCTTACAGAGCTCACAAAACTCAGGCAAGATGACGACGGAAGAGCAGATAAAAGCCCTGCAAGAAGCGGTGACACAACTCAGCACGGAGGTAATTGCATCCAGGAAGAGAGAGGAGGAAATGGTTACCTCCTGCCGGGATCTCCAGGTCAGGTTGGACGTGCTTTCTAAACAGGGGCAAACGGGATCCAAGGCAGAAGGCATTGGCTTGGGGAGAAGGGGAGGCAGCCTTGTATCGCATTTCGACGGGAGTTTGCAGCAGTACCCCAACTTCAGAGCAGACCTGCTGTTTGCGCTGGATCTACTTGACAAAGACTTTAGAGATGAGAGAGAGAAAGTGGGGTTTATCTTGTCCCATTTGCATGGGGAAGCCAAAACGTGGCTGAGGAATCTATGGAGGGACAATGATCCAGCGCTCCAAGATGCGAAGGCTTTTATTAAAGCAATGGACTCATGTTTTTTATCAAAGGTAGACGTCGATATTGCCAGGAGGGACATACATGGACTTAAACAAGGCAAAGCCAGCGTGAGGCAGTACCATACACGCTTTTTCGGATTGGTTCATGCCCTGGGGTGGGAAAAAGATTCTGCGCCAGTCAGAGACCTCTTTTGGGAGGGGTTGAATGCAGATGTAAAAGCAGAGATCGGAAGGGGGGAGAGACCAAGGAGCACCCAGCAAGTAGTCCAGAGGGCTCTGGAAATCGGGGTGCATCTGGAAGAACGTCCTTGGAACAGGGAAGAAGGGCGTTGGGGAAGGGCACCAGCCAGAGCACCTCCCTTCTTTCCCAGAGAAGCAACGCGTGCGCACTCCACACCCTCGCAGGGAGTGGGAGAAGAGCCGATGGAGATCGGAGGTGCCAGGGCTCAGTCAGCTAACAGAGCCCTAACACCGGGAGCAGCCAAAACGAAGCCTCCTAGAGGGAACAGGAAGTGCTACATCTGCGACAGTGCTCAACACATGGCGAAAGAGTGTCCCCAGAGGCTCCACAAGCACACTGCAGCCTCGGCAACAGTCGCAGAAGCAGCTCAATTGAAAACGCAGCAACAGTTAAACGACGGAGTCTGGCTGGAGGAAGAGGCACTGGGGTCCAGCCAGACAAGTCAATGAAACAATCCCCAGCACTTTTGCAACCCACAGACCCCCTCCCACCCAAACCAGTGGTGCAGCTTACAGCGTCTCTCCAATTGCCCAATGGACGCACTGTGGAGGTGCCGATCACCATTGACTCCGGCAGTAACGCTGACTTTATAGGACTGGAATTCATTCAGCAGCACAATATACCACTGCTACCAGCCACACTGCCCCTGAACGTTGTCACGGTGGATGGCAGAGACTTGTTAGGGGGGCAGGTGGTACAACAAACGCAACCAATGGTGATGCGGATTGGAAATCACCGAGAAGTCATCAGCTTTAATGTCACCCACCTGTCGGACACGCCTGTAGTCCTGGGCATGAGTTGGCTGCACAGGCACAGCCCAGCATTGGCGTGGTACCAGCGCCAACTGACCTTCGGCTCCTCCTATTGCGCGGAACATTGCATCCTTCCTAGCCCGGAAGAAGGAGGGGATGACCCGCAGCTACAATTAGGCACGCTGCAAGCAGTGCCGCGCAAGTACGCAGCGTTTTTGGAGGTTTTCTGCGAGAAGGAAGCGGACAAGCTGCCTCCCCACAGGCCCTATGACTGCAAGATTGACCTCCTGCCAGGAGCGACGCTGCCAGCCGGGAAACTGTATTCCATGTCTGAGGACGAGCTGCAGGAGCTCAAGGAGTTCATAGACCTCAACTTGAAGCGCGGTTTCATCCGGGAGTCGAAGGCAGCGGGGGGCAGTCCTGTATTCTTTGTGAAGAAAAGGGACACGCCCCAAAAGAGGCTTGTAGTTGATTTCAGGCTCTTAAATGCCAAGACCAAGCCCACGGCCTTTCCCATGCCCAAGATAGATGACCTGCTGGCAACGGTGAGGAAAGGACGCGTTTTTACAAAATTGGATCTGCGAGGGGCGTACAACCTGATTCGCATACGGGAAGGAGACGAGTGGAAGACTGCCATGTTCACGCCCCTGGGCACATATGAATACAGAGTTATGCCCTTCGGTTTACAAAATGGCGCCCACTGTTTTCAAGCCTTCATGCATCACGTACTGGCGGGTCTCCTCTACAAGACATGCGTCTGCTTCCTGGACGACATCCTGATATTCTCAGAATCAGAGGAGACCCACGAAGGTGACGTCAAGGAAGTTCTGCAGAGACTGCAGGAGCATCGGCTGTATGCCAAGCTGGAGAAGTGCCAGTTCGACAGGAAGGAGGTGGATTTCCTGGGCTACAAGCTGTCGGACAAGGGGCTTGCCATGGACAGCGCCAAGGTTCGCGCAGTGTTGGACTGGAAGAGCCCGCGCAATCGGAAGGAGGTCCAGCGGTTTGTGGGGTTCGCCAACTTTTACCGCAAGTTCATCAAGGGGTTCGCGATGCAGACGGCGGCCATTACCGACACGCTCAGCTCTAAGAAGAAGAAGTTCATCTGGACGGAGCAAGCGGAGCAGTCCTTTCAGAACCTTAAGCGTCTCTTCTCGTCCGAAGGGCAGCTACTGCATGTGAATCCCAGCAGACCGATGAGGGTTGAAACAGACGCCTCAGACAGAGCCGTGGGCGCCGTACTGTTGCAGGAGGACCCGCATGGGGACTGGAGACCGTGTGCCTTCTACTCCAGGAAGCTCAGCAAGTCGGAGCAGAACTACACCATCTGGGACAGGGAGTTGCTGGCCATTCATGCAGCATTCAAGGCGTGGCGGCACTTCCTTGTCGGGGCCAAACACACAGTGCAGGTTCGCACGGATCATAAGAACCTGGAGTACTGGCGCACGGCAAGGTTCCTGAACCAGCGGCACATCAGATGGGCGGAATTTTTTGCGGATTTCGACTTCAGGATAGAATACATCCCAGGCGACAACAACATCATGGCGGATGCACTGTCCAGAAAGCCGCAATACCTCGAAGAGGCGGCACCAGCAGCGGCCAAGCACATTTTCGCTCCGAAAGCGTGGGCGTGCGCTTCAGCAACCGTGGACTTGGAGGCGGTCCGTCGAGCACTGCAGGAGGACCCCTTCGCACAAGCCAAGATGGAGGAGGTGCACAAGGGCACGGTGAAGGACGACGAGTTCCAAGTACGAGACGGATTGCTCATCCGGAGAGGAGCACTCTATGTACCGGGAGACGACCTCCGGGCGAAAGTACTGCAGCAGTTACACGACGCACCCACCGCCGGGCACTTTGGCAAGGAGAAGACGGCAGAACTAGTTGCCAGAGATTTTTGGTGGCCCAAGATGCGGGGGGAAGTAGCGGAGTACGTCTCGAGGTGCGACACCTGCCAAAGGGCCAAGTCAGTGCACAAACCTCCGGCGGGACTGCTCGAACCGCTGCAGACCCCGAGCGAACCGTGGGAGAGGGTGGCCCTGGACTTTGTCACGGATTTACCCAGCTCAAGGGGTAAAACGGCAGTGCTAGTGGTGGTGGACATGTTCACTAAAATGGCCCACTTCATTCCGTGCGCGAAGGTGGCCACGGCAGAACAGACCGCCAAACTGTTCATAGACCACGTCTTCAGGGTGCACGGACTGCCACGGTCTATCTTGTCCGACAGGGGGCGCCAGTTCATTTCGAGCTTCTGGCAGAAGCTGATGGGTTTCCTGAACGTCAAGATCAACCTAGCGTCGGCGAGACACCCGCAGACCAACGGACAAGCGGAGCGCGTCAACGCCATCATGCAGCAGTACCTGAGATGCTATGCAAATCAACAGCCGACGACATGGGTGGACTACCTGCCGCTCGCTGAGTTCGCTTACAACAACACGAAGCACGTGTCCACAGGGGTGACGCCGTTCTTCGCCAACAACGGGAGGCATCCCAGAACCTTCCCGGGATTAGAGAAACTGGGGGAGGGGGAGCCACAGGCAGCGGAAGTCTTGGCGGCGGAATTGCAGGAAGTCCACGAGCAGCTTAGGAGGCAGTTAGAGCTTGCAAAGCACGCATACAAACTGCAGGCTGACAAGCACAGGAGGGTTGGTGAAGACATACAGGTGGGAGACTGGGTGTGGTTAGCGGCCCACGCAGTGCCGACCAGATCCTTAGCTAAGAAGAAACTCGGACATAAGCAGCTAGGACCTTACCTAGTTGAGGCACAGATCAATCCGGTGGCCTTCCGGTTGACACTTCCGGAAGGATCCAGAATGCACCCAGTATTCCATAGGTCGGTGCTCACGCCCTACAAAGCACCTCACCGATTTCAGGCGCAGGGCACAGCACCAGACCAGTATAGGGAGATCCCCCCAAGGAGGGAGTCGCCAAGAAGGGAACCCATCAACCAGATCACAGAGATTTTGGACTCGAGATGGGGGGCAGAGGGAGTAGAATATTTTCTCGCAAGGGAAGGTACCCCGGCCAGCGCCAACAGTTGGGTGCCGGACTATGCCCTGGACGAGCCTCTCCTCAAAGAGGAGTTTCATGCCTTGTTCCCACACAGGCCCATGCCAGCCGAGTATTTCGACGACTGGCTTTTCACACCCACGCTTTCTACCAGCACGTTCCAGGGATTCACCTCGGACGAAGAACCAGCATTAGAAACACGTTCACCGGAGGGCTCGCCCTCGGGGTTTGCCTCAGACCGCTCGTTTTGGTGGGACAATCGAGGAGAGGAGAGGTGGCTGAGGGGCCCTTGGCAGGCAACGGACCCAGAGGGGAACGAGGGTGAGAGGGACATGGACGTGATGGGGGAGGACGTTGGGTTCGAGCATGGCGGCACGGAGATGGAAGCAGAGGAGAACGAGGTCGGCGAAGACACGGAGGACGAGCCGGATTTCTCTAACTGGATGCACGCCACGGGGGACGAACTGTATCCACCATTCACCCCCACAACGACGGAGCACCCAGCACCCCCGCCGGAGGAAGGGGAGGGGGGAAGGGGGGGCTTCGAGGGGGGGATGGATGTCAGGGGTTCAGGAGCAGAGTCACAGGAGAGGGAGGAAACGGAGAGCGAGGGGGAGGAGTCTGAAGGAAATGTCAGCGACGACAGTAGTCCGAGGTCTCTGAGTCTCTCCAGTGACTCGGAGGATTCACAGAAAGGGGCCCCCATGGTCAGGGCAAGGGGAGTGCCCAGGGGGACACCTCGGGAAGAAGGGGCCGGAGGGGACTCAGAGAGTAGCAGCTGGAGATCCGGACCAGCGTCCCCCCCAGAGTGCAGTAGGGGGGAGGAGTCCAAGGCATCGGGATCAGGGAGCGCGCAGGCAGAGGGAGAACGTGAGGCAGGAGTGACCACGCCCTCGTCAGGGAGCGAGGAAACGGTCATCCGGAAAGTTAAACGCGCGCGCGCGCCAAGTTCAAATGTGCAGGAGGGCGGCAAGGTGGGCAGCCCGGGTAAGGAGCCAGGTCCTAAAGCCCGCCGAAGAGAGGGGGAGGAGTCAGAGGGGTCAAGCTCTGCGTCAGAAGAGTCCAGGAGGAATGAGACCCCGGGGGGTAGTAAGACCCAGAGGAAGAGAGAGAGAAGGAAGAGGTGGAGTAAGATTAGAGTCTTGAGCTGGTGCACAGGGGGCGGAGACCCAGACAGAGCTTCGCCGGTCTAAAGTCCAGACGTAGAGCTGGGACGCTGAGACTTGTAAATGGAGACTATTCTTCAATAAAGACTTTGATACTGTACTATCGGCTAGCGTTGGTCCTTGGTGAGCTGGGACCCGGAGCCAGCTCTGACAGGCAGGCAAACTTCAATTGAGCTAATCTAGAAATATCAACCACCTCAGATATGCAGATGACACAACTTTGATGGCAGAAAGTCAGGAGGAATTAAAGAGAGTGGAACAGACCAAACCGCAGGCATACATCCCATAAAACATCCACATGGTCATCTAATCCATCCGCTTGCATTGCAGGAATCTTTTGCCCAACATGAGACTCGAACCCAGAACCCTGAAATTGAGAGTCTTGCACTCTCTACTGACTAAGCTCTGCCTTACACCAAGTCAGACCATTGGTGCATTGGGATTAGTATTGTCTATGCT
The DNA here is from genome assembly GCF_965153285.1 of Podarcis tiliguerta. Classification (NCBI taxonomy): domain Eukaryota; kingdom Metazoa; phylum Chordata; class Lepidosauria; order Squamata; family Lacertidae; genus Podarcis; species Podarcis tiliguerta. Next base: position 68,814,289 of record NC_139543.1, on the reverse strand, counting down.
GACTGGACCATAAAAAAGGTTGATCGCCGAAGAATTGATGCTTTTGAATTCTGGTGCTGGAGGAGACTCTTGAGAGTCCCATGGACTGCAAGAAGATCAAACGCATCCATTCTGAAGGAAATCAGCCCTGAGTGCTCACTGGAAGGACAGATCCTGAAGCTGAGGCTCCAAGACTTTGGCCACCTCATGAGAAGAGAAGACTCCCTGGAAAAGACCCTGATGTTGGGAAAGATGGAGGGCACAAGGAGAAGGGGATGACAGAGGACAAGATGGTGGGACAGTGTTCTCGAAGCTACCAGCATGAGTTTGACCAAACTGCGGGAGGCAGTGGAAGACAGGAGGGCCTGGCGTGCTCTGGTCCAGGGGGTCACTAAGAGTCGGACGCAACTAAATGACTAAACAACAACAACACTGACTGGCAGCAGTTCTTCAAGTTTTCAGGAAGAGCCTGGGAAATCGAACCCACGACTTTCTGCATGCAAGGCAGATTCTTGCTTTTTAAAAAGGTTTTTCTATACTTTTCAAATTTATACATTTCATTAATTTTACTATCATTTTAACGTTTCAAAGTCTGACTTCCTTCCCCCTCTTTCTGTGGTTCCTTAATTTTTTTTTATCTTCTGCATATCCAAATTCATTTAATTAGCTACTTTAAATATGTACTCTTATGAAACTGCAGGTTATTACAATAATCCTGCCAATGTTTTTATCTTTGCAACTTATCTGTAAATATTCAACAAACCATTTCCATTCTTTTATAAAAAGTTTGTAATCTTGATTTCTTATTCTTCCAGTAAGTTTCGCCATATCTGCATATTCCATAAGTTTTTGTATCCATTCTTCCTTTGTTGGGACCTTCTGCTTCTTCCCATTTTGGGGCATGTAGCATTCTTGCTACTGTAGAAGCATACATAAATATATTTCTATACAATTTAGGTAGTTCTGTCCCTATAATTTTGCATTCTTTTGTGAATGCAAAGCAGGTTCTCTACCAATGAACCACGGCAATTTCCTAGAGTTCTTACATGAGCCCTCCCTCGCAGGCCGAAGTAGCACAGGGCAGACACTGCTTTGTCACCCAAGGGAGAATTCGGACAGGGCTCTCACCTTTGATACTGCTCCACCTGCCTGCGAGACGTTTTCTTCTTCACTACTGTCATCATGGTGCTGCTGTGGAACCAGCCAGCAAGAAATCCGATCTAACAACCCTGGAAACAAAGGAAAACAAGAGGTGAATAGGATGGGAAGGATGGGCGAACCAAGAATCTTAAAAGAAGAAGAAGAAGAAGAAGAAGAAGAAGAGCAGGAGGAGTTTGGATTTGATATCCCACCTTTCACTCCCTTTAAGGAGTCTCAAAGCGGCTAACATTCTCCTTTCCCTTCCTCCCCCACAACAAACACTCTGTGAGGTGAGTGGGGCTGAGAGACTTCAGAGAAGTGTGACTGGCCCAAGGTCACCCAGCAGCTGCATGTGGAGGAGCGGAGACGCGAACCCGGTTCCCCAGATTACGAGACTACCGCTCTTAACCACTACACCACACTGGCTCTCTTAAAAGTACTTAAAAGTACCGAGGGTGATGTTGGAAGTGTAAAGAAAAAAGACAGCACCTTTGTCATATGTGGTGGGAATGCAAAATAATTCAGAATTACTGGGAAATGATTTGTAATTATTATATTATTATTATTATTATTATTATTATTATTATTATTATTATTTATATCCCACCCTTCCCAGCCGAGGCCGGGCACAGGGCGGCTAACAACAATAAAATAATACAACATTCTAAAATCATTTCATTATAAAATTAATTCAAATCATATTGATGGCAACCATTGGGCTAGAGTTCTGTGAAGATTGCCAAAGGGGGGAGTCAGGCTGTGCCCTGACCAAAGGCCTGGTGGAACAGCTCCGTCTTGCAGGCCCTGCGGAAAGATGTCAAGTCCCGCAGGGCCCTGGTCTCTTGTGACAGAGCGTTCCACCAAATCGGAGCCACAGCCGAAAAAGCCCTGGCTCTGGTTGAGGCCAGCCTAACCTCTCTGTGGCCTGGGACCTCCAAGATGTTTTTGTTTGAAGACTGTAAGGTCCTCCGCGGGGCATACCAGGAGAGGCGGTCCCGTAGGTACGAGGGTCCTAGGCCGCATAGGGCTTTAAAAGTCAAAACCAGCACCTTAAACCTGACCCTGTAATCCACCGGAGCCAGTGCAGCTGGTAAAGCACTGGATGAATGTGATCCTGTGGCAAAGACCCCGGAAGGAGTCTCGCTGCGGCATTCTGCACCCGCTGGAGTTTCTGGGTCAGTCTCAAGGGCAGCCCCACGTAGAGCGAGTTACAATAATCCAGTCTGGAGGTGACCGTCGTGTGGATCACAGTGGCTAGGTCAGGGCGAGAGAGGTGAGGAGCCAACAGCTTAGCTTGGCGGAGATGGAAAAAATGCCGCCTTTGTTAAAGCTGCAATCTGCGCCTCCGTGGAAAGGGAGGTATCGAAGATTACACCCAAACTCTTAACAGACGGTGCTGGCACTAGTTGCACCCCCGCAAGAGATGGGAGTTGCCCCCCCCCAATCCCATATTGTAACAAAATGAAAAGAATGTTTAAGGTAAGCTTTGCTAAAAGTCCAGAAGCCTTTTTTATCAGGCATTATATGTCAATCAAATATCCTTTATTAGGCATAGCAAACCACACATTATGAAACAGACACCGTATACAAATTGTGCAAAATATGAGCTCAACTTAACAAGGTTTGTCCCAGTCAGATCTTTAATTCCAGAGAAAATCAATTTGCATAAATAATACAACATTACCGCATCACCAATCAATTATGAACCACGAAATCTCTTTATAATGGCCCAGTCTTTCTACATGGACAGCACTCAAAAATTCAGCCACTATTAAAGTAATTTGATCATTCTATAGGTCAAGACTTGCCAAAAGAGAAGAAGAAACTTTTTATGTATGCTACAACTGCGGCTAGGATGCTGCTAACTCAAAAATGGAAAAGTGATGTGATACCAGCTAAAGAAGAATGGAAAGAAAACTAATGGATTATGCTGAAATGGCGAAACTAACTGAAAGATTAAGAGACTAAGACAACAGAGACTTCAAAAAAGATTGGGAACCATTTATGTTGTATCTACAGAAGACCTTCTGGGATATGATATATAATGGGATGAAAAAGATGTTGAAATATACATTTTTTAAAAAAACAGAAGCATTTTTACTTGGTATTATAGGTCAGGACATTAATAGGCAAGATGTTAAATTGTTTTTATATGCAACAACTGCGGCAAGAGTATTATGAGCCCAGAAATGGAAACAAGAAGAAATTCCAATGAAAGAAGAACGGCGGATGAAATTAATGGACTCTGCAGAATTGGACAAAATGACAGGAAGGATTCGAAACGTGCGGGACCAGAGATTTACAGAAGATTGGAAGAAGTATATGAATTATTTGAAGAGCAACTTTAATCAACAAATTACGCTAGTAGGACTACAAGAAGTTTTATAAGGAGAAATACGCGAAGTGTTACAAAGTAGAAAAAGATAGAGATATTGGTTATGAGTTTGAAATGTAATAGGGAAGATAAGAAATGCATACTAAGAGATTAGATTGGAAAATTTTCAGACAGGATTAATGGAAGTCAAAAAAAATTGAATAAGATTTAAAAGTATGTTTAATCACTGTTGAAAATGATATGTTAAACAACTAATAAAAAAATTATATATATATAAAAATGTTGTATCTACAGAAACATTGTAAAGAAACGGACTCACTAGCAGGATTTGACTAAGCACTTACAACCAGCAAAAAGAATACAGAAAGCATTTAATTTAGAGAGTATGATATTAAGGTACAATAAAATAAGCAGAAGAAGTTTATACAAAAAATGAGAAGAGGAAGCTGAGGGAAATTGTGGGGGGTGTTGTTTGGTATTGTTCTTTTATTTGATATGATGTTATTGTGACAAAGATAAAAATGTAAAACTTAATAAAAACTACTTTTTTAAAAAGGTACTGAGGGCGCAGGGAAGGAAAGCACCATGCAAAATAAGAGGCAGCGCTGTGCAGTGGTTAGAGTGTTGGACTAGGGCCTGGGAGAGACACGGGTTCAAATCCCCCACCCAGCCATGATGCTCAGTGGCTTGGCCCAGTCACTATGTCTCAGCCTAAGCTACCTCCTAGGGCTATTGTGGGGATTAAATGAGGAGTAGGGCTATGGGTTAAACCACAGAGCCTAGGACTTGCCGATCAGAAGATCGGCGGTTCAAATCCCCGCGACGGGGTGAGCTTCCGTTGCTCGGTCCCTGCTCCTGACAACCTAGCAGTTCGAAAGCACATCAAAGTGCAAGTAGATAAATAGGTACCACTCTGGCGGGAAGGTAAACGGCGTTTCCGTGCGCTGCTCTGGTTCACCAGAAGCGGCTTAGTCATGCTGGCCACATGACCCGGAAGCTGTACGCCGGCTCCCTCGGCCAGTAAAGCGAGATGAGCGCCACAACCCCAGAGTCGGCCACGACTGGACCTAAGGGTCAGGGGTCCCTTTACCTTTTAGGGGAAATGCAACAAAGGAACAAAAGATCATTGCGAAAAAATAATGATGATGATGACAAAATGCCAAAATATTTTAAGTATTGA